>NC_138198.1:79853177-80562344 GCF_964194105.1 Spermophilus citellus | reverse complement strand
AACATCAGACAATGAAGACAAAGTATTTCAACTTGAAAAGAACATAGACAGCTCAGCAAGACTGTTAAGAAACCATGAGCAGAACATCCAAGAAATATGGGATAACATAAAGAGACCAAACTTAAGAGTCATTGGGATACAGGAGGGCACAGAGCTCCAAACCAGAGGAATGAGCAATCTATTCAATGAAATAATACGAGAAAACTTCCCAGACTTGAAGAATGAGACAGAATCCCAAATCCTAGAAGCCTACAGGACGCCGAATGTGCAAAATCATAAGAGATCCACACCTAGACACATTATAATGAAGATGCCCAATATACAGAATAAGGAGAGAATTTTAAAAGCTACAAGAGAAAGGAAGCAGATTACATTTAGGGGTAAACCAATCAGGATAACAGCTGATCTTTCAACACAGACTCTGAAACCTAGAAGATCCTGGAATACAATATTTCAAACACTGAAAGAAAATGGGTTCCAGCCAAGAATCGTGTATCCGGTGAAATTAAGCTTCAGGATGGAAGATGAAATTAAAACCTTCCACGATAAACAAAAGTTAAAAGAATTTGCAGCTAGAAAACCATCTCTTCAAAATATCCTTGGCAAAATATTACAGGAAGAGGAAATGAAAAATAACAATGAAAACCAAAAGCGGGAGGTAGTACAGTAAAGGGGGGAAAAACAATCAAAGAAGAAAACAAACCATGTTTAGTAACATAAATAAACAAAAATGGCTGGAAGAACAACCCATATCTCAATAATAACCCTAAATGTTAATGGCTTAAACTCACCAACTAAGAGACACAGGCTAGTAGAATGGATCACAAAACAAGACCCAACAATATGCTGCCTACAGGAGACGCATTTGATAGGAAAAGACATATATAGACTGAAGGTGAAAGGTTGGGAAAAATCATATCACTCATATGGACTTCGGAAACAAGCAGGAGTGTCCATACTCATATCAAATAAAATAGATTTCAAGCCAAAGTTAATCAAAAGGGATAAAGAGGGACACTACATACTGCTCAAGGGAACCATACACCAACAAGACATAACAATCATAAATATATATGCCTCAAACAATGGTGCAGCTATGTTCATCAAACAAACTCTTCTCAAGTTCAAAAGTCTAATAGACCACCATACAATAATCATGGGAGACTTCAACACACCTCTCTCACTACTGGACAGATCTTCCAAACAAAAGTTGAATAAGGAAACTATAGAACTCAATAACCCAATTAATAATCTAGACTTAATTGACATATATAGAATATACCACCCAACATCAAGCAGTTACACTTTTTTCTCAGCATCACATGGATCCTTCTCAAAAATAGATCATATATTATGACACAGGGCAACTCTTAGACAATATAAAAGAGTAGAGATAATACCATGCATCTAATATGATCATAATGGAATGAAACTGAAAATCAACTATAAAAGAAGGAAGGAAAAATCATGCATCACTTGGAGAATGAACAATAGGTTACTGAATGATCAATGGGTTATAGAAGACATCAAGGAGGAAATTAAAAACTTCTTAGAGTTAAATGAAAACACAGAAACAACATATCAGAATCTATGGGACACATTAAAGCAGTTCTAAGAGGAAAATTCATTGCTTGGAGTTCATTCCTTATAAAAAGAAAAAACCAACAAATAAACGATCTCATACTTCATCTCAAAATCCTAGAAAAAGAAGAGCAAAACAACAGCAAAAGAAGTAGAAGGCAAGAAATAATTAAAATCAGAGCTGAAATTAATGAAATCGAAACAAAAGAAACAATTGAAAAAAATTGACAAAACTAAAAGTTGGTTCTTTGAAAAAATAAATAAAATCGACAAACCCTTAGCCATGCTAACGAAGCGAAGAAGAGAGAGAACTCAAATTACTAGCATACAGGATGAAAAAGGCAATATCACAACAGACACTTCAGAAATACAGAAGATAATCAGAAATTATTTTGAATCCTTATACTCCAATAAAATAGAAGATAGTGAAGGCATCAATAAATTTCTTAAGTCATATGATCTGCCCAGATTGAGTCAGGAAGATATAGACAACCTAAACAGACCAATATCAATTGAGGAAATAGAAGAAACCATCAAAAGACTACCAACTAAGAAAAGCCCAGGACTGGATGGGTATACAGCAGAGTTTTACAAAACCTTTAAAGAGGAACTAATACCAATACTTTTCAAGCTATTTCAGGAAATAGAAAAAGAGGGAGAACTTCCAAATTCATTCTACGAGCCCAACATCACCCTGATTCCTAAACCAGACAAAGACACTTCAAAGAAAGAAAACTACAGACCAATATCGCTAATGAACCTAGACGCAAAAATCCTCAATAAAATTCTGGCGAATCGGATACAAAAACATATCAAAAAAATTGTGCACCATGATCAAGTAGGATTCATCCCTGGGATGCAAGGCTGGTTCAATATACGGAAATCAATAAATGTTATTCACCACATCAATAGACTTAAAAATAAGAACCATATAATCATCTCGATAGATGCAGAAAAAGCATTCGACAAAGTACAGCATCCCTTTATGTTAAAAACTCTAGAAAAACTAGGGGTAACAGGAACATACCTCAATATTGTAAAAGCAATCTATGCTAAGCCTCAGGCTAGCATCATTCTGAATGGAGAAAAATTGAAGGCATTCCCTCTAAAATCTGGAACAAGACAGGGATGCCCTCTATCACCACTTCTGTTCAACATAGTTCTCAAAACACTGGCCAGAGCAATTAGACAGATGAAAGAAATTAAAGGCATAAAAATAGGAAAACAAGAACTCAAATTATCACTATTTGCAGATGACATGATTCTATACCTAGCAGACCCAAAAGGGTCTACAAAGAAACTATTAGAGCTAATAAATGAATTCAGCAAAGTGGCAGGATATAAAATCAACACACATAAATCAAAGGCATTCCTGTATATCAGCGACAAATCTTCTGAAATGGAAATGAGGACAACCACCCCATTCACAATATCCTCAAAAAAAATAAAATACTTGGGAATCAACCTAACAAAAGAGGTGAAAGATTATTACAATGAAAACTACAGAACCCTAAAGAGAGAAATAGAAGAAGATCTTAGAAGATGGAAAAATATACCCTGTTCATGGATAGGCAGAACTAACATCATCAAAATGGCGATATTACCAAAAGCTCTGTATAGGTTTAATGCAGTGCCGATCAAAATCCCAACAGCATTTCTTGTAGAAATTGATAAAGCAATCTTGAAATTCATATGGAAAAATAAAAGACCCAAAATAGCAAAAGCAATTCTAAACAGGAAGTGTGAATCAGGCGGTATAGCGATACCAGATTTCAAACTATATTACAGAGCAATAGTAACAAAAACAGCATGATACTGGTACCAAAACAGGTGGGTGGACCAATGGTACAGAATAGAGGACACAGAGACTAATCCACAAAGCTACAACTATCTTATATTTGATAAAGGAGCTAAAAGCATGCAATGGAGGAAGGATAGCATCTTCAACAAATGGTGTTGGGGAAACTGGAAATCCATATGCAACAAAATGAAATTGAATCCCCTCCTCTCGCCATGCACAAAAGTTAATTCAAAGTGGATGAAGGAGGGGCTGGGGATGTGGTTCAAGCGGTAGTGCACTCGCCTGGCATGCATGCAGCCCGGGTTCGATCCTCAGCACCACATACCAACAAAGATGTGTCCACTGAGAACTAAAAAAATAAATAAATATTAATAATTCTCTCTCTCTCCCCCCCCCTTACTCTCTTTAAAAAAAAAAAACAAAGTGGATCAAGGAGCTAGATATCAAATCAGAGACTCTGCGTCTGATAGAAGAAAAAGTTGGCTACGATCTACATATTGTGGGGTCGGGCTCCAAATTCCTCAATAGGACACCCATAGCACAAGAGTTAATAACTAGAATCAACGAATGGGACTTACTCAAACTAAAAAGTTTTTTCTCAACAAAAGAAACAATAAGAGAGGTAAATAGGGAGCCTACATCCTGGGAACAAATCTTTACTCCTCACACTTCAGATAGAGCCCTAATATCCAGAGTATACAAAGAACTCAAAAAATTAGACAATAAGAAAACAAATAACCCAATCAACAAATGGGCCAAGGACCTGAACAGACACTTCTCAGAGGAGGACATACAATCAACAAACAAGTACATGAAAAAATGCTCACCATCTCTAGCAGTCAGAGAAATGCAAATCAAAACCACCCTAAGATACCATCTCACTCCAGTAAGATTGGCAGCCATTATGAAGTCCAACAACAACAAGTGCTGGCGAGGATGTGGGGAAAAAGGTACACTTGTACATTGTTGGTGGGACTGCAAATTGGTGCGTCCAATTTGGAAAGCAGTATGGAGATTCCTGGGAAAGCTGGGAATGGAACCACCATTTGACCCAGCTATTCCCCTTCTCGGTCTATTCCCTAAAGACCTAAAAAGAGCATACTACAGGGACACTGCTACATCGATGTTCATAGCAGCACAATTCACAATAGCAAGACTGTGGAACCAACCTAGATGCCCTTCAATAGATGAATGGATAAAAAAAATGTGGCATTTATACACAATGGAGTATTACTCTGCAATAAGAAATGACAAAATCATAGAATTTGCAGGGAAATGGATGGCATTAGAGCAGATTATGCTAAGTGAAGCTCGCCAATCCCTAAAAAACAAATGCCAAATGTCTTCTTTGATATAAGGAGAGTAACTAAGAACAGAGTAGGGATGAAGAGTATGAGAAGAAGATTAACATTAAACAGGGACAAGAGGTGGGAGGGAAAGGGAGAGAGAAGGGAAATTGCATGGAAATGGAAGTAGACCCTCAGGGGTATACAAAATTACATACAAGAGGAAGTGAGGGGAAAGGGAAAAATAATACAAGGGGGAGAAATGAATTATAGTAGAGGGGGTAGAGAGAGAAGAGGGGAGGGGAGGGGAGGGGAGGGGGATAGTAGAGGATAGGAAAGGCAGCAGAATACAACAGACACTAGTATGGCAATATGTAAATCAATGGATGTGTAACCGATGTGATTCTGCAATCTGTATTCGGGGTAAAAATGGGAGTTCATAACCCACTTGAATCAAAGTGTGAAATATGATATATCAAGAACTATGTAATGTTTTGAACAACCAACAATAAAAATTTTTTAAAAAAGAAAAAAAGACATGAATAGTGTGAATATACTTTGTATACAACCAGAGATATTAAAAATTGTGCTCTATATGTATAATATGAATTGTAATGCAATTCTGCTGCCATATATTATTGGGACCCACTCTGGAAATACATGCCCTTAAGTCCTGAGCAAGAGATACTGAACAATTATTGCACTCTGCTTGGATAGTGAGGCATGGCTCCAAGAGTAGGTGTCACCCGGCAGGGTTCAGTTACACTCATTTGTTTCTTTGTAATCCTACTCCTTTGCCCTTTTGGGGATAAAATTTTCCATGAAACTTCCCCTTTGTATCCCCTATATAAGAATAAAGAATTCTAGTGGCTCTCTCTCTTTCCATAGACCCCTATGGTCACAGAGCTATCCTTAGATTTTGAAAAGGTACTTCTGTGTGTTTGCATGCTTTCTTTGCATTTTCTTAAGTTATTGGAATAGTCAGATTTTGTGAACCCAGCATGAGGTCTCCAGTTAGGATAGATGGTGATGATATATAACAAATTAGAATAAAAAATTAAAAAATATTAAGGGTTAATAAAAAAAGTAAAATAGAGGAATTTCTGATTCATGTTGCATTTTGACAAAGAACTTGTCTATATTTTGTCCTTGCATTGAGACATTGTGTGAGGCTGAGTTTAAAGGTGCCAGAATAATCAGTGTGGCAGAGGAAATATCCAAGAAGTCAAGCATTCAGGCTGTGGTGTGGGTGTTGGTGGTGGCCTTTAACCAGGTTTACAGGGAGATATGGGAGCCAAAGCAAAGTAGAAAGATTTTTCAAACTTGCCGTTTGACCAGAAAAGCAGAAGATATAAAGTTGAGAGAAAGGAGAATGTGCATGCTGAAGAGATTTGTGCAGAAAGAAGCTGAGTACTTTGCACTGGGGCTATAAGAAAGCTGCTTTGAGGACCCTTCAGTAGCTGGCCACACTTCTCGATCCCATTCAAGGGTATAAAAGTGTAAACTCCTTTGAGAGACTTGACTCTGCAATAGAAACCCCTAGGACACCCAATAGACACAGTGTACTCATTGACACAGAGAACTGTTTTCCTGAGATTCCTTTACCACATCCAGCTGTCCAGGCACTCAGAGGCCACAGCTGTCATGTTCTAATTGGGCCCTGCTGTTGCTCTCATTGGTGGCAGTGACTGGCATCCTCTTCATGGATGTTTATAGGCATCCAGGAGGCAAGATTTACATCATCCAGCAGGTTTCCAGCAAGATTTAAAGACAATACATGGCATTGCCAGAATTCAAAAGAGAGCAATCTGAGAAGCTGGGAGAGTAAAGTGTGGTATGCAATGGAGACCCTGAGATGTTAGAAATGACAGAAACATGGAAAGTCTGCCAAAGAAAGACACTGTGAGCAGTAAGTGGAGCCATCCCAAGAGAGTGGCCTTGCAAGGGAATAGATTAGGGTCCACCTAAGCTCTTAGAAGTTCACATCATGTCACAATGTGCCACAGATGCTAAACATGGAGCTATAGGAATTGATGTTTGCCTTGCTGGGTTCTGGTCTTGCTTTAGACCCATATCTTCTTACTATTTCCCAACTTCTTCCTCTGGAAATTGGAATAATTAACCTGTGCCTTATATCTTGGGAGTATGTAACTTGTTTTGTAAGTTGCTGGCTCGGATTCCCCCTGGCCCCCGGGGCTTGGTGCCGGCCCTGGTTTCTTGTGTGCACGCCAAAGAGGCCAGCTCCCAAGGCCTTGAAAGATTTGTGGTGTCTGTTTTCATATTCAGCCTATAACAGTCATGTGGGAACATCCTGACCTGCTTGGGTCTGATAAGGTTCCTGGTTGAAGGCTTAGTATGAGTCGACAAGGACCACCTGCCCCCCTCCGTCCTTGCTTCCGCCTACCAGTAACTTTCCATTCTGTCTGAAAGAAATATATAAGTATGAGCTGAGATAATAAAGACAGACTCTCCCTGGATGAAGAACCTTGGTGTCCTGTGAAATCTTTTAACCCCGACGTCTCCCGCCGGACTCGGTCCATTTCTGCCGGACGCGGCAGTTTGGAGGTTCCGCCGACCGGAAAGAGGAGGTAAGCGGACGGGGGCTCCCTCCACGGAGAGGGGGGACTGGAAGCCTTCCATAAGCAGAAGGGGTCCTTCCATAAAGTAAAGAGACTGGAAGCCTTCCATAAGCAGAAGGGGTCCTTCCATAAAGTAAAGAGACTGGAAGCCTTCCATTAGAAGAAGGGGTCCTTCCATAAGAAAAAGAGACCTTCCATAAGAGAAGGGGGAAAAAGTTGCAACTTAAATAAGGAACCATGGGTAACTCAGCAGCAAAAGTTCGTCTGGCCAACGAACTCAGGGAGCTGCTGAACACACAAGGAACAGGAATAAAAACAAAAACTGTAACAGAATTCGTTGAAGTTATTGCCCAGGCATGTCCTTGGTTTCTGACAGGGGGATTTCTTAATAACAATGATTGGGATCAGGTCAGATGTGATTTACAAAGATTGTTGAGGGATCAAGGTCCGGAAAGTATCCCAATCGCCACTTTCTCTTTATGGAGACTGGTTAAAGATGCTTTGTTAATAGATAAAATAAAGATTAAGGAACAGCTTGCAGAATGTGAACAGGTCCTTAACCAGGTCCAGGAAGAGCAAATGGCAGAGTCCTTATCCCTTTCCCATTATTCTTTCACATCTCCTTCTTCATTCTTAGATCCACCCTAGCTGCTCTCAATCCTGCCTTCTCATCTTCCCCCTCCCTAATAGGCCCACAGAAAAGTCTTAACTGACCTTCTCCAAAATATTCACCATGGCTTATTTTAGGATTTTCAACAAAAGAATCTCTACAAAAAAGTTCAATGTGGATAAATTTCCTATTTTCATGTTTCCCTGTTTTATTTGGCTACTGTCTGAAAAAATTAGCACTCCAGGCGCTGGACACTCCCTTACTAGTTTTTCACAAAAATATGTAAACAAGGCCTCTGGCCTTGAGCTGGGCTTCACAGTGCTGAGTACATTTCTAAGATAAGGGAGTTACTAACTGGGCTCCATGGTAACAGCTGGCAGGAGGAGAAACTGGAAAGGGAGATAGAGGAACTAGAGGGTCAAATGAAGAAGTCAAGATTTAAAGCACCTACGGCCCGATCGCTGTTGTGCTCCCTCTTTACAACCCCAATTGGGACGAGGAAAACCCCAGAAGGCGGGGGGGCAGGGGTGTTCAGTGGCAGCCTAAGACGGCCCAAACTTTTCCAGTAATTGAAAACCTGGATGCCTATGGACAGCCGGCCAGAGTGTATGTTTCTTTAGCCTTTAAGGATATTAAACAACTAAAGGAGGCAGTTACTAATTACAGACCCCATGCCCCCTTCACATTGACTCTCTTCAAGTCTTTCTCTGCCAATCAGCTGACACCTAGTGACTGGCAACAGCTTTGTAGGGCTGTATTGTTCGGAGGGGATTATTTTTTGTTGTGAAAAAATAAAAATCAAAAGAGGTGTCGCGAGCTAGCCCGAGTCAATCAGGACGCCGGCTTCCCATGGCATAACCTTGAAATGTTAACAGGCTCGGGACAATATGCTATCATAAATCAACAAATTAATTATGACCCTGGGGTCTATGCTCAGATAGCTACAGCAGCCGTTCAGGCTTGGAAGGCTCTACCTATTTCAAATGCTGAAACAAAAATTTCAAAAATTGCCCAAGGACCCTCTGAGCCTTATTCTGACTTCATAGCCTGATTGATGCAGATAGAAAGAAATGAAATTGTCCCGAGGGGGATAGGCGGGGTCGGGAAGGCATGCCTGGCCCCTGTCCCCAATGTGGCAAGGGGAATCATTGGAGCAGCGAGTGTCCTTCCAAGTTTGTTGCTCAGGGACGCCCATTGCAGCCGGGAAACGGGAACAGGGGCCCACCCCGGGCCCCGAAAGCCAGAGTGTACGGGGCGGTACAGAGACAAAACAAGCTGCTACCGCAGTAAGATCTTGGCCAGGCAGGGAAAAATGCAGACAAAATCAAACAAAATGCAATCGGCTAAGAAAACTTGGAGAACTTTTGCCCTGAAAATGGGCAGCGAACTCCATGCTGTTTGCATCACCATGGTAACCATGGGCTGCCTGGCTGGAAGAGCGGCTTCCTGGTCCCACCTCCCACACTTTTGGGGCTACCGATTGGTTCTTCCACAGTCACTCAGACAGGACTTCTAGTCCCACCTTCCAGCCACTAACCTGTACTGCTGTGTTTCAGATTTCTACCGGAGCTGCTCAGAGCCTGTATTTTTAAAAGATGCCTACCTGTAAATGCTAACGAAAGATATCTTTTTCAGACAAAATTTAATTCTACAAGTTTCTATGTTACAGTCCTAAATTTAAGCTAATTCTAAGTTAAATAACCTGACTTTTTCTTTATAGTTGTGTTACTAAATAATGTTCTATTGATGAGAGATATCAAATATGCTTCTTTATATTTTACCTTTAATTTTGGAGGTTATGAGAATGCATTTGCTCGCCACAGGAACAAGCCGGCAAAGTTCCTGTGATGACCAAAAAATCCTTATTCTCATTGCTAACTATAAAAATAAAAATGTATACTCAAGGATCTTATTTCAGTTACATCAAGTGACGTCACATAAAAGAGTGCACTCCTAGTTAAAAATAAATTAAAATGGATCCAAATATTTTAAGGCCACGTGGTTACATAAAGTTAATACAATTATAAGTTAAGTTCTTATTCTTAATATATATTTTTTAGATATTTAAATAACCTATATTTGTTAATCTATAAATTAATTAGCACATGCCTAATTGATTAGTTAATATATATTTGCCTAATTGTTTTCCTTCAACAGGAAACCCATAATTTATGTTTTATATCTACATTTATCAGATACTCTGCCTTTTCAGTTACAGATATTTGAGATAAATGTGTTTACTATAAATTTGCTTTTAAGTGAAAATACAATCAAGTAGTTTCTAATTCTCAAGGTTACTGTTTAAACTTATAAGATGATAAATTATTATAATTATTTCTACAAAATATCTAAGGGTTTTAACTATATTTTCATTGATATTTCTTATCAAAGTATAATAATTTGTTTATAGATTCTAAGGTTTTCAGAAATTGTTCCAAAGTATATTTTTTCTTAAAAAGAAAAGGATGCTTCAACAAAGAAAAAGCACACATAGATCCTAAAAAGAAGAAAGAAATCATCTTTGGGTAAAACAAGGTCTTTATATTCATTTTCCTAAAGGAAAAAAAAAAAAAAGAGAGAGAGAGAGAGATTTTTATATTGTTATCTAAACAGATGATGTAAAAAGTTAGAACAATTAAAAAAGAGATTTATATATACTAAACTGACTATAATTAATTTAAGGGTATTTCAGGTTATTTTCCTAATGTGAGCAAAAATTTTGTCCATATTTTGACATGACAAACACCTATTAAAATGTAAGTTTATTTCTTTAAAGAAAGATCCTTATTGCCTAATAATTCTTACTGTTTAAGATAAAGATTAATTTTGGTAAATAAATTCACATTGTTGATTAAATATTAAGTATATTGAACTACTAACTTAAACCCCTGTATGACCTTTTGAGAGGAGACCCCTCACCCACCTCCCTGTAAAAACCTACTCCAAAAGCCTTGAAGGCACTCAGGTTAATAAAAACAGCCCCACAAAAGATACAGGTTACCCAGATAGATTATTCTATACCCCTATCATTTATAATCCTGCCATCAAAATTAACTCCTACTGGAGTGTTTTGGCAAACAGGTCCCATCTATTGGGTCCATCTACCCGCTTCTAACTCTCGGGTGATAACTCCCTTTTATGAACTAGTGATAAATCTGATCTGGAAAGCCAAATATTTGGGTGATGCACTGTTTGGAAAAACTTTTGACATTCTCATTCAGCCTTATACCCAGGATATGATTTTAAAATTACAACAAGAACATAATCTTTGGTGTCTCTTCCTTTGTAATTTCAAAGGTCAAATTGATAATCACTTTCCCCGACATAAACTTCTAGAAGGCCTTAAAAAATGTCCTATTATTTTTCCTAAAATTATTAAAAGGGAACCTATCTCAGGAGCTCAGACTGTTTATACAGATGGAGCTAAAGGGGGATTTGCTGTTGTTTTTGATGGATCTCAAGTAATTCGACACCCTGTTCCTAAACTGTCTGCCCAAAGATCAGAAGTTGAGGCTCTAATTACGGCTCTTAAACTTTACAATTCCACCCCACTTAATGTGTATACTGATAGTCTCTATGTTGCCAATTTAGCCTTAGTTATTGAAACAGCCCCTTATATTGGCAGGCAATCTACTATCATGGAACAATTACAAACGGTTCAGCTTCTTGTTTGGGCTAGACGAGATCCTTTATTCATTGGACATATCCGAGGACATTCAGAGCTTCCTGGGCCTCTGGCGGAAGGCAATGCTAAAGCAAATGCCGCCACTCACAATATGGGACCGCTTTTCGGTCTCCTCCTTATAGTTGCTGTAGGCCCCTGCCTTGTCAAGAGAATGACACAATTTATTAAAGATCAAATTAACATTCTGACTTCTAAGCCAATACAGGTTCATTATCAACGCCTACAAACCAAGGATGATCTTGCTGAAGTTTGTCTCCGACCGATTCGAAGATGATTTTTCTACAATGATCCTGCTTCATGCCTTTCTCCTTTTGCCCCCTTTTTCTTCCTTATTATTCCTCTCCTCTGACTCTATGCCTTGTCGA
The DNA here is from genome assembly GCF_964194105.1 of Spermophilus citellus. NCBI lineage: Eukaryota > Metazoa > Chordata > Mammalia > Rodentia > Sciuridae > Spermophilus > Spermophilus citellus. The sequence goes on along the minus strand of NC_138198.1, from coordinate 80,550,437 downwards.
ACCGGAACCAATTAAAAACCCAATAATGACTGGCTGAATAGCTACCACTAAATGCCTTGGTAATAACGAGCTGATCTTGTAGTACCCAGAGACGGGCAACTTTCACGCTTGCACTGCAACCTAAGACAGGGGAATGGGGCCTCCCCAGAGACGGGTAAGCACTGTAAGGGCAGTGAACGACCTAAGACAGGGGCTACTTGATTCCCTTTGACGTGCAACAAACAAAAGAGGGGGAACTGCTGGCTCGGATTCCCCCTGGCCCCCGGGGCTTGGTACCGGCCCTGGTTTCTTGTGTGCACGCCAAAGAGGCCAGCTCCCAAGGCCTTGAAAGATTTGTGGTGTCTGTTTTCATATTCAGCCTATAACAGTCATGTGGGAACATCCTGACCTGCTTGGGTCTGATAAGGTTCCTGGTTGAAGGCTTAGTATGAGTCGACAAGGACCACCTGCCCCCCTCCGTCCTTGCTTCCGCCTACCAGTAACTTTCCATTCTGTCTGAAAGAAATATATAAGTATGAGCTGAGATAATAAAGACAGACTCTCCCTGGATGAAGAACCTTGGTGTCCTGTGAAATCTTTTAACCCCGACGTCTCCCGCCGGACTCGGTCCATTTCTGCCGGACGCGGCAGTAAGTCTCATCAAAGAGTCTGCCTTGAGTCTCGGAGACTATGAACTTGGATGTTTGTACCCTGTTGGAACTATAGACTATGGGAACTCTTAAAGATGAACTGAACACGGTTTGCATTGTCAAGCAGACATCAGACTTTTGGGGTTGGAGAAAATTGTTTTGTTTTGGATCTTAAATGTCCTTCCAAAGCCCAAGTGGTGAATTGGTCCCCAATGCAACATGTTCAGAGATTGTTGTAGGGACAAACCAGGCAAGGCACAGAAGATAGCAGAAAAAATTTTATTTGGCTGCAGCCAGGTTCAGAGGGCACAGCTTTTTCTGTAATCAATCAATCCCCTGAACCCCGAGTTCAGGGAGTTTCAGAGTTTTATACCCAGCATGTGAGGGGAGGGGCTCAGAAGTTCACAGTCTGCAGAAGTTCACATAAAAGCAGCTTTTTCTTTCACTGTTTTGGGCAAGTTAACCCTTCAAGGACAACACCTGAGAAGGGGAGAGCTTCTTCTCTCCTTTCTTTCCTCCCCCTGCCAGTTGTTACCATGGAGCCCAGTTGGTAACTTATCTTAAAAATGTAGTCAACTCTGTGAATCCCAAATCAAGGCCAGAGGCCTTGTTTGCACATTTCTACAAAGTACTATGCTGGATATGTTTGGAGGAAAAACTAGTAAGGGGGTGTCCAGCACCTGGAGTGTTGGTATCTTCCTGGCCAGTGGCCAAGTAAAACAGGGCGACATGAAAATAGGAAGTTTATCTACATTGGACTCTTTTGCAGAGACTCTTTTGCTGAGAGTCCTAAAATCAGCCATGGTGAAGAGGTCTTTTCTGTGGAGAAAGTGGGTGCCACTTCAAGATGATGCTTTGGGCAGGAGACTTCATCGTAAGGGCTATGACCTCCTAAATGAATTAGGAGCATTCATAATAATTCATAACTCAGTAAGCTATTCGGAGGTGTGGAAACTTTCAGTGGCAGGTCCCTAGATGAGGACCTAAGTCATTGGGGGAGAGCCTTTGAAGAGTACATTATGGCATTTTTATCCTTAGGTCCCTTTCTCTCCCTCTCCTACTCTGCTTCATGGCTAACATGAAGTAGGCAGCTGTGCTCTGCAGCATGCCCCCCTCATGTTGTTCTAACTTGCCAAAGGCTCAAGGCAGTATAGGGCCAAGTAACCACAGACTTTAATCTCTGAAAGTATGAATCCAAATAAAACTTTACTTGGTGTTTTTTTTTTTTTTTTTTGAACTGGGGATTCAACTCAGGGGCACTCCACCACTGAGCCACACCTCCAGCCCTATTTTGTGTTTTATTTAGAGAGAGGGTCTCACTGAGTTGCTTAGCATCTCGCTTTTGTTGAGGCTGTCTTTGAATTTGGGATCCTCCTGTGGTAGCCTCCTAAGCCACTGGGATAAAAACATTTACTCTTTTTAAGTTATTTTTCTCAGGAACTTTGTCACAGGGATGGAAATCTAAGTCATATACCTCCCAAGGACACTGAGTAAGCCCTTGGTTAGACACCATGGGCAAGGGCCCCAGAGAAAGCTCCCCTCTCTGCCTCTGAACACTGAGAGACTAAATCTTTTGCCCACCTCTGTTTACCCAGCTCAACAAAACTACAAAACTTCCCATCTTTGATTGGCATTTTCAGCACATTTCATACCTGCTTGCAAACAAAATGAAGCATACATCTTTAATTGGGCTTAGGCCACAAAGGAAGAATTATTTAGAAAGCCTATCTTGTCTCAGTGTGTGCAGTCAGAAAAAAAAAATGGATCCATTCTATCCAATTACTTTTGCTTACACGACTGGGTCACAACTAAGGCAATATTGGTAATCAGGGTTCCTCTTCACAGGGAGTATCCTCTTTACACCCACACAAGCATACCTCATGCTCTAAACCTTGTGCCAAGTTCTGAACTACTTGTTGGTTCATTTGGAAAATGTTAGTCACCGTTCACAGTCTTGGGGGGATGAGTGCATAGACTTCTTCCTTCAATTTCTCAAAGCCTCTTAAGCAACACTTCCACACGTCATCAGTTCACACTTATAAGGTGGACTTGTCTCATGCTAGACACTGGCCTGCTTGAAATATTTCTGTTGCCTGGAGAGACCATATGTTCATGCTGCCCAATAGAATCCCATAGGAACTTGTTAAAATAAACATTTCTTGGGCTGGGGATGTGGCTCAAGCAGTAGCGCACTCTCTTAAAAAAAATAAAATAAGATAAATAAACATTCCTGGGCCCCATCTGGGAATTACTGAGCCAGGCATGAGAGGCATATTCAAGGTCTGTTCATATTTTATGATTTAACATTTTGGAATCAAAGTAAAATAAAGTTGGTAATAAGGGAAACACTGTCAACATTGGTTTGAATATAATAAGCAAAATTAATACATTGTTCAGTAAAACTGTTGGGAAAAATGTAAATAAGGAGTTTTCCAGGAATAAGTAGTTCTTGGAGCTGTTTTTTGAGAAAATCCTGCTGTATAAATAATAACACAGAAAAATTAAGTTGATGACTGGCACCTAGCTCAAGGCATGGGGCACTTGCCTAGTGTGCTCAAGACCCTGGGCTCAGTCCCCAGAGCTGTAGGGGGAAAAAGGATTTAAGCTGAATACCTTCAAAACTCAATATCTATATATAGCTACCCCAGAATGCAAAATATTTTAGTATAATGTGTAAAGGAGCACCTGTGGAGGAATACCTGTGGAGGAGGTGCACAAAGAACAGACACAAGAGTACAAGCACTCAGACAGGATGGAGTGGAGAGAGTGAAGTGGTGGAGAAGAAGTGAAGTGCCCTCTCCTCCCTGCCTGGGAGTTTATTAACTCAAAGAGCACATACCTCCTGTTGCCATGACTACATTCTAATTAGTACTTCTTTAACCTGGAGTCCTAGCTAACTAAGATAAAGTCCACGTAAGAACAAACATGGGGCCCCCATTCTCCAGGGGCATCACCATGGAGACCAGATGGTGCCTGCAGAGTTGTCTTATTAGCTCAGAGGGATGAGGCTGGGTGTCCTAGGTCTGGGAAGCAGGTAAACTTGTGAAGGATATTGCTATGGCAGCCAGGCATCCTGGGATTTGCACAGGAGTTTCCCAGTTGCCAGGTATTACCTAGCAGCCAGGCATTCTGTGTCTTTGCACAGAAACTTCCTAGTCACCAAGCATGTCACAATCACGAAGTTTGTAGACCCCCAAGCCCAAACACAGAATTCCTACAGTAATGATCATTTTAAAACCTCATTTCTGGGCTGGGGATGTGGCTCAAGCGGTAGTGTGCTCGCCTGGCATGTGTGCGGCCCGGGTTCGATCCTCAGCACCACATACAAACAAAGATGTTGTGTCTGCCGGTAACTGAAAAATGAATATTAAAATTCTCTCTCTCTCTCTCTCTCTCTTTAAAAAAAAAAAAAAAAAAAAAAAAAACCTCATTTCAGTTGGGTGAGATGGAACACCTGTATAATCCTGGAATCCCAGCAACTTTGGAGGATAAGATGGGAGAATGAAAAGTTCAGGGCCAGCCTAAGCAATTTAGTGATATTCTGTCTCAAAATTAAAAAAAAAAAAAAGTTTGAGGATGTACCACTGTGGTTGAGTATTGCTGAGAGCTATAGCCAAGTAGGAATCACACATGGCAATTTCCTTGTCAGCCTACCCCATGTTGCTTAGAGGGAGGACTCTCCATTGTGGAAATGGGCTTGCCTTGGACCCAGGTCATTTGCAGTGACATTGCATGAATGTTTGAGAGTTTTGATTTGAAAGGTGACCTTGCTCAGGGATTAGGGCGGATCTGGGTTTAGGGAGGATCCTGCTGGATTAGGGCGGTTCCAAGTTTAAGGTGTATCCTGCTGGGAATAGGGCGTATCCTGCTGCCTCCAGGTGCCTGCTCCTTGAGTTCCCCTTGAGTTCTCGCGGGATTCAGAGAGTATTTTGGGTTCAGAGCCTGGTGGAGAGTGTGGATTTTCCCAGAACGTGCGTGTAGAGTGCCAGTGACAGTTCGAGAATAAAGAGTTGCTGTTTGAATCTACGAGGTGTGAGTGGCTCGTGATTTTGTGCCCAGCCAGACTGCGGCAGAGTATCCCTGCTTCAATTCCCACCACCCCCTGCCAAAAAAAAAAAAAAGGAAAAAAATCACATGAGTTTGTTATATGCCATATTAAAATATAAATAGTTCAATATGTAAGTCAAGGAGAAAAAGAAATTATGAACACCCCATCACAGAAATAATTTTCTCTAGTTATTAATTTCTCAGATGATCTTATATCTATTTTATCTTTGAAGAAAATTATCAGTGCACTTGGGACCAAAGCTATATATAATGTTAGAATCCTAACATTTACTGAACAGTTAATATGATATTTATGTTTAAATAATTTTTATCAAGCTCATGGGTGCTTCCTAAATTCAGGTCAGTACACTAAAAGAATCAGGTTTTGGATGACAGTAAACCAGCATATTTATTTTTCAACAATAGAACTGCTCACCCTTTAAATCTGTGTTCAACAAGATACTCTTCTACTCATTATGCATATGAAATAACACTGACAATTAGACAATAATTATTTCTAGTTGATGAATTAGCAGATATGAGTGCATGAGGAGGAGGGATATCACAGGCTTGGGAGGCTCACATCCTTTAGAGGCTGAGCAGACTGATCTGTGACAAGCATATATCTCCCATACAGCCAGAGGCCTCAGCACCAGCACTTGATAGTGACCTGAACCTTTGTGGTGATTTTCTGTGGGCTGCTACTGTCTCTGGATAGGAAAACTCACACACTTGGCCAGCTTTAGATGACTCCACTGTCAACTCTATGATGCTGGGATCTTACCTGTGCCCCTGGCCTGGACCCTATCTTCAAAGCTTATGGTGTATTACCTAGTAGCCAGGCATTCTGTGTCTTTGCACAGAAACTTCCTAGTCACCAAGCATCTGATACAACCCATCACTTTGTGCATCCTATAGAGTGCCTCCACCTGAGGGAGGAAGGATGAAGGTACTTGTGCTCCAGTTTATGAAGGAGAAACTGAGGCTGGAGTTGGGAAGGGAAGTCTGGGGCTATAGGGTGGGATTTGAATCCAGGGCCACACTATCCCCAATCTATTTGCTACTAGTCTAGGAATAAGGGGAGACTGCTGATGAAGATAAGCAGATGCTGGGGGACCCTCTGTGTGGGCCTATTCTTCCTGTGGTGCTGTGTAGACCCCTGCAGCTCAGGAGGAACTAAGCCCCAAGTGAAGCAAGGGCCAGGCTTGAGGGAGGACACAGAGCCAGTAGGGCAGGGCAGAGCTCTAGATTCTACCAGACTGCAAAGTCCTAGCTTCCACTCTGCAGAGCTCTCAGTGCAGTGCAGCACCCTATTAGCCTACGCAGGGCAGAGAATAAACCATCAGCACCCTTTGTGACTTTAGAGAGCCACTGCTGCACACCACAGGTAGGGTGTGTGATAATAGAGGGGGCTTAGCCACCTGAGATGGGATGAAAAAGGGGTTGGGTGATGCTTTCCCATGCAGAGGGGAGAGTGTGTGAGCCCACACATACACCCTAGTCATGACCTTGGAACCTCCCCCATCACACATCAGGGGATCAAGAGTAGCACCCTACCAACACCAGAAGCCCAGGCCATAGTGTACGTGTATGAGCAGGGCTGCTATGGGTAAGGGCCTCACAGTCCAGGCCTGGCCAACAGTTGGGTCAGTGACTACCACTGAAGGTCCCCCGACCCAGACAATTGCCTTCTGGAATTGAGGGGTCAGTGTTGGCCAACCCTGGATTTAAAGACACACTGTGATTAGCCCAAGGCTGACTTTCTTTATTAAATGGCACATCCACATTGCAAGAGCCAAATCCCTCTCCTGTCCCCTTCCAGCCCTCATCCTCTCTGCTTTCTTTTCTGTCTGGGATCAAGTTCTTAGCCCCACGTGGGTATAAAAGCAATCCCTTCAGGTGTCAGTCTTACTATATGAACCCACCCTAGTGTCTCCTGGCTTCCTGGTGCTGAGGCCATCCCAGCAGGTGAGTGGGGCTCTTAACAATTGATCTGAGGGCCAACGAATAGAATAGCCAGGCTCTGAGGGAACATCCCATGGACAAGGTGCCCAGCAATGCATCAGCCACAAAAACTGAGTCTGCTGAATGTCAGGCAGCAAGGACAGCTGCAGCCCAAAGTGAGGGACTTCCCCCATGTTGGGAGAGCTCAGTAGTGACTTCCTGGAGGTGGGAGGGTCTGCAGCCTGGGATGGCCACTTGCCCAGATATGAGTCAGCTGGTAGGTGCTTGCTGTGGTTTGTATCTGAAATGTCCCCAAAGGCCCACATGTTAAAGGCATCCACAATCTGTGCTGCTATTGGGAGGCGGAACATAATAATAATAGTAGATGTGGCCTAGTGGAAGGAAGAGAGGTCATCGGGGGCGTGCCCCTGAAGGGACCCTGGTCCCTTTCTGTTTCTCCTTTTGCTTCCTAGACACCACATACTCCAAAATGTGCTCCTGCCACAATGACTGTGTCACCACTGGATCCAAACCAAAGGCCAAGCCACCATGGACTAAAACCATGAGGCAAAATAAACCTGTACTCCTTGTAAATTGGTTACCTAAGGTGATCGGCACAGTGATGGAAAGTTGAAGTACATAGTGCTCCAAGGAAGAAAGCACAATGGTACTGGGAGAGAAAAGGGTATCTGCATCTCACTCCTTTTACGTTCCCTCCCACTCCTAGACCCTCCCTACCAGAGTTCACGTTGTATGAGGATCTCTCCATCAGATAATTTCCATTGAGAAATTCATCATTTTGGGATCAGCTGAAAATCACGAGCCCTAGGGTGCCATTCATTAGATTTGCTGGCAAATGGCTGGTGGCAATGCATCCCCAGCACTAAGGCTCTCAGATGGGAGAAGGAGACAGGTCAGGGACCTGGAGGAACAAGACCATGGTTCAGATTGGGTGTAGGAGGGGTCGGGGAGGCTATGTCTATTTTACAGTTTGTCAGTATCTATTGAATATTCCAGAGAAGTTGTACCAGGTATATTCATCCAGGAGTAGGTGAAGAGTTCATATAAGTACAGGTTCAATGGCCTCCTATGTTCACCCCCAAGGTAATGTTATGGCAGAATCATCCAGGATCAGTGAAACCATATCAAAACCCAGAGAAAGAAGTCTCCACATCTGTTCTCCACTGTTGGAGTCTCCTGGGCATTGAATCTGATTTGGGCATTGCATCCAAATTGCACATCATCTAGCAAGGATTCAGACCAAGTATTCGAGTCTAGGTGGTGCAGAGTGAGCCAAGCACTCTTCCACACTGCTCTTGGATAAATATTTATATATGGTACTACAGCTCTGGAGCATCATTTTGAAACAGAGATTAAGAAACTATAAAATGGACATAGCATTTACCCAGTAATTCTGCCTCTGGGTTATTACAAGGAAAATAAACTGAGATGCTGAAAAAGATTTCTGAGCTATGTGTTCACTGCAGCATTATTTACAGTGGCCCCAATGGAAAGTAGCTTAAATGTCCTATCAAAAGGAAATAGGATGAAGGTTTGGGTTGTGGCTCAGTGGTAGAGTGCTTGCCTAGCATGTGTGAAGCACTGCGTTCGATTCTCAGCACCACATATAAGTAAATAAAATAAAGGTCCATCAACAACTAAAAACTATTTTTTTATAAAAAGAGGAAACAGCAAAGAAAAGCAGGGGTAATATACAATATATCTCATATTCTACCAAATTCACCTGTTGAAAGGCGTTTGGTTTCTGGGTAAATTATGTATTTGTGGTTTACCCCCTTTCTCTGCTTAGGTGAGCTATTCATTTATCTATTTTTTCCTATCCCCCAACCTCATGAACCAGCTCTTGTGTCTATTCCTTAGTTCTACTATTTTTCTCTTTGCTAATGTGTTCATTCTTGCAAGTGTAGGCATTAATATCTTCTGGCTCCTTTCCAGTTTGTAATTTTTCATATTTCTTGATTTCAATATCTGAATTATTCATTTTCATTGATGGTTGTTTTAGTTAAGCTAAGCTGCAGTTACAAATTGATCACCCACATTTTGATGACTCAGTTCAAAAGAAGTGTGTACACTCCTATTATAATTTACTTCCATGTAAGAAACAATATCTGGCCGGGTGTGGCAGCACATGTCTATAATTCCAGCAGCCTGTGAAGCTGAGGCAAGAGGATTGCAGGTTCAAAGCCAGCCTCTGTGTTTCAGTCTTTTTTTTTTTTTTCTGCTGTGACTAAAGGGTCTGACCAGCAAAACTGTCAAGGAGGAAAAGTTTATTCAGAGGCTCGTGGTTTTCAGAGGTCCGTGGAAGGCTGGCTCCATTCCTTGGGGCTTGAGGTGAGGCTGAACATCATGGTGGGAGAGTATAGTGGAGGGAAGCAGCTCATATCATAGTAATCAAGAAGCAGAGAGACAGACTCTAGCTCCGGATACAAATATATACCCCATAGCCATTCCTCCAATTAACAGCTTCCTCCAGCCACACCCCACCTGCCTTAGTTAACACTCAGTTAATCCCATCAGGGATTAATTCACTGATTGGGTTAAGACTCACATCCCAATCATTTCACCTCTGAAACTTCTTGTACTGTCTCACACATGAGCTTTTTTTAGGGGGACACCTCATATCCAAATCATAATATTTAGCAACTTAGCAAAGGCCCTAAGCAACTTAGTGAGACCCTGTCTTAAGATTAAAAAAAAATAAAAAATAAAAAGGGCTGGGGATGTGGTTCAATGGTTAAGCATACCTGGGTTGAATCCATGGTAACCCTCCATCCCCCGCGCCCCCCCCCCCAAAAAAAAACAATATCTGGGCTCGTGTGCTCATGTGTCCACTTCTATAGGCCCAGACCATGTAAGTCCCTGGTGTTCTGCTTTGAAACTATTTAATTCTTTTTCTTCTTCAACTTAATAAATGGAGACTGACCCAGCCGCTATGCACAAACTTTCCTTTATCCAATTTCTTTCTCTAGAGCGCAGGCACAGTAGCTCTTGGCAGGTTCCCTAAGTCCCTGGAGATGACGGTTGTGAAAGGAAAGTGACCACAACACTCGGAGTGACCAAGAGATCTTTATTGCAGTAGTGCAAAAGAGGAGAAAAAGAGAGAGAGAAAGAGAGAGAGAGAGAGAGAGAACAAGAGCAAAACAGAGAGAGGCCCGGCAGGAGGGAGTTTTTATAGCCCAAATCTAATGGGGGCTCTGGGTCTGCAAGCTGCCTTGTTGGCACAAGAGGGGTTAAGTGTTCAGCTTTGAGCGGGGGTGGAGGGGGTTGAGTGTTCAGATTTGACGCAAACAGGTCATAAAGGACGAGACAGAGGGGGTTTTGGGTGCGTGGGTTATCCTGCAGCTAACGTTTGTTCAGCCTGCCCTGCAGACAACTTAGTTCAGCCTGCCCTGCACCTAACAGGTTGTACCTATTACTTCACCACCACCTAACTTGGGTCTCCACACTCTAACCTGTAATATGTTTTCTTGCTCCCCACTTGCTACACAATTGCTAAGCCAATGAAGCACTTTAGACTTCATTGTGTGAGCCAGGTGTGGTGAAACACCAGTAATCCCAGCAACTGGGAAGGCTGATGCAGGAGGATTCCAAGTTTGAGGCCAGCCTCATCATCAGAGCAAGACATTCATCAACTTAGAGAGATCCTGTCTCAAAACAAAAATATGAAAAGAAAAGGGCTTGGGATGTAGCTTGTGGTAAAGCACCCCCAGGTTCAATCTACAGTCCCCCTCCCACATAGATTTTATTGTGTGAGCTATTTCAGGGTAAGAGTTATGCTAGTTATTTTGTGGCAGCAAATGAGCCCCTGAAGTTGAGTCACCTGGCTTATTAGAAGGTCGGCGGGGCAAGTTGACCACTTCCCACAGTCAGAGCCCCAAGCTGGTCCCATCCAATGGCTCCAGAGCTGTCCTGCTGTCACATGCACCCAGCCAACAGAGGACCCTGAGGAACAGCCAGAAGCTGGCAGTGCAGACCTGAGGTGGCACCAAGGTCCTCCACTGACATTCGCCAGCTCAGTCACCTGCCCCAGCCAACCCGGAGGTTCTGAAGGATGGAGCCCATGCTCTTCTTCATGAAGAAGAAGTGGCTTTTAGTGGACAGGCAGTGCTCTCCTCTGCACATTTTTCCTGGCATAATTATTTGGTGACTTCTCATTTTCCTTGAAATCATGTTTTTTTCCCACTTTTTGTATCCCGTTTGTTCTGATAACCTGTATACATTGTTTTCTAGATGTTCCATTTTTTACTCTTTGCCTCTTTTTTAAACTAACATGTTTTTAAGTGAATTTTTTAAAATTCTGAATAAGAGCTTTGTTTTATTTCCGAGTTGAGCCATTAGCCTCTACTTTTATTAAATTGTGATCAGAATATACTATTGATATTGTTTCTCTTCTTGTAAGTTCTTTGAGATTTGCTTTTTTGAGTGTATGACCCGATTTTGTGAATCCTTGAGAATGTTTGAATTGAGGGAACAGTCTATATAAATGGGTACATTGTTGACACATATACTATATTAATTATTTTATTTAATATTGGGTAATAATTTTATACTTATGAAATCTGCAGTGGGCAGACAGAGGAGAACTGAAACTTCTTTTGGTTTCTCCTTATTTGTTCCATAGGTTTTAAATGATAAACTCTGATGTTCTCTTATTTTGAGCGTAGATATCCATACCTTCAAAATTTGTATTGGGCATTGCTTTTTAAATTAAAACTAACTTGTGTTAGGTAATGATTTTATTTCAATGGGTTTACATGATAGGATCTAGGCCTCCCTCACCCCTGCTTCCTACTTTCCTATTTACCTCCAGTCTTTCTGAGATGGTCTCTCTCGGGTGTGTAAATAGCGAATGGTTGGACTTCACTTGATGATTCACACTGAGTCTTTCTTCCTATAATAAGTTAAAGCCATCTACACTTGCAGATGTTATCAAAGCATTCAATGTCATTTTGTATTATATTTTGTTTTACTTGTTTCTTTTACTTAAAATAATCTTTGGCTATGTTCTCTGGTTTTTAAAATTTGTTTTGTTTTGTATACCTTTTGATAATTTGGTAGGATTGTAGCTTTTGGTTTTAGAATTATCTTTTTTACTTTAACATTTTCATTTCATCTTTTCTTGAGCTATTTTCTATTGATTCCTTGCAATGAAGAGGGTTGAAAAGAGATTGTTTTTTCAATTCTTTTTTCTTCCCCATTGAAAGGAAAGTGACCACAACTCTTGGAACGACCAAGAGATCTTAATTGCAGCCGTGAGAAAGAGGAGAAAAGGGAGAGGGGGAGCCTGGCAGAAGAAGGTGTTTATGGTCCTTCTGCTGTGCTGCCTAAATCTAATAGGGTCCCTGGGTTTGCAAGCTGCCTTGTTGGCATAAAGGGGTTAAGTGTTCAGCCTTGAGCGGTGGGGTTGAGTGTTTAGCCTTGAGCTGGGAGGGAGGGTGTGGTTGGGTTTGAACATTTGGACTTGAGGCAAACAGGCGATAAGGAACCAGACAGACACGGGGGATTTGAGTGCCTGGGTTATCCTGCAGCCGCTCAGCCTGCCCTGCAAACAATATTAGTTCAGTCTGCCCTGCACCTAACATCCATGCCCAATTTTTCCAAGTTTATTTTTCTTAGGATTCACTGTAATACCTTTAAATATATTTATACATCCAGCATTTGATGTCATATCTTTTAATTTTCTTTTGCTAATTTTACTTGGTTATGTCATTTCTTTTCCCGTGGAATTGAAATCATTTGCATTCTGCTCGATAACCATAAGCCATGAGTCTGTTCTAGTCTAAGTCATGCTTAATGGACCCTGCTCACTTCAGTGTTATTGTTATAATTTTCATTTCATTTCTTGGTTAGCAGAAGTTCATTCTTTAAGCCGGGTGTGGTGGTGCATGGTTGTAATGCCGACAGCTCAGGAGGCTGAGGAGGGAGGATTGCAAGTTCAAAGCCAGTCTTAGCAACTTAGTGAGGCCCTGAGCAATTTAGCAAGACCCTATCTCAAAATAAAAAACAAAAACGGCAGAGGATGTGACTCAGTGGTAAAGAATCCCTGGATTCAATCCCTAGCACATAAATAAATAAATAAATAAATAAATAAATAAATAAATAAATAAACTTCATCCTTTAGTAATTTTCTCCAAGACTTGTGTGACTGGTGTAAGTGCCATTTTGAGTTCCTATATGTTGCTTGTGCTTGTGCAACTCTGGAGTGGGCTATGTGGTGGTTCTGTTAGCATTAAAAGAGAATAAAATCATGGCAGTTGTGGGTAAATGGATGGAATTGGAGAAGATAATGCTAAGTGAAGTTAGCCAATCCCCAAGAAACAAATGCTGAATGTTTTCTCTGATACAAGGATGCTGATATATAATGGGGATGGAGGGGCATGGGAGGAATGGAGGAACTTTAGATAGGGCAAAGGGAGGGAGGGAAAGGGGAGGATTATAGGGTAGAGAAGACGATGGAATGAGATGGATATCATTACCCCAAGTACATGTCTGAAGACACGAATGGTGTGACTCTACTTTGTGTACAACCAGAGACATGAAAAATTGTGCTCTATATGTGTAATGTGAATTGAATTACATTCTGCTGTCATATATAACAAATTAGAATAAATTTTAAAAACTATGAAAAAAACCTTGATATTAAAAATTTAACTTCTTAGCAATTGTATTAGGGATTAGAAGAGCTTCTTAAAAATGATCTAATTCAGATTAATGCTCATTTAATTTCAACATCATGCAAAAACGTGGCTCCAGTATAAATCCATTCCCTCCCATTTCTTTTGTGCTACTTAAAAAAAACCCAAGTTTTGTCTTTGTACATTTTAAATCCCTCAACACAGTTTTGTAGATATTGCTGTATCAGTTGTCTTTTAAAATAGACATGGGAATAAAGGAGTTATACACAGAGTATGTGTATCCTTTCCATATTCATCCATGTCATGACTACCTTTACTGCTGCTTTTAATTTTCCTGTGCAGATTTATTGTCTAGCATTCTTGAAATCTAAAGGACACCCTTTCATAACTCTGTAGGACAGGATGCTGGTCAAGGGATGGAGGAAGGGGAAATGGTCCTGGTGGTGAAGATATAACAGACGCTGTTATTACTGATGTTAAATAGTTTCTCTTGGATGAGTGATTTTTGTTTGAGCCGTGGCTTTGGTTAATTTCAGAGTGAGAGACAGGTAGCTATAGTTGGTTTGCTTCTATTTTCATTGTTTTTGTGGGACAGAGAGTTCACCAGGCCCTTAATCTCTGATGGCAAAAGTGAATTGACCTAGGATCTATTTTAAGGTTGATTGTTTTTTGTTTGTTCATTTTGTCATTTTGTGAGTGGGGACATGATATACCATTTTAATAGTTGGATACAAACTTTTATTTTTGCAAAAGTTATTTTATTGTAACTCAGAATATTCCTTGGGTTTCATTATTTCTATTTGTTATTCAAGGACACTAACTATATAAAGAAGGTTAAGATAAAAGTTAAACATAAAAGTAAATAATAATATTCCCCAGAAAACACACAGAGAATATGCAGCGACCTTCACAAAATGTCAAAAACTAATTGGGTGAAAAAGTAGAGTTGTCCTTTGGCAGGGACAAGTTTTCTGAAGCATTGAACACACCCTGTTGGAAGTCCTTCCTTGCTGTGTGATGTCAAGCCTTTCATGGTATCCTAAGTAGTGCTCTGGCGCCCCCTAGTGCTACAGATGGGTGAAGGCCACTTTGCTTTTGCTTTTCCTTCCTCTTATTAACTACTACTTGTCTTCCCCCTCTCCACACTCCTTTTTCCTCTAATAACCAGTATTTTCTAAGTCAAACTTGGCTGTTTGAATCATAATATGTGATTAAAAGAATTCAAAGATGTTATCTATATTTTGTGTTTATGCTTCAGAGGAGCTAAGCCCATCTGGGAAAATTTCAAGTTATATTTGAGTCAAGGGTGGGTATTCTACATATGAGGAAGTTCCCTAGCACAGGCTTCTTGTCATTACTTCCGCACTTCATGCCTACTGACTGAGATTAGCCCACGGGTCCCTGATCCCTCCATGTTCTTTCTGCTGTCCCTGTGAGTCTTCCATAATGATGCATATATTCTAGCCTCACCTGCAGTTCCTGTGGGGTGGAGCAGGACCCCCTACCTGTGCTCCCCTGTGCTGCCTCTTCACTGGTGGCCTCCAGGTGTGCCACATGCTCCTGTCTCCTCTACAGCTTACATCAGGATCCTGACCCTTTAACGAAGGTGGAAGGGTTGATGACTTTCAAGCTGACATAAGGAAAATCGCAAAATTAAAAAATAATCCATCCAAAAGAAGTCAAGAGAAAGCAAAGGAAAACCAAGACAAGTTGACAATCATCTCTAAGATGATTTAATTAAGTCCAGAAGGGTTACAATGGCCATGTTAAATGCAATAGGGTAAATATGCTAATTAAAAGCTGTAGATTATCAGACTAAATTAAAAAAATCAAAGCTCAAATACATGTTGGTTATGAGAAACAAACCTAGAACACAGGGACACAGAAAGTTGAAAGGAAAATAATGCAAAAAGATATGCCATGCAAACACTAGCCCAAAACTACTGGTGGGAAAGATCACCCGCAATTAAATTGAAGTAAAAATATTACTGGAGAGAGACTCCATGATTCTGAAAGGCTCATTTCTTCAGAAAATATAAAAAATCAATTGGGATGCATCTAATAACCTGATATATACATGTGTACATTATTATAGATATGTATTATTTTTCTATAGATATGATTTTTCTAATAATTTTGATTTCTCATTTGTGCTAGAGAAAATACTTTGAATGATTTCAGTTATTTGAAATTTATTGAGGCTTAATTTATGTTAGAGAATCTGGTATATTGTGAAAGCATTTTACAGATACTTTAGTAAGTGTGGTGTTTGTATATTTAACAAAACCTAAAAAGAGATGGATAAATAAAACATGGATTTTTTTTTGTCTTAAAGAAAAGCAGGGATGGTATATAATTTAGTGGTAGAGCACTTGTTTAGCATGCACAAGGTCCTGGATTCATCTGTAGTAGCACACATGCATATACACACACATGCAGACAAAAATTAGTGTAAATAGTATACTATCTATAATAGTATAGTATATTTTTATATAGTATAGTATATAATTTATAATAGTATAGTATACTGGACCTATTTTTAGGAAATTTAACCAAGGCCCATTTAGAGAATAATGCACCCTTTGAGGGCATATAAACCATTTATTTTGAACATACACAAACATTTATAAAACTTATATTCATCATTGTACACCTTCATCAATCACTCAGAATATGTTTTCTGGCATTAAATGAGGAATCACAGAGTTTTAGAAAATGTTCTCATAAGTATTTATACATCGCTAGAAGCAATATACTTCTAATTAACATGTGAATCAAAAGAATCCCAATAAATTTTAGAAACTATTTTGAACTGAGCTATAAGAAAGGCTTATCAAGGTTTGCAGGCTGCACCTAAAGCCATTGTTAGGGGAAAACAGAGAGGTATCACCTATGTGTACAGGGTGATGGAGGGAGAAAAAACAAGTAAGAAGTACCTGTCTCAAGAAGCAAGACAAGAACAAATGAGGCTCAGACATAGTGGCAGATAGGGGACATAGAGTAAGAAAACAGAAAACCAGCACTTGGTAGAGAAGATCTACAAAGCCAAAATTTTTTTCCGGGGAAGAGTCAACAAACAAGGGGATCCATTCCTGATGACTGATGTGGGCGAATGAGAAGCCAAAAGGGACCTATTAGGGATGAGAAGGCATACATCCCTGCGTGGCTCACAGACATTTTTAAAAAACCACAAGAGGGTAGTGTGAAAAGTTTTATATCAATACAGCAGGAAATTAGAAGAAGTAGATAAATTCCTAGAAAAAAAATTTATCAAGAGATAAAAGAAGGAAAATATTCAAATTGACCTAAAATCATTAAAGATTATGCATTCAAAATCTACCTTGATGCTTCTCAGGGATCAGTCTCTAGGCCTGTTTTTTTTTTTTTTTTTTTTTGTTTGTTTGTTTGTTTGTTTCTTTTTTTATTTTCTGTATCCTGTTCCAATAGTATGTTCCCTAGGTCCCCTGGCTTCCTCTTGCCAAAAGCATTCTTTCCAGCGGCTCTGAGGAAATGTGACAAAATTGTGGCAGACCTGTGGTGCCCTCAATCATGCAGATTAGGGCCACCCTGAGTGCCTAATTGGTTTTTAGATACTAATCCAACCCAGTGGGATGAATCCTATTTTTTGTTGCTCAATTCAAATTACCAATACTTTGTTAAGGATTTTTGCTTTTCTTTCTTTCTTTTTTTTATTAAGTATTTTTTAGTTGTTGATGGACCTTTATTTATTATTTATTTATATGTATGTGGTGCTAAGAAACGAACACAGTGCCTCACACAAACTAGGCAAGCTCTCTTCCACTTAGCTACAACTCCAGCCCCAAGGATTTTTGCTTTTCTTAAGGAGGGAGAATAAGTGGTCTGTAGTTTTCTTGTCACATTGTTACCTGTTTTTGGTATCTGGTAAATATTTGTCATCTAGAATGACTTGACAAATATTCTTCCTTCACTGTTTTCTGAGAATGCTTGCACATGAGAATCACAGCTCTGTTAAGAGCCACAATCTCCTTCCACCTTCCAATTGCTCCTCTTTAATAATGATCTGTTATTTTATTTTCCATCAATGGGACATTCCTCAAATCTCATGAAGACCAATCATTATAATTTTAAAATATCTCTCTTGCTTTCTTCATGTGTTCTATTTCAACAAGGACCATTTTCTTAGAGTGATTAGCTTTGGGGTTTTTAATTATTTTAACAATTTTATTTTTTGAATTTTTTTGTTTAGATTTATAAATGAGGGTCTCTAGACTTATGACCACTGAGCCACATCCCCAGCCCTGTTTTGTCTTTTATTTAGAGACAGGATCTCACTGAGTTGCTTAGCTCCACGCTTTTGCTGAGGCTGGCTTTGAACTCACAATCCTCCTGCCTCAGCCTCCCCAGCCGCTGAGATTAGGGCGTGTGGCACTGTGCCCAGCTGTAAGCTTCTTTTGCTCCTAGCCAATGGATCATGGGCCACACTTGGTTCCACAAATGAGGTGCAAGAATTCAACATAGATAACTATAAAATATTATTGAGAGGTGTTAATACATGAAGGATGCATCTAGTTTATTAAGGAAAGTTGTTAGGTCTTTTAAAATTGATTAGTGGATTCAGAACAATTCCAATAAAAATTCCCAAGGCAGCCGGCCTGGTGGTGCACGCTTATAATCCTAGAGGCTTGGGAGGCTGAGGCAGGAGCATTGCAAGTTCAAAGCCAGCCTCAGCAATAGGGCAGTAGGGCAAGAGCAAGTTGAGTTCTATAGTGGATAGTGGTTGGGAGATGCAGCTGGCAGGCATTGACCACTGGACTGAATATAGTAGGGATGGGGATCTAGGGGAGCTCCTGGCTTTGAACCACTGTGTGAGTCAAAGTAGAGAAGGCACAAGAGCAGGAACAGTAGTGAAGGAGAACTTCTGAGGCCATGTTTGAATGTATAGAAGGCCTTGGGAGGGGGCACCAAGTAATGTGAACCTGAAGTTCTGGGAAGAGGTCAGGTCTGGAAAGAGAGATTTCAGAGTCATCAACATGAGCTTTACAGTTAAGACCAAGACAGTGAATCTGGACCAGGAAAGCAGAGTGGGGAAGAAACGTGCTTAACTTCTCCATATTGAAAGCTAATCATCAAAACAAACCTGTTCTTGACCTGATGCCCACACTTAGATCCTGCCCACCCGTGGCTAGGCTCCTCTAAGGAACAGCTTCCCTCAGCTCCCTCACCGTCACTGTTCCTTTAATACGATGCAGTCAGCGCCTGCCACTTCCTCCACCATCTCTGGAAGATGCTGTGACTGTGCCACGCTGGATCACTTCCAATGGCTGGGTCCTCATGACCACCTCCGTCTTTGTCCTTGGCCTCTCCCTTGGCACCTGGCACTGCAAACCTCTTCTTTCTTGGGTTGCTTGTCAGCATATTTGGCAATGTCCTTCCTCCTACTTTCCTTGCTCCTTGTCTCCTGTCTGGATCTTTAGTCCCTGTAATCTGCTTTTGGCTCCTGTTCTCCAGACTTTCCCAGGACACGGTCATTCCCACCGCACTGTCTGCTGCTCTCTCCCAAGTCCATGGCTCTGACATCTCTCCAAAACTCCAGAAATATACTCTCCCCATTGTCCCAAAAAGTCCCCAGGCAACTCAAATTTAGCGTAGCGTTTTCCCCCCATAGTTTGAGTAATTTCACAGCATAGTCTCCTCAACCAACATGAAAACTCTTTGGATACCAATCCCTTTACCATCACAGGAATCTGATCTTTAAGCCCTAAGGCAAAACTGATCCTAAACCTATGTCCCTTCCTGCTGGCTCAGTGTCAGCATTTCTCCTGTATCACAGGTCATGTTCCACCCTGGCTCGAAGCCTTCCAGTTCCTGTTGGTGGTCTAAGATACAGTGTGAAGAACGTTTGCATGGCCCAAGACATTTACCTCTGCTTACTGCGTTAAGTTTCCCCGCTCCATTTCCCCGCTTCCCAGTCCTGCCTTCTTGCCTGTTGGATATCCTGGCTGATATGTTCCCCAACTTGCCATCTATCTCTTCCATACGTACATCTGCCTAGGGCTATGTACATTTGTCCACCCGGAGAGCAGATACTCAGCCTTAAGATCCTCCATGCTTTTTGTACCTGCTCCTTACATGTGCCTCCTTTTTGGTGTCCCAACATTCCCATGTTTCTGAATACACATGTCCCAGCTCTGTGCAGGACTTTGCTTTCCTTGGGTACACTTTGACAAGGGGCCTTGCCCACAGTCCCCAGGCAGTCATCTTCACTACTCTGGAGCTAATACTGCCTCTCTTGAGTGACAATTGCCACTCTTCCACAAAATTCCTCCCATTTATCTTCATCCTGCCATTAGACCAAGACACATCTGTGGCAGGATCTCTGCTATCAACTTGTACCTCTGTGTCTTTTCAGAGGACCCAGCCTCGGATGCACTGGATTGGTGGCTCTGGAGCACCCTTCATGACAAGGCCAGTTTCCTTTCTGTTCTAAGTATATACAAGTTGATAGTTTCATGGTGGCTAGACAGTGTCTGCAGCACACTCCCTTCCTGGGGCATCCTGAGACCTCCCTTGAGTGGATTTTTGCTCTCCCAAGACTGGATTAGTTACTGAGAGCCTCCAATCTCAATTCTGCTACAGCAACAGAAAATAGACTTTGCAGGTATATATCATTATCTAGTGTGCACTGTGAAATTCTGTTTGGTGACCTTGGTTGGGTCATATGAATGAACATAATTAGAGATGAAAACCAGAACAGAGGTGGCTTCTAGCCTTAGCATTCCCAGCTTCTCTACAGGGTTGGGCAGGGATTTTGCCTCATTCTATGCCATTGCTTGGATTGTTCCCCTTCCTGTCCTGTTTCTCTTGAGAACACTAACTGATCGCTTGTTTGTGAATTTTCACTTTAGGATTTGCTTCTGGAGATCCTGGTTATGTTAGTTTGGATCTACAAAGAAGCAGACTCCAATACAGGATTAGATGCACAATAGATTTATTGTGAAGGAGCAAGAACAAGGAGGGAGAACACACTGAAAACAGTGCAGCTCTGACACCTGTGGAAGGAGAGAAGGAAGGAAGGAGGATTGGGTAGGAAGTTTCTGGGTATAGGGCAGGTGAAAGGGTTGACTTGTCAGTGAGGACAAGTCAAACCAAGCTTCTTGTAGGAAGAGCCTGCATTCCCAGATTGGGCCTGAACAAGTAGTTCTGCCATGCGCATGCACCGACTAGGAGCATCCCCCAGAAAGCATGGCCTAGGGCAAATGTGGTCATGGATGAAAGGCCACCACTAGGGCTGTCACTGTTTTATTTCCATAGAATTTTTATGACCACAATACTATCTTAAGTTAGTGATATATGGCAGTCCCCCCTGCCATTTTACCTGCAGTTGCACCTTCCGCAGTGGAACCATGTTCTGAAAATATTAAATGGAAAATTCCAGAAATAAATAATTCATACATTTTAAATTATCCACCTTTCTGACTAGTGTGTTGAAATCTCTTGCCTCCTGTTCTATCCCACCCAGGGCATGAATCGACCCTTCATCCATTTGGTACTGTCTGTGCTTTCATGCATCCCCTGAGGGTCTTGGAACTTGGATAGGGAGAGGCTGCTGTAATAATTTATTTATGTTCAGAACATATTTTCTTCATTTGGTTATCCTAAACAAAAACACAAACACCACCCCCTACATACACACACACACACACACACACACACACACACACACACGAATGAATCTGGCTGCTCTTCTTATGAAGTTTTATTCTGTGGAGATCAGGAGGTAAGGGCAAGCAAGAGCTTTCCAGATGGAAGGGAAAATATGTGCAGCAGTTGTGTCGGGAAGGGGGTTCTCATGTTTGAAACCAAAAGAAGCTGTTGTGGCTGGAGGAGAGTGAGCCACGTGGAGAGTAGTTGTTATGGTTTGGATCTGAGGTGTCCCCCACAAAAGCTCACCTGTGAGACAATGCAAGAAGGTTCAGAGGAGAAATGATTGGATTGTAAAGAGCCTTAACTCAATCAGTGAATTAATCCCCTGATAGAGATTAACCAAGAGTGGTAACCCATATCATTATGCATATATATGTTTTACATTCTGATGGTGGAAACCAAAGTAGACATATCAGAGCAGCGACAGATCTAGACTGAAGTTGACACAATTACAAATATCAAATTATATACGAAAGTTAGCATTTATTTGGAATGACAAAGGACAGTATCACAAATATCATAAAATCTAGGCTAACATTAACTGCCTGATAATCCTTGATAATACTTTTCCTCACCATTTTTGGCTGAATTTTCTTGGGTCACCTCATCATAGCACAATGATCATGTAATATTTTACTAAAAAAGAACAGGAAGATCACTCAGCCTAGTGGACTTTTTTATTGATCGTGTAGAAAAGGGCTTTTGTCAGCTTTACAACTCACCATTTGTTGTGTGACATCTGTGACCTCCTCTGATGTTTCTTGCTCATTCCTTGCTGTGAGAACTGCCTTTGATATCTCTTACATGTCACTTGACAGCTACAGCCAAAGCTGGCCTGCCAGACATATCCTTCATGTCCTGGGTTTGCCTTCCACTCACAATTCCCATCAAGCCAATCCTTGGTGGAGAGAGGGGGCCATGAACTCAAGAGCTGAGCCCTGTATGGACAGCACAGCAAGAGCTTAAAAATACCTTTTTCTTTGAGGTCCACCAGAAGGAGTTTGTCAGTGTGGGCCAAGATGATGTATGTAGCAGGGCAGGAAATTCTCCTGATAAAATAGAATACTTAAGAAAAAAAACCTCAATGAACCAAAACATGCAGGAAAGAAGGGACAAAGATAAGATAGGACAAACAGAAAACAAATAGCATGTTGACAGATTCAAATCCATCTATATCAGAAAGTGGATTAAAAGTAAACAGTGTCAGGTATGGTGGTACACACCTATAATCCCAATGACTCGGGAAGCTGAGGAAGGAGGATCACAAGTTCAAGGCCAGCCTGGGCAACTTAGTGAGACCCTGCCTCAAAATAAGATAAAAAGGGCTGCAGTTGTAGCTCAATGGTAGAGAATCCCTGAGAGACACACACACACACACACATGCGCATGCACGTAAATGGTGGAATAATAGAACTAGTGGAATAAAATATAAATGCAATATGTAATTATGGATTAGATTCTGAAACAGAAAAAAGGCATGGGTGCCAAAACATGGACATCCAAATAAAATCTGGAGCTTATTTAAGAGTAATGTGACAGTGTTATTTTTTAAAATTTTGACAAATATACTAGTTATGCAAGTGTTAACATTAGTGAAAATTGGGTGGGAAGGGAGTTCAGGACCTTTTACACAAGCTTTTTGCATATTTCTGTAAATATGATGATATTCCAAACTAAAAATGTTTTTTAAAAATATAAGTAAACTGTTAAAAATCTAGTGTTGTTCTTGATTAAAATAACAAGCCTCAATGATATCTTGCCTTTAAGAATATACTTTGAAAAAGCTGAGGGGTGTAGCTCATCAATAGAGTGTGTGCTTAGAATATACTTTAAAAATAAGAAAAGATAGCTTTAAAATAAAGGGACAGAAAAATACTAGAGCAAACACTAATCATGAAAAATGCAATATTACCACCTAGGCATTCTGTATTTTATTGTGCTGTGCTTTCTTGCACTCATGAATATTATGATCTTTACAAGTTGAAGGTTCCTGGTGACTACATTGAACAAGACTATCAGAATCATTTTTCCAACAGCATGTTTTCATTTTATGGTTTGGATCTGTCACATTTTGATAATTTTCACAATGTTTCAAACTTTTTCATTATTATTATGTTATGGTGATCTATGATCAATTATATTTAATTTTTTGTTTTTATTAGTGCATTCGAATTTTATATAACTGTGGGGTTCATTTTCACATACTCATGAAGGCATGTGACATAATTTGCTCCATTTTGTAATTGTTTGGGGGTAGCATGACTGCACCCAGATAAAATGTTGAATTTCATTCTAAGTGTTGTATGTGCAATTGCTGCTTCACAGCGCACGCCCCCCACCCCCCCCCCCCCGGCCCCCGTTCCCTCTTCTATTTCCTGTAGCACAGTATTGAAATTGAGCCAAATGATAATCCTACTATGGTCACTAAGCGTTCAAGTGAAAGGAAAAGGAGCATGTCTCACTTTAAACCAAAAGCTACAAACAATTAAACTTGATGAGGAAAGACTGGAAAGCTGAGATAGGTCGAAAGCCAGCCCTTTTGCTCTAATTAGCCAGTTGCAAATATAAAGGAAAAGTCCATGAAGGAAATTAAAAGTACTATTCCAGGGGACCCATAAGTGGTAAGAAAGTGGAACAGCCTTATTGTGATATGGAGAAAGTTTTAGTGGTCTGGATCAAACACACCACAATGTTCCTTTAAATCAGAGTTAAGTCCTGAGCAAGGCCCTCCCTCTCTTCACTTCTACCTGAGAGAGGTAGGGAAGCTGCAGAAGGAAAGTTGGAAGCCATCAGAAGCGGGTACTTGAAGTGAGTTTCAGGAAAGGTGAAGTAACAAGTGCTGATGTAGAAGCAGCAGCCAGTCCCCTGGGTGGGCCCGCTGAGTTGATTGAAGAAAATGGTTGCAGCAAAAAGATTTTCAGTGCAGATGAAACAGTCTGACACTGAGAGAAGATGTTTTCCTAGCTAGAGATGAGATGTCAATGCTTGCTTCAAAGCATAGTCTGACTCTACATAGGGACCAAGGCCGCTGGTGACTTGAAGGAGGAGCCAATGTTCATTCACCACTACAAAAACCCCAAGTCCTTTAGGAACTATTCTGCCTCTACTCTGCCTGTGCTCTATAAATGGGAAAACAAAGGCTGGATGATGGCACATCTTTTTAGAGTATAGTTTACTGAAAAAAAAAAACTAAAGATACCCTTTGTGGCTGGGGGTTGAAACCAGGGACTCACACATGCTTAGCACTCACACTGAACTTCACCCCTCACTTGTGTTTACTGAATATTTTAAGCCCAATGTTGACCTACTGCTCAGAAAAAAGATTCCTTTCAAAATATTACTTCTCATGAAGAATGCACATGGTCATGCAAGATCTGTGAAGGAGACATGCAATGAGATTAATGTTGTTTTCATGCCTGTGAACACATCATCCGTTCTGCAGTCTGTGGATCAAGGGGGGCAATTTCAATTACCGAGTCTTCTTATTGGAGAAATACATTTTGTAAGACTGTGGTTGCCCATTCCTTTGGTGAATCTGGGCAAAGTAAACTGAAAAGCTTCTGGAAAGGATTCACCTTTTTAGATGCTTTTAGGAACATTTGTGATTTGTGGGATGAGGTCAAAATTGGATGGGGGTTCTAGCTCAGTGGTAGAGTGCTTGTCTAGCATGTGTGAGACCCTGGGTTCAATCCCTCGTAACATCTGAAAACCAACATACAAACATGAGCAGGCATTTGGAAGACATTGATTCCAACCCTCGTGGATGACTTTGAGGGGTTTGAGTCCTTGGTGAGGAAGTAACTGCAGATGTGGTGAAAATAGCAAGAAAATTATGATTAGAAGTAGAGCCTGAAGATGTGACTGAAGTGCTGTCCTCTCAGAATAAAAGTTTAATGGATAAAGAGTCACTTATGTGGATAAATCAAAAAAGTGACTCATTGAGATAGAATCTACTCCTGGTGAAGATGCTGTCAACATTTTTGAAAGGACAGCAAAGGATTTAGCATATGACATCAACTTGGTTGATAAAGCAGCCATGGTGACTTTGGAGATGATTGATCAATTTTGGAGAAAGCTCTTGTTTTCAAACACAAACATTCCATCATGAGATAACTGTCATAATTTAAACATTAAAACATTACATGGTACCCTGTAAACATATGCAAATTTTATATGTTAATGAAAAGTTAGAAATAAATGAAAAAATAAAAAGGTAAAACAACGAAGAACCATGCTATAGCTTTCTATTTTACTTTCATCCCCTGATGAAAACACGATAATGTGGTATAGCTGCCTCTATATATATGAAGTAATTCTTGAGCAAATGTCTTCAAATTTTATAAAAATAATAATTTTTAATCCTTATCAAAGCCCTGTGACCTCCATTTAGGAATCTCACAGTGCTATCAGTTCATCCTGGCAGCTAGCCTAAATCCACCCTCTTATGGCCCCAGGTTTCTCCATTTAGACAGTGGTAGGAACTCTTGGGATTGACCGTCACAGTCAACCAAATTCAAATTGTCAAGGACAGGCAAGCAAACAATAAACTGAGAGAATGTTCTGAAAAAGCAAGAAGTCTAGCGACATCAGATGAGACTGTACCTGGTGCTGGATGAAGTCAGGAGGAATCACCCTTCCTGGCCTGCTTACTTCCCTCTGGGCTGTTGTCATTCTTTTGAGAACCCTGCCTTCCAGATGACAGAATAGCCACCAACATCTCAGCAACCCTCCCCCTTGGTCTCCACCAGAGACCTATTTGACCTGATTGGTCATATGCCCAGACTTCAGCCAATCACCATGACTAGGGAGGATGGTCTATGTTCATTTGCCATATTACAGTCATGTAACCCCTATTTCCAAGGTGACTAAGCATCTTTTGTCATCCAGAAGCAGGCATTTGTAGCACCTAAATGACAAAGTGTGGATGTGCTGTCATAATACTTTGTTTATGGACAGCAAAGCAGGTATTTCATATACTTTCACTTGTCACGAAGTAGTGTCTTCTTTTGTTTTTTTCTCTGCCATTTTAAATGTAAAATTTATCCAGAAAGTCCTGCAAAAACAGGTGGCAGGCCCATTGTGGCCCACAGGCTATGTGTACACCTTTGTCTGCAGAAAATTGGAAAGGAGGCTGGTGAGGAAACAGGATAGCTGGGAAGGAAACAGGCAGAGATGGGGCCAGAGAGAGGAACAAAGCCCTGCCCATTCAGCCTTGGAAGCCATCCTCCAGCTGTGTGGGCTGTGACATCTACAGGAAAGACCCAGCTGGAGTTTCAGAACCAGTAGTGATTCTGGGTAGTGAATACCCAGAGAGCCTTCCAAGAAATGAGCCATGTCTGAACAAATATCTGGAGGCTGCTTCTAGTCTCACTTGATATTCACTTTGTGTTCTTCAGTGAAAAGCTTCACCCCACTAGGCTTCTGTTCTCTCATCAGGAAAAGGAGGTACTAGAGGAAATTAGCTCCCGCAAGGTACTCATCTTTGACCTATGCTCATTGGTCTTTGCACACATTTCTCCAGCTGAGTCTCACCTTCAGCACCATGGACAGTGACCCTGAAACTCCCCAGGTGTGGCTGACCTGATCATAATCTCACAACTCAGCTTTCAATCCTCCCACTTTCTTATCTGCTGGGGACACCCAAGGGAGAGGATCTGAGTTTTCTGTGTCTGTGAGGCCCATTGGATTCTGTGTTCCTGTGGGTTTTTTGAATGCAGCTGCTACTGCCATAAAAAATCTCCATGGGGTTTGTGAACTCCAAATTCTCCCATCTCAGACAGTGAATGATGTGAAGGTTGGACCGATCCCATTCACCATCCTCTGGCCTTTTGCTCCCCCACTCCTCTTCTTTTCTCCCACCTCTCTTTTTCTGTCCCAACTGAAACAGACAGCGGCTCCCAGGAAGAATAGAGACCTTTAATGTGTTGGCAGGGAGTGAGGGATCCCTTGAGACATGTCCAGAGGGGAGTTCTTTCTTATCTTCTGGGTTAGTCCTGTTGTTCTTCATTTTGGAGCATTAGGGGACATGAATTAATTTCCCTGATTACTGATTTGCCAGCTCACTCAACTGCTTATCATCTGATCGATCCATTTGTTCCTGCTTGTGTTTAGGGTGCACTTCTTTCCCCCTGCTCTACACAAAAGGAATGTTTATTAGGGGAACACAGAAAGTCCAAGAACAGAGAATAAAGTAGCTGCTCTTCTCAGAAGTGTGGAGCCAGCACCAGGCAAGGAGCATCCACCAGATCCGTTCCATTTCTCCCATGATCACACAGTTCACCTTATCTGCTTCTTGTATATCACTATGTCCACTGATTTTTAAATCCTTTGACTTTTTCCATGGTAACTCCCTGACACTTGTCTAATGTGTTCTCCTTTTTTTTTCTAATAAAGCTGAGAGTTCTCCTGATTTTGCTCCCCAAATCTACTCTTGTCCATTTCTAGACTGTTGCTTTCTTCTTGGGGGCCAGAGGGATTTGTAAATACTAGAGATGTGTTCAGGGGATTTCTCCTTGTTCCCAGGAGATAACACACCCCTAATTAATCCAGTGTGGAATTGGATTAATGCTCACTCAGGCAGTGCTCTTGGACAAGGGACCCTCTCTGTCATAGGATCAAATGGCTCTGCCCCTTTTGCACTCAGGCCTGGCAAAGAATTCACTGATGACAAGTGAAGGAAAGACAGACATGTGCTGTCAGAACCAGAGTGTGACTTCCCACTTTTCTTTTCCTTCTGCCACGAGAAAGGTACTGTTCCAGATAGAAACCTTCCAGTCAGCCTGAATTCAGACTGAAGATGCTGTGGGGCAGATCCACAGTGGCTGATAGCACTAGAAGCCAATAACCTGCCCTTGGCCACTAATGAAGTGTCATTTGTTCCACCTGGCTGACGGACACCACATGGTCTATGAGTGCTTGTTCATTGCCCCATCTCTTGCTGCACCCACTGATCTTTCAGCCCTTTACCAGGTTATCCTTCCCTCCTGAGAACATCTGCCTCTATGTGGGACCAGAAGAAACTTTTGCATCCTTATTCCCAAGAATGTGAACATTATTTGTTTATTCTTGTCTTGGCACCATTTGCTATTGAGAAGTGGTGGGTGGTTTTTGCAAAACTCTATGAGAAGCAGTTTTCTGCTATGGACAGCAGAGGAAGGGAACTTCCTCCTTGGAAGAAAAGCAGCTGGAGCAGGCCTGAGGAGGCTCCTACTGAGCTGGGTCATGAGGGCAGGAGGGTGGGCACAGGCAGGGTACAGCAGCAAAGGCAAGAGACCTGAGCTGCAAACACAGAGAATATCACTCAGTCTTTTCTATCTGCCTCTCAGAAGGGAGGCTGCCGTGAGGTAGACAGGCTCCATATGGTCATGTCAGTACTGTAGGGCCATTGTCAGTGGTGCCCTCTGGGCTAGAGGGTGATGCTGAGTCCCTGTTTGGCCTCTGAGTGAATCAAGCTATTGTCAGGTACTGTGAAGGTCACCAGCCTGGGGCAGCCCAGGAGCCTGCCCACCCATTGGTGAGAGTAAGGGAGGATTGACTGGCTGCAGGAAGAGCAGCTCAGTTCCATATTGATAGGCATCCGGGTCTTTGGTCATGGCTAACTCTAAGGACAGTTGGCTCCTCCCTACACACACTTCCTTTTGGAGCAGCTGGTGCATGCTGACTCAATTCCACACTCCCAGACCCTCACTGGGTGGATCGTCAGGGTTAGCCTCTTAGTTTGTTTTCTGCTGCTGTAATAGATAATAATACCTAAGACTGAGTGATTTCTAATAAACAGAAATTTATTTTGCTCATGGTTCTGGAGGCTGGAAAGTCTGAGAACATTGCTCTAGTACCTGGCGTAGGCCTTTGTGCTTATCATCCAGGGGGAAGGCACAGGGTTCAGGGAGGGTAAGAGCAAGCCAGAAAGTGGGTGCTGAATTCTGTTTAATAGCAGATCCTTCTTGTGATAATTAACCCACTCCCGTGATAACATGAACTTGTTCTCAAAGGTAGATCCCTCATGGACTTATCACCTCATATGAGGCCCCACCTCCCAATACTATTGCACTGGGGATTAGGTTTCCAATGCATGAACTTTGGAGGACACATTCAAGCCATAGCAGTCAACAAATAGGTGTCATTTAGTTTTCCAAGTCTAATTGATCACGTTAGGAGCATACTGTGCCAAGTTGAGGAGTCTAGAGTTGTGTGTGTGATTAGCATGAAAGAGGTCTGTGATCCATTAGCAATGTCTGCAGTGGGTGAGGAAGGGGAGATCTGTGTTATGCATGCTGGCCATGGGTACAGTAAAACCATATAAAGAAACTGAGTCCCTGGCGGATGATGCCCCCAAGCAGTCTCAGATCCTTCTGCCTCCTGGTCTGTTCACCACACAATTCTCTGGACACCTGTTGTAATACATAATGAATATAATAGGAGATCCAAGATGGTGGGCTAGATGGAGGCTGCATTCTGTGATGCTCTGTGATCTGGGATTCAAGTAATGGGAATACTGTATCTTTGCGAGTGATAGAGGCCCCCCGACAGTTGCTCCCATGCAGGTCTCTAGGCCTCAGTGTCAGCGTAGGACTTCTGGCTACTCACCCACACAGGACCCCTGGTGCTCAAGCAGGACCACCAGCATCAGCACCTGTGCAAGGTTCCTGGCCATCCACCTGTGCTGGAATTCCAGCAGCCACTCCCATACAGGACACCCTGCTGCTGCCCATGTGCAAGAACTCTGGCTGCCACTCCTGTGTGGAGCCCCATCTACCAACGTGTGCTCCCCCGGTCATCTCCATCTTGGGACTCTGCAGCCACTGCCATAGTACTCTACATGTGGTAGCCTGCCTGCACCTGGGGACATCACACAGGGTCTGGAGACAGCTGTCAGCCACAACACAGTATGCCACAGAGCTGCATCTCATCTCTGAATACAGAGCCCAACGTTACCACCTGGCCCCACCCAACCCAACCTGACACCCCATTGCTGAAAGCAGCTGCCTCCACTTTGGAACACCTTCATTGCCATCTTTAATTGAGGCAACTCCCAGCTTGGAACATTGGATGGGCAGGTACCTGTGGGAGGCCAACCTTATGGGTGACTGAGTTACACTCCCCAGCTGGGTGCTGAGGCGCTCAGTCACAGAAATGGGTGTGTCTTGCTACAGCCCCATGGGTGGAGCTATGCTCACCTGTTCCTTTGTAATATAACCCCTTGCCCTGTTTAGGATAGAATCTTCCATGGAAGTGCCTTGTGTGTGTCCCCTTCTCTTACTGTGCACTTGGGTGTGGCCTACCCAGGTGTCAGTCAACCTGCTGACAGTGGACATCATGAAGATAGACTCAGCCCCCTGAAACCTGACCTCTTGCCTCATTAAATAGCTTCCCTCAATAAAAGGGGTCAGTGCGTGATCTCACTCTCTCTCTTTCTGTGGACCCTTAAGGTCAGAGGAGCCGTCACAGCAACCCCAAAGAAAAAGGTATTTGTGTCTCTTGTGTGGTTATTTCGTGCAGCCCAGTTAGCCCAGTTTAACTAGAGTGACCCCTGAGCCTTTTAGTCTCGACCTGGCAGGTACCCATAGTCCCCAACTCCCCCTTCTCCCCAGCAGCTGCTAACCCAGCATAATGACTGCCCAATACAAAACAGCTCTCCACAATGGTGCACAGCCCCTAAGCCCACAAGACCTTTGGAGAGAAAAGTTCCTGATTGGGAAGTAGAAAAGGAGAGGGTGAGTGAGATACAGTTTAGAGACTAAATTAGAGACCAGGAATTTTGTGTGGTCTACAGGCAATGTAAGGAGATAAGACCAGGAGCCCACATCACATGAGTGGGCCCCAAAGGAGATCCTTGGGGTGTAGTCTCCCATTGGAGATTGGTAGCTGCTATATCCCACTTTCAGGAGCCCTACACCCAAGACCAACCCTCTCACCCTGGTAACCTTCACCATCCTGAGAGTGGAGATACCAGCACACAACAGAAAACCCCACCTATTGGATTAGAAGGGAAGCAGGAAAGATACTAAACTCCAACCAATCCTGGTATCTTCCTTTGAGATTTTTTTTTCTCCCTTTCTCTTCTCTCACCCTCACATTCCCAACATTTGTGAAACCAAGTACTTTTCATGAATTAGGCTACTGAGGACTGGGATGTCTGAATAGTATATTACAGTTGTGTTTATATATTCTTTTATCTCCTATTTTTGCATTTTTAATTTTTCTTAATATTTATGTTTGTTTTTTGTACTCTATTGTTTTCCCACTTTTCTCCCCCAAATTACTTCCTCTGTCTTATCCTGCTACTAACCAACTTCTTTAGATTCCTCTTTCACACTTCCTAAGATTTAACAACTCTATATCCTTATCTCCTACCCCCTTAACACCTCATCCTATACCTCACCTCTGGATCTTTGTCCACCATCAGAAATTGTAGGCCCTCAAGGACATGAACAGACACTTCTCAGAAGATGATATTCAATCAATCAACAAATATATAAAAAAAATGTTCAACATCTCTAGCAATTAGAGAAATGCAAATCAAAACCACTCTAAGATACCATCTCACTCCAGTCAGAATGACAGCTATTATGAAGACAAACAACAATAAGTGTTGGCAAGGATGTGGGGAAAAAAATACACTTGTACATTGCTGGTGGGACTGCAAATTGGTGCCGCCAATATGGAAAAAAGTATAGAGATTTCTTGGAAAACTTGGAATGGAACCACCATTTGACCCAGCTATCCCTCTCCTCAGTCTATATATACCCAAAGGACTTAAAAACAACATATTACAGGGACACAGCCACATCAATGTTTATAACAGCACAATTCACAATAACTAAACTATGGAACCAACCTAGATACCCTTCAGTGGATGAATGGATAAAGAAAATGTGGCATATATACACAATGGAATTTTACTCAGCAATAAAACAGAATAAAATCATGGCATTTGCAGGTAAATGGCAAGAGTTAGAGAAGAGAATGCTAAGTGAAGTAAGCCAATCCCCCAAAACCAAATACCAAATGTTTTCTCTGATATAAGGAGGCTGATTCATAGTGGGGTAGGGAGAGGGAATATGGGAGGAATAGATGAACTCTAGATAGGGCAGAGGGGTTGGAGGGGAAAGGAGGGGCCAGGGGGTTAGAAATGATGGTGGAATGTGATGGACATTATTATCCATAGTACATGTATGAAGACATCAATTGGTATGAATATACTTGTATACAACCAATTAAATTAAACAATTAAAAATTGTGCTCTATATGTGTAATAAGAATTGTAGTGCATTCTGCTGTCATATATAAATAAGAAAATTTAAAAAAAGTTTGAGAATAAGCATGGTCTATAGAAAATTTCAGTGCAGTGATCTGATAGTTCTCATACCCTGTAGATTTTTCTTAAACCGCTAAAAGCTACTTATAATAATCTTTATTCTTAATCACTTCATACTTCACACTTGTAGTATGAAAAGAAAAATATGTCTCAATGAATAAATCATTAACTTACAAAGTAAAAAAAAAAGACTTCTATAGTGCAAGGATTAAAATCAAGAATCAATAAATGTGATGGATTTGTTATAGTTAAAGCTTCGTCCCAGGGTTTCATAAACTGACTTCCAGACCACTCACGTGTAATCGAATCAAGCCTTTATTGAAGCACACTAGTGGCGACTGATCAGAACATAAAGCTCTTCCCCTGATAGCCTCGAACAATTTCAAGGGCACTCCTTATAAGTTTTAAACTGGTTTTTCCGGTTTCTTGGATAGAGGCCACCAACTTTTAGCCTGACATTGAAAAATCTTTAGACCATTTTTTGATAGTTGGGAGTTATTCATGCTTGCAAATACTGAGAGACAAAAGCCAAATTTTCCTGGACAAATTTATGGATTTTGGTATACAATTTAGGAATAATAATTTTATAAAACACTTTAGGTTTAATCTGTCCTCTATAGGAACTGACATGATTTACCCAGTTGGCCACCTGGCCCAGTTCCTAAATTAAGGCAATCTCTAGAATGCCTTTTTCTTTTTACCTTTAGCTTTTACTTTTGACAATTCTTTTAGTCCTGTTGGCAGCACTTAACATTTAATGCAAGTTGTAGTGAGCACAGTTAAAACCGTTTTAACCATTTTTTTCCCATTAGAAACAAATTGAGGTAGAAATTAACACAGAGCACAAAGGGAACAAACAAAAACAAACCAACAGACAAAGTCCTGAAAATTGTTAAGAAAACAAGTTAAAGGGGTCCAGGTAGAGATCTCTGTAGCGCTTCCTTCTCTCATGATGTCGGTGGAGCACACGAGTCCTGATGAAAGAAGAGCGGTTATGAGAACAAGAAAAGGGCCCAGCACAACATGGACAGACAAACACAAGACAAACGGCTGGTGAACAGACACTGGACAAATGACAAACAGCAGAAGACGCTGGAGAAATGACAAACAGCAGAACAGACACTGGACAAGCAACAATCGCTGAGGTCACCCAGGGAGACCTCTAATGGGGCAGAGACCAGGTCTCATCCTGCCCCCAGAGACTCACCAGAACTGACAGGCCAGCAGGAGGCTTTTCAGAGCGTCCTAGGACGGATTGGAGTCCTCCTCAGAGTGAGACTGAGGAACGTTTCTCAGAAGCTCCCCTCTACTCCGGGGCTGAAGTCCAAAGGCCCGTTGTCAGAGGCAAATTTGGCGTAAGGGTAAGGAAGAAATGGATCCCGGACGAACCCCCAGATGTTATAGTTAAAGCTTCGTCCCAGGGTTTCATAAACTGACTTCCAGACCACTCACGTATAATCGAATCAAGCCTTTATTGAAGCACACCGGTGGCAGCTGACCAGAACATAAAGCTGTTCCCCTGATCAGCCCCGAACAATTGCAAGGGCACTCCTTATAAGCTTGAAAACTGCAAAAGGGATGTTCAGGGATCTAGCCAATGCAAGCAAGCCAGGTTACAGAAGCGGGACAGTGCAGTCAAGCGGAGGGAAGCCTAACCAATCAGAGTTAGCCCAGTCACCCCAGTTACAGAAACAGAGCCCCGTTACCCTAGTTACAGAAACAATACCCCATTAGGTAGTTTTGTGTTCTTAAAGGTGTCTATAGCAAAAGGAAAAGAACATCTTGCCCCAGTCATGACTCTTCTACTTGGCATAGTTGTTTTACAGGATGAAGTCATAAAACAAAATGGAGTCACATTTGCTTCTACTGTCACAACTTCATACTTCACGCTTATAGTATGGAAAGAAAAATATGTCTCAATGAATAAATCATTAACTTATAAATTGAAAAAAGACTTCTGTGCAAGGATTAAAATCAAGAATCAATAAATGTGATGGATTCAAACTCAAAAGCTTCTTCTCAGCAAAAGAAATAATCAGTGAGGTGAACAGAGAGCCTACAGAATGGGAGCAAGTTTTTACCACACGCACATAAGATACAGCACTAATCTCTAGGATATATAAAGAACTCAAAAATCTTAACACCAAAAACAACAACAACAACAATAATAACCCAATCAATTAATGGGCTAAGGAACTGAACAGACATTTTTCAGAAGATGATATACATTCAATCAACAAATATATGAAAATATGTTCAAAATCTCTAGCAATTAGAGACAAATCAAAACTAAGATTTCATCTCACTCCAGTCAGAATGGCAGCTATTAAGAATACAAACAACAATAAGTGTTAGCGAGGATGTGGGGAAAATGGCACACTCATACATTGCTGATGGGACTGCAAATTGGTGCAGCCAATATGGAAAGCAGTATGGAGATTGCTTGCAAAACTTGGATGGAACCACTAGCTATCCCACTCCTCGGTCTATACCGAAAGGACTTAAAAACAGCGTACTACAGGGACACAGACATCACTATCTATTGCAGCACAATTCACAAGAGGTAAACTGTTGAACCAGCCTAGATGACTTTAGTAGATGAATGGATAAAGAAACTGTGGTATATATACACAATGGAATATTACTCGGCATTAAAAGAGAATACAATCATGGCATTTGCAGGTAAATGGATGGAGTTGAAGAAGATAATGCTAAGTGAAGTTAGCCAATCCCAGAAAACTAAGTGCCGAATATTGTCTCTGATAGGAGGATGCTGATCCATAATGGCGATGGGGCAGAAAGCATGGGAGGAATGGAGGAACTTTAGGTAGGGCAAAGGGGAGGAAGGGGAAGGGAGGGGGCAGGGGTTAGAGAAGACAATGGGATGAGATGGACATTATTACCACAGGTACATGTATGAAGACACGAATGGTGTGACTCTACTTTGTGTACAACCAGAGACATAAAAAATTTTGCTCTATATGTGTAATGTGAATTGAAATGCATTCTGCTGTCATATATAACAAATTAGAATAAGTTTTAAAAAAGAAAATAACATGATAGGAAATGCACATATATTGACTCTGTGTGCATGCATACTACATGCTTTTATTTCCTTTGCCTATTTATTTCAATAGTTATCATTTTCTCTACATTGTATTTTGTTATAGTTTGGATCTGGAGTGTTCCCCAGGCTCAAGTGTTGAAGGCTTGGTCCCCAGCTTGGTGCTATTGGGAGATGGTGGAAAATAGGAGGTGGGTCCTAGTTGAAGGAAGTAGGTCCCTGGAGGCATATTCTTTAGGGGGATATCTTCTCCATCCCCATCTTCTGTGCCTCCCGTTCACCATGATAGGGGCAACCTTGTTCTGCCATGATGTTCTGCTCCACCATAGGCCACAAAACAATGGAGTCAGCTAACCATGGGCTGAAATCTCTGAAATTGTGAGCCAAAATAAATTTTTTTCCTCTTAAGTTGCTTATGCTGGGTATGTTATGACAGTAACTGAAAGCTGACAAACACATATGTTACAAAGAGTAATAAAATAATAAGATATGAGAACCCATAAGTCAACTCCAGAACTAGAACATTCCCAGTAATTTGCATCTTCTTCTACACCAGAGATCACCACTATCCAAAATTTTGTGTTTGTTATTCTTTTGCTGGTAGCTATTCAATAAACATCTAACAGTATACAATTTGGTTTGTTGTTGAGTTTTACAAAAATTGTGCACTATACGTAGACTTCAGAGATTTGCCACGTTTACTCCTCTGCTGACTCTTTCTAAGCTTTGTCCCTGCCCTTGTGTAGGCTGCGGTTTATTTTTACTGGCATGGAAATGAACTGTGGTAATATTTCACAGCTGATTTTTCATTCTCCTGTCAATGCGTAGTTGATTCATTTCTGGATTTTTTTCCCTGTGGTTGACAATGCTGCAAGGATATTTTCTCAAAGGTGCCTTGTATATTGCATGAGGTTGGACTTGCAGGTTCAAAATGCATATAGATTGTTAAGATACAAGAAAATGCCGGAGTGATTTTTCAAAGTTGTCATGCCTGTCTGCATTCTCACCAAATGTGCTTCCATATACCACTTGATCTAGACTTCTCAGGCCCAGTACAATTAGATTTTGTACTGTTTATCAGTCTAGTGGGATGCATGATATCTCATTGGAATCTTAATTTTCAATTTTCTGATTAATAAGGACATTAGCCTTCTTTCCTGTGTTCATTTGCTGTGTATGTTTTCTCCTCTAAGGAAAGCCTGCTTGAATCTTTTGACTTCTTGCTTCTTTTTGTCTTATTGTATAGGAGCTCTTTATGTATACTGGATACTAATTCTTTGATGCATGTGCACATTCCAGATGTCCCTTGTAGTTTTGGTTTATCTTTTCATATTCCTTGTGATGGCTTTTGTAAAAGATTTCAGAGAGCAGGGACTCCTGGGTAGACCCTGCTTTCTGGAACTTTCTGTCCCATGAAGCAAAACTCTAGGCCTCCTAAGTCATGGCATGGTTGACAAAAGGTGCGCCATCACATGGGACTTATAAACAGATGCGCCATAGCTATAAATCCAAGCTTGAGCTCTAACTCTGAGGAGGATGCCATCTCCTAGAAAGGACTGAAGAATTTCCCACAGTATTGCTGGTTTTTCTTGGACAGAAATCATGGCAGTCTGTTCCAGGGTGGCTCTGCACCACAGAGGTCTACCTCTTTCTCAGCACCCCACCCTCCCTATAAATCCTCACTGGCTCCCACTGTGTGGGACCAACAATGAACATAGACTTAGGGGGTAGGAAGGGGCTACTCACTTATCCTGGAACCTGAAGGTAGTTGAGAACATGGTTCTGTGACCCTGAATGTCTGGCCTCAAACTCAAGTTCAGATGAGGGGGGCCTAAAAGAACCTTAGAGACTGTCCCTGGGACAAACTTCCTCCCAGGCCAATCCCATAAGAGCTGGTGGTCAAAAGAGAAATGAGTTTCCCTGGCAAGTGGAAGTGAGCTGTGTCCTCGCCTTTCACATTTGAAAGCAGTCTTCTAACCACACCCGGATCATTTTCCAGAAGTTGTTCTAAGGCAGGCTGCCGGGTGCAGTGGCACACACCTGTAATCCCAGCAGACTGGGAGGCTGAGGCAGGAGGATCACAATTCAAAGCCAGCCTCAGCAAAAGTGAGGGGATAAGCAACTCAGTGAGACCCTGTCTCTAAACAAAATGCAAAATAGGGCAGGGGATGTGGTTCAGTGGTTGAGTGCCCCTGAGTTCAATCCCCGGCACCAAAGGAAAAAAGAAAGAAGAAAGAAAGAAGGAAAGTCTGGGCTCCTGAGACTGATAGTCTCAGAGGGCCAAGGTGGGGAGGACCAGGAACATTCATGCAGTAAATCTTACTCTGTGTGGACCTGACAGCTGATGCTGGGGATTCCTCAGGGCCAGACAGACCTCACTGAGGCCTCCTAACAGCTTGCACTGAGTGCTTTGAAAATAATGAAAGGTGAGGAAGGTACCAGAGCGTGACAAGGACACTTGAAAAGGAGTGACATGACAGGCCACTTCATGGGGTGAGAGTGGAGCACAGGCTTGAAGGAAACAAGAGAGAGGGAGTTGTTTGGCTGCCAGAGGAAAATACTCTGAGCTAGGGGTGATGCATGTACCAAGGCCCTGAGGCAAGGTCAGGTTTTGTGGGCTGGCAGCTGGTGTGGCTAGAATGGAGAGAGAGAATAGGTGACATCCAGAGAGAACACTGAGACTTGTATGAGTTGAGCTGAACTTGAATTTCACCCAAGTTTCACAGGAAACATGATAGGGCTTTGAGCAGGGCCAGGGAACAGAAGAAGCCAGAGGGCTTAATCTTGGTGGCATCTGTGTGACCTGGGACATGGAATCCAACCTATAGAAGAGAATGCTGGTGATGGCTAACATGAAGGTCAGAGACAAGAGCCCTGTGTGCCTCTCTTTGCAGCTAGGTTTCAGCCCCCAAATCCCACAGCCTGTACAGTCTGAGTCCTGGGTGCTCAGAATTACTGGTGCCTGTATCAGTTAGCTTCTGCTGCATAACAACCATCCAAAATGAGTGGCTCATAACAGCAACCATTTATTTAACTAGGAAGTTGATAGGGCAGGTCTCCTGGGTGGCCTCATGTATGTGTAGTCACAGCAGAGCAGCCATATGCATCTGCTTCTGAGGTTTGACTGACTGCTGGCTGGCTACTGTTTATGCGACCTGGGCACTGGGCTGGTGGTAACTAGGCTATGTGCTTCTAATTCTTCCAGGAAGCTGGTTTGACTTCTGCATGTTCCAGTGGCAGTGTCCCAGAAACTAGGCAGAGCCACAAGGGTCCTTGAGGCCTCTGCCCAGAAGGGGCATAGCCTCACTTTCACCACATTCTGTTGGCTAGAGCTAATTACAGAGTCTGTGTCAATTCAAGGCACAGAATCCAGATTTCTCCTCTTGGTGGGAAATTTCAAAGTCCAATGCAAAAATAAATAAATAAAAATAAAAGAGGAAGATAGAGAAATAGGGCTGTTTATGGGTAAACCACAGTGTCCCTGGCTCTTGAGGGAGATGACGGGACATACAGGCAGGAGATGGAGGAGCCAGGTGGGAGCCACTGCCCACGGACTGTCAGCCATGGCTGTGTCTCTACTGCTTGGATAGAATCTGAACCCCAACTCTACAGGACCAGAAGGTGCTTAGACAATTCCTTCATTGGCCACTCAACACCACCCTTTCATATTGCCACCTAGAAGACAGAGGTCAGTCCCCATTGAGGTATGGTTTCCCTGGGTCACCCATCCCCCAGGCTGCAGAGGTCGTGTGGCATTCAGTACACGTTCTTTCATCACCTCCTCAGGACGCCCCCTGGTGGCTCGGTCATTGTCAGTACCCTTGTGTCAGCTTCCACAGTCAGAAAGGGTGGACCTTGAGACTGAGGCTGTGTCCTCCTTGCCCTGAATTTCCATAGCCAGGAGCGGTTTTGAGGAGGAGGCCAATGAGGTGTAGGTATTGTGTGTGTGTGTGTGTGTGTGTGTGTGTGTGTGCACGCGTGCACATGTGTGAGCAGTGACATCGATGACATCAAGGGCACAATCATGCATGATCACGTGATGCCGCACATTGAGGGCTGCCTTCCTCCTGCTAGACTGTACCCTGATCCCTACCCTCGCACGATCCTCTGAGGTTGTCATGGCTCAAAGAGCTCCTATGACTGGTGTGACTCCTCTCGTGTAGCCAGGGAGTGGCAGTGTCACACATAGATAGACCTGGGTCTGTCCACCCATTCTCCACAGTAGCATGTTCCTAGAAGCAATTCCATGGGCACTGGGCAATAGCCTGAACAAGGGATCAGAGGCAGGGGGAATTCTCTGATTCTGGTAGCAGGACTGTATGTAATTCCTATGTGAGAATTCTAGATATTGCCCTGGAGTGAAGGGTGTTGAGCTGTGGAGGCTGCGACACTCTGTGGAGTTCAGGGAGTGAAGAATCGGAGGCTGGCGGCAGGGGGCGCGCTTCTCGCTGGGCCTCCTCTCAGCAAAACTGACTTTAATAAGAAAACCACAGAGAAAAAAAAATAGAAGTTCTGGGTGGAGCTTGCCAACGAAAATCAATTTGTGGACGAAGATTACTTTTTCTTATTTAAAATATGATCATTTTAACTGACTTTGTCTCTATATACAATAACAGATTTTCAATTCCATTGGAATGGCACATTGCTGAAAATAACTGGTTCTTACCACAAGAGGGCAGCATTTGCACGGAAAACGGAAACAATGTCCTCCAAAGTAGACACATTCCCCCATCAAAAATAAAACAAAAAAACCTTTTTGTATTTAAATATATTCCAAAGTAGATTCTGGTACTGGCCTTCAACTGCCTTGGTCAGTGTAAATTTTAGTTATTATTACAGAAAATGTTACTGACACTGTGCTAAAATAACTTCATTCTTACTAGTTTTGAGCAATTCAGCAGCTCCACGATGCAGATGTTAGGAAGGCTCATCTTGACTTTGGTGCAGTTTTTCTAATGTTACATATCCCCATCAGGGGACTTACCAAATTAGGACTGCTTGGTGAGGTTTTGTGACTCTAAGCACCTGTTATTTTACTACTATCTCTACAGAAAATGTGGTGTTTTGCCCTCAGGGCCGGAAGTGATCCTTCTCTGCCAAGGGATACTGGTTAGACTTTCCACCTTGATCCAATTCCTGCTCCCACCCACTTTGTGGAAAAGAAAAAAGTGGAAAGTAGTGAAGAGTTTCCTGTTTTGAAGTTAGCATAAGCCCTCTACTAAATGATAGCAACAAAGTAAACAATGATAGTGTAAGAGCATTTTGATCTAAACAACCCCCCTCCCTGTTCTGCACACAGCCTGGTATTCTAATGTTTCAATGAGAATAAACACGATCAATCTATTTCTCAGATAAACAATCCTACATTCATCTACATTCACAATTGTTCTGAATCTGGCCCTAGGTAACTCTTCAGCTTTATAAATATATTCATGTTAATAATAGATTACCTTATGCCATCAGTATCTTTCACACTTACATCCATGATCTCATTTATTCCCTTTTGAGATATTGTTTGCAAATGCGGAAATCAAAGCTCAGAGAACTTACAAAATATTTACACAACTGGGATTTGAACTTGAGTGTGGGTGGCTCCAAAGTCCTAACTCTGTTACACATCTCTCATCTTGCCTTCCTCTAGCCATACTTACTCGCCAGGATGAGCCAATAACTTTTCAATGTAGTTTTCCTTCTCTCTGGAATGCTTGCCTGCTCTAACTGGTAAATCCTTCTTCTATTTAAGGCTCAGCTTAGTCATCACCTGCTATGGTTTTCCTTCCCTGATCCAAAGCCCTGAGAAGTTTTCCTTGCAACGTGTGTGTGAGAGTGGAGCAGAAGTTTTGGGAGGTTACATCTTGCTGATGTTACATTGCAAAAACCTTTACTTCCTTACAGTTTCTAAATCCATTTTTACCTTGAACCTCAACAAGGAATTGGTTTTTCCTTCCAAAGGGAGCCAAATAAGCTCATCTCCTTTGACCCAGGATAGTCACTGGGAGAGAGAACTGATTGAAACAGCGATTAAAGATTGAAGTTAGATTAAAGATTGAAGTTAGGAGTTGTGGGGCCAAGACAACAGACAGACATTATCTGGGGTGACAAATCAGATAGGAACTGTTCACAAAGGCTAGATTTGAAATGACCTTTAAGTCTTTGCAGACATAAAAACCCAAAGGGCATTAAAGGCAGGGGATGTGGCTCAGTAGTACAGCCCTGGCCTAGCATGCATGAGGCCATGAGTTCCATCCCTAGCTCCAAAAAAGAAAAACAGGCCTTGGTAGTCAGGGGCATCAATCCTGCCCAAACTACTACTGTCCACAGGATTGGATGTCCAGAATGGGGAAAACTATGGAAGCAAACAGTCCCTTCTTAAAATTCTCTTCTGAAGGCAACTTACCCTGTTTTGATGGATGATATCTCCAACACTTCTTTTTATTTCTTTCTCAAAAATTGGAGCTAGATTTTCATTGGATGTGTAGCATGAGCACTGAGTTTCTTATTTTCTGTGGCTTCTTCCTTTTTCTTTTCTTATTTGCAAGTTGATCAGTTTTCATGTTGCTGAGCCTCTAGACATTTCCAGGTTGAATTATGGTTTTCTTGAGAAGAACAAGTATTTGAAAGATATGGCCATTTCAAGTTATTTCATTACTCATTTGAAAATGTGGTCAAGAAGGAAAATAGAATCAGTATTTGCTGACGATATGCTAAGTGCCAGATGGTTCTTTCACATTCTTTCATTCCATTCCAAG
Organism: Spermophilus citellus; assembly: GCF_964194105.1. Taxonomy (NCBI): domain Eukaryota; kingdom Metazoa; phylum Chordata; class Mammalia; order Rodentia; family Sciuridae; genus Spermophilus; species Spermophilus citellus. Next base: position 80,508,345 of record NC_138198.1, on the reverse strand, counting down.
TACCATCCTTGTGAAGTGCTAGTGTTTTCCCCATTTCACAGAGGACAAATAGAGAATGATAGAGATTGAATAACTTGATGATAACTGGGGAAGTTGAGATTTGAATAACACCACGTCAAATTCCATTGCACTGGTTTTCAAATTAAAATGAGATATAAACATTTTTAATTTATTTTTTATTTGTTCTTTTTAGATATACATGACAATACAGTGTATTTTGACATATTATACATACATGGAGTATAACTTATTCTAGTTAGGATCCCATGCTTGCACGATGCAGAGTTTCAATGGTCATGTGTTCATACATGAGCATAGGAAAGTAATGTCCAATTCATTTTGCTGTCTTTCCTATTCCTATTTTCCTTCCCTTCCCTTCATTCCCTTCTGTCTAATCCAACATATGTTCTCTCTGATATATGGATACTAACACACAATAAGGGGAGAGAGAGGGAAGAATAGAAGTTCATTGGATTAGAAGTTCATTGAAGGAATAAACATTTTTTTAAAGGAAAACATTTCCACAGACCCCTTGTGTTAACTAAAATTTTATGTTTCTTAAGTGAACTAGCATAAAACGAGATGTAAACATCCCATGCTTGTAGCATTTAAATAACTACAAACTGAAAGTGAATATGCAAATTAAAGGGAAACAAAACTTCAAAATCAATAATAGTCATGCTAACACTAAGAATGCCCAATTGATATTTTGTTGAAATAAAATGAAGGCATGTAATAGAAACACAACACTGACTCTTGGGATGCAAGTTTTTTTAAAATTTTATATTTTTATCTGCTGTGCAATTATTTCATTTCCAAATTATGGTTTTCTTTTTGAATTAGAGTGAAAAAATCCAAGATTTTCATAGCACTCTGTGATACAATTTAGTGTCTGCTTGCTCATATGATTATTTAATATCTTGCCTTCTGACTTCTGCTTAGATTTGGTAGTGGAAGGCAATGGCATGGAATTGGAAAGTCACATCTCAGAGGCCACTCTCCCGTATGCACATGCCACCTCAATGCATTGGTATTTGTGTTCTGCGAAGGGCCACATGACTTGTGACAAAACTGTGAAGGTGTGGGGTGAGGGGGGATAAGAAATCTGAGGTCGTCTTTCAACCTGGTAGAATGGCTGCAATGATATGTTAGCAATTACATTTAATTATAGAAAATTAAATGACATTTCACATACATACACTTTCAGAGTAAGACTTACACTTGGCATGGTATTTTTTAAAGGACTATCAAAATGGAAATTCATTATAATGGAAATGGAAAACTTAAAACTGTCATAGTGCACTCAGTACATGCCATTAGGAATCCAGTCTGAGACACACTACATTAAATCATGGTCAACTTTTGGGTTATAAAATTCTAAAAGCTGTGTGTGTGTGTGTGTGTGTGTGTGTGTGTGTGTGTGTATGATTAAAAGTTATACTCTGAAGCTGGATATGGTGGCACATGCCTGTAGTCAGTCCCAAGCTATTCCAGAGGCTGAGCTCTAGAATCTCAAATTTGAGGAATCTCAAATTCCTTGAGCCCAGGAGTTTGAGATCAGTCTGGGCAACATGGTGAAATCCTGTGTCTAGATAAGTAAGTAAGTAATTCCCTGAGAGGCAGAAACCATCGTGACTAAGAATGAGGAATCTGGATTCAGAATCCAGTTTTGCCACTATCCAGTTAACTGACTTTCAGTGTCTCAACACTGAAAACAACACAAAATTTTTAGAATTAAATAAGATAACATGTGTAAATAATTTAGAAAAGTGAATATAATCAGCTCTCAATAGTGTTTGTTACCACTATTATTACTGCAATCTCAGTAGTCATCCAAACACGCATTCATTTTGATAATGTTTACCACTAACTTGGGGTGCACAGCTGGAGGCACTCATGCAAAGATGACTCTTTGCATCTGTCTGCTTCCAGGAAGATGGCTAACTATTCACTAAAGAATCCATGGCCTCCCTCTGCCTTTTTCTTGGGCCTGCAGCTGGACCACAGGGCTAGCACTCTTGCAGGTAGGCATAGTACCTAGCATAGTTCTAGCTGATGGTTTGTGAGTAGAATTGTTTGCTGGTCACTTTGGGGTTTTAAAGAGACTCGTGTGCCCTCTTCATGCATGTTCCCAGTCTAGTGTCTTGATGCAGAAGATGACAAGACTCCAGGAAACAGTTACAGCCACAAAACAGAAAGTGCTGGTACCCTGAATTACCCTTTGGCAGCGTACAAACAACTAGGAATATCTCCTTCACACCAACATAGGGGTAAGAAGTAAATACCCTTTGTCTTTGAGCTATCATACACTTCCTTGAGGCTCTGTCTGGGGTAGCTAGGGTTATTCTAATTCATACACTCTTCCTCTAACAATAACCATAGTAGAATACATGGAAAGGGTGGATACCTTGCAATCAAATATCTTTTGAAGTTGAATTCAAATTTTCCGGAGGAAGAGAGTAAGGAAGAAGCTAAAAAAAATGGAAATGCTCTTACATCTTGTCTTTTCACAGAAGTCAGACCCGTTTTAAATACTCCTGTTCTCACCAGTCAGTCTCACTGTGGCCAGTGTTTCCCCCCATCTCTCCTCTGTCATTTTCTTTGTGTTCAGGGCTTGCCGGCAACAGCCTCCTCAGCTCGACCACGAATGGCATCTGTTAACAGTGCTGACCCCTTTTTAATATCTGGGTCATGCTTTGTGTGTCTTTCCGCATTAGTGTGATGGGGAGCTCTTCCTGACCCTTTGGTTCCTTTCCTAAATGATCAATTGGCAGTTTGTACAATGAAACGTTGGTCTTCTAACAGTCCACAAATAATGCACCTTAGTAATCAAACTTATTAATCCTAACAAGGCATGGAAACTATTTCTTTTAAGATAAGTTTAGTTGTTGTGTTTGGAAAAAGTTTCTAAATTCCAGGTTAGCTAGACTTCTAGTTGTTGAGACAGAATACCTTATTTTCCATCCACACTTTTCTGGAATGCAAGGTCCACACCTCTGCTAAATGGCAAGAACAGGCAATATGTCCCATATGATTTTATCACCATCCTCCAGCCTAAATTATGGATTTGACTCTTCTGATGATAGGCACAAGCACCCATTTAGCAAATCTGCATGGGCACCTAGACAAACCCCTGCAGAGTGAACTCCCATGAAGGTTGGTATTGAAGATGCTTCTCTGATCCGGGGATGGTGCAGGCAGGCCTGGCGAGTGCCAGTTCCGGCCTGGCTCTGCTCTAGGCTGTCTGGAGGCCACTGTAGAGGGAGGTGTGGGGGGTTGTCCCTTTCTCTCCTTTCTCCAGGGTACTGCCAGTCTGAAGCCTTGGCTTGAGAAGTGTCATAATACAACTAAAAACAAATCGTAGACACATGTTTACCTGGAGCTGCCAACTGTCCTGGTTTGACCGTTCCCATCCAATAAGCAAGCCCGAATCAGGAGAAAAATAAGCACTTCAGAAATATTTGGAATCTTGGGCTCACTCTTCTCCTCCCTCTTTCTCTCTTTTTCTCAACCCCCAAACTCCCAATACTTCTTAAGTTGCTGTATGAAGATTTAAGCGTCTACATTGATGATATTTGCTATCAAGCCTTCATTTTATATTTTAAAATAATATTCCAACTTTGAAAAAAGTTTACTCTTCTGGCAAGTTTTCAGGGAACAAATGCTTACCATGTGATATTTTAGGGGGAAAAAAGGAAGGGAAATTAGTCACTCAATACTTTGAAACATCCAGTAACTTCTAAATCCCTAGAAAAATCAACATGGGGCAGACCTCTTGCAGATTTCTTAACTTTTCTAGTCTCCTAGGAATGCCAGTCTCTCAGCTAAATGGGACCCAATTTGTGAGCTGGGATTGGCTCAAATCAAATTGTGATTTTTAAATTTTTCTATAGCCATGGCTTTCAAACTGGTAGTAACAGCTGTAGCCTAAAGTGTGTCCCCAACCACTGGGCAGAATGAGGTCTGGCACTGCAGACCTTTCTCTGATCTGCTGTGGAGAGGGTGTCATTTTCCAGCCAGTTGGTTGCTAGAGTAGTAGTGATCACCCACTGGCCAAGGAACTTGTAGGAGGAACTTTGTGTTTACTCTCAGGGTGGGCTGCCAAGGGAAAGCACAGACTTAAGTGCCAAAGAGCTTCACCCATATCAGAAATCTGCCCTGCACCTCCCATGGCAGGAAAGTTCATCAGCTCCCTACCATTCATGAGCCCTGTGGAAGCACCACTTATCAGCACAGGATCTAGTTCCAGCTGAGAATTGAGTGCCACCACATTACAGAGCCCATCGGGTGGCCCTACACGAAAATGGTGAAGGATTGTTCAGCCAGTGGGCAGAGATGCAAGCAGCACACTTAGTGGCTCACTTTATAAAGAGGGAGAAGCTTTGGGAAGTCCAGATGGTATGGGCCCCGGGCCCAGGGTGAATGGCTTGGCTGCTTGGTCAGGGCTTGGAAGGAACCACATTGGAAGGTCTGTGACATGGGAATCTAGGGGAGAGGCATGTGGAGGGAACTATGGCTGAGGGCAAAAGGCGTGGATATCTTTGAGTCTTACATTATATCAATGCCTGCAAGAAAACACTGGCACAGAGGAAGCTCTCAGTGATGACATCAGTAGTACGTCTCATTTTGTGGGTGTGGACAACGAATGCCCAGCATTTAATATGACACCACTCCTCGAGGAGACAGGCCAGCCACTTAGTGGCAGATTGATTTCTGTCTGTCCTTATCAGAACTGATACCTACCATGCCACGTTTCTTTGTTACCATCACCAACAGAGAGCTCACAGAATACCTCATCTGTTGCCATAGGGTCCTGCAAAACGTGGTGGTAATGAGCAGGAGACCGTGCACTCCTCTGACCTTATCAGCTGTCTGATCAACCTGAAGGAGCTGGTCTACTGGGAGGGTAAGCAGAGGGCTGACTGCTGAGCTAGGGTGCTAGTTTGAGGCAGTATCCTGTAGGGTTAGGGTGCTGTCTTCCAGTGGGAAGTACATGCACTAAATCAGTGACTCTGGTGCTGTTTCTGGTTACTAGAAGTTACAGGTACAGGAACCAAGGGGTTGAAATAAATCTGAGCCCTCTCATAACCACTGCTTCTCAAGCTGGTGATTTTGGATTCTGCCATATTGGTGGTCCTTGTTCCCACAGGGGAAAACCAGGCAGTCGTTGAACTTGAATCTGTGACTACTGCCGGGTCATTTGAGGTGATTTAGGTTAGTGGATGAACTGCCAAAGGAAAGAATTATGATACTGATGGGCAAAATTGACCCTATTACCAAGAAAAGCTAAGGTGGTTCCTACATAATGCAGCATACCTGGAACTTGGGGCATTCAGTGAGGTGTCTTTGGTGCATTCATGCTGAAGGCAGTGTAATAAATGGGCAACTGGGACAGCTAGGGCTTGGGGAGGCCAAAGCAGCTAAGGACCCTGGTAGATACCAGAACTGTTACCATCAGATCTTTCCTTTAGCCCAGCAGACTCATGAAATCAGGAATTGGTAGTGGAGAGGGAAATTCGGCTTTTGGCTGGGGGCATGCTTTTCAGGGAACTCCAGAGTGACGGCCAGCATCAGGAACCCACTGACGTTCTGTTGTCAATGATATAAGTCTTATTTTATTTGGTACTGGTGATTGAACCCATGAACCCAGGGGCTCATGCAAGTGCTCCACCCCAGCCCTTATTATTTTGTATTTTGACAAAATACAAGTGGCCCAAGTTGCCCAGGCTGGTCTTAAACTTGCCATGTTCCTGCATCAGCCTCCCGAGTGACTGGGATTTCAGACATGTACCACCACGCCCAGCTTTCTATAAATCTTTGATAACACGTGATGAAAGAACTGTGCATTGTGCTCTGTGGTAAAGGTGTTTAAGTTAACGCATGTTTGAGAAGTGCTCAGGAATCCCAGGGGAGTCCGTGTTGATACGTGGCACTCTCAGCTCCCGTTTCAGCAAGGTTTTTCATGTGTCCCTCCCGCAGAACCAGGGCTCTTGTGGGAAAGGCTAACACTCAGCTTTGGAAAGGCACCAAACCACCTCCTCGCTTGCCTGTGCAAGCCACTGTGTCACCAGCAGGAACTCATTATTCCTTCAAGTTGGAGCAACAGAGAGAAATCCAATCCTCAAGGCTTAACCATTTTTGCTCCCAAATAAAAAGCCAAGTCACACATGGCTACAATTTGGATGCAGTGGCACTTTCACACTTCAGAGCTCCCTGCATAAGCCAGTTCAATATTTTTGTAAGTGACTTAATGAATTTCTTTTTAAAATTATCCCATGTACCTTATTCCGATAAATTACCAAAATAATCAGAAAGCATAATGTAATTACAGTGTTGACAGTGGTTTAAGGTTCAGCTAGATGAAAAATCTCTTTCCCCCTGCCCCTTCATTTCTCTCTCCTGAGATCAGTTGGTTAGAGATGAATTCCCAACATATGAGTTGTTTGCTTGAAGTGGAGGCGGAGGCCTGGATGGGTTCAGAAGTGTTTTTTTTTTTTTTTTTTTTTTTTTTTTTTTTGCCTAGTACTAACTTTGGAAGGAAGAAGCTTTGCAGATAGGGACAGAAAACCTATCAGCCTTTCGCTCTGTTCCCATTTTTGTTTTCTTTCTCTTAGACTTGACAACTTAATGGTGTGGTTTAAGGATTCTCATATGTTTCAATCTCACTCTTGAATGATAAAATTTTTGGTGATGTACTTAATGGGACTGAAACGCTCAAAACTATAGTAAATGAATAAGCGATATAAGTACCACACACACTCTCTCCTGGGGCTTAACACTTTCTCGTGGTGTCTATGGAAGCCTCCACAGGCATTGCCTCATTCACCTGGTGTTTGAGAAGAACTTTCCGCTGACCCCACCTTTCACTCACATGTTTAAATGAGCATAAAATTTGCCTTTGGTGCTGGCCCACCCAAAATAATCATTTTCCCTTCATTAAAGTTATACATAGCTCTATATCACTTTTTATGATCTTCTCACCTGCTCCAGCGTTCTGAACATATTCAGAGTAGTCAGTATTCCAGTTGTACCCAAAATGAAATTTACACCTTGATCACTATTTGGCTGTGTGTTAGTGATGTGTTTGTGAGAGGCCACACTCCTGTATGTGACCTGCTGTTATGGTTTAGATATGAGGCAACCACCAAAAGTTCACATGTGAGAAAATACAAGAATTTTCAAAAGTGAATGATTAGATTATGAAAGGTCTAACCTAATCAGTGGGTGAATCCACTGATGTGGATTAAACTGGGTGGTAATTATGGGTAGGTAGAGTGTGATTAGGGGCCTGCCTTTAGGGTTCCTATTTTCTCCTTGGTGAGTGGAGCTCTTCTCTCTTCCTGGCTGTCCTGTCCCTGACCTGTTTTCCTCTGCCACGTCCCTTTGCCATGATGTTCTGCATCATCTCAGGTTTAGAATTATGGAGTTGATTCACCATGGACTGAACCTTTGAAATTGTGAGCCAAGATACATGTTTCCTCCTCTAAATTGTTCCAGTCAGGTATTTTGGTCACAATGATAAAAACCTAACTAAAATATCTACCATTTAAGAACCATGAATCCAGCTAGTTATGATGATTTCTGTTAAGAAAGAAGTATAAGGGTTATGAGTTTTGTTTGCTAAGATCAAATTATTCCAAACTTAGGTAAAAAGATAACTATATGTCCACACAGATGTCACCCTACAATGTTGACCAGCAATCCTGTCTAAAGGGCTACTTGAACCTCCAGGGGAATGCCACTTTGACAACTATGTTAATTATGGCTCAAACTCTGTAAAGTTAAATGTCAGTGAAGATATTGGCTAAATTGCCAATTGATTTCTGTTTAGTTGAAAAGATAACTCCCAAAATGATGGCTCTGTTGCCAAATTAGTTTTGTACCTAATTTAGCAGCCTGCTTCTAGAAACCTTTATTTTTTAAAAAAAATAGTTTTTTTTTTCTGAATTATTTTGATTTTATAGAAAAATAGTAAAAAGGGTCCTCTTATAATGTGCACCCAGTTTTTCTTATTCCTAACATCTTATAGTTGGTAAGGTACATTTGTTATTTATCATTTGTTGAACTGATGTTTTTAGATTATGATTAGCCAAAGTCCACACTTTATTCAGGTTTCCTTAGTTTTCACCTAATGACCTTTTTCTATGCCAAGATCCCACCCAGGATGCCACATTACATGCAATTGTCATATCTCCTTAAGTTTCTCTTGGCTACTGCAGATTCTCAGACTTTGTTTTTAATGACTTGATGTTTTTGAGAAGTTCTGATTAGGTTTTTTTTTTTTGTTTTTTTTTTTTTTTTGTAGGATGCTCCCTATTGGAATATTTTCCAGTATTTTTCTCATCATTAGACTGGTTTTATGGGTTTTGCAGAAAAAGACATTTTTCTTTATATTTGCCATTTTCATTATACATATGATATCCATGGTGCATATTATCAGCATGATTTATGACTGTTAAAATTGAGTCTAATTTGCATGGCTGAGGTAGTGTTTGTTAGTCGGGAGCTGCTCTGGACAGGATCTATGTACACACCTTTAAGTCCTGAGTGAAGAGGTACTGACCTTTGCAATGCAATTGGACCTTAGGATAAGAGAGGTGCAGCTCCAGGAGTGGGCGTCACCCGACGGCATTGGATTACAACCGCTTGTTTGTTGTAACCTGACCTCTTGCCTCAGTTGAATGGCTTCTTCCCAATAAAACCTGGGTTCGAGGAGGTGTGCCCCTTCTCTTTCTTGCCTGCCTTGCCCCCCTTGTGGGAGCTGCGGCTGAGGAGCAGTCCATGAACCCAAAGAAAAGGTACTATCTGTGTCTGTGTCTTTATTTAGTTCCCAAATTCTCTTGGAATGACCCTGACTGGTTTAGTTGAATGTCGTGACATTTGTCAGATTTCTCCATTGTAAACTTACTCTTTTCTTCCCCCTTTCCAGTCTGTCCTGTTTGAAAAGATGCTATGTGTAGTCCACATTCAAGGAGTCGGGATTTGTGCTTCCTGCCCTGAGGACAGAGGAGCTGCATAACCTATTTGGAATTCTTCTTATAGATTTGTCTCTTCTTCTCCACTTATTGAATTATTCAATCATTTATTTATACCAGTGTGGCTTCATAGATTCTGGGCACTGGATTACTTATCAATACTGAGTGTTTTTTCTCTTAGGCAGTTGACAGAGCACAGAAATATATGCATATATATCACCCATGCATATACCCATGTTTACGAATATTTCCACATGTAACCATCTGTGTGTATATATAAGCTAAAAATGAGTTTATTTTGATGTCTCTAATTCTAACCCACTACCACATAGATAATTCTATGCTCCTCCCTTGCTTATCTGTAAAGAGAAAGAAAACTGACTTCAAGTTTCTGCTATCCATGTCCTTAATTGTTCAGTTCTAGTGTACATGTGTAATGGCACCAGAGCTGTTAAGCTATGCCCCCTAAGAAACCATCTCGTCACTTACCTGAGCATAAGGACAGTGCTTACAATGGGTCTTTGTGCTCTCAGTTTTACAGATCCCACCCATTTCCAAAGTTGCCTAGGTCAGGACCTTTACCCCAGACCACCTTCAGTGAGGACACTTCCTTTATTTGTAATACAGATGCTCTTCAACTTCTGATGGGGTCACCTCCTGCTAATCTCATCATAGGCTAAAGTATCATAAGTCAAAAATGCATTTAATACACCTAACCTATTGAACTTCAAAACTTATCATGGTTAGAACACATGACATTTTAGCCTACGGTTAGTTGAGCAAGGTCATCTAACACAAGGCCTTTTTTTATAATGTAGTGTTGAATATCTCATGTAAGTTATTGAATGCTGAACTGAAAGGGAAAACCATAATTGTCAAGTGGGTATGTTTGTGCACAATTGTGACATCACAAAAACTATATATTGGTCTCTTTTAAGTCAGAAATCATCTGTGCAGTTAGATTCTCCTATCACAGTCTGCATTTCTTCTTGGGATTCTCTGACTTCCTAAGTGATTTTTAAAATTTGTACACTTTGAGGTTCACTAGGGGTTGGGGATTTAGCTCAGTGGCAGGGCACTTGTCTAGCACACACAAGGCTCTGAGTTCTATCCTTGACCCTGGAAAAAAAACACTGAGGAAGAAATTCCCAAATCTCCAAATCCCCAAGGAAAAATTGAGGTTCACTCTTTGTGCTATAAAGTTCTATGAATTTTGACAAATATATGATGTCGTATATCATGTGGTTTTATGTGGTTTCACTGTCTTAAAAATCTTCTGTGCTTCACATCCCCAGCCCTGTCTCCTTCCCTTCCCTCTTCTCTCCTTTCTTTCTTGACAACCACTGCTCATTTTATTATCTCTATAGTTTTTCCTTTTCCAGAATGTCAGATAATACAGCATGTAGCCTTTTCAGACTAGCTTTTTGTAATGAGCAATATGCATTTAAATCTGCCACCTTTCTGTGGCTTATGAGTTCATTTCCTTTTGTTGCTGAATGACATTCCAATGTGCAGATGCCCCCCAGTCCATTTATCCATTCATCTATTAAAAGACATCTTGGTTGCTTCCAGCTTTTTGGCATTATGAATAAAACTTCTGTAAACATTCATGACAGCAGTGCTTTTTTTCAACTGACCATCTATCCCGACTGTATAAGATGCAGGTGACTATTTCTATGTACTTGGAGCCAGTTTTCCCACTCTGTTAAATCTCTCATTAATTGCACATGACCGTGAAATATTTGTATGTGAATTATGTTTTTAACATCTTGACAATCATACATTGACATGCTCTTTTTATAAAGTTACTCTGGGATGATGTAAATATTCCTTTTGTGGTTTAGGGCACATGCCGATTCAAGATTGGCCACCATCCTCATTTCATAGCCATGGACCTTCATGTGGCTGTGGACTGGGTGAGAACTTCCAAGGGAGAGCCAAGGGGGGATTTCTGATGAGTGGTGCTATGGTTGGTGATCTCCTTTAACAGCGATTGTTGAGAGGGCTTCTGCATGCCCTGATTCTGCATGCATGATTCTGCATGTCCTGAAGAATGATCAGGTCACATTAAGACCCCTAATTAATATCGTAAGGAGATTTTATTCCTGTTAAGGAGATGTTATTAACATGAGGAGGTTTTGACATGAGGGCTGGGTTGGAGGGCTCTCCCATTCAGTGCCAAGACCATCAACACTCTGAGCTTCAGCTTTCTCCTTTTGTAAAGTAGGAAACCTAAGAGCAACATTATAATACTGTGTCTGATGAAATACCTAAATCCATAAAGATATTTGGTCTGAAATAAATGAAGTTATATGGGTGAAGTACTTTCCAAGTACTATAGAAGAATGTTATAAATCTAGAACAGGAGCTGGGAAACTTCTTCCATAAAGGGGCAGATACTGAATTTTTTTTTTTAAGCTCTGCAGGCCATGTGGTCACTCACAGCTGCTTACCTCTGTTGTTACAGTTCAAAAGCATCCTCAGATGGTTTGTTAGTCAGCTTTCTGTCACTGTGACAATATACCTAAGACCGTCAACTTTTAAGGGGGAAAGGTTTATTCTGGCTCTTGGTTTCAGAGGTTTCGTCCACAGTCACTCGGTCCTGTTGCTTGGGCCTATGACAGTCCAGTCCATCATGGTGGGACATGAGGCAAGGGAAGCTGTTCTCCTCATGGTAGTTAGGTAGCAGAGACAGGAAGGAGCTGGGGTTCCAAGCTCCCCTTTAAGGGCATGCCCTTAATGACCCAACTTCCTCCCACGAGACCCACTTCCAGAAGTTTCCACCACCTCCCAATAGTCCCATAGGCTGGTGACCAAACTTTCAACCCACAAGCCTTTGGGGTCATTCAGCGTTCACACTATAGCAAATCTTCAATAAACCAATGTGTTCCATTAAAATTTTATTTCCAAAAAAAAAAAACAAAAAAGACTGGGCTGTATTTGCTGAGCCTTCCCTAGTCTGGAGCACAGAAAGATGTAAACCATCCTCTGGATTCTTTCTTGAAATTTCTTCCACTATCGTGTCATGGAAGTAAATTTAATGAGTAATTTTAATAATTTACTCATAGTATTTATTCAAGCCTGAAAAGTGCCTCAATGAGGTTTAAGACTTGCTTTTCAGCTCAGCTCTTTACAAAACACAATTACTTCTTTGCTTTCTACCTAGGGTCTCATCTTCCTGGGACCAGAGCTCAACCTGCTTCTACAGGAACTGCCACTGTTCTGTCTCCCCTGCTTACCCATTCACCTGGGCCATATGATTAGATGTCTGGAATGACTAAAAACCTGTTATTTATTTCCTTAGCTGAACCAAGGACTTGAAAGATCAAAAAAAAAAAAAAAAAAAAAAAAGAGAGGAAGGGACTAAAATCATGACATCCCTCTTAGGAGCCAGACCTGATGCTAGCTGATTTCTCTACATCAACTCATTAAGGTTTGCGAGAATTCTGTGAGATGGGTATTAGTACGCCCACTGTACATTTGGCAAGTTCAAATTTCATAGTTAGCACACTCTGGTTTTCATCTATATAATTGTCTTCTTAAGTCATGAAACCGAAATTCCCACAGAGAGCTGAAGTTAACTTTTATCAGCTCAAGGTAACAGATTTGAACATAGTTGGTACACTTTAAATCAATTAATGGAAGGTCTCTCTTCTCCCCTCTTCTCTCCTTGTCACTGGGGTAGACTAAGTTTCTGTGGGGTTGGCTGCTACAGCATCCTGGAGGGAGAGGTGTTCAGCCCATGACGGCTCAGAAGTTTGTCTCTTATAGTCTTTATGGCCCTCTTGCTTTTCTGTCATGTTCAAGGTGAGTCTTCAGGATCTTAGTCTGGTCCCAAGGCTCAACTCCTTTGTGAATATGGCTTGTGCTCCGTCACCTTCCTGCTCCTCTAGAAGCTCACAGAAACCTTTTGCTTATGGCTTCGTGAGGCTGGCCTGAGATTCATCTGGCCAGGACTTAGCCATTGCTAGGCGTTTGGATCTGTTTGGACTACTGTAACAAAATATCATGGCTTATAAACAACAGGAACGAATTCTCACATTTCAGTGGGTGGGAGTCCAAGATCAAGGTTCTGGCTGATTTAGTATCTTGCAAAGTTCTATTTCTTGGTTTGAAGATGGCACAAACTTACTGTGTCCTTCCATGAGGAGTGTGGGGGGCTGTGGGGTGGTGGTGGAGCATGTGGGTTAGAGTTAACTCTTTCTTGTCTCTTCTTATAAGGACACAACTCTCATTCATGAGAGCTCTAACCCAGGACCTAGCCACTTTCAGATACCCTACCTCCTAATACCATCACCTGGGGGGCTGGAATTTCACCACATGAATTTGAGGGGACAGAACATTCAGAGCAGAGCAGTCTGTGACAACTCTGGGGCTATGTTGAATGTGAGACTTCTCCATAAAACTTGAATCTCCTGAGCAATACTGTAGGGAGCCAGGCAATGATCTGTTGGGGCCTGGAGATCCTCTAAGATTATCTGGGTTTTCTTGGTCCTTCTGTCCAAGATTTTTGATCCCTGGAGCAAGATCATGGTGTAGGACATGTCTAAACTTGGTTTATAGTCCCCCTGACCCTTCTTCCCACAATCATTGAATTCACTTTTTTATGTTCCAATGTAAAGGTAGAAGAATATTTTTTTATATCATCCCCTACCTCCCATCATTCCCTAGTCCATGGTGAGTCCTCAGGATCCTAGTCTCTTAGCCCTTTATCGAACATTTTCTTTCTTCAACCTCCTGCTTTCTACAGAAAAGGTCATTTTTCTCACTTCATGGCCAGGAAGGGAAAGAGAGGAAGAAGAGGAGCCTGGGGTCCCACATTCTCTTCATGAGAATATCCCCAGTGACTGGAAGATCTCCTATTAGGCCCAACCTCTTAAAATTTCACTACCTCTTGATAGCTTGTGACTAAACCTTTAACACACTGGCCTTTGGGAGACCAAAAGATCCAAACTACACTATCCAACTTGAGATCCAAACTACACTATCCAACTCATGTGTTGTGTCACAGCAACAGAAAACAGACTGAGACCCTAAGTAGAGGAAAGTAATGAGTCAGTGTAAGTGACTAAGGAGCTCTTGATGCCTCAGTATAGCAACAAGAAGAGAGAGAGTTAGAAGAAAGAGGGGATGGATGTGCTATGGATGGCTGTCAAGAATAAATGGCAGAGTTGTATCTGCAGCTGTTTGCTTCTGTCTCCTTGTGCTGGCCCCTGCCTGGTCCATCAATGAATTCATGTGGAAAATGCCATTTGATACACACCTTCAGTTCTGAGGAGTCATTCCTAAACACTTGGGCTCTTTCTGTGAGTGTAGGTGGCCCTGTCTTGGATAACTGTGGGGAGAGGTCAGTGTGATGAGAAGGAAGTGAGGCCAGCGTGGGATCTCAGTGTGGCCATGACACCTGGGAGCGCTTACACAGGTCACCTCCTGGGTGGTGTTTTTTTTTTTTTTAAGTTGGACACAATACCTTTATTTATTTATTTTTATGTGGTGCTGAGGATTGAACCCAGGGCCTTGCATGTGCTAGGCAAGCGCTCTACAGCTGAGCCACAACCCCAGCCCACATCCTGGGTTTTAAGTAGGCATCTCACCTGCATTTTCTAATATAATTCCCACAGAAACTCAGGCAGGTCATGGATGACCCCGGAAAACTTTTTCAAGAGGAGAGTGGGAGCCAGATCCGTAAGAGGTGAGCAAGTGAGAAGTGGAGGGGAGTGGGCAGCAGTAGGTCTGCCCCATTCTTTCAAGAAGTGTGTTGGTGACCGGAAGTGGGAAGAAAGGATGGAATTCCGAGGAGGGAGAAGAAAATGCATGTTTTATATTTTTATTTTTCTTTCCTTTTGTTTTATTTATTTATTTATTTATTTATTTATTTATTTATTTATTTATTTAAATGAAATAAACTGAAAGGAGAGGAGGGAACAAGTAGCAAGGAGGAGTTTGAACATGAAAGGGGGGGACTCCTTGAAGCGTCACATTCTGGGAGGAAGGGGTGGGATGGTGGCCTTGTAGTGGGACAAAGAGTTGGTTCCGGGGACAGGCACTCAGGTGCAGGTCTCAGCAGGGAGAGGCTGGAATCTTGCCTGAAGGCCGAGGCCTGTCTTCATGTTCATAACCTGAGACAGGTGCGTTCTCAGAGTGGAAGCATGGGCCTAGACAGGTGGCGAGATCAGTTCCAGGACTAGATGCAGAAGAGGTACTCCTGGGTGGGGGGCTTTGAAGGGGGATCTGGAGACCACATGCTGCTGGGAGATAGGAGTGCAGGTGAGACCTTTTTTCTGGGGTTCTCCAAGGATGGCAGGAGCCAACTATCTAGGAACTGAGACTGGTCACCTTTGGTTGTACTCAGTCAGAAGAAACCTTCAGACCTAATTTTAGCTCGGCTGTGCCTCAGAGAATAGAAGGAAGGGATTTATTTGCTCTGTACTTGGACGTGAGAGTTGAAGGACTCTCCTTCTCACCTGTGGTGACAACGAGGCTCCATCAGCCGGGGCCTTAAGAGAAGGTGAAGTTTAGGCTTAGACCTTATGCTTTAAGAGCTTCTCTTGGGAATTGTTTCTTTTTCTTATAAGATGTAGAGTTTTCTTATTGAGGAATAATACCCAGAATTCCTTAGTATGAGATAGTTTCTCAGGTACATCAAGGGGATAAGATTCCAGGGCTCATCCAGATGTTCATATAGGGTAGGTGGCAGCAGCTGGCCCACCTCTCCTGTGTTTCATTGGTGCTAGGTGCCTTCTCATGGGGGCTTCATGTCATTAGGATCAGCCTGTCCTGCTGAATGGGGGGTCATTTTCAACCTGTACCAACCCAACACGTTGGGTTCCTGGCTTCCCCTCGGTTTCACCAGGTAGCCATTGTTCCAGAGTGTCCTTTGGAAACGGAATCACACCGGGAGGAAAATTGTCCCCACAGGAGGAGGAAAGCAGCCGTCCCAATGCCAAGGCCAATTGACCAAGGTGCCAATTCTTACCACAGACTCTGGAAAATAAAATGCATAGGATCTTGTGGGCTGGGATGGAAATTAAAAACAGAGAAAGGAATTTTTAGGGCTCTATTATTTCCCAACATTATGGCCACAGAGTTGACAAGTGAGCACAAATGACCTTATACAGGTGATTTTTTTGCAACTTAAGCAGACTGTGTGCAGTGCAATCCGCACCTCCCAACCTGTCTTGGGGGAGGGAAGGCTCAAGTGGAGTTAGAGCACAGTGGTTTTTTTCCCCTGAAAGATGGACTTGTCCAAAAGAACTCTGGGTGGAAAAATACCAGCTATTTTCCTGGCTGTCTCTCCATCTCCCTCATGCCATCCATCCATTGGTCCACCCATCTATCTTTTTCTAGGATTTTTGTTTTTTATAAAGAACACCATGTCTGTTCTGGCCATTCTTCTTGTGCCTGTTGTTTAAGGACTCTAAGTCCCCTTCACCCAGTGACATTGTAGGGATAATGTCAAAAGAGGTGTAAATGGTTCCCTCTTTGCAATACCTAAGTGGGGTCTTATAGGACTTGAAATCCAGATTATTTTTGTAAATGAACCACAAGTTGTACTTTTAGAGGGCAGAAAAATCCAGTGCCTTTTCACATGGTTTCATCCAAAGGAGACACAGCAAAGAGTTATTTAGTTATTTACAGAAAGTTATTGTCACTCTCAGAAACCAGGCAGTGTGAACATTATAGCACATAGACCTGGTCATTGCATTTGCAGATTAAACAAGAGAACATTATTAGTTTATTCATCTTACTGTCTAGGAGCATCATAGTGTGAAGTTGGAGATGGAAAAATTGGGGATGGGGTAGAAATTACAGATCTTTAGAACACATTTGCTAATTCACTAAGGGTGTTGAGTAGGGTTTCCACAGCATTAGACTTGGATGCTGTTTCTCTTGTACAAGTCTCAGTGCATGGGATCTGGAATTGCATACTGCATTGGGTCCAGCCAGCTTGTCCCACTTCCCTTCTGACCTGAACCCTTTGAAATTGGCCCTTTGAAATTAGGTTGAAGTGCCAGGAGAGATATGGGGAGAGAGCAGGATTTGTGTAGAAGTAAAAAGACATGTTCCTACAGGCCACGAGGAGTGGGTAGAGCCCAGGGAGAGAACCAAAGCCTGCCCACCTACCCATGCATCCATCCTTCTGTCCTTCCATCTGTCCATCATCTAACTGCCACTGTTACATGGCAGTTGGATGATAGACCCAGGGAAGAAGCTGGGCCACCTGACAGGAGTTGTGACCTTTAGTAGAAGGATGAAACCAATCCATGGTGGCCTTCAGGTAGGAATGCAGAGAAATAACAAAGGGAGACCATAAATACCCTGATTTGGGATATGTTTAAATTCATCTTATTCATTTTGGTTAGATACCATTTATATGAATGAAAGGCTAGTGTATTGCATCAAAATGTTTAAACTTTTTTAAAACAGTGAACTTTAAATGACATCATGCATATAAGGTATTTAGTCATTCTAGAAAGTGAAATTCCACCTGTCCTGCAAACATTCCCCTCCGCACTATTGGGACCCCTTCACAGAGTCCCTGGGGGTGTCCCAGAGCACAGGTTATAGACTGCTGTGTTTTAGTGTGAAACAAAGCTTGATAATATGGCACAGGTTGGGAGCTTCAGAAGAGGCCCATGGGTGACTGGAGACTTGGGAGAAAGTATCTTAGAAGAGAGGTGACATGAGATGTGCCTTGAAAGGGGAGTTGTGTTTGAACTCATGAAAGAGGGGACACACTTTTTGGCAGGGTAGAGGTCAGGGATAAGATGAGCAAAGGCCCTGGGGCCATGGAGGTGGGTGTAAGTGTGTGTGGGATGTCAATCCAACAAGAAAAATATGGCATCTCAAGCTGGGAAATCAAGGTGAGTTTTGAGGGGTGACTGAAATCAAGGGGTGATTGAAAAACATGTAGGCAGGCATTAGGGAAAACCAAGTGCAGAATCTTGGACTAGTGGCAGCTGTGAGCATTACTAGGGCCAAGAGGAAGTCACTACTTCTGGACCTAGAGAGGAAGCTGGGCCACCTAACAGGAGTTGTAGCCTTTGGTAGAAGGATGAAACCAAACCCTGGTGTCCTTCAGGTGGGAATGCAGAGAAATAAATACTCCAACTCTATTCTCTCTCTCCTGCAGTGCCTCTCATTGTCCAAACCCACCTGGAAGCCAGATACCCAGGGAATTCATAAAGATCCACCTCCCAAAGCCAAGAGAGTGGTGAAACAGGATGAAGGGATCTGGAGAGACAAGTAGTAAATAACCAGATGGACAGCTCCTGGGTTAGGACCCAGGAACATATCAGTTAGTTATTATCCTAATAATGCTGTGTAATGAACCACCCCCAAATCCCAGTGAAATGTATATATAACACGAAGCATTTTCTCTCACAGGTCTGTGGGTTGGCTGATCTCAGCTGAGCTTGGCTGAGTGCCTCTGCTTCAGGCTCTGAAGCTTGGGCCAGGTCTGCTTCTCACCACAAATCTGTAGGAGGCAGACTGCAGGAGCAGCAGCTCCCCAGGTGAATCACGTCTCATAGTGAAGCCAGGTGTGCAAAAATACAAGCCCAATGACCTTAGTGCATTTCAAGTCTTAGGTTATATCACATCCACTAACAGTGTCCAAAGCACATTGCATGGCAGTGCTAAGGGGCAGGGAAGTTCTCTCCTCCCATGGAGATGGGGAATTGTCAGATCTCATGGCAAAGGGGGTGGATATGTGAGGCATGAAGAATGAGAGGCAGTCATTTCAGTTAAAGTCTTCATAGGGAGGCAAAAGGGAGAAGGTGTTGGGTAAGGGTTTTCCTGTGGGCCACTCTCCATAGAGCAACTACTATTTACACTTCTCTCCCACCACTTTCCTTTCTTCCTTCCCTTTATAGTAATGCAATTTTTAATTTGGCACATGATTGTATTTCCCAACTAAAGACTATATTTCCCAGCCTCCCTTGCAACTAGGTGAGGTTATTTGACTAGATTCTGCCTAAAGAGATGTGAGTAGAAATGATGTCGATGTAGTAGAAATGATTTCTGCCCTTAAAGGGGAGATTTCATTTCTGCCTCTCACTTGAACCTATTGCATGGACTGTGGATGTGGTACTAATCCCCGCTGGACCTTTACAGGCAAAGGATGAGAGAGCAACAAGATGACAGGAGTGTGGCTCTCCTGGGCTGCTATGACTTATAGTTAGGTGCAAGAGAAAGAAGCCTTCATCTTACTTAGATTGCTGTTATTTCGGGGTCTTCATTTCAGCAGCCAAATCTATAACTGATACAAATTGATGGGAACCTTTACTCTGATAACTAAAGAAAGGGATAACATAGAAAGAGGTACAACTTCTTTTTTCCCCAGGTCTAAAGGAGCAGAGATACCATAATTTTAGTTTTTCTTTTCCATGTCACACTTCCCCAATATTTTGCAAGGGAATATTCTTGGTGAAATCATTGCCAAAGCAAAGTCTCTTATGAGAGCAAGACAAGCAATGGTAAGGCTTGCCCTCTATGTGATTTGGAGGCTGGGGGAAGAGGAAAGGGGAGAGAGTTGTTTGCCACTTATCTAAGTACATCCAATGACTAGAAAGAAGACAGGATTCAAAATTGGGCCTCTTCGTCTCCACAACCCTTGCTCCATTCATTCAACACTAATTAATCTAGAGAATTCTGAGAGGCTCAGTTACTTGAGAATCTACAGTGATTTCTCCAACTGGACCTCTGTTGACATCCAGGACAGTGGAAATCATATTGACCTTTTTTCTTTGCTCATTGGCAGTAAAGGGATTATTAGTCTAGTGCTCTTATTGAAAGTCTACAAATCAGAATTCCTACCTGATTCCCTTGGTGCTATTAGAAAGAGAAGGTAGTCTTGATGCCTCCGCTGAATTTCTTAAGATCAAGAGAAGCAAGTACAATCCAAAAGCTCAGGCTGCCAGTAAGGTCAGAGTCAAAGCACGGAGACAGCATGACAGAACGGAGGTGAAGGGACACTGGGTTCCGACCCCAGTTCTTGGGATAATTACTTAGCGCATCTGATCTTTAGTGTCTTCAAGTAAGGGTTGGAGATAATATGTGTCAAATTCCTAACCCACAGTGAATGCAGTTACAGCTATTATAGAGCTAGCACTGAGTTCTTGTACTTGTCATGACTGAACCAGCTCTTTGGCTTCATGGCAAAGGAATTGATTTTTAAGAATCTTATAACTCCCTGCTGCTTCCAGCAGTGATTTAGTGGGGCACTAAGAATGATGGCTAAAGAATACAGCAAGTTCTGGCAGCAAATATTGGAAGACTGGCCAAAATACAATTCTCCATCCCTGGCCCAAGGGGTTTAATCAAGACCCTTTGGTTAAGCTCATTTAATGACCTGTCTGGATGAATTGTTGGAAAAAGCCGCAGCCCTGGCAGCTAACGCCACCCAAATTGCAGTGATCTCTGCTTTGCAAACTTGAGGCTAATAAGTCCTTGGAGGAAATGGAGGCTGGGATCTAATCCTGGCTATGGCAGGCCTGGATTGGGAGAGTCCATTCATACCCTCATTGACTGGCAAAAGCAAAGTCCAGGGGAAACCTCTGGGAATTAGAGTTGGTTTCTTTAAGCCTGCTTTCCATCTGTCGTAACCTAGGCAAGCTGCAGACCAATTGGAACAAGGGTCTGTAGGGGAGGAGGATGGGTGGATGACAACATCAGCTTTGTGATTTAGAAAATAAATATGATGCCACACCATTAAGGGATTCTTCCCAGGAAGATGAAATAATTGTATGGAGAAATAGCTTCTTAGAAAGAATGGAAAGTTTGCCTGAACTTTAAAGATGTTGAGTATGATAGTAAGAAATGAGATATCCTATCATACTGTATGTGGAAGCTAGCCCAAATTAAGTGGGAGAGGGGAAGAATAGATATTCAGTAGGTTAGACAAAGGGGAATGAGGGAAGGGAGGGGGAATAGGAAAAAGAAAGACAGTGGTTTTCCTATGTACATATATGAACACACCATAGTGAATCCCACTATGATGTACATCCATAAGAATGGAGTCCCAATGAGAATAAGATATATTCCACACTTGTATAATTATATCAAAATGAATTCCAGTGTCATGTATAACTAAAAAGAACCATTAAAAAAGGAGGAGGAGGAGGAGGAGGAGGAGGAGGAGGAGGAGGAGGAGGAGATAGCAATGATAATAACTACACTAGGGTTCTAAAGCTTTTCCTTGACTCCAGACTGTATTTTTGGTAAGGAGGATGAATCTGGTACATCATATGATTATTTTTATTCAGTTTTCCATTCATTTTTTAAAAACAACTTTTTAAATGATAGGTGGACTTAATGCCCTTATTTTTATATGGTGCTGAGGATTGAACCTAGTGCCTCACCCACACTAGGCGAGCACCCTACCACTGAGCCACAACCCCAGCCTGGAGTTTTCCATTCATTTTAATGTAGTCTGCCCTCAGTATCCACAGGTTCCACTTCTGTGGATTCAACCAACCAATTGTGGATTGAAATATTCAAGATAAAGAAATTATGTCTAAATTGAACATGTACATTTTTTTAAGAAAAATTATCCTCTAAACAATAAAGCATAACAAATATGTATAGCATTTACATTAGGTATTATAAGTAATCTAGAGATGATTTAAAGTATATGGGAGGGGCTGGGGATGTGGCTCAAGCAGTAGCGCGCTCACCTGGCATGTATGCGGCCCGGGTTCGATCCTCAGCACCACATACAAGACAAAGATATTGTGTCCGCCGATAAGTAAAAAATAAATATTAAATAAAAAAGAAAAGAAATCAGAGCTAGGAGACAGCACTGCTCCTGCCCCCAGGTGTTGCCCAGCTTTCCTCCTGATCTCCCAAATTGGAGACTGCTGTGGCCCAAGGACAGCAGTGTGCATCATTTTAAAAAAATAAATAAATAAAGTATATGAAAGCATGGGAAAATCCTACATCATTTCAGGTAAGGAACTTGGGCATCCTCGGAGATTGGTATCTGCAGAGTTCTGGGAACCAATCCTCCGTGGACACTGAGGAATAACTTACATACTTGAAATACAGAAAACTAATTGTTAGAGCACGAATTTCTTTATTTCTCTTGCTTGATTTCTCTTCTACAGTTCTTTTAAGATTTTACAACTGATCAGCACATGCACTTTTTTCCTAGTTCAGTTAACTTTTAAACCTTTCAACTAATCTGAAGGTCGTCTCATCAAGGGAAGGAGTTTCTCAGAGCATTTGGCGCAACCCTTTGGAAGGAGGGAAGAATCTGTCCTTCTTTCAGGGCAGGTTTGTTGGGAAAGAATTCCCACAAAAAGATGATCTTTGAACCAAGTCTTGAAGCTGGTACTTTCCAAGTATAAAAGGCAGGAGAATCCGGTAGACCACAGAGGTAAGATAGAACGTGATGGAAGGCGCAGATAGCATGGCGTGACAGTCTAGTATGTGGTAGAGGAGGGTTGGCTGCAGCTGGAGAGGAAAGCACAGAAGGATTTGGGAACCCATGGACTCATTGTCCCTGCCTGTGCATTTTCAGAGAACTGGGATTCTTCAGGTCTTTAGCAGGGGAGGAGGGGAGGATAGACTTGTATTTGGGGACATAAATATGGATAACTAAGGCACAGTGGTGCATGCATATAGTTCTGGATACTATGGAGGCTGAGGCAGGAGGATCACTTGAGGCCAGGAATTCAAAACCAGTCTGAGCATATTTTGCAAGCCTGGTGTAGTTAGCCAGTTTCCATCTACCCACTTCTTAAACATTTGTTGTTGTTTCTCATAGGAGCAGCTACTACTATTTGTGTGCTTCAGCATAAACCCTAACTGCTACCCACTGGAAGGATGGGAGGTGGGGAGCTGATGAGCAATGATCATCAAAGAGAAGAAAGTGGTGTTTTTTGTTTGTTTTTTGTCTTGATAATGTTTGCATCTTTTTTTAAAAAAATTTTTTTTAGTTGTTGATGGACCTTTATTTTTATTCATTTACTTATATGTGATGCTGAGAATCAAACCCAGTGCCTCATACATGTGAGCTAAGTGCTCTACCATTAAACCACAACCCCAGCCCTGCTTGCATTTTTCAGGAGCCATTTAAAGAGAAAAACACTTTCCATCGTCTCATAGTACATGTCAAGTCAGATGCCTGAAGACCACATCCTGTCTTACTAAAACTCTCTTTTCCAAGAGTATATTGTTGTGGAGCTCATAGAAACCTGATAGGTAAACAGCATGCACAGAGAGAAGTCCATGAAGTGCCTCATCATGCATGGTATTCATCTGATTTTATTCAGTGTGTTATAAAGGACACTGGGTCCAAAGGAATTGAAAACATTTTTCAATGCTTGGGTCTGAATCCTGACTCCTGTGCACAGTGATGATGGTGTGACCTAGCAAACCATGTCCCCACATGGAGCCCTGGTGCCTGTGAAATGGGGCATGTTAACAGGACCACTTCATGAGGCTATCGGGAGGATTAGGGGACACAGTGATTGATCGAGGTCTATGGTACAGTGCCTGACAAATACTAAGCACTTGGTAAGTCATTATTAAGCTGGGAGAGGAATAACTGCAGCTGTGGAAGCTGGCATGACTCTATTTTGGTGATGGCATCAGATAGTTAATTCCAACTTTTCTTTCTCTTTTGTAGGACTAGAGATCAAACCCAGGGGCTCATGCATGTTAGGCAAGTGCTGTGTCAATGAATGACTCTCAGCCCTCTTCCAAAGACAAACCTTAATTAACATTTGAAAAATAGGAGTAGTATTTTTTTAAAAAAGGACTGAGTTTAATCTAAAACGGTTCTTGATCATCTCTCTGTTTGTATATAAGATATGTTAACACCAAATTCACATCTTCATACATGTATTTTGTATAATGATGACCGTGTCTTTCCACCATCCTTGTATTCCCCTTCTCCCTCCCTTTCCCTCCCACCCCTATTCCCTATCTAGAGGTAATCTTCCTCCCATGCTCTCCCTCCCTACCCCACTTTGAGTCACCGAGATATGATAAAATGTGGTATAAAGGTATATTAAGAATTATAATGCAAAAAATAAGAGAGCTCATGTATAATGGCTTAATTTGGCGTGAACATACTTTATATACAGAGTTATGAAAAATTGTGCCGTGAATGGATAATTATGAATGTAATGCATTCCACTATTGTCATGTATGTAAGAAATAAATTTTAAAAAATGAAAAGGGGTAGAGATGTAGCTCAGTGATAAAGTACCCTTGGATCTGATTGCCAGTATCAGGGGGAAAAAAAAGCATTGCATGATTTCCAAACTTCCTAGATATATATTAGGATCTGCAGAGAAACAGAATACATGTATGTATGTATCTATTTGTGTATGTTTATTGTAATAAATTGGAGACCCAGGTGAATAAGCCAGTGGTGTGAGTTCCAGTCTGAAAACTAAAGTTTCAGTTTGAGTCTGAAGGCTGAAAAGGACCAGTGTCCCAGGATATAATTCAGTAGTGAAGCTCTTTACTCAAAGCCCTGGTTTCAATCCCCAGTTCCTCAGGAAAAATAAACAAAAACAAAGATAACTTTTCAACATGTTCCCCACTTTTGATTTCTAGTTCTTTTCATTTGGCAGTCCTGGGAAAGATGTTTCACAGCCTCAGGGTAGAGAAGACTGGTATGAGGCTGAGAGACAAATGACTGACTCATCTTTATCTATTATCCAGTATATCCTCAGCATCTAGCAGAATCCTGTTGAATGAATGATTCTAAAAAACTGGCTAACTCTATTTGTTCTTTTGTATTAACATAAAATTGCCTGGCACTTAAAGACCAAAGTGTTCACATTCCTATTTCCAGAAATAAAAAAATTTCCATATTTCTAAAAAAGAAAAAAGGTTCTTGAGTCTGAAAAGGTCTTGGAGTCCAGTGTCTGCCTCATGTCACAAGCTCCTACAATTTAAGCTCATGAGACAGTGTCCTGAAAGCCTAACCAGGCCACCTGGACAGGATATCAGAGCATAAATTTGCCTGGAGATGGTCTTTCCCAGCTGTGAAGTGGCACAAATGGGGATCAGAGGTAAAGCAACACAGGTGCAGGTGTGAAAGTCAAACTGTTTATTCTTTCGCCATTTTATTTGGGTTAGGTAGCAGCACTGCTGGGAAGACCCTTGGGAGTGGGGAGAGGGAATCTGTTGGATGGAATCTTCCCTCTGAGCAACAGTTATACTCAGTGCACTATTTCAGCACTTTTCGTGGTAGACTTTTCAAAGGCAGGTCAAGGAGTGGAAGGAAGATGGTTTTGGAGGAAACGTTCTTTGTAAAAGTTCAAGATAGAGGCCAGAGTTTATTTTTTTGTATTTCCTCGTGCATGTGCCTTGGAATTGTTTTTGGAATCTGACTTCAGACAGACAAATGTTCCAGGTAGCATATAATGGGTTCCATCTTTCCAGTATCTCTGCCTTTGGCTGATGTGACACCATACTCTCTTGATAGTTGAGTATCAGCTCTGGGGTGGGCCTGATACCATGTGTATTCCCACATCAGCCATAAAACAGGGCCTTCCAGACATCCAGATCTGGGGCTCTTCCCTACCCTGCAGATGCCTCTCCATCACCCCTGCTCCACCAACATGAAGCCAAAGCACATTCGAAATTGATCACTTCCTCTGGGGCTGGCCAGACACACATCGAAGGTGATGACAGGTGATGGGCTGAAGACAGAGCCTGCTTGACTGAGCCATATATGTGCTCAGGCTTGATTTATACCAGAAAAACCTGCAAGGATATTTCTAGAAACTTCAAGAGATTCACTGTTCTGAAAAAATGATACATTAAAAAATATATATATACACATATATTTAATTATATTTTTAAACCACAACTGAAAAAAAATTATTTGCCATCAGGTAGAATTAAATCTGACAAAAAACTAGGATGTTTTATTAGTACCATTATTGTTTTCTTTGGCTCCATGCATTATATTGGTAAAATGCCAATAAAAGGGAAAATAATTGTAAAAGGCAAAATATTTTGTACAAAAATACAAAGTTTTAAAAACTCTTTAAGTATATTTCATATTATTACTAAGAGTTGGTCTATATATCTGTATGTCTGTATATTTTTCCTACATTTGGGATTTTAGAAATGTAAGGTACTGTTCACACAGTGTATGTTTAAGTTCTTCCCCGTAGCTTGGCAACCAATGATGGTCTTTCTGATTGGAACATTCCATGTTGGAAGGTAACATTTGTATAAATGTATGGTTATTGGCTGAGAAAAATCTGTGTAATTCAGTCCATCTGCACACTGAAAATTGACATCTCATACTGGGGGAACATTTTTGTACCCAAGTCCTTGGGTAATGGCAAACACTAGTTGTCAATTTTCTTCAGTACTTAGCTTTCAGTGCTTCTCTTCCCCCAACTTGGTGAGAAGGTGATGAAATCAGAAAGGAGCATCCTTTGCCTTTGAGAAACTGTCTGGAAATGTGTTCATGTTATTACATCACAGTCCATTATAATGCGGATGATAGTACTAGAAGAGAAAAATAAGGATGGACGTTAGTTTTGCTTACAGAATAAAGTTAATGTTTCCTAAAGGAGAAATCTTTAGGAAAGATCCTAAAACACATCATTCAACATTTTCTTTTTTTAAAAAAAAAAGTCTAGAAATTCTTATTCAGATTAAGTCAATGCTAAATTTCTTTTCCTTTATTGCACTACTGGGAATCAAACCCAGGGCCTGATACATAGGTAGGCAAGTGTTCTACCACCAAGCCACATCCCCAGGCCCTAAATTTTGTTTTGAAAGGATCTATTCTGGGAGAAGCCTATCCCTTCTTCAAATCTCAAAAGGCCAAACAAGTTACACAAGTTACAAATCTGGATTGTCGGCATTGACCGTAATTGCTCGTTTAAATATGCATGTTTCTCCCCTCAACTTACCAGGGTGTAGTTTCTTATGTATCTTGTGATCCCTAGCACTTGGAACAATATTTGACACATTGAAAGTATCCAGTAATTGACTGTTAAGTGGGTATATGGATAATTTGAATCCCAGATAGTTCCAAAACTAATCAAAACAAAATATACCTGAGGGTTTTGTCAACCACTTTGAAAAATACCAGTTTTATTGAAATATAATTCATGCATCATATAATTTACCCATTTAAAGTGTTATAATTCAGTGTTTTTCACAAATTTGTTCCTATTAGAAATAGTCTAATCTTAGTAGAAAATATTTTCATTATTCCCCGAAGAAATCCCACACTTATTAGCATTCCTTCCTCATTTCCTTGATCTCCCACCACAAAATATAGTTCTGATGAACAAAACTAAGAAACTGGGTACAGTGGCACACTTCTGTAATCCCAGTAACTTGGGAGACTGAGGCAGAAGGATCACAAGCTTGAGGCCAGCCTCAGAAACTTAGTGAGATCCCCATTTCAAAAGAAAAATTAAAAAGGACTGGGGATGTAGCTCATTGGTTTAGCAATGCTGAGTTCAATTTCCAGTACAATAAGAGAAAAGAAAAGAAAACCAAGATGTTCATTCTCAGATGTTCTTGGGTTTTTCTAAGTTGCTGAGGCTTGCCTGGAACATTTGATCCTCTTGCCTCAGTCTCCAAAGTAGCGGGATTATAAGTGCGAATCACCATACCTGGCTGATGCCCCATTCTGAAGAGGGTAACATATTAAATGAAGCTTTAGATAAGTATCTTTTGAAGTCCAGAAAATCTCCAAAGGCCTCTTTGGCTTATGACCTTTTGTAAGGATGCACACTATCCCTCCATTATGTAGCACAACATCTGGCCTATAGTAGATGCTCAATAAATATACATGGAATTGACTGGTTGGCTAACATGGATGGATGTCTACACAATCCAGATGTGACATTGGTGCCATATTAAAGAACAGTTAAGTGACAATATTATAAGCTGTTGACCTGGACCAGTTAGTCTGACATTTATTGAGTACTTCCTATATATCTGGCACATTTATTACCTTCTGTAAGTCCTAACAACAACCAATGATCAATATCCCATTATTATTTCCTGAAGATTAATAATCTAACCCACTGTTAGTAGCAGAACCAGATCAAAACCTAACTGAAGAGCCTGCATTTGGAGTCCTTCCCCTTACTAACTCTGTCCCTGAAACAGGACATGAGCTCTGCAGTGACCTCATAAATCCCATCCACTGCTTACCTGTCTCCCTGTCTTTCTCGCAAATGAAGTTATTGATGTCTTCACACTGGAAATCATTCCACTGTCCAGCATAAATCAACCCAGCACAGTCTTCTCCTGGCCCATGGCCATGACCCCAGTTATCTGGCTGTCCAGCTTTCCAATTTCTTTTAAAGAAACAGAAACGGAGTGTTATTTGCATAGTAATATAGAGGTTTGCTTTGCTTCCTAGCAGCAGAAGAATGTTAAAAAACCCCAAAACCAAAAAACCAACCCCCATCCCCCCCCAAAAAAAAAAACCCTGAAGCATGTCATTTGTCCTGGAATGAAAGGGCGCTGTTTGAAAGCAGGGCATACTCTATTCAAAATCAGAAGCAGCTGTTCTGCAGGGCCATGGGTAGTGCATGGCAAGCCCTGCAGGCTTGTTATCTTTGCCATGATGAAATCAATTCATGGAGCTTCTTCACAATGCTGAGGGAGTGACTCCTTTTGTGACAAAATGAAATGAATGGCTTCCTAATGAGTATTGGAATGCTGACCTCTGGGGATGTGGGTATGTAGATGTGCACGTACCCATGCGTGCTTGCTTGTGAGGACTCAGAGGGATGCTTGTACACATGGATACTGTGTCCCTCACATGTTAAAGCATCAAGGAAGAGAGACCCTTGATAGGCATCCACAAGAACCTACAGTGACAAACGACTGGTAACGATTCTCCGGCTAGATGTGGATGGTTGATTCCTTTAGAAAGAAATAGTAATTTAACCTCACTGAAAGTGACTTGCATATTTCACTGCCTTTTTGGGGGGAGAGAGATTCTGTGGAAAACAGTGACAGTGACTGGGAGACTAGTGTTTGAGACTGGGGTCCCTGAAGACTTCATGGCTGTGGTATACTTGGTGACTGGGAAAATTTCTGTGCAAAGGCATAGGATGCCCAGTTGCTATGGCGATGTCCTCCACGCTAGAGTCTTTTTTTTTTTTTAAAGAGAGAGGAGAGAGAGAGAGAGAGAGAGAGAGAGAGAGAGAGAGAGAGAGAGAGAGAGGAGAGAGAGAGAGAGAATTTTTTTAATATTTATTTTTTAGTTCTCGGCGGACACAACATCTTTGTTGGTATGTGGTGCTGAGGATCGAACCCGGGCCGCACGCATGGCAGGCGAGCGCGCCACCGCCTGAGCCACATCCCCAGCCCTAGAGTCTTATCAGCTTTGACCTTATCTCAGGCACAGCAGCTCCTGGGAAAGAAGGAACTTCCTTGCTAAGATAACCATAATGTTCACCAGTTCCGCTGCTCCTGAATCTGCCCACAAATTAGTAACTTTAAACAATGGACTTTCTTGAGAGCTGCACAATGCTCCTAACATTGCACATTGCAACTGTAGAATGTAACTGAGGAAACAGCTGCATACTGTTGCTAACTCTGTAACTTTCATGAATACAAAGAATAATGCTTGCATAGTCTTTAATCTGATTTAGAGACATATATAATAAAGATTGCTGGTGTAATTCTTTAGACCTGCTTCTCCATTAGAGAGCAGCGCTCCACCAGACCCCAGATGTTTTATCTTCAAGATCTGCGTGTGTTGACTCTTTATTTCTTCCTCGCTGCAACCTGCTAGTTTGGCTGTGCTGGTGGAGGCAAGATTCTTCAGAACAAGTATTCTTTAGGATGAGTTCACTTGGGGCTTGTTACCTTGGAAGCTGTTCCTCAAAGAATCACTTTGCCAGAGCTAACAGTTCTTGATTCTGTTTTTGTGCAGTAAATTAGCTGTGCTTCCGCACTCCATTCTTGAAGGTGAACTTTTCTTTTTTTTTTTTTTCCAAAGATGCAGGTTCACACACAGACACTTGTAGTTTTTGCCCAAGAGGACAAGCTGGCCTCACGTGGTGGGTCTGAAAGAACACCTGCAGCAGGTGCTTCACATCACTACCCATCAGCCAAAGGTTATCCTGGAGTCACCCAAGGGGCACTCACTGCCCTATAGCTTTTGACAATATGACCCCAAAACCAGAGGGCAGTAGGAAAGGACAGGTGAAGTTTATTGTCAATGGGTGGGAAAGCGACTGATATCCTCAGGCCCAAATATATGTCTTGGGATTTAAAAAAATAAAATGATCTCAATGAAATAAATCTAATAATGCAGATAATTTAGAGGAAACCATCAACTGATGGTTGACGAGAATAAAAAAATGGAATGATGCTTAGGGAGAATTAGAAAACTCACTCCATACCCATGAAGTACCTACTATGTGCTGGTGATGGCAACGAAGCATTGCAGAGCACAAAGTCCCAGCTCTCAAGGAACTTATATAACAATTCAGAATCTCAGGTGGTCACTGTGATGCCAGACACAGATGAAGGTGGGAAGGAAAAAACAGTTTACTGTATTTGTGTGTGTGTGTGTGTGTGTGTGTGTGTGTGTGTGTGTGTGTGTGTGCAGTTCTATCCACCTTGCAGGAGGACACCCTTGGAAGTATCAATCATGCCCAAGTAGTTTTTGATCTTGTTCATGTATATTTCATCCATTTCTGCCAGTAACATGAAGGGGGCTGATTCTAATTTTACTTACAAAACTGGAGATCTACAATTCCTGAGTGGAATATTTGATATTCTTGATTTCTCTGTTAATTGGCAAACTATACATATGGCTTCTTTGTGTTTAGAAGACCTGTTTTATATTGCATTTTCTTTTAAGTCATGGCAAGCTAAGTAGATAAAAGAAGATCAGAGACTAGACTGGAAGATAACCAAGTGATAAGGAGATGGCTTTATCACTGTTCTCCTTTTGGCTTTTTAGGTCACTGGAATTCTTCACATACAGAGCTCAAGGATTTTCTTAGGACTAAAAGCCTAGCCAGCATGGGTGGGAGGTGGGCAACCAGAAGCCAGTGGCAGGGGCAATTCATCTTGTAAATTGAGCATTCAAAGTCTTAGAGCATCTCTCTGAAATAGCTAAAATCCCATAGAGTGACTTGTGGTAAAACCCCAAGGTCTGTGTGCTTACAATACAATGGAACAGAACATGCCAGATAAACAGAATGTATATATTTTGCAAAAGAATGTCAGCTTAAATAGCACCTTACCCTGGAAAGATTCTGGAAAGAAGAAAGATTGAGCCTGTGCTGAAAATCCCTGAGTCCCCTATTACAACACACACACACACACACACACACACACACACACACACACCACAGAGGTCACTAGGGAGCAACACATGTACTTCCAAATACACCAGGGACCTTGGAAACACCTAGACTGGCATCTCCACTGAGCTGGAAACACATAAACACATCAGCTAATGGTACCGAGCACCCCCAGATTTAAGGGGTCATTCTAATGTGGGCAGAAAACATGTTCCCAGTCTTGGGAAGAGTTCCTCCCAACCTCACAACTTACGACTTTCTCATCAACCACAAGATTGAGGCCACATGGCCAAGAAACCTCTGCTGGTAAGGACCTGGCCTCAGAACAGAAAATAGTTAGTGATGAGAAACGTTTCTCTGCAGTGGAATGTTCTCCCAACACAAGGGAGATGTGGAGGATTCCTCTCTTGTAGCCTCAGCCAGTCCCACTCTGGCAGAAATGGGAAGTGTGGACTGGTGTGGGCTATTATTGAACTAGAGGACACTGAAGATTCCCTTCTGGTCCCTGCCTTCCTGTGGTTCTATATTGTAAAAGCACAACATATAATGTGATATGGAGCTGTCGGCATGGTCGGAAAGGCAACCTGTGTCTGATCTTTGTGAGATAAAGATGAAAACTGTTATTCAAAACTTGACAGATGATCTCCAGATGGATAGAACAGAGAGACAGAGGGGAAGAGGAGATTATAAAGTGTTTGGGGAAAGCTCTAGGAAGACTCTCACATCTCTGGTGATTTCAGGTGAGCAACTATAAGCACATTTAGGGCAAGATTTATTGCCCTGAGCAGGTGGGCAGACCCTAAGTCCCATACATATCCAGTTCTGCCCGGTACAGACAGCCTTCATTAACAATGACAAGCTACTAAATGGTATACCTACACTTACTCCATGAAGAGTAGAAATATTGGCATTGATATGACCCTACTCTCACTGATCCTTTCTGTTGTTTGTTTTTTATTTCAGTGCTTTTTTTGGTATTGACCGTTTCTTTCCTTCTGTTCATCTTGTGTATATGTGTGGTGCTGGGATTGAACTCAAGGACCTTGTGCTCCTTATTTAGGGATTAATTTGCTCTTAGTTTTCTACCCTAGTAAAGTGGAAGCTTAGATCTTTGATTTTTCAATCTTTAAAAAATGTTTCCAATGTACATATTTTAAGGCTATATGAATGGTCCTCTAAACACTGTTGTAGCTGCGTACCACAAATTTTTGACATGTTGTAGTCTCATTTTTTAAAAACATTCCTATTTCCTTTGTGATTTCTTCTTGATCTGTGGTTTACTTAGAAATGTTTCATTTAATTTCCCAACATTTTGAATTTTACAGATGATCTTTCTGTTATCAATTTTGAATTTAATCATTTTAGACAGAGAACACATTCTATGTAATTTCAGTTTCTCTTAAATTTATTGAGACTTGTTTTATGGGCTTGCATATAGTTGATCTTGGTGAACATACCACATGCACTTGCAAAGGAAGTATTTGCAGCTATTGGGTAAAATGTCTCATGGATGTTAGTTAGTTCAAGTTAGTTATCATGTCTACTATATCCATATTAAATTTCTATCTACCTGTTCTATCATTTCCTGAGAAGATAATGTTGAAATCTCCTTCAAAGTCCTGCTATATCCTCTTTTAGGGTTATATCCCCTTTATTATGACACAGCCTGAAAATCTATCTTTTCTACCTGAGAACAAGGATAACACCTCTTACCCACACTGTTGCCTCCATATTCCAAAAAGACCCCACAGGCCAGCACACAGGCTAGTTCACAATGGACACTTCAGGATAATTCATCAAATGTTATTTCAGGACTATGAATAGCCTCCCAATCTCTAGTCAGGGGGCAGGTGCTGGCCAGGAATCAAGTTTTCACAGGTATGCAGTGAAATGAGAAAAACAGGACTGTGTGTTGTCATGTGAATGTGTGTGAGTGTAAGATGTCCAACTGTCTCTTTTTTTCGGAAAGGAGGGTAGGTTTATTATTTATTTTTAATGCTATGATTTGTTGATAGGTTATTTAAAGCAAAAAAAAAAAAAAAACAAAACAAACCATGTCCTTCATAGGCAAAAGAAATCTGTCACTCTATGTCATCGGTTAATCTTTGTGCTGAAATGGCACTGGTGTGCCCGAGCACTGTCCCAAGCTATGGCAGAGTGCATCTCATGAGGTCCTTTTCCCCTGCTGGTCCTGCTCCAGTGCAGAACTAGTGTAAGATGTGGTGAGTCAGGCTTTACGGTTTATGGGCTATAAACCCGAATACAGGTCTGTCTGTTCCCTGAGCTTTTGGCATCTAGTTCACATGAGTGTCACTTTTCATCTGTCTGTTCCAGTAGCTCCTCTCCAGCAGGTCTCAGCAGGCACAGCACAGTGAGGCTGAGAGGCTGAGGAGACAGTCTTTTATTCCTTGACTATTTCCTCTTTAACAACCACAAAACCCTTAAACAGTTTCAGAAGGGCCATGTGTGTGTTGGGAAAAGGGTAAGAGGGAAGCTAAGGCTCTTAATTCTTTTGTGGCTTGAGCAAGGCCTGGAGCGATGGTGCCAGGGCTGTCTCCTTCTGGTTTGGGGAGGAGTTGAAGAGGACTGGTATTAATCCTTGTTGAATGTTGAGTAGAATTCAGCTGTGAAGCCTCTGGGCTTTTCTTTGTTGGGAGGTTTTTCATGACTACTTCAGTCTCCTTATTTGTTACTGGTTTCTTCGGGCTTTCTATTTCATCTTGATTCATTCTTGATAGGTTGTACATTTCTAGAAATGTCTTCGCTCTTCTAAGTCATCTGAGTTGTTGGTGTATAATAGTTCATAATAATCTCTTGTGATCTCTAGACCCTGAAATGATTGCTGGTGGCGAGAGAAAGAGAGATACATGGCTCTCTGCTTGGAGCCCTCAGAAACAGAGAGGAGGAGGCTAAAGCTGGACCTGAATAGGTGAAGAAGCATCTGGGGATAGGACACTGGGGAGGCCCAGACTCTGTGCCGATATCATGACAGGAAATTTTACTCGTCTTGTCTTCTTTACACACCTCTCATAAGACTTGCATGAGATACTGTGTGTGGCATCTCAGTCAGGACATTGTACAATGTAGAAATTCAGGACAGTAGCACTCTATTATGATGGTATATCGATTATTGCAAACTATAATAATATATTGATTATGGTGATGATAGTAATAATAGTACCAATACTTGCAGGTAATATTTCTCAAGTCCCCCATTGTAAGCACTGTACTAAATACCATATATATGTGTGTATATAATATGCACACACACATATACATACATATATACATACATGATTATATTTATTATTATCATTATTATTAGGTGGTGGCATTGGAAACAGGAGCAGTGGAGGGTTGGATATGGGAATGGGAGGCAGAGATTAAAGGAAATGACCAAGTTAATTCTCTGTCAGTCAAAGAAAGCCAGGATCTTTTTACAGGGAGTTGAAGGGAGCTAAAAAACAAAATCCATCTCTTCTACTTTTCTCACTGCCTTAAAGGCAAAACAAGGCCTGTGGTAGATTCACTAATATATGATATATATTTACATATTTTATATATATATATATATATATATATATATATATATATATATATATATATCACTGAATTTTCAAAATACTGGCATAGATATTTTGTTAAACTCATGTTTATACCTGGGGATGTCGAGATGTTGCATGGCTGAGTAACTCCCAGGGGACCTTGAGACATCAGGTTGAGGGCCTGGAACCCAGATCTTGTTTGATTCCAACACATGTGCTCCTTCTCCTCTCCTCGACTACACTGCCTGTTTCTCTAGCCTGAGCAGTGTTTATTATGATATGTCAAATTAAATTAGCCTTCAGTTATTGAGACCTCATACGATGTCTGCCTAATTTATTCTTGCTTTTAGAATTTGATCCTGGGGATTTATACATGTGTATGTATTCCTTTGGGTGGAAAATGAGACACAGAGTCTGTGCTGTGGCTGGGGCGCAGGAGCCGGAGCTAGCAGAAGGCTCCAGAGTGACTGTGGCTGGGGACAAGTTCCTAGTAAGGTGTCTGGTGATGTAATCCTTCTCAGGGACCAGGTACTAATATGGGCACTCTCCACCCAAATCACATAAGTCTTGCTGGATCCCAGGGAAAAGGAGCCGAGTTTCACCTTGGGAGAGCTGGCGAGGACAGTACTGTTCCATCTCAATCCATTCCATATGGGCCAATTCAGTTTTTTCTTGGAGGAAGGCTTAAGATTGAATTTCTTAGTGAGTCTAACCCAGACCTTTTTTCCATTCATGCTACTGAGAAAAGTGCAGAAGATGGATTTTTTCCTTAGCTCCCTTCAATTCTTTTAAAATATCCTGGCTCTCGGCTGTCGAAAAAAAATAGATTTGTCTTTTCCGCTAATAATCTTTGCTTCCCATTCCCACCTGCAAACCTCCATAGCTCCTGTTTTAGATATCAACACCCAAACTGTTTTAAGTCTCTTGAAGCGCATCCCTGCTATTCTGAGTGCTCCTGTTGGGGTGTCAGGGTATTCTGGAGTGCCAGAGTGTGCCAGGGCACAGCTTCCTCCCCCGAAGGACAGGTGCAGAAGAGCAGACAGAGAATCGGATGGGCCAGCAGGCAGATATCCACTCGCCTTAGTGAGCAGTATGAGGCTCACCTACAGGGCAGATCTAAACTCTTCAAACGCTCTACCTTAATAATTGGTCTCTTTCTTCTTCTAGGAGATGACCCAATTCTAGTTTCCACCTATATCCTGTAGTCATGTTCTTTACATGGAGGATTTAAAAGTACAAAGCCACCTGTCTACCCATGTGCATGCTCATATGCATGCAGAGGCATTTTTAAAACTCTACATGGTTTCTCCATCACCTCTGAGCCTACTCCCACTCCTCCAATACAGGGCTGCCTGGATACCTGTGTCACTTTTAAACCCAGAACACTCTTGTCTTCTTCTCTCCTGGCCTGGAACAGCCCCAGGGACTTTGCTGTTCTCAGACACTCTCTCTATGGTGAGATCTAGGGCCTGATGGAGCCTCTGCTGAGCCTGGCTTCTCTGCTTTCATCAAACTAATGGTTCTAGAGGTGGATTTTTATAAGTTCTGCCCCACTTGGAACAGTTTGTTGCATATTTCCTCATCTAGAAGAGACAAGGTCAGAGTAGAGAGAAGTGAAATTCAAATTTGTAGAATTTAGTCATCCTTAGATCCCTGGCTAGGATTAGGGAGGGAGCTGACACCCCTGGGTAGGAGGCAACTCTAGAATCTTCCTTCCAACTGGGAGATGTGAGAAGGTATTGCAAAGTGCTTCCATTCTTTGTGCTGCTTTTGTAGAACTCAAGCCACCTGGGATGTACAGGGAACCTTCCAACTTTTAGGAGATGATGGTGCTATGATGCAATTTTGTGGTGCATATAAGTTTCTCCTGTGTAGAAGCATCAAGATCTTGTAGTTTATAATCTCACTCTGGCCAGTAGCCTCCTGGAGGCCAGCATCATCCTGAAGGGAGTCCTCAGTCCTCAGAAACATATCTGGGATCAACACTCAACCGGCCTGAGGTTGCTGGGCTTCATTATCCTCCTGATAGCATTAACACACACACACACACACACACACACACACACACACACACACACATTGGTCAGAAGTACCATACTGTGGTACTTTTATAAGTTTTTATAAGTCTCGTGATTTTGGTCTTAAAAATGAAAAAAAAATAACTTCACTCCATTAAAAGAAAAGGGGAAAACCCTACTCAATGGCATAGCAAGTGTCAACCACAGTTGCCCTCGCAGAAATACACACCGGGTACCAGGAGCCTGCCTTGGGGAGGAGGGCTAGAATATAAGGTCAGAAAGAAAGAAACTTCAGGAAGATGGGCCAGAGGTGGACACACAGAACGGTGCGCATCTGACCACCAACGGGACGTTCCCGAGCACTCACTTGTAGTCCAGAGGCTTCCCATCCAGCCATTTCCATTCGTTTTCCTGTTCGGAGTCTGTGAGGCCGATCCAGTGGCTGTCTCGCCCCACAATCTGCTTTTTTATCCATTGCTGAAAAAATAAATCAGTGCAGATGCACTATGATTTCTTGGCACAGGTGTCTGAGGGAATTTTTTTTTTTTTTGGCTTAACATATGGGAAAAGGGACAATTTAAAGAGGACATTTGTCAAAATGTACAGTGGCTTCTGTTGCCTTCTTTCCGTTGTGCTTGCTTCATTTGGCTCTGTTTTGGGGGCTTTGACTTTTTCCTCTCCCAAGTTTTCGAATGATATTAAAGGGACTCCCTTCCTCCAGATCACCCAGACAACTCCAAGAATCCTCTGAGTGAAGCCTCATTTCCCTTCTGTCACCCATCCCTGCTGTGAGCTGCTGACAGGGAATAGCTGTGGCATTACTAAGCTCTTCCTCTGGGCCAGGTCCCATGGCCATGTGGTGTGCAGTGTGTCCTTAAGCCTCTACCACATCCTATTTACCAAAGATGACAGGGCTGAGCTGGGATGGGGCCCGGGTCTGCTTATTCTAAAGCCCAGCCGCTCAGCTGCTCTCCTCTTCCCTTAGCAGTTACTATAAGAGAACTCTTTTTATTATTTTTTAAGGGTGTGTCTGCTAGAAATATCTGGGGGGAAAGGAAAGAGGTCACTGGAATGGGGTGGCACCAAAGGAAGAGCGTTGGCCTTGTTGCTAGTTGGGCCTCAGCCCCAACCTCAGCTCTGGATTTTCTTGATGTTCTATGAATACAGCATTTAAACCTCCTTGGGCCTGTTTTTCTATTCTAGAAAATGGGAAATTATAAAGAGGTTCAAAAAAGAAAATGTCTTCCAAGTGCCCAGCATATGGCATGGGTCTATTAAGTGGTTGCTGTGGTTGTCACAAGTGGGCCCTACTTCCTCCTCAGACTTTTGTGCTCTTCCCCACCCCCCTAGGGCCTAATGTCTGGTCCCTCACAGCCTCCCACCCCCCAGCCCTCCAAGTGCTCTGTTCTCTGGCTCTTTCTCCACAACCTCAAGCTTCTCTGCACTGTGACTCTCCCAACAGCCACTAGGAGGAGCCATACATCTCCAGGCTCCAGAAACCCTCTCTCCCAGGCAGAGGCAGGAAGAAGACAGAATTCCAATCAATGCTGTTAATACTTCCAGTCACTGGATAGAGTATCTCCATAATGGAGCCTTCCATGTTTATGTGACTATGAATTCTTGATATTTTGGACTCCCCAGCAGGCATGCAATTTCCTGAGGTAACATAGCCTTAAATTACAGCTTTCCTCCACCAGGTGTGTGGCAAACAGACCTGCTCCTCTCTTGTGTTTATGAAAACGAGATGTGAAGACTTGTCTTCACAGAAAAGTTTGGCATCCTCAAAAATTTCTTTCTCCACCGAAAAATAGTAGCATTTGTCTGTGAAGTTTTTCCAGTGAGGTGGACAGCCTGGAAATACAAAGGTTTAATTAAAACACTGAATAAAAACACATAGAATGCACCCAGCCTCTCAGCTATGGTTATGAGGCCAAAGCTGCAGCCCCTTGTGAGTGAGCAGTCACCCACAAGCCAGGAGCCACCCAAGGCTCCCCCGCATGGAGCCCAGGGCTGACATTCACAGACAAGCTAAGAGTAAAGACTAGTCCTCACACGTGGACCACAGAGCATACAGTAGTAAAACCACATAATCTGGGAACGTCTATGACTGACTCTTTATTCCTCTGTGCCTGGAATAGTCTTTACAGTGATAGAAATAACAGAAACAACGGAAAGCAGGGCAGGCGCAGATGTAGATCGTCAGTCTGGAATCTTCTGGAACCTCCGAACAACTGGATGTGAGAACCCAGAACCACCCCAGGCTCCTGGAACAGCAAAGGTAACTGGAGTCTCACTGGAGCAAATCAAGTGGAACGGGGGTTGCCTCACAGGCTTGGATGCTAACCAATGACACGTTTGCCAAAGGTGGAATTGTCAAGGGACTCGAAGGCTCCATGACACCTTCTTAAAAAGAAATGGAATCTGGGCGTCAACACAGAAATTCCATCCGCATGCTGATGAAGTAAACCAAGAGCACTGTCCGTCCCCAGCCTGAAGGGATTAAAATGAGGACAGGGTGGCAGGGAGTGGCCGGCTGTGGGCTGTCATGAAGGAAGTGTCCAGGGTGTGCTGGTCTCTTGAGAGCCCCACTCCTCCAAATAAACAAGTACTGGAGAACTGGGTGGTGTGTGGTGTGTGAGCTGCCTGGGCCAGGGCCTATTGGAGCAGCAGGGGCCGTGCATGGCCTCCATGGTGCCTCACTGGTATACAACATGGTGGGAGGGGGCAGGAGTGTGGCATTAGTCCAGGGTGAGCACACTCACCACTCACCTCCCAACCCCCACTGGAAAGGAAAGCTCAGACTTACCGTTGGCCTCTGGTGCCAGGGTTGGCTCATTCTGCAGGGCCAGAGGTGCTACTGCTCCTGATGGGCCCGGAGGGCCAGGAGGGCCCTTGGGTCCTGGCATGCCAGGCACCCCTGGCAATCCCGGCAGTCCCCGAGGTCCAGGCACTCCAGGTTCTCCCACAGTGCCCTGCAGGCCCTGGAAGCCAGGAGGGCCCTGGGGGCCGGGGAGTCCGTCCTTGCCTGGTGGGCCTGGGGGGCCTGGGTCCCCACTGGGTCCCTGAGGTCCAGGTTTCCCGGGGGACCCACGGGAGCCTTTGGGGCCCTGCGAGCCTTTGGAGCCTTTGCCACCACGCTCTCCCGGGGGACCAACCGGTCCTATGGGGCCTCTCTCGCCTGCAGGGCCGGGTGGACCAGGCTCCCCCTTCTCTCCTTTCTGTCCTTTGTTGCCAGTTGGACCAGGGGGTCCCTGAGATCCTCGGTCACCTTTTGGACCTCTGGGGCCAGGAGGACCTAAAACATTAAAAAAAAAAAAAGTAATTGACATAAACATGAAGACCCTTGTGAGTTTCAACATATGAAGAATTTATCTTATCCTGAATTTTAAAAATATCTAGCAAAATATATGCAATGAAGAATGCTTATTGGGCTGTTTTACTATTGTTCACTCTAGTCGTAAGGTAAATCGTTTCCCCACGAAATTCATGTTGAAGTCCCAATCTCTAGTACCTAAGATTGTGACTGTATTTGGAGATGAGGACTTTAAAAAAGTAGTTAAGTTTTGTGCAGGGGGAGAGATGGGGGTTCAATCTGAATCTACTACCTATGGATTTCCAGTTTCCTCAGCACCAATTGTTGAAGAGACTCTTTTCTCCAATGTATGTTAATGGTGCATTTGTGCAGAATGAGATAACTGTATTTATGTGGGGTTGTCTCTGTGTCTTCTATTCTGTTCTGGTGGTCTTCATATCTGTTTTGGTGCCAAATGCTGTTTTTGTTACTACACTTCTGTCATATAATTTAAGGTTTGGTGTTGTGATGTCTCCTGCTCACTTTTCTCGCTGAGGATTGCTTTGACAATTCTGGGTCTCTTATTTTTCTGAATGAGTTTCATAACTGCCTTTTCTCTTTCTATGAAGAATGTCATTGGAATTTTAAAAGGAACTGCATTAAATTTGTATAGTCCTTTTGGTAGTATGGCCATTTTGACAATATTATTTCTGTCTATCTAAGAACATGGGAAATCTCTCCAAGAGATCCTGTGCCTAATAGAAGAAAAAGTAGGCCCTGGGCTGGGGTTGTAGATCAGGGGTAGAGCACTTGCCTGGTGCATGCAAGGACCTGGGTTGGATCCTCAGCACCATGTAAAAAAAATAAATAAAATAAAGGTATTGTGTCCAACTACAACTAAATAAAAAAAAAAAGTAAGGCTCATATCTACCCAGGAACTGACTTCCTCAATAAGACTCCTAAAATGCAAGAAGTAAAATCATGAGTCAATAAATGGAATGGCATCAAACTAAAAAAAAAAAAAAAAAAACAACTTCTTCACAGCAAAGGAAATAATCAAGAACATGGAGAGCCTACAGAATGGGAGGAGAAAATCTTTACCACCTGTACCTCAGATAAAATGTTAATACCAAGGATATACATAGAACTGAAAAAACATAACACCAATCTCCCCTATAACCTAATCAATAAATGGGCAAAGGAATGGAATAAGCACTTCACAGAATAAAAAAATACAGAAGATAATGCTAAGTGAAGTCAGCCAATCCCAAAAACACAAATGCAGAATGTTTTCTCTGACATAAGGGGGGTGACTCATAGTGGGGTAGGGAGGCGGAGCATGGGAGGAATAGATTGATTTTAGATAGGGAAGAGGGGAGGGAGGGAAAGGGAGGGGGCAGGGGATTAGCAAGGATGGTGGAATGTGATGGACATCATTATACAAAGTACGTGTATGAAGACTTGAATTGGGTGTCAACATACCTTATATACAGAGATATGAAAAATTGTACTCTATATGTGTAATAAGGATTGTAATGCATTCCACTGTTGTCG
The DNA here is from genome assembly GCF_964194105.1 of Spermophilus citellus. Lineage (NCBI taxonomy): Eukaryota > Metazoa > Chordata > Mammalia > Rodentia > Sciuridae > Spermophilus > Spermophilus citellus. Next base: position 80,466,681 of record NC_138198.1, on the reverse strand, counting down.
TGTATTAAAAAAAATAAATAAAACAATACAAATGGTCAAAAATATGTGAAAAAATGTTCAACATCACTAGCAATTAGAGAAATGCAAATTAAAATTACAGTGAAATTTCATCTCACTTCAGTGAGAATGGCAATTTTTAAGAATAAAAGTAACAATAAATGTTGTTGAGGATATGGGGAAAAAGGTACATATATACATTGCTGGTGGACCTGAAAATTGGTGTGACCACTCTGGAAAGCAGTATGGAGATTCCTTAGAACCATTTGACTCGGTTATCCCACTCCTCAGCATATACCCAAAGGATTTAAAATCAGCACACCATAGTGATATGCCACATCAATGTTTATAGCAGCTCAATTCACAATAGCTAAACTATGAAACCAACCTAGGTGCCCTTCAACAGATGAATAAATAAATATCATGTGGTATATATACAAAATGGAATATTACTCAGAAGAATGAAGAATGAAATTATGGCATTTGCTGAGACTATCATGCTAAGTGACAGCAAACCAATGCAAGTTAGATTCCTGGTTGGTTTTGTTTTTGTTTAGTAAGCTTACTCTTTCAACTTCATGTATTTAGAATGTATCTTAATGATGCACAACTTTTTAGTACCCCATTGATGGGCTCCATGTTGACACTACCTCAGTGGGTTTGACAGCAGCAGAAATGTTGTGTAGATTGAGATCAGGATTCCCCTCTACTTATTTCCTCTTTCCCCCCCCCCCACTAACTTCACAAATATTCGTGAATGACTTATTTGACAAGCGCCATGTAAGGTGCTGTGTGTCAGAGGTGAATTTGACCAACAATTGCAATCAAGGGTTGAGAAGCACTGACCTAATAATTCACTCACTACCACCACACCCTGGCCTCTTCCTCTCTGTTGCACACCATCTTGAATTTATATATCCTCTAGCAATGTCTCCTCCAACACTGTTGTCCTTAGAGCTGAGCCTTACCCACCCATGAGGCATGAGGACTAGCTCAGAGGGATGGGAGGAAAGCTAGGTGGGCTTCACTGCCAATTGTAGGTAGGTGCCCAAACTCTCCAGGCTGCTTTAAGTCTAAATACCAATAGAGGAATAAATCAGGTGGCCCACCTTAAAAAGGATCTTTCTTCCCTATTATCCATCCCCAAAAGCAGCTTACTTCACACAGGATTATTTTGAATTTCTCAGGGGTAACAGGACTTCACCCATATAGTTCACAGTCCGAATTTGCATAATGAATGACAGCTGTCAAGGAACTTTCAAATAAAATCATGTTGCCTGACATTCACCTGTGACATATTACTCCCATAGCAAAGATGATGATCGATAGGACCAGAGACACCAAGATGTTTGTTCAAAGTTACTTAGCTGCTAGCAACAATAAGACATGGACAATCACAATCTAGTAGTGGAGTTAGGACATGAATCCAGGTCTTCATTGAACTGAACGTATCTAGGAGGACACCATTATCAAAATAGTTCATTGGTATCCCCAAAAAGCTCTTGTTAATGCAGGAATATTTGGAGATAAAAATGATTGGATTAGGAGAGCTATAGCCTGATTAGTCCATCCTAGTTTGAACCAATGACTGGGTGGTCACTTTAGGTAGGTGGGTAATGGCTGGAGCAAGTGGATCACTGGGGCTCCTGGGGACCCTCCCTTTCCTTACCCTCCACACTCTCTGCTTCCTGACCCAGCCATGAGCTCAGCAGTTTTCTTCCACTGGGCCCAGAGCCATGGAGTTGGCCATCTATGGACTGAGACCTCTGAAAACGGGAGCCCCAAATAAACTTTTCCTTCTCTAAATCGTTCTTATCAGGAATTTGGTCACAGTGATGAAAAAGCTGACTAAATCAGAGTTTCTGAGATCTCATAATTCTTCATGAATAAATAAAAGAGACCGCAAAAGCAGAAAGTCTTCAGTTAGGACAGAAGTGCTGGGAGATGAAGGACTGGTAGCCCTCCTAGCCTACCCTAAGCTCTTCACCTCTGCTGCTGCCCAATGCCCACTCCCTAGCTGGTCTGAGGATATAACTATGAAGTAGCCCTTCCCACCTGGGCAGGACAATCTCCTTCTGCCCACCTGGAGGGACGTTCACTGTCCCCTTGTGCCGTCCATGGTCCTGAGGCCTACCCATTAATCTCTGAGCTCCCTTAGCAGAAACCTGGGCTCTTGACTTTGCTTTCCCTATTCAAGGTACCCTAGAGGCTGCTTGGGGGTTTATTGGCAGGACCCTCTACTGGCTGAAAGGAGAGTTTGTACTAATGGCTAGGCTTCAGACTAGCTTACATACATACCTTCTAGTGTCATCTGCTCTGTAATGGAGAAGTTAGGAGACTGGGTGAAGTGCCTGATCCCTGAACCCATCTCATTGACCTCTCTCTGTCCATGGCTCCTCCTTATCCTCAGATCCCCTAGCCTGGTGCCTACAACTCAACTTCTCAATCTCTTTGTTGTTTTCATTCCCCATCAGCCCTGTCTCCCACCACACCATCACTGCCCTCTCTGATATGCCAGCCATGACCCCAGTGTGGGGTTGTCTCCCACCCGCCTTCCCTCTCACCCTTTCCTCTTTCTTTATGGTAGATTTTTGCAGTGGCCTCTTAGGCGATCTTCCTGCCTGCGATTCCTCTCCATTCATTGCACTCTGCCTCTTGTCATCCTTAAGCCCAGCTCTGAGCTCTGTTTTCTCAGGAACAGTGAGCCCCAACTGGACCATCTGACATCAAGGCTATTCATGGACTGGTCTCCTCTGCATGTCCACACTTCTCTTAGCATTGCCTCTGCCTGTAACCATCTGTGCAATTCCTGCTCAACCGCCATGCCATCCTCCCAGGTCACTCCAGATAGAAATTTCCCTCTTCTAATCTTTCAGTCCTTATTTGTACTACTGAGGACCCTATCCCACCCAGCACCTCACCCTATCAAATCCACGTACCTCACTGTTAAAGGTGCAGTGCTCTAATACTAATATTTTGGACTGCAGGAAAGATCAGAAAGGAGAGGTTTTAAAGGAATGGTGACCTGCCTTGTGCTCCTCACCTTATTCCAAAAGATAACTTTCTACCTCATCTATGTGTTCTGTGGACCTTGGCTGCCACTATGGGATTACGGAGGGGAGATCTGTCTTTCCTGACTCCATGGGCACTTAAGAACTGATCCACTGGGTCTTCTTGTCTGCAATCCAAGGATTTTTCTTTTTATGCTGGAGAAGCTTATTAAACAACCTAAGTCATTTAGGAAAGATGGGGAAGGTGGACTTTTTGCTGCCAGCCAGGTCCTTGTGTAGTTCCGAGTGTTAACAGTGGGGCAAGTAGCATGTATGTGTTCCCCCATAATGGCTATAGCATTACAGAAGGGTCTAGGAAAAAATGCTGATAATAAGCCAAAACAAACAAACAAAAGAGAAAAAAACAGAATCTTTCTTCTCAACTAATTCTGTTTCATTTATATAGATATAGAAGATATCTTTTTGCTTTTGATAAAATCTGAAATCCTACTTGTGATGGATTTTTCCAGCTGGGTTAGTATAAAAGCCCATTTTTTTTTACATAAAACATCACAAATATCCATGATAAACAGGATACCTGTCTCTCTTAATAAGCTAAAGCTTAGTATTCATGGCCTTGGATAGTCTGACAAGCACATAGTCATTGGTATCTTTATCCACAGTTGTTCCAGCCTTGTGAAAACCACCAGGAAGAGGGTATCCTGCTCTCAGATGCTAGTTATGAGAATAGATAAAGAGATTCACATAATGTCTTGCTCACTAATGCAGGCTAAAAAGTTGGTTTTTTTCTCTCTCTTAAATAATCATTGAGAAAAGGAGCTAAAACCATTTTAAAAGTCAGTGCTGGGTCCTCATAAAAATAGATTGTTAAAGCTGGGGTCCATTTTCTTATAGGAACTGTGATGTTGGTATCACTTGTTATTATTGGGATGATTTCAGGCTTTTAGGTCTCACTTGAATATTTTATTGAGCAGCTGTTAAGGTGAAAATACATTGAAAAAGAAAAGAAGCCCCCAAGGATGAAATGATAGAGTATTTGTGAGTTTGAGTAGTAAACAACTGGAATTCAGAATCGAGAAAATAGCAACACCACATGCAGAAGCACTGTTGAGCTCTGCTTTCAAATTCGCTGAACATATAACTAAATGTCAAGGCCAACTGGGTGGCTCCCTGGCTTGAGATTCTGAAATGCCAGGTTACCCATGTGGCTGGTAAAGTGGCCACAGTCTCCAATAATACCTAAAGACAACCATAGCAGGCCCTGTGTTAGCAATACCAGCAAAACCTCCACCTCATGTTCCCCAGACTCCAGAGCTTTGGGAGCCTTGAAAACTTGATCCTTAGGCAGTTCAAACTCAATGAAAGACAAATCACTTTGTTTCCTGCCTTGGCAACTAAACTGCAGGCCTTGAGAAGTGCCCAGTGCTAAATCCTACCCCTGAGACAAAGTTCACTTGGTTCAATTCTCAGCACCTCATATAAATAAATGAATAAAATAAAGGTCCATCAACAACTAAAAAAATATTTTAAAAAAGGAATATATAATTTTGGGTGGCTGGGGCTATAGCTCAGTGGCAGAGCGCTTGCTTGCATGTGTCAGGCACTGGGTTTGATCCTCAGCACCACATTAAAAAAATAAATAAATAAAAAGAGGCATCTGTCCATCAACAACTACAAAATAAATTTTTTTAAAAAAGGATTTACAATTTAAAAAAAATTAAGATATTATTATTATTAAGATATTTGGCAGTCATTTTGAAGAATAACTTGATTTGTGACCCAAGCTTAAGAAAGTCATGTTTGGAAAGTCAGGAAAGCTCCTGTCCATAGAGGAGGGTGTATTTACACCACTGTTTCTCACCAACTGGCCACAGGCGGCTACTGTGTCTTCCACTCAGGGATCCCTAGAGAGGCAGTCTTGCTCAAGACATGCAGAACAAGGGTGTGGGGTGGCTACGGGGGACACCAAGGCCTCCTGCCCAATCTTCCCTGCACTTTGCATTGTCCCTGTCCTTCCAGCTTTCCTATGCATCTTTCAAGGCTGAGCTCAGGTGTCAACTCTTACTGAAGCCTTCACTGACTGCACTTCTGAAAATAAACTTCCTGTCACTTCAATCTCCCCGAACACACTATCCATTCTCTGGAGTCAGCACAAGGCACCAGGGTGCCATGGTGGATACAAGGGTTTGGAAAGGGGTTTGCCATTTGCCAGCTGTTTGGCCTTGGCTAAGTTACTTGGGCTCTTTATGCCTTGGTTACTTCTCCTGCAAATGGGGAATGCTAATAATTCCCACCTTAAAGAGATGTACCGTAAAAGTAGACAATTTGTCAAGCAGTAGGATTGGCATATTGCAGAGACTCCATAAATCCATATGGAGCAAAATGAATGCAGACAGCATCTGAGTTTGATTCCTCTGCAGGACTGGGTACCAGAAGCCATCAGAATCAACCTTAACCCCATCTATATGATTTTATTCCTTACGTATATGAAGCTGTTTTGCTTTCCACCAAAATGTATTGGCAGCAGCTACAGCAGGTGGAAAATTTTTAATTTAATTTAATTTTTTTTGCAGTGCTAGGGATCAAACCCAGGGCCTCTCAAATGCTAGGCAAGTGCTCTACCACTAACTCCAACCCCAGTTCTAGAAGAGAAATATTTAATAGGAATTGAACTTGTCCACAACAGGATCTTATGCTAACCTCAAACTCGGAACAGCACTCAGTACTTTATATTATTTTACCAAGTCCTCAAAACCCTAAAAGGCACACACAGATGAGGAAACTGAGACACAAAAAGGATGAGGAACTTGGTACCCAAACCCAGTTCTGACTGATATCTTACCTATCAAACCTCATACCTGTCTCAGAAGAGCAGAGAGGGAAATGCTGGGTTGTGCAAAGAATGCCCACACATTTAGGATAAAACTCTATGGTGGTTGGGCTCAGGGGCGCATCCCTGTAATCCCAGCAACTTGGGAGGAGGCTGAGATAGGAGGATCACAATTTTGAGGCCAAGCCTCAGCAACTTAGCAAGACCCTGTCTCAAAATAAAAACTAAAATGGGCTGGGGATGTGGCAGAATTGTTAAGCACCCCTAGATTCAAGCCCTGGAAACAACGATAACAACAACAACAACAACAAAACCCCCCAAAGCCCCCAAAAGTCTTTATGTTATTTGTAAAGACTTCTTTTTTTTTTTTTTTTGTAAAGACTTCTTAATAATGTTTTTTGGTTTATTGACATAGAGATGACTGTCATCAGGATTCAACCTGCTCCTGACCACTGACTTCCACTCTATCAGCTGGCTTCAGACACTTCCTTCCACGCCCCTTCATCCCTAATACTCTTCCTTTTTCTGCACATGCACAGCTTATCCCTGAGAATGAGGAAAAGAAGGATAAAGCAGGATGTAGCAGGATGTGGGCCTTCCTTCTGCAAGATCAAAAATATGCTTTCCAAGAAATTCTTACCGACTTGTCCCTAATGAGGCTCTGAGCTTATAGTTCAACTGCCTAAGACAGCGGTCTCATTAAGAAGTGCAGGCTGAAGCCACTCAGAATATTCACAGCCCACCGAACCTTGCGGCCCTCTCACCTTGGTGAGGGCATGGCCAGGGAAACTAGTCAGGACCTTTTAGAACAGAGCCCGATTGGGAGTCCTTGACAGGTTAAGGGCAGGGCTGCCCTTGATTCTACCTTCAAATTCCTCTTAAATGAGAAGGTCCACTTCTTCCATCTCCACTGCTACCATTCCAAGTCCCCCACAACTGTTCCACACTCTGAGTGGACCCTGCTTCCACACTTCCCTGGGAATCTCTTCCCCCAGCACCCAGAATGACCTTGGAAAAATACCAATCAGATCATGTCAACACCTTGCTAAACTCTCCAACTCACACTAAGAATAAAAGCCCAGGCTGGGGGACTGGGGTTTGTAGCTCAGTGGTAGAGCACTTGCCTCGCATGTGTGAGGCACAGGGTTGGATCCTCAGCGTCACATAAAAAATAAATAAATAAAATAAAGGTCTTGTGCCCATCTACAACTGTGTGTGTGTGTATGTGTGTGTGTGTGTGTGTGTGTGTATAAAATCCCAGGCTGGGGTTGTGGCTCAGTGGTAGAGCGTCTGCCTAACATGTGTGAAGCACTAAGTTCGATTCTTAGCACTGCATGTAAATAAATAAATTAAATAAAGGCCCATTGGCAACTAAAAAATATATTTAAAAAAATAAAATCTCAACTCCCAGACTTTACAGGCTGGAGTGACCAGAGACAAGGCACTAAGAGCATATGCATTCAGTGACTATTCTTGGGGTTAATGGCATAAGGCAGCCTCAGTTCAAATCCTGTTTAGCTGCTTATCATTTGTGTAAGTTTGAGCAGGTTACGTAAACCTCTCTAAGCCTTGGTTTCTTCATTCATGAACTAGCCATATTGTAAATACCTGTTCCACAGAGTTGTTGTCAGGAGGCACAGGCATGGTGCCTGTGAAAAGCACTCTATACACCCCCACGAGATTAGCTGATAAGGTGGACCATAACCATGGATAGGATAACTAACTTAAATATCCAGGGTCTACTCTTCAACAATGAGCATCTCATATACACTTCACTGACCAGTCTTGCTAAATACGTCAGAAATGTCCTTGCAGAAGTCAAGGGAACAATTAAGCCAATAAAATCCTTAAACCATGGAATTAATAGCTAGAAAACATCCAGAATACTCTGGTAGGGCTGTCTGAGGTATCACAATTAGAAGGGACATTGAGAAAGCTCTTAGTTTAGGAGGATGCCCATCAACTGCCATCTGCCGTTGTTCTGAATTTTGGATGAGAAAGAATAGAAAAGACCAAACACTGAAGAACTTTCTTATCCTTTGAAGGCCCACTCCTTCTTCAGAGAATGACTTACACCTATAATTTTCCTGATTTAAAATTGCCCAGTCCCTTCAGAGTTGCGGCACCCATGTTGCTCAGGGAAGTCATTCTTTTTTTTTTTTTTAAGGTAACAATTGTTATAAAGGAAATTCTATAAAACCAAACACCTATTGGTCTTTCACTGTCAAGAGCTCCTCATATACCTTTTATTTATATTTATTTTGTGGGGATGGATACCGGGGATGGAACTCAGGGGGCACTCGACTCGACCACTGAGCCACATCCCCAGCCCTATTCTGTATTTTATTTAGAGACAGGGTCTCACTGAGATGCTTAGTGCCTTGAGGTTGCTGAGGCTGGCTTTGAACTCGTGATCCTCCTGCCTCAGCCTCCTGAGCTGCTGGGATTATAGGTGTGTGCCATTGTGCCCAGTTCCTCATATACCTTTTAAATACCTGCAGATGGCTTCCCTGTCCCCCAGTGAGCAGGTTCTCCTACAGGTCCTCAACCCTTCCTCACATCACACAGTTTCTAGATCCTGTCATCCTGGTCCCTTTTTTCTGAGCATGCTGGGCTTGTGACTATCCCTCTTAAAAGGGAACCCCCCAAATAAACCCTATCATCCAGGACTACTTAACAGAGTGAGATATCATCTCCCTCGTTTTGGAGATCATATTTCTATGAATAGAGTTAAAAAAAAGCACATTTATTTCCCTGGAAGACACCCTTAATTGCTTCCTGTCAATTAAACCTTCTCAGGGCTTTTGGCACACACTTATTCTAAGCCACACCCTTATCAACATTTGTCTGCTTGATCTCACCCACCTCTGAGCGGATCTTTCATGTGTTTCCTATCGATTTCACTTGATTGGCATCTTGTTAGTATTCCAACCTCTCAAATCATTTTCAATATGATTCTACCATCCATCCATGAGCTAGTGTATAGTTTTGTATCACATAAGTATTGAATTACGAGGTCATCCTTAGCCTCATGCTGGTCACTGACAAAGCTGCTGAACAGGGTCCATGTCAACCAGACCTGCCTCCAGGCTCACAGGGACTCATTAACTACCACTCCTTGAGGTTTGGTCACTTCACTGATGTGGCAGATACTCTCTAGGGGACCCTCCAGTGACTCATGCCCTTGTATAATCCCTTTACCTGGAACATGGAACCTGAGACTTGCTTCTAAGCAACAGAATATGGCAAAGGTGATGGGCTGTCACTCCCTCAATGAAGCTAATTTATTTGAGGCTCCATCTTAGCAGAGTGGAGTAAGAGACTCCCTTGCTGGCCCTGAAGAACCTGTGATATTATGAGACGGTCAGGTGGTCAGGAGCTACGGGTGCTCCCTCAATGCTGAGGACAGTCCCCAGATGACAGAAAGAGGAAGCTCAGTCCTACTCCAGAAGATGAGTTATTCCAAAAACTCAAGGGAACATGGAAATGGATCTCTCCCCAGTCCAGCTTCTGATGGAACCACAGCCCCTCAATTAACCAGGACTTTCAATTTATATGGATGACCTGGATGACAGTAAAACTCAGATTTTATATAGAAGTCACACCATATTTCCATCCTCTGGTCTTACAGTTATTGCAATGGTCAACCATCTAACTGCTCATGATATTTGGAAACAGGAATCCTTTAATAGTAGCTGAGTGATCTGAAAAAATTAATCTTTCTTTCAGAGATGCTCCCTTTATATTGGCATTGCAATAGTTCCGGTACTGAGAAAAATCCACATTGATCAATATCAATCTTTCATCAATAAATAATTGATGGAGTGTCTTTAGTTATGCTTCTTTTCTAGATGTGGGACTTAATTCCCCTTTCCATGAGTGGTGGCTGAACCTATGACTTATTTCTAAAAAACAGAATATGTTAGAAGTGATAGTGTGTGGCTTCTGAGGCTTGGTCATAAACAGTATTGTGGCTTTCGTCTTGTTCTCCCTCTTGGATCACTTCCTCTAGAAGCAACCAGATGCCATGTTATGAAGATACTTGAGCACTTTCACACAGTGAGGAACTGAGGCCTCTTGTCAAAAGCCATGTGAATGACTCTGTTGGAAGCAGACCCTCCAGCCCCAGTCAAGCCTTCCAATGACTACAGACCTAGATGATATCTTGACCATGACCTCATGAAAGTTAGTCAGGGTCAACCTGCTAAGCTGTTCCTGAATTCCTTATCCACAGAAACTATGAGATAATAAATGCCTATTATTTTAAATTGCCAAATTTTAAGGTAATTTGTTATGCAGCAATAGGTTATACTCATACAAATCCAAATACAGCACTTGTACTTACCTTGTAGTATTGTAAAATTCTTGATGAGCTGGCCATGCTTGGAATCCACCAGCTTCATCTCTTCCATAATCACCGATAAGTTGGCCACTTCAGTATCTAACCTTGACCTCATCATATCTTGTTGCATCCTGAGGGAAACAGAATCCAAACGGATATTGGCCAGTGTATTATTCAAGGAGGTCAAGTCATCCGTGTGTTTGGTTAGGGTATCGGTGCAAGTGGTCCTGACTTCATTCAGATTGCTGGTTAGCGTCCTCAGGTGGTGGGCCGTGTAGCTGATATTACTAATGATGTTCACAATATCTGTCTCAAAGAGCTGGAAGCGTTCCTCCAGTTGGCTGAACTTGATGGCTGTTCTATTTTCTGCGTCCTTATGTAAGTCCTGAAGGTCTTTCAGGTTCTGCTCGTTGGCTTGTGAGATAGTGGTGATGTTGTCCATCTGACCTGTGAATGAGTTGAGCTGGCTGTTCATATCCTCTAGGGTGTCGTTGTTGGCTTTGGCCAAGGCAGAGTTGTTGGCAGCCAACGTCTGCAGGCTTTGTACTTTCTCCTTCAGCCAATCGGTGTCCTTCTTGGCTTGAAGGAAAACCTGCTGCAGATTTTGGAAGTCATTCTTGATTCGCTGGATAGCTTGGCTTGTGTCATCCACAGACCGCTGCAGATCACTGATGAGGTTCCTCTGCTGCACCTGGGTCAGGTTCAAGTTGTTGAGGTTCATAATGACCACGTTATGAGAATACATTTGATTCTGCAGATTGCCCTGGAGCACGCTGGTATCTTGTTGCAGATTGGTGACATAGCCATTATATGCCTGGAGGGTTTTGTTAACAGTGGTGATAAGGAAAGAATTATTTTCCAAAGTTTCTTTCAGTTGACTCTGCCTGTCCACCAGGGCATCCCCGCTCGCCTGTAGCTTCTCCAGCGTATCTTTGTTCTTGCTGGTTTTTTCTGTAATCTCATGAAGCTGTTGACGAAGATCCAGAATATCTGATCTGAAGGTGGAAAGTTCTGAGTTGGTGCTTAGAGCTTTCTTCCCAGTTTGGTCTCCTGGGAAAAGAAATGTTTGCTTCTTAGACTGGAGGTATGGAGAAGTGTTTGGGCAAGGTCAGCGATCACATTGACACTTAACTAGTATGGATTGTTTTAGAGATAAAATTTATGGTATACACAGACTTCTCTGCATTAGTAAAAATCCACATAAAACTGGGTCCTGGGGAATCAGAATTGGTGTTCAGCACTTCAACCGACAAAGTTGGGTGAACATTTTTCTCAAAGAGAGGAAGAATTGACCAGATTCTAGAACAATGGGCAGGGTATTCTTAGAAGAAAATAACCTTTTAAATTTACCAAAGTATTATTTTTAATTAAGCAAGCCCCAAATCAAGGAACAGAATAGATGGAACTATTTTATTTTTTAAATTAACTTTTATAATTCTATGCAGTTTAAAACTTACTGAGCATTTTATCCAAGAGTCTTTAACAAAGGGTATTTGTGGTTCATTTTAGTTAGGATTGATCTTCAGGTATAAATTGGCAAATAATAGTTCCGGGTAGGGGGTGCAGAATTCAACAGCAAAATTGATAATTTTCTCTACTATTGAAAGTCTTTGAATGAAATCAGATAGAAAACTCAACATATAACACAAAAAAAAACCTGAATGTCCATCTGGGAATTTTCTAGAAATGGAATTTTCTAGAAATTTCTAGGAAGTATCATTCTAAAAAGCTGCCATTATTTATATATAGTAGAGTGAAGGGGTGCCACTGGATGGGTCATGCTTTTTGCAGATTACCTAGTTTTTTCAGGTCACTTTCCACTGCAGTGAGCTTGTCGTCATAGGTTTGGCGAGACGTCTCCATGCCACCTGTGACATTGTCCATTTTCTCTACAACTAAGTTTTAGGAAACAATACATTAGTACACATACCCACTCATATTTATATTTTTAATTTCTTTTTTTTTGAGAGAGAGAGAGAGAGAGAGAGAGAGAGAGAGAGAGAGAGAGAATTTTTAATATTTATTTTTCAGTTCTCGGCGGACACAACATCTTTGTTGGTATGTGGTGCTGAGGATCGAACCCGGGCCGCACGCATGCCAGGAGAGCGCGCTACCGCTTGAGCCACATCCCCAGCCCTATATTTTTAATTTCAAGACGAAAGATTCATTACAGAACAAAGGGAACAGAATGGGGGCAAAAGTATAATTGAAATCAAATATGGGGAAAGCTATGATTCTTTTATAAAATAAGTCGCTTATCAAAAAACCAAGTGGAATAGATCATTTGGTTGAAGACTGTACATTCTTAACTATTATGATGATTCTGTAATAGTTTGGAAGCTTCAGAAATTAGAACTTAATATATAAAATTTTAAAATTTTATATATTAAAGAAGTCTTTGATCTGTACTATTTCCTATGTTAATTGCTGTTTGATGCAGGCAGAGAACACTAAGATCATTTACAAAATCCATCGCTCACCAGCTGCCCTAAAATTCCTGGCAGGTGTGACTTACTTACCTAGGAAGAGATCCATTGGCAAAGAACCCCTAGATCAAGTCTGTATACAAAGTCATCTGAGAAGGGAAAAAATGTCAAGAGGACCTACTGCTTTCATATGGGAGGTACCCTGGAGGCCTGAAAATCTACTTTTCATTAGTGAAAATAAAAATTTGTAGTTTATCAGCCTCCATGTAGATGCCTGAGTAGTATTTCTAAACAATGGTTTACCACGATTTTAGTTTAGCTTTTTTTTTTTTTTTTTAATTTTCTTGATTGTACAACAGAGAAGGTTAGTGACACAGCATTAAATAAAAGCTTGGGTTTTTAATCTGTTCTTAGAAGGCAGTCATTCTCTAAAATTATGAATTCAAGTTTGTTTTTACAATGTCTCATAAGAAGATATTTCTTCAGAAGTGAACCCTGTGAGACCCAAACTCCAACAGGTTAGGATCAAGTCACTTTGTCTCATTCCATCTGTCTGTGTGTCTGTCTATCTGAGATGGGGTCTCACTGTACTGTGCAGGATGGTCCTGAGCTCCTGGGCTCAAGTGATCCTCCTGTCTCAGCCTCCAGGGTACCTGGAACTCTGGGTGTGGGCCACCTTGCCCAGCCTTACTGTCCTAAGTCTCGACAAGTTTCTATTTAATAAAAAATTTCAAAGGTTTTTAAAAGTATAAATATGTCCCCTATACCAATTGTGAGCTAATTGATGCAGTTTATATTATTCATCAAGGGTTCTACCCACACATGATTGAATGGGTGGCTCCTTTCCCTAAGTTACCATGAGTGTATGTGACCCAAAGTGCACTAGCTCCATGAATCCTGGAACGGGTCTCAGGAAGCTCACGGTGCTCACCCTCAAGTATCTACAATCTGGCCATAATAATCCATGCATACTGCCCCCAATGCTCTCTCTCATGAGCCTTTCAATGTGTTCTTCTCTCTTCTACAATGTTCTTCCTGACTTTTTTCACTATGTTTTGCCCCCCTTGCTCCTCAGGCCCCAGCTCAGCACAGCCTTTGGGAAACCTCAGCTGAGCTGCATCTTGCAGAATTCTCCTGGCAAGCATCCTTTTTCCTATCACAGGACTCCCCATGCCTTATCCTCACGGCTTGCTTACTAGAGCCTTCTGGGCAGGAACATTGCACAGGTGCTCCTTGACTTACAATGGGATTATATTAGTATACCCACTGCTAGTTGAAAATATCGTTAAGTTGAAAATGCACTGAATACCCCTGACCTACTGAGCATCCCAGGTTATCCAAGAGCACACTGAAGGGTGTAAGCTGCTTCCCCGCTGTGATTTCAGCTGACTGGGAGCTACTACTGATCAGCATCACAAGAGCATCTTACTATATATTGCTAGGTCAGAAAAGAGCAAAATTCAAAATTCAAAGTATGTTTCCTAGTGAATGTGTATTGTTTTCACACCATCCTAAAGTCCAAAAACCCTAAGTTGAACCATCATAACTTAGGGACCATCTTTATTTAGTTTTATTTCTACCGCTTAGCTCAGTGTGTGGCACTTAGTAGGTGTTCAACAACTATATACACATGATGGCATTTATTTAACTGAGAATCCGCCTGGGGCAGCTGAGACCAATGAATGAACTGGACGAATTATATACAGGTCATGTAAACAAACCAACCAACCCATCCAGGAAAGCCTCTGCATTGGCAACGAGTATGACATTTTGTTAAATAATTATTGTTTCTTAAATGACTACTTAGATGCAGACCTTGTGTCTAAGGGTTGGGTGCTGGGCATGCAAACACCAAATCCCTGGAAACTCGAAAGAACACAATGTATCCTGCGCATTTTAGCAAAACTAACTTTTTGAAACACAAAATAAGGAATGTTTACAAGTTTAGGGTTAGTTTTGATTCTCAAATCAAAACAGATGCCTCTGGTCTGTCCTCAAACCACATGCAGGATCTTAAGTCCTACCTCTCTTTCCTGGAAACCAAATAAACCTCTAAATATGCTGACAGTCATTCATTTTCTACCCTCTCTAATTTTTCTTCCATTTTAGTTTAGAAAAACACAGCACTGTCGTGGACAGACGATTCAGGTTTGCTTGGAGTATAAGGAATGAATACTTTCCTTTGGAAAAAACCAAAAATTTAAAAAAGAACCTGTTACCTTTATCTTCTGGGTAGCAAGGAAACTATCCTCCCCACTCCAAGTGCAGGAGTGGTGTGTGTGTGTGTGTGTGTGTGTGTGTGTGTGTGTGTGTGTCTGTGTTTAAAAATAGGATATTGGTAAAAGCTGCACATTTTAGGGCTGCAATGCTGGCAGATGGCTGGTGCATAAAAATACCAGACTGGTGGGGATCCAGAACTCACACTTGCTGTATGAGCACACAGCCTTTTCAGTGGTTTTTACTCAAAATTATTAGCACAAATTCTCAATCAGGAATGTAGAGGCAGAGCCATCCTATCTGACACTGAAATGACCAGACTACAGATATAGACCTGTTTGCAGATCATGCTTATAAGAGAAAAATGAACAGGAAGCCCCACCCCAGGGTTATCAGCAGTCTGGTTTTTGACAGGGTCTCTTTTTATTGGAAACTATATCTCAATGTGGACTATTTTTCTTCTGAATATTGGTATTTGGGGTATCATACCTGAAGAGTTGCCCCTCCTGAAGTACCCAAAGCATAATTCCCTGGAATAATCTTACAATAATACCTCCCCATAAAAACACCTTGGCACCATCTCTTGGCCGGGGCCATTAACCTCCCCTTTCCTTGTACTGTTTTCACCCACTTTTTAAAGTTCCCCTTCGAGTCTCACCATCCCTTGTGTGAAGCCTTGCTTATAGTTTGATTCTAGAGCACACCAACTGAACCTTTATTTGAATAATAATCATTTCAATAGCTTCTATTGTCTCTATAGTATAAATAATAAAAGTTCCCATTCTTTGCAAGGTGCACTGTATCATCACCACAGTTAATTCTTACCACTCCTGTTGTACAGATGAAGAAACTGAGGCTCAGAGATGTTCCATGACCTGCCCGGAACCACAGATCTTGCATGTGACTAAGTGGGGTGCCAGATTAAGAGACCTGATTCCAAAATCCATACTCTTTCTACACTCCACATTGCTTTTCATTTAGCATTTCTTAATCCTCAATCTGGTTTCCCTTGATTAAAAAAAAAATTCCTTGAAAGGAAGAATTGGATCTTCTTTATATTTTCTTTAAGTCACCATCACCAGGTGTTTATTAAGCACCTGCCATGTTGTGGCATAGTGATAGCCACTGAAGAGTCAAGAGACATGGGCCATGGTCCCAGCCCTTGAGGATAAGGAACAAGGATGGCACTTGGAGCTCCTATTTGGTGCTCTGAAGTGTCTAAGAGATAAATATATCCTTTGATGGGTTCCTAAGACTTCCTGATTGCACTCCCCAGGAATTCAATAAAGACATTTCTATTTGAATGCTCTTTCAGGTTTCATGACGGAAATACAGAAAATCTGTCTGCAGGGTGTTATCCTGGGTTCTAAAGAGCTCTACAGTGTGATCTGATGCATATTTTGAAAGCCCCCTTATCCAGTTGTCAATGCTATTTTGGTACAGCTTAGTAGCAAGGCAGACATTCTGTGGCTGCTGAGGAAGATTCATATTTCTGTCCTCCTTCTTGATCCTAATCACCTTAAGAAGGCTGCCTGCTGGGCAGAGCAATGGAGTAGGATTTTCCTTTTCAGAGAATGTTCTGGAGGAAACATGACCCACTAAACTTAAGAGATGGCTCCTGCCAAGAAAGCTCCAAGAATTAATGAGAAAAAGCCCAGGTCAGAAGATGTACCAAGCGTAACTGTCCAAGAGCATGTTTTCTGCTAAATGACCGACATGCCTCATGGTCAGAGCCACTGTACAGACCCTGTCTTGGTAACTAACAAATTCTTTGGCTCATTCAGCAAATGCTCTATGGGGGGGGGGAACCCCCCAAAACAACAAAACATTATATCCCAACTTGTGGCTATGGGAGTGACAAAAAAGGAGAAGTAAAAAACAATTTTGAGGAAAACAGTGTGGAATTGCCTTTGTTGGCTCTGATAAATAAAAGAGTTTCATTTCTTTTCAACGTGTCCTCCAGAGAAACACCTACTTGCATTTCTTTAACTAAATATTCTTTTTACTTTCTTTCTTTTTTTTTAGTAACTAGATAATAGTAAATGCTTTATTTTTACTATCTATACCCTCACATCTCAGTTGTGCCATGGCATTAATAAGTTTTTTTCTTGCTTTTAACAAAGTTCTTCCAGCCACCAAAAGGAAGATGCATGAAGGGAGAATTGGGTCTTATCTTTTCTGCCTCTTTGAGAGGTTGGGTCACCAGAACCTTATCAGCAAGAAAAAGGAATCACTGTCAACATGAAGAGAAGGCACCTCTGGAAAACATCAGCATTTTAGTTCCTTGGAAACCTGAAGTGCATTTTGTATTATCTCATTTTTGACAGCAGCAGCCGAGGAGTGGGGGCATCAAAGGAAGGAAAAGAGGCTCAAGACACCGTCTTGCCTCCCCTTCCACTTGCTCCATCCCTTCTCCCTGCACCTGGTGAGATCCCACTCAGAGCAGGCCAAGTTGATCTCTAGGATTTTAGGTTTCAAGGTAGGACTTCAAAGGGCAGCAATTCTTTACATGCAGATTGACTTAGTGTTGCTTGGGTATCAATTGTTTGCTTTTATAGAAATCAGTCCTAATCTACCATCCCTCCATCCATCCATCCACCTATCCACCCTACGATTAATTCATTCAGGAAGTTTTGCTGGATACCTGTTGAATACCATGAGGGTAGATGCTGATAGAAGATAAATAAAAGATAGTTTACATACAAACATCTAGTTCAAGTGCTGAGACAGAGAAGCCAGACACACTGGCTGTAATGACGGAACAAACATGAAGCATCCAACTAAGCTTCCAGGGGATTTGGACAAGACATGAAGGGCATGAAGGAGTCATTTAGGTGGAGAGCAGGGAAAGGGTGCTCCAGGCACACAGACTAGCACAAGGATAATATCAGAACTGGAAAGATGCCCAGTGGATAAAATGGAGGAAATACCTGCATCTTACCAAACAGAGAGGAATAGAAAAAGCCTCTCTCCTTTGGATCTTTCTGTATAATTCTAAAGATCCTAGCCCTTATGTCCTAGCAGAGGTAAAAATTAAAATATAGTCCATCTTCACCAAACCACTCTGGACTCTTTCAGAAGAGAATATTTATTCTCATGATATCGCAGGATACTGAGCCTTCAAAGGTACTTACTAAATGGCTGTTTTAGCTCAGCTCACTAGGAAAAGCCATGGAGGAGTAAGTAACCAAGCAAAGGTACCTCTGGAAAACATCAGCCAGTGTGGAGGACCCAGGACACAGAACACCCTCCTTCCCTCACTAGCCACCCCACCCCCGCTGTCCCCCTGCGCAGCCCTTGTCGTGACTTAATGGCCTTTCTTAATCACTTACTGTGTTTGCTGCTTTGTCTAGAAACGCAAGGCTCTCCCAATTAAATGAACTCATCACAGATGGATAAAATGACCCGGCAATTTTCCACATTTCCATTGCCCAGATTCCACCATCAACACGCTCCATGATGCATGTTATTTTCCGTGGATGTTTCCTTGGGGGAAGGACTAACAGGCCCTAACTATACTCAGGACTTTTAGCACGTTTTGCCATTCTAGCGGCTGGAGCTGTATTAAATGTAGTGGCAAAGGAGAGAAGGACATTATAGTCACTCTACTGGGACCAACTATAGCACAGGGGGTTTCTATGACATCGTCTTTGTTCAGCTCAACCACCTTGAACGTGGCATCCCAGTTACCATTTTGCAGCTATGAAATCAGATTCCCTAGGAGGTGATGATTCATACCCAGGTTCCACAGCCACGGAGAGGACTTAGCGTGATGCTGGCGCACAGAAAGCACCCACTGAACAGTCATTACTGGATTAAAACCGGCAGGATCAAGTCTTGAACTTGAATGTCAAGATCCAAAGCCCATTCTCATTCTAATATGCTGTGTCTCCTCAGGACACCTGAATACTGGGGAAGCCTGAGAGGAATTATGAAGGAATTCACTTTGAATCCTTCTCCTCCAAGGTCAAGTTCAGGGGCTAAACAACAAGGAGGAAACATGTGGAAGTTCTTCTCTGTGGGAAGGCAGCCATGGTTGCTGCTGAAAGAAGGGTTTGCAGATCAACAGACCGACGTCTGCCTCCATACTGCAACCAACCAGATGGACATATCTGTCTCACGTGACATTGACAGCCATGTGTTCATGCTGAGTTTTTTTTTTTTTTTTTTTTTGTACTGAGGATTGAACCCAGAGGCACTTTACCACTGAGCCACACCCCAGCCCTTTTTATAATTTCATTTAGAGACAGGGTCTCTGAAGAGAGGCTGGCTTTGAACTTGTGTTCCTTCTGCCTCAGCCTCCCAAGCCGCTGGGATTACAGGCATGCACCACCATGCCTGGCACATCCATGCTGTTTTCTATAAAAGGATTTGTGTAGTTTGTGACTCTGAATCCTGATACCTACCTGTGCTCTACTTTTTTCTGCAAGTCTGGAGGATGCAGGCAAAAATCTCCTCTTTACTTTAAACTAGCCAAGTGTAGGCCTAATGTTTTATGGAGTTGAGGTGGCAGTACCATTTCGGTTTTCACTTTTACAATAATTTTATGAAACTGTACAAACAAAAGAAACCTCAGTGAATGTGCTGAAGAGAAAGAAGAAAATTTCTTGGCCAGTCCCTGGGTGACTAAGCTTCTTTGGAGATCTTGTGTTTTGCTTGTTTTTTTCAATAGAGTGTCCCTGTGGGCTGACTCCAGTTTCCACTGAGCCTCTTAGAGATAAGGTGGGGGGAGGGGAGGAGGAGGGGGTAGCTAAAGATATGTAGATAAAAGCAACACAGAGGAAAAAACATCTTTATAACTCAAAGAGGATTATTATCATTATTGAAGAGGGTCAAAAGAAATTATCTTCTCCCTTGTAGGTCCCATAGCTACAAGAAGCTTAGGACACACAGATGGAGCTCAGGAGGTCCTTAAGTTTTATACCTGAAATGCATAAATGTGATACAGTTGGACTTCTGTATCTGTGGGTTCCACATCCCTGAATTCAACCAACTCTGGATTGAAACTATTTGGAAAAAAACTGCATTTATATTAAACATGTACAGACTTTTTTTCTTGTTATTATCCCCTAAACAATTCAGTGCAACAACTTTTCAGCATTTACATCATGTTAGGTATTATAAGTCATTTAAACTGGGTGCGGTGGCGCATGCCTGTAATCGTAGTGGCTGGGGAGGCTGAGGCAGTTGTGAGTTCAAAGCCAGCCTCAGCAACAGGGAGGTACTAAGCAACTCTGTAAGACCCTGTCTCTAAATAAAATACAAAATAGGGCTGAGGATGTGGCTCAGGGGTCGAGTGCCCCTGAGTTCCATTCCCGGTACCACCCCCGAAAAAAAAAAAAAAGTCATCCCGAGAGATTTAAAGGCTATGTGACAATGGGTGTAGGTTATATGCAAATACTATGCCATGTGTACAAGGGACTTCAGCATCCACAGACTCAGATATTCTCATGGATCCTAGATCCAATCCACAGTGGTTACTGAAGGGCTACCGTACTTCATACTTGCAAAGATGAGCTTTTTTCATGCTTAAATTAACGAAGGGAAACTTGCTATTCATAAGGAAAAAGGAAAGGCTACTTACCTTTATATCCCAAAATGGCTACTGTGATGGTTAGCAAGGCACATAAAATGTATAATAATATGATAGAAAACTTCAGCGCCCAGTTATTTTTACATTTGGTACATTGGGTTCCTTCCTGAATACCTGTAAGAGAAGTCAAATTTTAATAATGGTAGACAGAAATATATTTTGAAACAGTATCACTTTGCATTTTGGTTCAAATACTGTGACTAAGAATGACATTTATATATGCTTCACTATAATAAGAAAAGTACTTGAAAATTAAACTGCTATGCAATACAAGGACTTTGCACACTGCATTGTGTCGTTATAGTTGTATTTTAATATGACTTTAAAACATCTTTGTTTCCCAGAAGAGTTTCAAAACAAATTCCATTATAATTTCAATAAAGATCCCTGTGTGACAGAAGGTTTTAAACACCCAAATCTTCATTTTAGACATTATTGAACCTATAGCAATTCAACCATAACCAACCCACCAAACCAAAAACATCTGCCTTATCCCCTGGTGTTTGTTTTAATATTGTGCTGGGGCTGGTTCCCACTGGCTTATGAGAGCCAATTTGTAGAATTTTGGTTGTTAAATTGATGGCAGCACAAAATCAACCCCAGCGGAAGTATTTACACCATGGAAATGGGTGCAAACACTGCAAGTTAGCATACCCCCTTACCCTTAAAAAAAACCTGGTTTACTAACATGCCATTTGTTATAATGTACAATTAAATGCTCAATATAAACCATTTTTTGTACATTACATGCATACAAACAGATTCTGACCCTTCTCTCAGTTATCACAGTCATCTGAATAACGATACGGAAGAAAAATAAAAACCAGACATTTTTTATGAGAGCAGGTAAACTTTTACTGCTGACAGTTCAACTTTCTGAAAAACAGTACAGTCTAAGTGGTAAACCAGCATCCTTGCTGCAAGTGATTCCAGCAACTAACCCATAAAAGGGGAACTTTCCATCTGATTGATTGGAAACACAGAAGACAGAGACTGAGCACACTGTAATGTGAAAATCACATTGTATGGGGGATCACAGCATCAGTAGATTCCTTGTTTTCCTGTCCTGTTTCCCTGTGTGTGTCTTACAATAGCGTCCCCCAGGAGGAACAGCACATAAAGGACTACTGATCTCTTATAATTGTGCTCATAATTTTTGATGGGTAAGTCATGAGGATTAAACCATAGCTGAGGTTCCTCTCCTTTGGTTTGTGACTTTACACCGAGTGCCCCTCTTCCGTGAAAAGAGTTCTTCAGCTGTGTTTAATGCAAAATGATGATGGAAACAGCATAGAACAATGACTCGAACTTAGCTCTCAGAGTTCAGCCAATCCCTCTGGTGTTCGGGGCTACAGACACAAGGGGAGGGGTACAATCTGTTTCATGACTTACGACAGTGCTAACTCAAACTTTGGGGTGCATCGGAATCACATTATCTCACTTGTTAAAACACAGCACTTCTGATTCAGGTGATGTAAAAGGGGCCTGAGAACGTGGATGTCTAACAATTCTCAGGTGGTACCAATGCTGCGATTCTAGGGACCACACTTTAGAACAGGTGTCTCAAACTTTAAATGGCTTCACATATTATGTTGTTGAAATGCAGATTCCAGTTTAGTAGGTCTGAGCTGGGAAATAAGATTCTGCATTTCTAACAAGGTTCAGGTGATGCCTGGTCTAATGACCACATTTAAAAAAAATATTTTTATTAGTTATTGATGGACCTTTATTTATTTAATTGCTTATATTCTTATACTGAGAATCAAACCCAGTGCCTCACGCATGCTCTACCACTGAGCCACAACTCCAGCTCCTCCCATTTTGAGGAGCAAAAATCCAGTTCAGATGATGATCATGGTGGATCAACCATTGGTTAGTCAATTTCTTATGAGGGGTGGAATCCAGGGGATTGAACTCAGGGTACTCGGACACTGAACCACACCCCTGGCCCTATTTTGTATTTTATTTAGAGACAGGGTCTGAGTTGCTTAGTGCCTTGCTTTTGCGAAGGCTGTATTTGAATTTGCGATCTCCTGCCTCAGCCTTCAGAGCCCCTGGGGTCATAGCTGTGTGCCACTGCACCTGATTGGTTAGTCAATTTCTTGAAGGTGAAGCCATAAAATCAGACTCATTCATTAAACAGACCTAGAAGTCTTCTTCATGTTACAATTTCCCCATATTTTGACTCTTTTTCCTTTCCAACCTACATTTCTCTAATAGCCAACTGCATATCTGATGACCTCAGTACTAGCTCTGCTAAAACAGATCTCCAGCTTACACCCAACTTAAGTACTACTATTATTTCAATCTCTCAGGTGATTGTATGCAAAGGCACTATGACTTCTTTGGTATGTATTCTCTGATTCAGTCATCAGGTCCTGTGGAAAATTTTATTTTTAAAATATTTTTATCTGTGCATTGTATATACTAGTGGGATTCATTATGCCATATTGGTATGTGTCCATCATTCCTGTGGGATATTTTTTATCACAGTTATCATCTACAGTTTCCTGATGTTCATTGGCTTCCATTATGGTTTGGATATGAGGTGTCCCCCAAAAGCTCATGTGTGAAACAATGCAAGAAAGCTGAGGTGAAAGATTGTGAGCCTTAACCTCATCAGTATATTAATCCACTGGAAAGGATTAACTGGGAGGTAACTGAAGGCAGGTAGGGTGTGGTTGGATGAGGTAGGTCACTGTGGGCATGCCCTTAGGGTTCATATTTTGTCCTTAATGAGCAGAGAAACCTCTCCTCCCCACCTCCCACCTCTCTCTCTCTCTCTCTCTCTCACACCTTTTTTTTCCCTCTCTCTCTGTGATTCTTGGTGACCATATCTTGACCTGCTTTCCTCCACCACGCTCTTCTGCCATGATGTCCTGCCTCTCCTTGGGCCCAGAGCAATAGAGTTGGCCGTCTATAGACTGAGACCTCTGAAACTGTGAGTCCCCAAATAAACGTTTCCTCTAATTGTTCTTGTCAGGTCTTTCGGTCACAATGGTGAAAGAGCTGGGTAAAGCACCAGGTTCTTTACACACAGCATCTTTAATCCGTAAAGTAACCCTACAAGGTGGCACAGTAATGAGGGCTGAAATGACACCCTACACATGTCCCAGCCTTGATTCCAACCAGTGGCAGACTCCAAACACCATGATCACTGCACCAGGCCACGGTCCCTATCTCCAGTGATCCTCTCCATTTCCATTGCCATCATCCAAATGTAAGAAATCTTACTCTCAAGTGGAAGCTTCCTCTTCCATTACCACTGGAATCCAGCCTCACCCTGCTCTAAAATACTGCTGTCCTCATGACATTTACCAAAAAGGAAAAAAAAACAAACAAACAAACAAACAAAAAAAAAACAAAAGCAAGCTTTCAATGGCTGGCCCTTAACTAAAGGATGAAAACACACACACACACTCCAGCTCTTATACTCCCTTTAATTCTGGTGCTTTAAAATGACAAAAAAGACCTCTTACATCCCATAAGAATTGAAGCATCTGGAATTGGAAGTAGAGGAAGAATAGGTAGATTTCCATAAATGTGCCTCCTTCCATGTTGAGAAAGAATAAATTTGTTTTGGTGGTAACTGTAACACAGAAGGATGACGAATGCAGGGACAATGGACCAACCTCTGGTAGGAAGACTGAATAACACTTTCATGATTGACAGGACTTTCATTCTTTTTGTAGTTTAGGACCATGGTGGGTGACATCTCAGAAGATTTGGTCATTGTAGTAGATTGTGGTAGCTAATGGAATCTGAGGGCCAGAAGATAGTGTAGAGGTCATCTGGCCCAAGCATCACCGTGGAACTGACGGGGACAATGAGGACCAGTGAGGTGAAGCAAGATCAGGAGCCCCGTGTCCTGACTCCGACACAGGAATTCGTTCCTCCGTCCTTCCCTGTGTGCACTGGGTGGCCACTGGGCATCTCGTGCATGTGGCACCCATGCAGCTCTGCTCCAGAGAGCTGTCACTGGTGCACATTCCTGAGAGCAGGGGCACTTCCTCACAGTGTGCACTTCTACCTCTGACTGCCTCAGATCAATCAATATCAGATGCCACCGCCTGGTCTCACTTTCCACTTGACACACTTTCTCTGGCTTGTTTTTTTTTCTCCCCCCCCCCCCCCCCGGAGACTTATTTTTAATAAGAACTCTTGTTTTATCTTTCCTTCTCTGCCCTCCCCTGGGAGGACATCTGGCCAAACATACAGATGCCTACTACAAAGAGACCCTGCTGGCTCCCGGAGCTGGGGGACCCCCTCCTCCTTGAACCTAGATGGTCACAAAAAACATTCGTGAGAGATATCCTCCTGTTACCAGCCTTTGTAGTGTTTGTTTTCTTAGCATTACTTTCCAGAGACTGGGGATTTTGTTCCCATGGGGGTGATGGGGGGGGGGGGTAGGCCAGAAGATGGATCTGCACAGTGCTGCAGATAAGAGACTCCAGTTCAGGAAGCAAAGCAATGCTGCCTCTTACCACCACCGAGAGAGATCCAGCTTTTCAAAAGACCTAGCCCAAACAGCACATCTGTGATGCAGAGAGCCACAGGCAGAGAGGTTCTGGGGGGAACATGTCTTTTACTGGTTTTCCCTCTTGAACTATCTCCCATTCGGTTCCATTCTTGGCTTGGGCTCTGAATGTGTTTTCCAGTACCCAAGTCTTTGTTATTCAAAAACTTTTGGGGGCCCAGTGAAGCAAAAATCACTCTGGTTAGCTCCTGGAATATTCCACGGAAGTTCAGAATAGGCTGACAATTTGGTTTCCAGTGTCCAAACTCCAAGTTCCCTGTGTTGCCCTGTTTCCAATAACACATGTTTCAAGTAAAAAGTGTGTGTGTGGGGGGGTGGGGCCCCCATGAGAGGGCGGTTAGCTGGATGCAGAGAATAATTAAAACGCTCCAGGAATGACAGTGCAAAGGGCCAGAAGAATTCACCAGCAAAGAGAATTCCTTTCTGCTGTGGTTCTCCATAAAGAGCCCTCCCAAGTGCTGTGGTCCAGGCTTCAATCCAGTCTGTTTTTCCAATCTTTTGAGAGAGAGAGAGAGAAAGAGAGAGAGAGAGATTGTCCCCTTCACTATCTCATTTTCCTGCCATGTATATTGCTGAAGATGGATTCATCTAAATAAGTTTAATGAGCTCTCGCCTGTGGAAATGGACCCATCCCTTCCTCAGTACCTGGAGGCTAGCACTGTGGGTCATAGTAGATCACTTCTCGGCTGTCTTCGTTATCTTAAGTGTCTGTAGCTCAGTGGTGTTGCTACAAAGATCATGTTACCAAAGAGAAACTTCAAAAAGCTTGTCGATTGCAAAATGCACAAGACCACAAGTTTTGATCTGAGGTTGGAAGTGACCTTTTCATGTGGTTTTTTTATACTTATTAATCTACTGCCTGGTGGCATATATTCCCATAAACCCAAAAAGAATGATTTGGCTCTAACAGTAAAACTGATGATTCAAATAATTCCTATATGTAATTTAAATGCCCTCCAAGGTAACAAAACAATCAGAGTTAACATCCTGGGTGAATGTTATGCAATATCGCTAGAACAAAAGTTAAATTCAAACCCACAAATAATTAGCTTTCCCTTATTATAAAAGCTATTTACTGCATAGATTTAGTGAATACAAACTTTTTAATATTATTATTATTATTAGCGAGTAATTTAGTTTCCCAAATACAAATCCCAGCTCTAGACACCTTATTATGCCAAGTTTCCTAAACGACGTGGAGAATCACAAAAATGGGAAGCAGGACAAGAACTGGCAATGAAACCACTTTCTGTATAAAATGGGAAGCCTCACAGCAGCTCTGTGTTCATAATGGTGGACTCACACCAGAAAACTTATTTAGAAGAAAGTTATGTGAATACAAAGTCTTCAGCATTTATCCTGAACATTCTGCATGCTAACCAAGGCTGGTTTTTTTTTTCATTAAAATTTTTTTCACATATATAAAAATAAGAGACATTCCGTTCTGGTTTGGTTTTAATGTTTTTTTTTTTTTTTAAAAGAATATGTATTATTTGTTTCAAATTTGTAATTTATATCCTGTCTCTACTGAAAAAGAACTGTAGGCAAAAACCAGATGTAATGGTCTCAGAATATATAGTGTCTGCTAGAATGTACAGAGTCTCAAAAGAATGCCATTATTTTCTCTTTGTGGTTTTTAAGAATCAGAATCCTTTACCATATGAGCTGTCCACAAGAGTTTTCGATGCAGAGCAGAGGAGTCCTCCCTGGCTGGGGAGGTCAACCAGCATACCTCTTACATTTGTCCCTCCTAGCTGGCTCCGCCCTCTTGGCTGTATTCCTGGTCACTTCATTCTAGGGGCACAGAGTGAACTGTCAACAATCCTGACAATATATTTCAGCAGGCCTGACAACTTCATTATCTGGCACTACCATACAATGTCCTTCTGTGATTAAGCACTGAATCTTTTCATTAAAAGAACTCATGAAAATTCAGCTCCAGCTTGGCCGTTGGCGTCTCCTGAATAATTGAGACAGACACTTACAGTGTGCAGGTATTTGGAGGGAGGCCATGAGACATTTCTTGAGTGGGTGAAAGTTTGCTATGAATGTGCTCACAAAAGGGAATTGCTGAGGATGGTGCCATTGCTGAGGACCTATGAGGGCCAGATTGCCCCTTCTTGCTACCTATAATGCTTCTACTAACTCGGCAGAGCAGGATTCTGACCCTATTTTCTTCATTTTAGGGAAGTAGAGGGTCAAAGAGGTTGGTTTCCCATGCCAGTGAGTGGTTGAGCTGGGAGTTGAACACAGATCCCTTACATCTTGCTTCTCCAAGCTTATTTACCTTCAGAAGTAAAAAACCAAGGACAGCTAGATGAAAGATCCTGCCTAGATAAACTGTAGACAGCTAATGGGTTAGACTTACACTAGAAGTATCCTGTCAAAATAACAACATTGGTGCAAACCACCTTTCCCACATTGACAGATAACCTTTCTCAGAAATGAGCAGTAAAATTTAGACTCCAGTTTATGATTACAGGCCTGAGGTTTCTGCAGATTGCCATTTCTCTTACTAACTGTGGTGACATAACTAAGCTCATTATTCCATAAGAGGTCAGGATTGGCTAGCTCAGGAAGTCTTGTTGCCACTCAAAGGCAATGGGATTTTTGGAATAGGATGGACTGGGAAGGAAGAGAGCTTTATAATTTCAAGGCAAACTATTAGACATGCAGAGGCCTCCATCAATTTAAGCTGGAAACGAAAAGATGTTGGTTGCTCCTTTCATATTTTCTTATAAATTTCTACTACACTGAAATGAGAACCTCAAAAGCCAGTCACCAATGGCTCATTCATCTATGGACCTGCATGACTGCTGGTGGATCAAACTTGCAGGAATTGGGCAAGAGAAGTTAGCAAAAAGGAAGGAGGTGAAAGGAGAGCTCATTAAATGGTGATAGAAATTAATTTATCTCTAGGGCTGGGGTTGTGGCTCAGTGGTAGAGCGTTTGCCTCTCACGTGTGAGGTACTGGGTTCCATCCTCAGCACCACATAAAAACCAATAAAAAATAAAAATATTGTTTTTTTATCTACAACTAAAACAATATTTAAAAACAGAAAGAAATTAATTTATCTCTAGTCTCTCAACCCCTCCCCCAAATGTGGAGTATATTGGGAAAAAAATTTCTCCCACAAATGCCAATATGGTTCCCTGGTTCTGCAATCCACAGTAAGTCTCTACCATTTTAATAGTCTGTCTATGCCTTAAAGAAGATTCCAAGATGCTTACCAGCTGGTGTTCTGACTGGCAAGCGCTAGCTTTAGGATAAACGTTTCCCAACTCTCAAGCAGAGTTCTCTAGACCCCCAGACCCTGCCCACCTTACCATGCTCCTTTCTTGCTACATGCCATTTATTCATTTATATGAATATAAAAATTGGGGCACCAACTATTGTCCCAGGCACCAGGGATGATGAAGAGCTGTTTCTTTCCTCTGAGCCTTGAGAGTTGCTCTTGAAATACCCTCTTCTCTTGATAAGTAACTTCCTTCCAACCTGCAAATCCCTCCTCAGAGAATCCTTTCCTAATTCACCTTGCGCCCAGCCCAGCTGCACCTGAATCCCTCAGCATATGTGTAGACTGCATGGCACACATCCACACTCAAAATTTAGGTGTTTCTCAGGTCATTTAAATACCTTCTTCAGGATACCACTGCCCATAGGTATAGGAATTTAAATTTTTTGCAGTATTGCTTTTGCATTTGCCCCAACAGACCAGTAGTCACTGGGACTCTGAACATCATGTGGTTTAATCCATACATGACTGGAGTGTGAATTCTGGTAGTAGAAAAAGAGGGATCCATAGCTCCCTGCCCTCTGTCAATCATTCTCCTTCCCAGGAATAGGAACGAGCTCTCAGGTGCAGGGGATTTCACAATCTTTTCTGCCATCTTTGTGCCAGACTTTTAGGCGAGGAATGACATACGAATCTCACTGTCCTACAGGCCAAGGTGTAGACTACTGGGAGAGGAAAACAGCTCAGGGGCCTGACAGTCAAAATGCAGACACCCGTGAGAACACCTTCCCCACCCAGTCAGGGTTGATCCTCAGCAACCTACAGACTCAGAGGAACAGTTTTCTCTTCTCTGCTGGAGGTGGGGGATGGGTGGGGTGAATACTAAAAATGGAAGGAATGCAAACCGTGCCTTTAGACCCCTTTCCCAGACCAAAATGAATTCCAGGGCTCTAAGGTGACCGGGCAGTTCTACATTTTATCTCTCAGCACTCACAAAACTAAATTTGATAGAGCAAAGATGAGAAACAAGACCACAGCCCAACACTTGCCTCAAGTGTTGCTGCTTTAAAAAGTGTCATTTTGGGTCAGCTGAAGGACTAACAATGATGATGGGGAAGAGTGATGGGCACAAATCTCAGTTAATGACAGGGTATTTGTTGTTTATCACTGAAAAAGTGTCAGGGCATGTGAAAATTATGCTTCAGGGCAGGTGTTGGCATAAAAGCCTAAATTCACTCTCTCACATACCTTCTTGATTTCTTTTTAACGAATGAAACTAGTTTTTGATGAGAGAAACATGAGTTTCAATATAAATGAAAATAGCCATCAGCTTGAAGACATTCCTCATTCCTCTATGAATATGTGGGTTTTCAAATTTATTTCGTCAAGTGAAGAATATAGTTGAGGACGCTTAGAATTAAGAAGAAAAAGCCAAGGCAGTGACAGATTTTACTGTCAGCATGTTCAAGCAATTATTCTGTTCTTCACTGAGTGGGGCCTCAGTCCTGAACCTTAATGAGACATGAGTCTATCAACTTGAAATGAGGAAGAGTTGGCAAGTAAATAATGAAGGAAATTGGGGGGATCTATTTTACGGACTACTGCCCTACAGAGGCTGCAAAGGAAGTGCAGCCTGGATTTAGGAAGGGGCCGAAAAGTTGTTGCGAAAACTGGACAAAGGAGAGAGAGAAGGACAAACTTTTTCATGGGGCCGACAGCTATGGTTTTCAGGGTCAAAGGAATCATACTGGAAAATAAAAATGATAAATGACTCAACCAAGAAGTCAGGAAACGAATGACCATTGAATGTAACGCAAATGGGAAAATGAACGCTGATTTAATTTCCCATGCCACAAATTCAAAAATGACAGAATTAAATTTAGAGAATTATTTGAAATTGAAATAACTAGATTAAAAACATATATTTGGGGTTGAGGTTGTAGCTCAGTGGTAGAGCTCTCGCCTTGCAAGTGGAAGGCACTGGGTTCGAGTCTCAGCACCACATAAAAATAAAATAAAGGTATTGTGTCCATCTACAACTAAATAAAATATTTTTAAAAACCATACATTTGTACGTATGTACATATAGAGTGACTCACTTTGTACAAATGTACACACACACAAAGTGGTTTTCTTCTTCAGACAGAAGACATGTTCGAGAAGGATCTCTAAAGCAAAATTCAAATTCACAATTTCTCATAGATCTATGGGGGCAAGGGGATGGTGGCACCAGCTTACTGTGACTAGCAAAAACCAGTTGTTTGTATTGCCTCACAATTCCATGGTCAGCAGTACGTGGTAGCCTGAAATGGGTCACTGGGAATATTTATTTATATTACAGAAATAAGCCACAACCCAGATCAGGACTTCTATCTTCTGGAGAGCTGGTTGTTAGACATTTGCCAGCACACCACTCAGCAGTGCACCTGACCAATCACATGTAAACAAACCACGGCTCTGTCCACAGAGACTCATCACTTGAGAAGTTCAGGATTACTGACACAATCAAGCCTGGACATGGTGGGGATTGTATCAAAGCACTATTCTCTCCCTCCCTTTCAAGATTACAGAGATCTTATAAGCATTCTTATTAGCATGCATGTAATAGCATGCATGTAATATCTGTGCACATTAAAGATTTTGAATTCAAAACTTCCATGGAAACTTATTC
This sequence comes from Spermophilus citellus, assembly GCF_964194105.1. Taxonomy (NCBI): domain Eukaryota; kingdom Metazoa; phylum Chordata; class Mammalia; order Rodentia; family Sciuridae; genus Spermophilus; species Spermophilus citellus. Next base: position 80,435,821 of record NC_138198.1, on the reverse strand, counting down.
AATTTCAAATTCATCATCTCCGTGGGGTGAAATAATTTTAGGCTCCTAGTGACACTGACAGTGTTTAAGGCTCCATTCCCACACATCTGTTAACTTCAAATCCACAGATTTAGTTTTGACTTAACTCTGGATCAACCACCCTGAAGGTGCATTTCCTTCTTGGACTGGCTCTCATAGCACAGAATGGAAAAACTGGGCCAAGGGCACACGAGTCTAGAAACAAGTTAATCATAGAGATCAGAGATGAACAAAATATGCACAATTTCATATGACATGAAAATCTCAGGATTAAATCACTTTCTTGTGTTTCATGTTCAAGGAAATGAATTTTATTTCCCAAATGGCCAAACAACTCCTAATTAGGCTTTTAAAAGGGTTAAGCAAGCTGAAAGAAAAGGAGGCTTCGATGGGGATTTCAAAACATTGTGCAATCCATGCCTTGTTCAAGGATTTCTGCATTACCCCAGGGAAAGTAGAATATGCACCTAGCATCAGAATCACCCATTCATTCATGTATTTTTTTCCTAGTTTATAGCATATATTTATTTACTCAAACTCTGGTAAACTGCATAGTTTTTAAGTAGTTGAGAACATACTGTTGAGTTCATTGTTTGTTATTTAAAAAAAAATAAATATCCTGTGGAAAGAGTACCTTCTACTAAGGAAATATACATGTTTTGAGGGGGCCACTACACAATGGGATCTGAGGGACAGGATAATGGTGCTTGAGCCGGAGCTCCTCAGCTCTCTGGCTGGAAAAGTAACCGGAGTTCAGGTTCAGCTGACAAGACAACAGGCCAGCAGTGGTATCCTCCTTGCAAACACAAAGATAGCACTATTTCATTCTCTCCACATTATGCATGACCCTGAAGAGGAACTGAGAAAGGATTTGGTAATTCACGAAAGCTCCATTCCTAAATGAAGACTAAAATCAAGCCCAGACTTTACAGTTCTGGCTACTATGCAAATGTTCCTTCCGGCCGGAAAGCAGCAGACTTATAGTAGCAAAGCAGGTCAAGACAACCAACCACCTGCAAATACAACCCACTGGTTGCCCTGAAACAATCTCTCACCTCCTACAGCACTTAGGGGAAACAACACCTAATAAACAACACCTAGTAAAGCAAAAGAACATACACTAGAGTCACAGGGAAAGTCCCACTTACATCCATGGTTATGACAGTGCTTATAAAATTAGAAGCACTAATTTATTAGGGTATACAGAGACCCAGTTGGTTGTGATGGTATATTTATTAAATTTTATCCATAGGACTCTGGCACAGAAGTCCATTTTCATGGCTCTGAGCTTGGTGGAAGATCCTTCTGTTTCCATTCCTGCTTATTTCCCAGACAGACACACACACACACTGTGGCACAAATCATATAAGAGAAATGTTTATTCAAGCAGAGCTGGAGAAGTCATGGCTCCAGGTGGCCCCGGCCTAAGGGAAGTCTCCTTTATTCAAAGGCTTCTGCTATAGGGAATCAGGGTAGGGTGGGCAGGATCACAGAGTAGGGCACAAAAATTATTTTACCCCCAGAAGGAAAAAGAGCAAAGACCTGTGATTATCTAGACAGACTAGGAGAAAGGGAGAGATATGACAATGGGAAATGTAAGAGGTTTATGGAAGACACAGTAAGAATGTCCCTACTATTGGCTAATGTGTGTCCTAAGAAGCTGGAGACCCTGAGGTGGAAGATGTGTGCTTTGCTCACTGGGACTTAGAGACCACATGGACTATTTTTGTTAGTAATAACAAACAAGTTCCAAAGCGCGAGAGGGAAACCAATATTATATAAAACACGTGGGCATCTAAAGCAAGGTCAACCAAATGTATCAGGTAAAGGAGTATCAATCTCCATCTTCACCATAGAGATTCATATTTCTGGAATGGCAGATTAGCTTCCAATATGAAGGTTTCACATACATCTGCATCCTAGGTTGGCAAAAAGGGACTGGACTTCAACTCCCATTACCACCCACATCCAAGAACCTTCCTGCAGCACCAAAACTGTGAGCCAAACATGGTAGCCCCACCCTCGTGTCCTGTATCCCCTGCACTCAGGGGAAGAGGCAGTTTGGACCATGAAAGTATTCCTCTTTGAAAAGAGGAATACTTTCCTATTTATTCCCAAGATCTCCTTCAATCTTAGCTCTCCTCCCTTAGCCTGCCTGCAAGAAACACAAAACAGGTCATGGACTGAAAAGACCAAACCTGACTCCATATATTTTTATTGGACTATTTCATTTCAATTAAGTCAGGCACCACAGTTCTGAAGTCACTGAGCCAAAGCCTGAAGCAGACCACCTAAATCTTTCAAATAGGTATGGAAGTAAAGGCAAAAGTGTCCTGTGCCATTTGGGGGGCTATACCTGACAGAGTATTATTTACTAACACTGGATAAAACACCTCCAAAATAGGGCACTTGGTGGTTCAAGGATGGACCTAGAACTTTCTGACAAGGAGACATTTAATGACATAACACAGGCAGTGTCACGATGCCTTATTAATAGTGGATCCATTTTTAGTCTGATATTCCAGGAGAAAAATGCTTCTGGCCAAATAAGTTAAATTTTTCCCCATCAGAGATTACAGCTCAGTATCAAAAGACAATCCCTCGGAGAGATGGTATACTCAAGTCAGTAAGGAGCGCGGGCTCTGGCTCCCTGTAATCAGGACAAAGCTAAAATGGTGGAGGTGGAAGGAGCTCAGGCTGGAATCTGTCATGAGAGCACTCACAGTTTTCCTTTGTTAAAGTTTCCATCTTGGTGAAAAACAGGAAATTATCTTGTGACTGAAGAATAAAATACAGCCTCCTGTGTCATAAGGTTATGGCTAGTCCACACTTCTCATCAAATATAAGCTCACCATACTTGATCATGTTTTTGATAGTCATACTTTCTTGCCCTTCCGTAGTGATAGGTGGATTCTCAATACTAGGGGCATATTGTGGCTTCTCTCTTTAGGCTTCTGACCCTGGTGTGACAAGCAGACATCTCCAGTGAGACTGGTGGCGGGGTGAGGGGGAAGCAGTGTGGACACATGGAAACTGATTCAGATAGGAGGATCCAAACTCTTTCCCTAGCCACACTGATGAAGGGTTTTTTCAAGTTCTTTAGTGAGAAGAAATTGGAACCTGATATCAAAACCCACTGTATGTCCTTTACAGTTTATTGTATATAATTATGTACCATAAACTGTGCATGGTTTGCATTCCAGGGCGTGGAATCAGTCATTCTCAACAAATCCTTTTGTTGACTTCTGTAAGTCTCAGCTAAGAACTCAGTTAAGAACCCCCTGAAGGCTATCTGAACTGGTATAACTGATGATTGTGACAGAACTCCAGGGACCAGGGGGAGCAGCAGCACCCTCAGAAACTGCCTGATGTGCTTCACGGTACGTGCTCAGGTGAGCATCAGTTAGCAGACATATCTGGTGTGCACTGTTCCCAATACCAAACAATGCCACTACATGCCAACAGGACTTTGGGAATGCATATAGATTGAATATTCCTTATCTGAAATACATGACACCAGAAGTATTTCAGATATTTTCAGATTTTAGAATATTTATTACAGATTGATGAATTTTTTTTCTGTTTCCTTCCCAAGCTTGGGTCTCCTCTTGCATGTGGGTCTAGTTCCATAAGAACCCAAAGGGAGGGGGGGGGGCTTCCAAATACCTAAGGCCTAAGTTGTTGTTTGAAATACTGTGCCCCATGTGCATGCCTATAAAGCAATGCTAGAATTGAGGTGTCTCAATGTCCATGAAGAGCAGGGAGGAACACATGACCAAATACAGTGGGTAAATTCCTGGCTTTAAATAGCCACTGAGCAAGGAAGCAAAACAGATCTTGACTGACTATACACCTTGATGTCCTAAAAAATACATTCCATGATTTCTAGGAGACCATAATTTATCTTTACTTCTTAGGAATGCCAGAAATCATATTTGTCAAATATATTATATGCATATACACAATAGAATAGATTTTGCATATACATAATAGAATCTTAAATATTAAGGAACTAAAAGGTCCCTTTAAACTCTGTTTTGAAATGCATGCATTTTTTCCACAGGTTTGCACAAAGGTTAACCTGCGAGCATATCTAATGTTATAAATAGGGCCTATAATTGTGATAAAGCCGTTCAAGGAATAAGCCACATGGAGACTATGATCTCATCCCAGAAAAACACCCACAGGTATACATTTGTACATGATTTCAGGAGACCTTGGGCTCCATAAGCTCTGTATCAAAAGACAATTAATCTCCTGGATCTGAGGTTCAGAACTTGTGATTCAGTCCTCTCATCTGAATTTATAAATGCTAATATGTTTTCTGGTTGCCTGTGACACTGACATCTTCGTATTCCCCACAGACAAAGTGATTCCATTTACAAACATTTCTTTCCCCACCCTTCTGCCCCATGCCTTCTCTTGGTCGCCGGGCCCAAGCATTTCTTTTCTCTGAGACCCTGGTTCCAGTAACTAATTCACCAAAGCGACACATTAGGCATCCTGAGTGCAGACTATGCAGCCAGTTAAGTGGCCCCATTGAGACAACTCAGTGCAGAGAGGCACCAAAGGACAGAACCATTCAACAGAGAGGATGTTGGACACAGAGACAGGGCAAGTTGGGGAAAGTTCATCTGTTGTTAAAATCAACAAGGACAATGTCTCCACTGGAGGCCCAGACGTCCCATTAAGAAATGTCCTACTTAATAGTCTCAAAAGGTTGGCAACTGTGCTTGTGGGAACCAACAGCAAGAGGAGCAGCTGGAGTAAATGAATCCAAAGTGTCCTTTCCCACATCTGGCTTCATCTTGACCATGTTCCTGTTCTGCTCAGGCTCCTCAGGGAGCTTCCCATCTCACTGAGAGACAGAGCTGAGGTCCACATGGTCCCACACTATTTCCCTCCAACTGCGACCTTATCTACTCAATCCTCACCACTTCTATTCCAGCCACACTGCACCTTGAACCTACCAGACATGCTGCCCCAAGGCCTTTGCACTCGTGGTTTTCTCTAAGACTGGGCTCTCCCCTTCCTACCTCATGGTTTCCTCCCTCAATTTTTGCAGATTTTTTTACCCAAATATTATCTTCCCAGAATTCTTTTGAAAAATGCAACCCCCTGAGCCCTGTTCTACATCTCCCTTTCCTGTTTTATTTTTCTCAGTAACACTTACCGCCTCTCAGCCTCCCACAATATAAGTTCCATGCAGAGAAGGATTCCTGCTGTTTGTACTCACCCACATACACCCAGAGGCTAGTGTGCAGTTAGTATAGTACCTGCCTCACAGGGTTGCTGAGATTCAATGTGTTAAAACATGCAAAGCCCCTGCATAGCACATGGCAACACACTGAGAACTCTATAATGTTTGCTATTGCTTGGGTTTTGTTTTAAACTTTGTGGGAAATCTAATGGGTGATTATCATTTTACAGATTGGGAAACTGAGGCTCGGTATCTTTTCCTTGAAGTTCCACGTTTGTGGTTGGCAGGGTCAGGATTCCTATCTAGATATGATTCCGAGTTCTGTGCACTCTTCGCCCTTCCTCTGCTTTGGAAGTCCTGGGATAGAAGTGAGGCAGAAAGTCCATTCTTTCTGGAATAAGCTCGAAACCTGAGGATTCACCAGCCTAGGGGGTGGGAGGCTGGGGAATGGATTCTGCAGAAGCTGAAGAGCATTGACTGACAGACCTGCATGAATCTGAAATGGCGGGTGGCATTTTGTTTACTTCCTAACTTCACCAAAAAATGTTAGCAAGCCTGCCAATTAAAAAATGTTTTCATGACCCCAGAAAATCCATGGATTGGAGACATTTACTTTAAACAGTCATTCCACCATAACAGGAAAGAGGCAGAGCAGAGGAGTTTATTATAACAGCTGCTTTCATACCCCAAACAAGGTTTGGCTGTTTTTGGCAGGTTGTACTGTAGTTGGCAAGAAGCTGATAGACTGTGTGAGTTTCCTTTCCAAAGATCATTTTGCTTCCCCCCCACCAAAAAAAAAAAAACACACCCCCAGCTGGACTATCTAGTGTGAACGGCAGATGTATGGCTCTCCACCACCCCCCTGTCCTTCTGGGGTGTCCATCCAACCTGGGCCTCCGTGGGGCATGAGTATGTACAGCAGAAAGAGCCTTGGGATTGCAAAGACGTTGATTCAAACCTAATGATTCCTTTAGCAGCTGCTCAACTCTCCAAACCTAGGTATCCCTGTCTGCAAGGTTCTGAGGACCCGGATGAAGGAGACAGAGATGGAGCACAGAGCTAGGTTGTATGGGCAGCTCTGAGGATGCTTCCTGGTCAGTATTGTGAATTTCCATGGCTGGAGGTTTCAGTTCTGCCTCCTTCTGAGGAAATCTCCTGAGATTTACCAATTGCAGGCAGCAGAGAATGTTAGGTACAAGCCCCTTTCCTGAAGAATTTTTCAAATGTGACTTCTCTGCAACACCTTTCCTTCAAACACACAAACCAGAAATGGAATCAGGAGAGGTGTCAGGGTACCTACCCCTGCATGTGCCAGAAGAAAGAAAGGGAAGGAAGAGAAGAGGACCCGGTGGTGGCCCGAGGGCAGGGCTTCACTGAGCTTAAAACTGGAAATCCTACAGGAAGTGAAGGCCCCTGACTGCTAGGATCTGGACAGCGCTGGGCTATACCTCCTGTAAAACCCAGTGCTCAGCAAGCGCCTGAAACCATTTCAAGGCTAATGGCTTCCAGATGGCAGAAATGCAGCCAGCGCAGGATGCACGCAGCACGTGCGGGCACGAGGTGTCTGATGCCCATCAGCTGGGCTGCTGACCCAAGGTCATAAAGAACCCATATGAATTATGACTGACCCCCTGCAAGCTTGGATCCCCTGGCTGGACTCAACAGTGGTACTGGACTCAACAGCCAGGTATGGACGTGTCCTGGAAGCTACCCTTCCCAGCTCTCTGGCCACATTTACTCTTTAGCATCTTGGTCTGAGCCCCAAGGACAGCACATGCCGGCTGCTCAAAAGAAAGGAGCTTCCCAGAGCATTGCTAGGTTTTTTGGACTGTGGTGGAGGAAATCCTTGGCCAATGCTGGAAGCTTTGAAGACCTTTTTTTTTTTTTTTTAAATCTTAAAAGCTTTTAATCCTCTGTCTATTCAGAGCCTGAGTTTGGAACACTTGCCTTCCAAAGAGAAGCAGGAAAGCCAGGGAGCAGCCCAAGAAAGACAGGGGGTGGATTCAAAGGGCTACCACCATCTGGACACATAAACAGCAGCACTCCTGGGCTCAAGCTCAGAGAAGGGTGGATTGGGGGAAAATGGATGGGCGGGTGAGAGGTGGGTCCTATACTCCTTTCTCACTTGGAGAACTGTGGTTTAATTCCATATACCAAACACCAACTCAACCCTAAAAGGAGAATAAGGAATTGTGTACATCTTCAGCCCTAGCCTCATGTCTAGGGGTGATATTTCAAATACTTAAAACACGTTCTAGTACAATCATGGATCAATTAAAAGGGAGACACTAGAGTACTCCCCGTCAGCCCTGCGTATATCTCAACACAGACATTAAACTCCATTAAACACACACACAGAGCAATTATCTGTGGGTGGAATATCCCAGCACAGCCTGCACACTTTCCACTGTTGACACAGAACTTTCACTGCCTGGCACATTTCCCAGAGGGCACCCTGCTCCGCATGGACCAGGCTGCAGGGAGCTAATGGTACATCAAAAGACACACTCTATGCCCAAGTTGTGAATTGAAAACAAAAACAAAAACAAAAAAATGTTAAAAATAAAAGTAGACAGATGAATGGCTATTTTAAGTTGTTCCACTGTTTAGGGAAAGTAGTTGCAGGGACAGGTGCCAGGGCTTGCAGAATATTCTTCCATTCCTACGAAGCTATGTAAAAAACCCAAGTGTACCACCTGGTGAACCAAAACAGTCAGATGCAATTATCACGGGTTCCTCAGCCAACTGACCAGCATCAAGCCCCGCAGGGCTTGGCCGGTGAGGGAGAAAGGAGGAGGCAATGCTGCCCTCCAGGAGCTTACGAGGAGATCCTCGCAATTGATTTCCTGGCAATTACTATTAAAAGTTGTCGGTCAATCTCTAGTTCCTACACTGCTCTCCATGGGGACAGTGTAAATGCCAAAAGGTATACTAAGAAAAAATACTTTGTCTTGTCCTTTCTGGACTCGTCTTTCCAACATGATATACTTCATTCCAAATTTCCCGTTTTCTTTCCACTCCTTCACTGCTATCCTCTCAATGTCCATCTGTCTTTTCTTTCTTTGCTCGCATGCCTATTCTCCTCTGCCATTACCTCCACCCTATTTCTTCCTCCTAGTTCCTTATTTCCACTGGTGCCCTCAAGAACCTTACATCCAAACTGCCAGAAATAATCCTGAATGCCCTTGGGTGAAGATGAAATGGGACACGGTGGGACCGAACGGCTTGCTGGCTATTTCCAGCAAGCCTCCTCCTGCCACACACAGGGATCACTCTGTTTGGGAGACCAGGGATGGATGGATCATGCAACCTTCTATCACAGCACTTGAACTTCATTAGGAGAAAAAGCCTAAACAAGCAGAACTGTTTACTTACTCCAAACCAGATCCATACAACCCCATTTTTTTTTTGAAAAAAAAAAATAAGGGAAATAGAAGAAAATCATGAGCGGGCGGGGGGCGGGTGTAGTGCGAAGGAAGAAATGAGGAACAAAGAGTGGAGAGAAAGACCCAGCTTCAGAGTGACCACGATGTACTCTACTCGGGTCAAAGCTCAGAATACTAAAACTGTTTCTAATGTTCCACTAAGTAGCAGCCCCTCGGTGCTTCTGACAAGTGATTTAGAGTGAAGTGGTCTGTCCCCAGGGGGGCTCATGAATCTCCACGCACCATGGTTCAACCCAGAGAGCAAGAGTGGCCCAGTCAGGAAGGTGGCAATGCAAAGGTCAGACGTGCAGGGAAGAGATCATTCATCAGCCTGATGTGTGAGCATGCCTGGGACAGCACACAGGACAAGAGCCATCTGGTAGCTTTGCTTGCAAGACCAGATTGAGAAGGCACCAGCACAAAACCACAAAGGAGAAGATGAAGCTGTATTTCCGGAGGAAAGAAAGCAAAGATTTCCACCCAAAGCTGAGGTAAGAGCTTTATTCTTATTTTTTTTTCCATTGATGAAGAAAGACTCCTACTTCCGTCTGATTTGGATTATTTTTAGCACGTATGCCTCAGTGTTGGTGCCTGACACGTCTGGCCACGTCCTTTTCCACCCTGAAAATTTTCAGTAGCTTCCCGCTGCCTAGAGTTTAAAACAGAAACCCAAGAGCCTCATGTCCAAGGTCTTCTTGATGAAGCCCACCCCCACTCCTCACCTCCACCTTCTCCTCTGCACTCCTCAGGTCTGGCTTCGGAAGACTGGTCGCTTCCAGAGCACATGCCGCTGTCTCCTGCTCTTCTCGTCAGTTTCTCTCTGCCAGGAACACTGTCCCCTGCTTGCTTGTCTGGCCAGACTGCACTCATCCTCTACAACCCACCTCAAAACCCCAATTCCTCTGTGAAGCCTGACTTCCGAGGGGCTCCATCTTCTACACCCCCACTGCACTCAAACACTCCCCCCCCCCCCCCCGGCAACTTGCCTCTCATGATAATAGAGATTACAACTCTCTCTTGTCCTCTTTTTGTCACCAGTGCCTAATAAAAGACTGCTGCAAATGTATACAGATCATTCATATAGTATTCATTGGAGTCTCTCTCTCTCTTACACACACACACATACATACACACAATGTCATTACTTCCTGCATCTCTAGTGATTGATTCTAGTTAGGTCCTTTTCTACCAAGTGTCTGATCAGGGACCCAGCAGTGGGACAGATGCAATGAAATAGAATGCGCCACAGATCAAAAGTTAAGTTTAAACTTGGAAATGACTTCTAAGTGCTTAGAGACCTCATCTGTTTGGGCCTCAGTTTTCAACTCAGGCAGGAGATGCATGTCTGCATGAGAGTGGAGTAGAGAAGAGAGAGAGGGGCAGGGGATGGGGGGGTGCATGCAGAGGGCCTTGTGCAGACTGCCACCTGGTCCCTTACAGCTGGAAGGGGACCTGGCCCCTGCAGAGTGGCTTTGTCTGAAGAATCACACATTATTTCCCTTTTTAATCGGCCTTTTTTTCAAAGAGACACAGAATAAGAAGTGGAGCCCTGTATAAATGTCAAAGTCAGTGGATCCAGAGACAGAGAAAGCCAGGTAAGGACAGGAAGGGCTCCTTGCATTGCAAAGCAGGTACAGAAAAGTGAAGTGAGTACTTATGCAGGAAAGAATGTTTGAAACAGTCAATTGTACTGAGATATAATCGTGCTCCAAAACTCCAGTTTTCAATGAAACTGGCAAGAGGAGAGACAGATATCAAACTCTCAATTGTTCTGCAGTTCTGTGGTGCAGTCTGTGTTCCATTTCACCTCTCATTAGGAAAATAATTATTAGATTTATGAATGCCAAACACTCATTATTCACACAGGTTAAGCAAGGATACAGGTTTGTGACATTCTAAAGAACTAAAAAAATGTCCTGCACACCATAAAGGGAGACAGAAGTCTTCCTAGGGATTAGGAATGGGCTGCAATACATCTGTCATGGAGCTGAAATCATTTGCACATACCATGCACACTGTGTGCTAAGCAGGCATTGCAGATAGCCAGAAGATCTGCTCACCAATGAAAATACAGCTTCTAGGGCAAAATGTGTCTTTAAATATTATAATATTTGCCTTAAAGAACACCTTTCCTGTTTTAAGTTAGTGGCTACTCATATAAATCCTTCAGATACACTAACTGGGAAAAAAAAAAAAAACCCTTTTTGTTTCTACTTTTCATGCACAGAGGCAAGAATACAGGATCAACTAGTTTCACAGGTGTGGTCTGACTTACTACTTTAGACAATGGCTTGCTCCAAGGCAGGAAGTGAGTCTTCTAAGTGTTCTGCACCTCATCATAATGGGGAACGTTTTCCTAACCTAGCAAGTTCAAGGCATGCAGAAATAGGATTTGAAAAGACAAAAAAGGCTGGAACTGGAGCAAACCCAATGTACTAAGATCTGATGAGATGCAGCCGTTCCTTATGTTAGCAGTGTGGTGTGATGGAAAGAGCCCATTCAACTTTCCACCCCAACACCCCACTGGTTAGTGCATAAGTCCCACTGAGTCCCAATTTCTTCATTTGTACCCAAACATAATAGAACTATTATGTAGATTAAATGGGACCTTGCATTTCTGATAATAAATATAGTGAATAAAAAATTCAGCTACAACAGGTTGGATCAATGTATAGTATTCCCCTCTTCTCTCTTTTTGAAATGCTATTCCTTTTCTGGGGTGGGGGGATGTCTACCTATAGACAGCATGGATTCTAGTCTGCACCCTCATGCTGTGTCACAAGGGAAATCCCTTCATGGGGAGTCTGTGGATCATGTGGGTCAATCTATCTAATTCTTGAGTTTGGAACTGGGAAACTCATTGTGGTAGCACACAATGAGTTTCTTTACATGGGTGTCTTTTCACCTTGCCCTTATCAACACCAAAGTGGCTTTTTAATTTTAAAGCAAAAAAAGCAATTGCTAAAATATAAGATGGTTTAGCAGCAGCATCAAAAAAAAAAGAAAGAAAGAAAGACTTACGAGCCAGGTGTAGTGGCACACGCCAATAATCCCAGTGGCTCTGGAGGCTCATGAAGGAGAATTGAGGGTTCAAAGCCAGCCTCAGCAATTTAGCAAGACCCTAGGTAACTTAGCAAGACCCTGTCTCAAAAATAAAAATCAAAAAGGGTTGGGGATGTGGCTCATTGGTTAAATTCCCCTAGGTACCAAATCCCCAGTACCAAAAAGAGAAAAGAAAAAGACTTAGGAGTTTAAAGGAATAGCAAATTCAATACATGGTGTGGTTAATACATGATGTGATAGAGTTGGGGAGGCAGGTTTATATACCTCCACATCCTAACTCCCCCATTGCCTCAATATAACATCTCAGAGGGCAAAATAATATCTGCCAAGGCCAGGTGTAGCAGCACATGCTTGTAGGTCCAGTATTTGGGAAGTTGAGATGGGAGGATCACTAGAGTTCAGGAGTTTGAGATGAGCTTGGCAACATAGCGAGACCCCATCTAAACCAAAAACAACCCAACTGCCAGAAACATGATACAATCATATATCCCAGCAATATGATTCTAGCTAGTTAGCTATATTAGTTGTGATAACCAATATCATAACTTATTATCATGACAAAAATTAAGAGTCAAGAAACAAATATGAGGTCCAGCTCATGGAAAGATCTATACATTCCACAAGAGGATGTAACTTCCCCTTCCCCCACACCTCTCCACCATCCCTTTTTCACATTCCACCTATGCAGCCACCAATGCCTCTGATTAGTAAAGAACCCAGGCAGTAATTCTCAACCTTGGCTGCATCTGAAGTGCCCAAGAAGCTTTTATCCATCTTGAGGTCAGGCCATGGTCCAGTCAACGAAACCAGGATGTCTGCATTTGGGGCCAGGCAAGCATCCAGGTGCTTCCAACATGTAGCCAAGGATGGGCCTGCTAGTCCCACTTGCCTTTGGAGCATGGTACCAGTTCTGGGCCACAAACTTGAAGAAGGGTAGAGAGAGAGGAGCCTGTTCAGAGGAATGTGACCGGGGCAGCAAGGAAGTCTGACTTCTGCCACAGGACAACTGGCAGAGACCTTGGAGAAGCGGGTCTTGGAGGTACAGCTATTACTTGCAAACACTTGAAGGACTTCAGGTGTAAGAGGAAGTTGTTTGGTTTTCCTTCATTACTATCCAAGGGAAGGAACTAAAGGAAATTGGATTTCAGCTCAATCAAGAAATTTCTTCTTTTTTAACCTGTAGTATGAAGTCAATGGGGAGGGATCACAAACCCCTTTGTTTCAATAACTCCAATTCCTTCCTACGTCACCTTCCTTCAGGTTGGCTGTTTCAGTGTGCTGATACTTTTTTCTACCGCTGAGAGCTTCTTCAGGATTTCATTGACCTTGATCTCACCAAATTCCAAACACAGAAATTCAGATTCCTTAAGAATCTCCCTCATCCTCTCCAGAAAGGGAAAGAGCTCCTTAGGTGGTACTTGTGGACAGAGCTAGCTCCACAGAAGCTCCTCAGTGATGCCCAGGTAGCCACAAAGGCATCCTATACCAGGCTGCTCAGGGGCTGGACTGGGAACTTGCAGCCCCAAACTTACCTGCCTTGGTCTGCAAAGTGTGCCACCCCCCAGCTTAGAACTTTCTTATGAAGAGGTCTTCAGACAGGGACTAAAGGGGTGCAGCAGAACATGCAACCCATTGCTGACATGGGTACATAAACCAGAGTGAGAACCCGCTGGGCAGAGATTCTGCAGGAGCTGAGGCACTAGACACAGGGAATCAGACTCAACGGCCCTCAGCGTCCTTTATAACTGTGATTCCAGATGTCTTTGATTCCAGGGGCTCAGCGGCTAGTAATGGACTAATTATCAAATCTGCAGAATGAAGGAGAAGATTCTGTGTAATTCAGGAGAACAAATCTATCATAAACCTTACCAAATGGATAAACACGAATGGGTTGGAACATAGGAAGAAACCCAAGAAAACAGAAATGTCTAAAACAAGTTTTCTCTACAACACCATACACTTCATTAGAACAATTCAAAACACAGCAATAAAAAGCAGTCACGGTAAATGGCCTGGCTGTGGCGGCTCCCTAGGAGGGTATCTGCTGATTTAAGAAGGCAGACAGTCTGCAGGAGACTCCTGCTGTTTATATGGTTGTCCAAGTTAATTATCCCTATACTTTCAGATGAGGTGAATGGTATTCTGTTTATCTAGGTCAAATATTTGGAGCTAACTCTGTCCCTTGATAGTCATATGAAAATACATAGTGTTGTCCTTTTGGGCATTATAAGAAAGGATCAGGTTAAAAAAAATAGCATCCCCTTCTTTATGGGCACAACATAGTAAGCCTTTATTTCTAAAGGGCTCTAATTAGACCCAACTCCAAACAAATGATTTTAAAAGGGATTAAAAAAAAGAAAGAAAAATGTTTGTGGACAATTATTTCTCTTTCTTGATTCATGATGTACTTTTGTCTTTGAGTTTATGGAATGTTTCCCTACAGAAATGATAAAAATCTGGCTTCTGACCTCTACAACTATTCCTAGAAACAGTAACTACCACTGAGTATGGAAGACAGCATGAAGTTACCATAGAAAACTAGGAATGTGTGTTCCCAGAACAAAGAGCAACAGCGTCAGATGCAGGAAGAAAGTATGTTATCACAATGTAGGAGAAGTGTTCGTGTGATTTAATCTGCAACATAAAATCTTTGGAAGAGTCAGGTATTTCCCGATGGCATTTAACAAGATGCCCTTTAAAGTTAATCTTGTTTCATATCAAGTCAGTCAAAGTGAGCTGAGGATAGAGGGGAATAAACCCACCGTGGAGGATTACTGGGAAACCTGCTCTGGGTACGATGGGGAGGAAGGATGGTTTGCCTTTGGAGGGATGGAGCCCTCAGGAAAGTGCAGATTCACTGAGCTTTTAGAACTATAGGCTTCCCTTAGACGGTGGCCTTTAGAGTCATTTCCAGTGTTTCTAACATTATTACAGGACAGCTATGCAAGGCACTTAAACAAACACAGGCGTGCAGTGATAACAGGAAGACTAAGACATGGCTGCCGTCATCTTGGAATCCCAGATGATACTGCTACACAATCCTCCTACTCCAAGTGCCTTCTGTGGACCAGCAGCATGTGTGTTTCCTGGAACCTTGCTAGAGGCAGAACCTCAGGCCTCTGCCCAGACCTACTGAATCAGACTGTCCATTTTAGCAAGATCCCCGGGTGACTCTTCCTGTGCCCCTTAAAGTTGGGGAAGCACTGTGATAAAAGACCTTCAAGTCTCTCATTTTGCAGATAGAAAGCCAAGGCTCACAGTAGTTGGGTGACTTGATCAAAGTCACACCATGAATTCACATCAACCAAATCTAGAACGGATGTTTCTTGATGGAAAAACATGTTACAAGAAAAGAACAGACCTGGGAACCAGGGAGACCTGAATTTGGAAGCTCTGTGTCTCCACTTTTTACCCATCCTTAGTAGGGGTGATTATATTTTCCTAGTAGTATAATTCTGAAGAATTCAACAAGATAACATATGTAAAATGCCTGAAGTGTTCAAAAAATTTAATATCCCACATTTTTTTCCCATTCCCACCAGCACCTTCTAGGAACATACAGCCTCTGGGAGAGGCCAGGGGTTCACCACGTGGTAAAGAGTTTCACTGGGCAAAGAATGCAGAATGCTACCATCTCCACTAAAGGGCCGGGGTGTCACATGGCTGCTCCATGTTCTTCAGGACTGTGGCCTGTGCTGCATGGAGACCCCTGGATGTTTCTAGTCCTGTTTTCTAACACAGTGACATGCTCACTTTTGGCAGGTTAATTGGCAGTGTTGTCAGCACAGCTGCCTTTTATTGCCAATAAACTTGGGTCCCTGAGAGCTGTGGCCTTAATTATTTGTTATTTCTTTTTCCAAGGGGGGATAAAGTAGGTCTTTGCTTTTAAAAATGTGTCTCCTGCATCAGGACAAGAAACTGAAGAATTCACTCAGGAATTTAGCACACAGCAGTCACTAGGAGTGCCTCACAAGAAGGAAAAAAAAAATCGCAGACGCTACAGCACTTTTGTGCTAGCCTATAATCTTGGTTTTTTTTTTTTCTTTATCTTTCTTTCTCCCCCGAAAAAGATTCAGGCTTAATGGCAAAAATTTCACTTCTCTTAATGGCACAGAATGATCTGCATCCATTCTAAGCCTCATGAAGAAATTTCCACCAGTAAAATATTGTGATTCTGTTCCCCAATTCCCCAACAATGTTTGAAGGCTCTAATGTCATGATGCAATCCTTTAGTGACAGTCTCTTACTCAGTACTTGAGAGCTGCTCAATTTCTCATAGCACCACTGGTTCAGATACAACCATCCTTGACTGTGTATTCCATGGCTCTTAAAAATAATGTGCTCTAAGGAAATTCAGAACCTTCATTGACAGCATTGAGAACTGGGCAAAAAATCATCCTGATGAGTCTAATTGCTGTGTAACCTCAGTGTGTCACTTTTAAAAGCTTGAATATCTTGTTGGGTTTATCAGAGCACTTTTCCTTACGTGTGACAAAACTAATATTACATAAAACAGAATCCTGCTGAGTTGACTTCATACACTACTAAAAAACATTTGGTCTGGCCCATTATTAGCTTTCTCAAATATTTGGGATCTAGGGAAATCAGAGAAAAATTTAGTTCATGGGGAATGCAAAGGTCTGTTGTAGCCAATAGTTTTCAGTATCTTTCCCACAAAAGAGCTTCCTGGGTTGGCTGGTAGGCAGACAGATGTAAGTTTCACCTTCTTTCATTTCTACCTTCTAGTCGAGGGGCTAATGAACTGTAAAGACAGTCCCAACTAGACAGCAGGAGGGACAAGGAAAAAAAAGAACTTGGTAACGGGCCATGTACATAATTGGTACTTAGGGGAAAAAAATCAAGCTTAAACAATAATTTTTAAGGCTGTTAGTATCCCTGAGCTTCCAAAATGGCAAGACATAGTAAACTAGTAAACTATTCTATTATAGTCAAACACAACTTCACTTTAAATAGAGTCCTTGTAAAATTGAACTAGATTGATATTTTAATCAGAGTTATCTGTATAATCTCGAACTAAATCTGCCTAATTGGATCATCTGCAATGGCTCTTTTGGCCATTAGTCCTAATTAACATGGCGCCACCATTACTGCACATGTTCATGTGGCTTAAAAGTAGAAACTGACATCATCCATAGCCTTTTTAGGAGATTCACTCAACATTTTTGTATGTGGGTCAATCTCTCCAAATGCCAACCATGCATCAATGAACTTTGTAGACTCCAGGCTGACAATACCTAAGTCACTTCATTGGCTATTTGTGACCACCATGTCCCAGAGGTGATATGTTACAGAAATGGGAAACACAGAGATCATGTGGGGGAAACAACTGAAGGTAGTATTCCCATACCTGATGGCATGCAAACTAACAGAAGCAACATTTAAGGCAGGTTTTGCCACAAACTTTGACTCCTAGGAACACTTATCAGAGCAGACAAATCAGTAATTATTATAATGATTGTGCTTATAAAACTCTTATCTATTGTTTCTCCCTTTCTTTATGGACCATATCCACTAGGTGAGGACATATCTGCCCCCCCACACACCAGGGTCAACAAAGGAAGTTTATCTCAGGAGCCCTCCTGCCCCCATCTCTGCATGGCTCTTCTTCCTCCTGAACACCCTTGCCTTGTCCCAGGTGTGTTCATGGCCCTGCCAGCTAACCACAGCTGCTCCTGTGGCACTTCCCAATTTTTCTTGGTCCCAAGTACGTGTTCCTCCTAAAACGATACTCTCTCCCCTATGGAGTGTCTAAGCCAGGCATCAGAAGGAAAGCAAGCTGCTGCACTATTCATTAAATTCAAAATTTAGTGTAAAGGTGGAACCCCATACAATACCCATGCAAGGGTACTGACAATTGAAGAGGTGAGCTTATTGACACAATGGGATCTATAATGGATAGAATTTCAGCCAGTGTCATTTTGCAAAAGAAGTTACTTCAGGCAGAATTGGAGATATTTGTTTTTCAGACAGAATTAGAAATGAACATTTAAAAGCAAGAGATATATAGAAACTCAGCCCTCTATATCCACTGGATCTGCATCTGAGGATTCAACCAACTAAGGATTGAAACTATTTGGGGAAAAAAAAAGCATTTATATGGGACATGTACTGACTTCTCTTGTCATTTCTAAACAATATAGCACAACAACTATTTACACTGGAAAGTGTGTTTGGAATAACATGCTTATTTGCACAGCATGAACATTGCATTAGGTGTTAAAAATATCGAGAGATGGTTTCAAGTATAGAGGGGGATGGTCATAGGTTATATGCAAATACAATGCTATTTTATATGAGGGACTCTCTAGATTTTGGTATCCATAGAAGGTCCTGAAACCAATCTATCAGAGATAACAAAGGACAACTGTATATCTGTTTTACACACTTACACACGCACACACACACAGTCACTATATAGAACACTATGCAGCAATTTATATATAGAGAGAGAAAGTACATTATAAATACAAAATAGAAAGTTTCCTGGACACTACAGAGCAGCAAGCCCCTTTTGGTTTCTTAAATCCAACCAAGAGATCACAAACAAGGTCAGCCCTGGTCTTCCTCCTCTACCTCAGAGCAACCCTCCTCACCCTTCCCCTCTCCCTCTTCGCTGAGAAAAATCAGGCTCACTCAGTGCCACCTAACTCCAGCCTGAAAATCAGAACTGGAAACTGGGCACAGCACTTCTGAAGAGGTGCTAGTCCCTGAGCCTGACCTGCGAATATGGGAATCTCAAAAATTGACAAAATAACACTCAGAGATCTGGCCACAATCATAAGTCTGCAAACCACAGCTCTGGATTTCTAATGACTGGCTTTCATTCTAATTTTTGTTCTAATCTAAGGTCAAGATAAGATCCTGAAGGATTTAAAAAAAATATTGAAATCACAAGTAAACAAAAGGAAGGCCCCGAGCTAAGGGCCTCACCTGACTTATTTCACCAGGTGCTGCCTTGGCGGGGGGGCAAGTTCCAGGGCCACTCACATCTGCATGTCCAGAGAGCAGCCCTCAGGTGCTCCAAACCCTGGTAAGGGAAGTCATCTTGCTGTCCAGAGGCTGGTTTGCTATGGAAGCAGAGTGGGCCTGTGCCTCTCCTACTGTGAGCTAATTCTAAAAGAGGCACCAGGACAAAGTTGAATTAGACTTTAAAAAAGCAGAGACTGCCATCTGAGATTCAGGTTTTTGGTGTTTTGTGGGCTTTGTTTTTGTTTTGTTCTGATGTTCCATTAACCATTTCAACTCACTAAGGGTCATTCATCAAAGGATTCTTTTCTGTGTTAAGAGATTTAAGAGACAGCAGAAGAAATAGCTCTTTGGTGCCAGCATCATAATCCCCACGAGTTAGGAAGACCCTGAATTCCTAAGGTCCTTGTCACAGGTTACCAGCAGTGCACAGAAGGCACGGGGCCACTCCTGGGCTGCTACATTGCTGGGAAAAAGTAAACCAAGTAGCAAACCAACATCTTTCAGGAAGTATGTAAGGCTGTGGGCCGATACATGTGTGTGTCCAGAGGAAAATACTTCTGTTTCTTCTTCTTTTTTAGAAGAGGGCTCACATTACATTGCCCAAGCTCCCCACCCCATCCTCCTGACTCAGTCTCCCAAATGGATGGAACCAAAGGACCCCACCATTGAACCCAGCTACTTTTACCTTTTCTTTTAACCTGAATTTCTGGCTTTCTCACAAAACCATTTCTAAACAATGGGTTTTCCAAACCAAAGTCTCAGATTTGTCTGTCAAGAGGGTCTTGTCCCCACTGCCTTAACATGAACTCGATCTCTAACAATTTGGGGCATTGGCTCTTGGGTGTGTAGTTACTGGCGTCTTGTAGATCCAGCCTCCGCACGCTCCGGGTGTTCCCAGCTGGAAGCCACGTAGGAGATGACACATGCTCTTACTTTAGGACTGTGTGCAGGTGCCAACTGGAATGGCCCAAGTGGAACTAAGTGTGCCCAAACAGAAGAGAACCGGAAAGAACAATCTGAAACATTTCATCCTGAGCAACTGGAGGATGAGTTGCTTTTGGAAACTTTTGGCAAATAATTGCACCAAAATATTTCACTTCTTTAGAAAATACACAATGTATACTGTGTTAGTACCATACTGAGAAATGGGATTCACTTCTCTGACTGTAACATATAGTTTATATATATATAGTATATATAATAATACATAACATGGGAGGAATAGACGAACTCTAGATAGGGCAGAGGGGTGGGAGGGAAAGGGAGGGGGCATGGGGTAACTAATGATGGTTGAATGTGATGATCATTATTATCCAACGTACATGTATAAAGACATGAATTGGTGTGAATATACTATATATACAACCAGAGATATGAAAAATTGTGCTCTATATGTGTAAAAGAATTACAATGCATTCTGTTATATATAAATAAAAAAATTAATATATGTGTGTATGTGTGTGTTGTGTGTGTGTGTGTGTGTGTGTATTTGTTTGGGTTTGGGGTTTTGTTTTATTTTTGGTGTGTGCCATATCAAGTACCAGGGGCTCTCTGGCTATAATATTCCTGTTGATTGGGAAGAAGAATCCTGGCTTTTGGACACGAGTTTATAATTCAGAGCACCATGACAGCAGAAACATCCATGTCTGAATTTACTTCATCTTTGAATTTCAGGGATAACCAAGAAAAAAAAACAATACTGTCCCCACTCATTTTCCACTGTAGGCCAAAGTAACTAGAAACAAGTTAGCTCTTCAGAGGTTTGATGACAATGTAGACAGGAGGTGGCAAGGAGTTATTTTTACTGTGGTATAGTACTTAGAAAAGCAATCATTACAACATACAGAGTTCAAGTTCATCCTTATATTTACAATGAGGAATTGCTTCTGGGAAGATCTGGCCAAAGGTATATTGAAGTTTCTACAATGTTGGTGAAACTAGTCTTGTACCCGGCTGAGAACATCCACCCACTCACATGTGCTGACCTACTTTGTATGTTTGGTTAAAAAAAAAAAGTGGAAAGAATAAATCCTTAGGTTGTTTATGGCCAGTGTTTATCTGGGGCCCTTCATGGGGTCCAGAACCAGAGGTACTTGTCCCATGAACAGAGCATCACAGGAGCATTCCTGCCTATCAGATGGATGTTTCTTCCTAAGTTAACTGCAGGGAGTCTTTCCTGCCTACTGTGTTTGGAATTTTCCAGAGATGTACACTAGTGGCAGCTCAGCATGATTATCAGGACCTACGATTCACCGATCCTTTGGATGAGTCAGGTGGGCCTGGGAAGGTAGAAAAACAAGCGTACTAAAATCAAAAGACCCGGGTTACAAGCCTGGTTCTTCCCCCTATATCCACACCAACTTGCTGAAGCCTTAGTTTTCTCATCTGAATGATGGGATACTCAGTCAGTCTGCTGCAAAATGTTTATGAGGTTTAAGTTAGATATTTGTTGGAAATGATGGGAGTCTAGTTTATTATTAATTTCACTACATTATATAAATCTGTGGGCTGTCACTTGTGTTTGACAAAACATACGCTTGCATTCTGGTGAATGCCACAGCCTTGCAAATCAAAAACAAAGCAAAATAACACACACGTGCACACAAATCAGGTTTTTGAAATTAGGTCTGTGCTTCTCACAATTTGCTTTAGCTACTAAGGAAAAGGGGTAAGTCTTAAAAATATGCTCAGCCCACAGCTTTATCTGTAAAAAAATGAGGACTTTCACAGACCCACCTTTAGCTAGAGTTGACAGTGAGACACATGCTCTCAGGTCAGGGATTTTTACTAACAGCGCAGTCCTGGTGCTGAGCCCTGGGGTTGCACTATTGGTCCAGAATGATCAATTACTTCCTTCCATGGTTAAACCCCTTTGGAAAAAAAATTTTTTTTCTTTGTTACATAACCCAAGTTTCAATCTCCTTTGTTCTTAAGTTTTTTTGCCAGTGAAGAGAAGCTTAAGTTCACTGCCTGCTAATACTTTCTGAGAGCCTGTTGCATGAAATAGTATTCATGGATGATTGCCTAAAAGACATGAAGAAAATCTCTTCCTCTAGATATCCTAAATTGTATCCACACGTCAAGCCAAACCATCAAAAAGCAGGCGTAGGCTGAATGGTTCTGGCCCTGTGTAGAGCTGCTTTTACTGAATTACACTCTGGCAGTGTGCCATTGGCTTACACTGAGGGACATTACAAGAAACAGTCCTATAAAAACTGCTAGCATTGAAGATAGTTTCACTGTATCCTGCATCGAGCCTTTAATAAAAAAAATCAGTGGAGAAATTTCCCTTGACCTTTCATTCCAGAAGAAGTCTGTTTCTTTTGAGTAACTGGCTCCCTCCCCCACCATAACAGGTACAATGAATTCCTATTTCACCTTTTTGCTTTTGTGTCTAGGAAGCTCAAGGTCAAATTTTCTTCCCAATTCTAACAATTGTACATGAACTATATATAAAGTAACTGCTGGTGGTCTTATATTATTTTCATCTCAGGAGTTTTTTACCCTTGAAATTTCTTTTTTAAATTTTTATTGTAGATATGTAAGGTATACAACACAGAGATTTCTTCTTCATGTACTATGTGTTTGTCTCAGTTCCCCTGAATCTTTTGAGAGCATGTGTGTATTTATACACTGCATACAGATCTTCCAGATCCCAACCTGCCTTTCCGGTCATCTTCTGCACTCTACCATGAATCTATGATCCAATCACACTGACCCTCAGAGCTCCTCGGCTGTGTCACGGAATATGTCATTTACTTCTATGTGGTTCTGCATCTGCTTATGCCTATGCATATTCCTCTGCCAGGATCACTCTTTGCCTGTCTTTCAGCCAAGGGAAATCCGGAAAGAATTCACGGCTCCTATTTCTGTGTAGCTTTCCATGCACCCTGACCGCATATTGCTTATTACCTTCCATAGTCTGTGTACACATCTGTGTCCTCTGCTGCTAAATGAGAAAGTTTCTTCTAGACAATGCACTTCCACATATCCCTCTACCTCTCTTCCAGGTCTAGAGTAAGAAGCTCTCAACAAGTTTCTGTAAAATTAACTGACTCAGTGAATACTCCTGCACCAGCACCAATACAAGAAACCCTCAGGAGGCTGTTTGTTACCAAAGTTGATTAACAATGTGTTTCGGTATTCACACAGGCCCTGTGAGATGATCCCTTGAGGTAGTGGTGTCTGGCTGAATTGGGGACACCTGGGCCACATCAGTCCTTCCTTAGAGTAGGTCCCAATCCTTAAACTTTTTTTCTGGAGACAGGAATGTGGGGATGCCTTTGTTCTACAACATCTGCATCGCAGCGTTTTATAGTTGGTTAGATGGTGGCCGTTGCTTGTCGATGGGGTCAACACCAGCGCAACAATCAAATGAAGACAGAAATATAAAAATTGGGCCTCATTCCGTTTTTGTGATCCCATAGGTGAAAAGAGAGGAGCTCAGAAAGAAGGATGGAGGTACCCTGGTTCTGGGGGCAGGACAAGTGCACACACACATAAATCTGGAGGAAAGGTAACCCTAGCTACCCGTCAGTCAATCAATTTTCCAAATGCTGGGGTTGAAATGTTGCGGTCATAGGCTCTCTAGGGCCTTGTATCATCGCCTTTCAGCAAAAGAAGAGTGTGTTTCTGATTTGTTCAAGAATCCAAAGTATTCACTGGATGATATAATAGAAGATGAAATTGGCCACTGCCGTGTTTACAGCAGCAGATTGTATCAAAATATCTCAGAAGGGCATTGATTGCAGAGGAAGTTCAATACAGTAAGCTGCAACTTTCCACCTTGAAGGTTTCCCCGTTTTTGCATCTTGCTTTGATGTTGCTTTTCTTTAAAACCTCACAGTAAAGTTAATGGAGTTATTACCATTTTAACAGGAAGGACATCAAGCCCAATACCTTCCTTTCACACATGGATGCTCCGAAGCTCTGTCAGATACCCTGACTTGCCTGAAGCTCACACATTGGCAGCAGAACCAGTATTTGATTCTAGGCCCAGGGTACTTCCTGTTATCCCACGCAGCTGCCTCTTGGTAGTCAACAAACAAAATCTAAGTACAACTAATGGGAAGCTTCTGGGAGAAGTAGCCAGTCTCCTGGTTTCCATACTGATGTCAGCTCAGTTAAAAAAACAAAACACAAAATCAATAACCCAACCTGGTACTGATGGCTTAACACACTCATTTCAAGCTTGAGCACGTGGCCAGGTGCCATGGCACACACCTGTAATCCCAGGAGGCTGAGGCAGGAGGAGATCCAAGTTCAAAGGCAGCCTCAGCAAGGGCAAGGCACTAAGCAATTCAGTGAGACCCTGTTTCTAAATAAGATACAAAACAGGGCTGGGGATGTGGCTTAGTGGTTGAGTGCCCTTGAGTTCAATCCCCAGTAACCCCTTTGCAAAAAAAAAAAAAAGAAGAAGAAGAAGAAGAAGAAAAAATGGTTGAGCAAGTGATTAATGGATACAAGGATAGATGCTAGAGTTGCAAAGAGATGTTCGACCTTCAAGCTTGGCCTCTGGGAAAGCCTAACTTCTGTGGACCCAGTGCCTAGAGGAAAGAGTCGAGGCAAATGGAAGCCAAGCATAAGAAGACAGCAGCATTCCAGGGCTCAGACCTCATGCTCCATTGATGAAGGTGTTGTAAATGTCTCTTGGCAACCGGCACATGGTATGGATCAGCTAAAAGACACTGGTAATTTTTGTAGGTGAGTAGTGGGGACATGGTGCCCTTTCAACAGTTTACAATTCAGTCAAGAGAGTCCCAAGGAAGGCAAAAGTCTTGATGCTTTGTCTTTTTTCCCCACCTAGTACTGGGGATGGAGCCCACGTGTGCTCTATCACTGAGCTACACCTCCAGCCCTTTTTCTTTTTTTGGAATTTGTAATTCTCCTGCCTCAGCCTCTCACGTTGGTAGGATTCAGAGAGTATGAATGAGCCACTGCCCCGGACACCTTGCAGTCTTAATCCTGGCACACAGGATCCTTTCATCCTGTTCTTAGGGGACCGAGTGATCCATACTGCCCAGGCACACACAGCACAGGGGAAGCCTCAGGACGGCGTACTAGCTCAACCACTGAGTGCACTCACATTCTTGAGTTTCTGACTGCCTTTTAAAACAATAAAAACATAGATAATAATCCTTTCCAGAAAAATGTGAGGTTAAAAGTTTAAGCTGAGTTCATAGCACATACATTCCAAGAGGGTACGATACTTGGGGAAATTACTCACCTAGAGTTTATATAAGTTCTGAGGCGATTATAGTCAGCCGACAAATTGGAGCCAGAATACGTTTACATTTAAGGTTTAAAAATGTATTCTTCTTCTTATGGAAAGAAAGAAGGTGGGGGCAGAGGGAATCACCCACCACCCCATGTTTCTTGTTAAGGGAGCAGGCCCCAGCAAGTGTCAGTCCATTGTCTGAAACAGTGTGGAAGATGCCAATCCCCGGTTCCCCCTCTGTCTGTCACTCTTGAAAAGCACATCTCACATCTGCTTGCTATCAGCATTTATCTCTCAGCGTGCGTGCGCCTGACTCATTTGGAAAACTCAAAGCACATGTTTCTTCCTGCTGAGGCACCAGCCATTACCATGCAATTTACAGGCCCTCCTCGGCCCAGAGCGCACAATGTGATCCTGGGGAGCTGCCCGGGAGCTGGTCTGGGTTCTTGGTGCTGCCTTTACTGCCAGCTTGGTAAATGGAAACAATGCCCTTGTCAGCCTCTCATGAGCTCTCCTGTTATGGTTGGATGCGAGGTGTCCCCCAAAAGCTCATGTGGGAGACAATGCAAGAAGGTTCAGAGGAGAAATGATGGGGTTGTAGGAGTCTTAACCCAATCAGTGAATTAATCCCCTGATAGGGATTAACTGAGTGGTAACTGAAGTGGTGGAGTGTGGCTGGAGGAGGTGGGCATTGGAGCGTGGCTTTGGGATGGATAATATACATACATATACATACATATATATATATATATATATAAAACAAGTACTTCCTGACCACTGTGATGTGATGGAATTTATGCAACAATTCAGAAAGTCCTGGTCACAACACAAAATTGATGTGCTCCTCCTTTCTCCAAATCAGGGATGGGTCTTGGTCATTACAAGACACCTTTTACATTGGGCTTGTCTCTGCCACCCAAAATGATTTGACATCTCTAATGACTCTGAACCTGCTAATCTGGGCCTGCACAACCTACTAACTTAACTAAGTGGCTCTCTAACCACGTGAACCCACTTCATTAGGCCTACACAAGTCACATTCCAGGTTGGAATGGAAAAGTGAAAATTTTTCAGTCTGTCCGATCTTTTCTCTGGTTTTGGCTCTATTCTGCCGAAATTCATGGCAAATTCATCACCCTAGCCAATGAACACAGGTGTCTTTGGGTAAGATATGGGAAAGTTCCCCCTTCAAACAGATCAACCCCTCAGAGACTTTCTGCAAAGCAAAACCTGCACGGTCAACACAGCTACCCTGCCCACAGGTCTTCTTTTTCCAAAAGTTTTTAAATGTGGGAAAAATTCTAAAGTCTGCCTCAAATGAAAGAGGTCGCACTTGGATGTGTAAAATGCAAGAGGCCAAAGGTTTGAATCAAAACCCACTTTGTCTGTGTTATTGGAATGTTGACCATGCAGAGGGAAGGTTGGGGGAGGTTGGCACGAGTTATTTATATACATAGATCCCATTAATGCATCCCTCACAGCCATCCAGTCAAATGAACTTGTGATACAAGAACCCTCTCCCAGTTTCCTTTTCTGCAATTTCAGTTTCCTGCATTCTGAAAATATTACATGGGTGAAAATTCCAGAAATAAACATTTAAAACTATGCACTGTTCTGAGCAGCATGATAATATGTTCCACTGTCCCATTCATTCTTGCCTGGACATCCATTATCCCTTTGCCCAGCGTATCCACGCTGTATACATTACCTGCCTATTAATCACTTAGTAGCTGACTTGGTTATCAGATTGACTGTTACAGTGTTACAGCGCATGTGGTCAAGGAACCATTATTTTATTTAATCATGGCCCCCAAAGGGCAAGAATGGAGATGCTGGTAATTCAGATATGCTAAAGAGAAGCAGAAAGGGGCTTCAGGTGAAAAGGTAAAGTTCCTCTTAGGTATGAATGTAGAGAAAAACAGTATTATAGGATTTAGTACTATCCACAGTTTCTAACAAACATTAGGAGTCTTGGAGTGTGTCCCTGCAGAGAAGGAAGGACTACTATACTCGGTTGTCTTTAGAACCAGCTTCTACTCAGGACTTGTTGCTTTGGCGAGTCTTTCCACTTTTTGAATTAATTTAATTAGGTCTTTAATTCTGTGCATTTCTTAAATGGAGATTTTCTGCACTCCTGGTTAGTTCAATAGGTTCTCCAGTGTCTTTACTTCTCACCTGTGGCTTCTCTCATCCCTTCAGACTTTGTCTGCAGGTAGACTTGCCCTCTGAGGCCACCACCCCTTGAACATCAACCCCAGCTGATGTCACTCCCTAAAGCAGTGGGTTCCAAGCATTTTGAACATGTATGACACACATAAAATATAGTCATCCCTTGGTATCTATGGGGAACTGGTTCCAGGACCTCCAAGCCCAGTGGAAACCAGAAACCTTGGATGCTCATTCCATAAATAAAATGGCATAGTATTTGTAGATAGCCAGTGCATGTCCTCCTGTATATTTTAAGTCATCTCTAGATTACTTATCATACCTAATCCAATGTAAAAGCTGTGCAAATACTTGTTATATTATACTGTTTAGGGAATAATGTCAAGAAAAAAAGTCTGAATATGTTTGGTTTCAGACACTATTTTGTCCCCTTCAATGTTTTCTGCCTGGGGTTGATTGAATCCAGGGATATAGAACCTGTGGATTCAGAAACCTTACTGCGTATCCCTGAGTTCCTTATTCTATCTATTATTTATTTGTTAACTTATGAATGATCTACACAAGACGTTATCATTACTTAATAGTTTGAGACACAGAACAAACTTTGAGTGAATTTTTTAAATAAATTACAGATATGAAATTTCATCCTGATTCTCAAGTATAATTGTTCAAAATTCTGAAGGGTTGGGTTGTTTTTATTTTTGTTTTGGCCAACTGCTTGGCCAATCAAATTAGACCAGGGCTAGTTTTACCTTGTAATGGTAACTGGCAAAGAGTTGGGGGAGGCTGGACAGAAGTGCTGACTCGGTCTTGTTGTCATTTGGGTTTTTTGTTTTCTTAAAATATATCTTTTGCGGGGGGGGGGGCTGGGGATGTGGCTCAAGTGGTAATGCGCTCACCTGGCATGCACAGGGCGCTGGGTTCGATTCTCAGCACCACATAAAATAAAGATGTTGTGTCCACCGAAAACTGAAAAATAAATATTAAAAAGAAAATTCTCTCTCTCTCTAATATATATATATATATATATATATATATATATATATATATATATATATATATATATAATTGTCAGTGGACTTTATTATTTATTTATTTACATGCAGTGCTAAGAATTCAACCCAGTACCTCACACATGCTGGGCAAGCGCTGTACCACTGAGCCCCAACCTCAGCCCTATCATTTGTTTTTTGGGGGTTTATATCATCAATGCTATCTTTAACCCATGTTTCCTTCCCAGACATCTTTTTAAGCCACAGTGCATTTCATGTAGGTTAAAACTGAAGATACCTGGTCAGTGCATTTAACCAGGCAGAAGTAACCAGGCACAGTATGCTCTGTGCCCTTGAGTTTTAGAACTTGGAGACAAAAGACTAAAGATTGGCCCACTCAGTTAGGATTAACACTAGTCATCCAGCCAGGAAAAAATGCACTGGGTTTGGGAGCTGCCAGCAAATGATAGTTTCACAACTAGTTTGACATCCATCTACTTTTCTGGTTTACAACACTCCTCAAAAAGGAAAGGTTAATTACACATACTAAATATGTCCAGTGTCTTTAATACTTCTATAGGGAAGGAAGATCTATGACTTAATTTTCTAGGGAACAAACTAACAAAAAAGCAGACTTCGTCTTCACACATCTTCATTCTACAGGCCCTTTGCATACAACATCAGAACTGAAATAAATTGGAGGGATGTGGTTTTTTTCTCTCCCCATTAGCCCCCACTGCCACTGTTTAGCTATAGTAATATCTACAGTCTGAACACCTTCAGTGAATTGTGTCACCCCATTCTCATTAAATAGATACCGTTTCAACACCAAAGGTCACAGTTCTAGTTTGAGAGAGACTTTGAGACTTTATCCAAGAAAAGCAACCACCATCGTGTTGAAAAGAACTAGCGGCAAATTCCCCCTTACACCACTTCTAGGGTAGAAAACACGAGATCAGCACTTTTCTCCAATATTGCCAGTGAAGGATGTTCTGGGGCTGTTTCTCCAGTCCTTGAAAAAAATCAGCCCTTCTAACCCTGGTCTTCTCTCTTTGCATGAGCTTCCCTTGGAGGGAAAGAGCAGCTCCTTACATTTGGTGGTCCCTGATGGAGAAAGGGGACCTGTGAGACGGAGTGGGTCACTGACAGGCGCAGGCTGGATCATAGGAAAATCTCAGGGTGGGAAAAGAAGACCCAACCCATGGAAGGACGAGCTCATAACATGGACCTATCAGCTTCAGTGGCATCTGTAATGAAGTTCAAAGAAGTCAGTCCTTATGTAGAGAAGAAGGAGAAAACAGACACTGAAAGCAACTGAAGACATGGGCTGAGACAGCTTAGATCTCCAGGCTCTTCTTGGGGGAAATGTGTGAGCCAACAGCTTTGACCTTGCTTTCCACATGCTGCCTCTTTTCGCGCTCCTTGGAGATGTTTATATACTGATTGTAAGTGACCACGGACTTAAATAGTACAAGAAGGGAAGAAAGGATTAAAAGATGGTCTATATGTTGTAATCCAGACCCAAATCCTAACCTAAACACAACCAAATTCCTCTGATCTTGTTACCAATATAATACAGCAGCGTGGGTCCAAATAATGCAAAGCATTTCAGGGCCACCCAAGTACACCAGGCTACTCTGTCAGCAGCTCAAGGCACTGTTTAAAAAATAAAACCAACAAAAAAACACACACACACACAGAAAAAAAAAAAAACCCAAACTTG
This sequence comes from Spermophilus citellus, assembly GCF_964194105.1. Classification (NCBI taxonomy): domain Eukaryota; kingdom Metazoa; phylum Chordata; class Mammalia; order Rodentia; family Sciuridae; genus Spermophilus; species Spermophilus citellus. The sequence goes on along the minus strand of NC_138198.1, from coordinate 80,406,027 downwards.
AAATACTATTCAGAAAATGCACAGCAGTGTCTGAGCCTGAAAAGACTGTCCACGGTGCTGGTCTCAGGCTAAATGCTGGATGCTCCTACCCTAGACAGAACTGAAGAGGCCTATGAGGGGTACCAGCAGCCCCAGAGACCTAGCATGTGGGGTGAAGGAAAAACAGGGACAGAAGCAGCTGGAAGAATGACTAATCGGAAGGGGGAATTTCTCATCACTGTCCAGCGGGCAGCTTTGGGACCCTGCACCCGTTCCTCCAGTTGGTGGGAATCCTTCCCCATCAAACAGAGGACCAGTCTAACTCCAGGCCATGCTCTGCCTTCCATATTGTGTCATTCACTGAGTTACTCACCCATTTAGCAATTATTTATTGGCCTCTTTTTAAGCGTCATGCGCTGGGAACATGCTGAGGAATGGAACACACATGGTCCCGCCCCTCATCTGAAGTTTTCTCTAAATCTCTCTGGCAGGTTGTGTGCCTGAGTTTTCAACTAGGTTAAATGAAGATGCTCTGGCAAGAAACTATCTTTTGGGGTATTATCAGTTGTCAGTTCTGTAGAGTTGTTAAGTTTGGGATGGATGCTGAGTGCTTGCCAGGATTAGGGGCTCATTTCTTCCCCAACCCCAACTGTTGCCAAAGGAAGGGGCTAGGGACAGATGTGTGGTAAGGATTGTGGTAGAGCGCTGGGAATTATTATTATTTTTTTTTCATCTGCTTCATGGTGTGCTTGGGACTGGCCCAACCTATAATGGGCCCCAGTCCTTGGTTCAATCCTTAGGTAACCCTTGTTAAAGGGAGGGTTTGGGAGTGTATGGGGGTAGAGTGGCTGAAGAGGCTCTATTTATTCAGAATATATAGAAAATCCTATGACACTATTTTAGCAAGGACTTTCAGCTTTCTCTTAGTATAAATGGTTAGTCCTTTCACCTCCATTTGTCCCCAGTGTAGATCTGCTGGTGTTCCAAGGGAGGAATAAAACTCCAAACTTCCAGTGGCCAGTGGGTATTTAGGAGATGAAAAGGGTCCAGAAAAATTCTGGTCTGGATAACTTCTGAGTACTGGATAGCAAAGCACCAGCATGCTCTAAAAAATGAACAGAGATCTGGTCTGACTCATGCCAATTGCGTGTTCAACAGTTTCTAGGGTAAACAGATCCTTTTAGGCTGTCAGAAGTTCATGCACTGGGAATGACCAATAATGTATTCTTAAACATGTAATAAAACTTAAGAGAAAAGAGGGCCCAGGGCATGCAGGGGAAATGAGCTATTACTCCTCTGGCGTGGAAAGGCTGTTGTATTTCACGTATGCCTCGGTAAAGTAATTTCAGCTTTAAATGGCACATTTCCTTTCTTCTTTATTAGGCTTCCTGAATGGTTATTTCACCACAGGTACTTTCCTACACCAAGTAGTATTTCAGCTGTATTGTGCAAACCCGGAGATCCTTACAGAGATCTCAGGAACACTCGGTATGTCACTGATGGTCAACAACCAGCTGTCTGTGGCTCTGGAATCCTGAAACGCATACTTAAATCTGTGATAGATGTTTACGACTGTCAGAATGTGTCTCCAATCATCACAGAAATGCCTGAGCACATGGTTGTGGGTTATGCGATGTTAGGACGTGACTAACTGTGTTTTTTAGGATGGGCATGTGTGCCATTATTTATTATTGTTCTGGTAACATTTACTATTTTGGAAGGTTTGTTATTCTGTTTTAAGAAATAACAATTTGAGTGTGTGGTTTTCTTTTTTTTCTCTTTTAAAGAAGAGGTCTAAACCTTCTTTCCCTGAGTTTTGGAGCAAAGCAGCATCTGGGAACATTTGGTCCAGCTTCCTGAAAAATAAACTTTCTTCCCTTATTTTGGTAAGATGCATTCTTTATCCCTAATGAAAACAAGTCCAGATTAATTAATGAACTTTTTCCCCTTTGTGATTTATCTCCTTGGGAATACCAATCTCACGGGTGCAATTTCATTAGGACATTGAAGGCAAGAGTTGGAGGGAAGGTAGACCTTTTGCCCTTTACATGAGCATCTTCAGGACCATGAATTCTCACCTTGGAGCTACATACACTGTTCTTCATGGTATACGTACTCAGATGTTTGCTGCAACCTTCTTAGGATTTAGGAATCTAAAATTAATTATTCATGAGTGAAATGAAATATTTCTATTTGCATTATAATTTTTCAGATCTGTAACCACTCATACTGGCTGGTCTTTTAAAGAATTTCTCAGCTAGGCATGGTGGCATGTGCCTGTAATCCCACCAACTCAGGAGACTGGGGCAAGTGAATCATTAGTTTAGGGCCAGCCTCAGCAAGTTAGAAAGGCCCTAAGCAACTTGACAGGATCCTGTCTCAAAATTTTTTTAAAAATCAAAAAAGGGATGGGGAAGGAGAAGGAGCTCAGTAGTAAAGTGTAAAGTGACCCTGGGTTCAATCCCCAGTACACACACACACAAAAAAAAAAAAAAAAGAAAGAAAAAGAAAAAAAAATCCAACAACTTTACCACTCAAAAAAACCTAGAAAGGAGAAAGGAGGATCAGGATCACAAGTTCAAATCCAACCTGCAAAACTTAGTGAGATCCTATCTCAAACTAAAATTTTAAAAAGGCTGGGGGCGTAGCTCAGAGTGGTAGAGAACTGGCCTAGCAACTGCAAGACCCTGGAATCCTCGCACCACCCAAAATAAAGAGATCCAGTGCCATTTGGCTTCCTTAGAGGGATTCAACTTATTCCAACAGAAACTAACCAGGTTCTCAAAAGGCCAAACACTCCTTGGCTTCTTGGTTGCTCATTTATTGTAATCAGAAAAGATACTTTCTAATTGTCACCAAGGACTTGTCCTAAGACTAAAAGTCTTGAAATATAACTGGCAAGGGTTCCACCAACTCTGGCCTTGGATTGACTGTGCACCTCCTGGCATCTCAGTGTTCTCATTTATGTGGTTGGGCTACCATCCTCAGAGATAGTTTAAGAAATACTCCAAGGGAATATGTTGAAAAGCTTGCTTGAATATAGTTCTTGGAGCATGGTACTGGTGACCTCCTATCATGCCACGCTTCATCTCCTGGCATCTCAGTGTTCTCATTTATGTGGTTGGGCTACCATCCTCAGAGATAGTTTAAGAAATACTCCAAGGGAATATGTTGAAAAGCTTGCTTGAATATAGTTCTTGGAGCATGGTACTGGTGACCTCCTATCATGCCACGCTTCCTAAGTAGGCCCCTGTGAAAAACATCTGGGTTACAAGAAGACCCAGGAGGTCTTACAGAAGGCTTTTAGCTTAAGGGGAGTTTGGCTCTACCCAAGACCTCCATTCTAAGACAGCAGAAAGGACAAGACACTATGAGACATACTCAGTGATCTCTGAGTCTGGCCACGGCATTCTCATGGTTTCTGTAGCCTCACCTATAAAATGAGGCTGTGGGACTATTCAATATCCTCCGGAACCCCACCCCATTCTAGCTTGTGTGATTCTTTCATTTGAACATGGCATCGTAAAATTGCAATACAACTTATGAAGCATGCTACTTTTAACAGAAAAATGTGCTTAGTTACAGGAGAGGTCCCACCCGGAAGATGTTTGACCTTTACATAATGCAAGGTCTTAGCAGTAGCTGACTTAAGGCCACTTGGGTGGCTGGTTCCCTTCTCCATCTGCCTACAGCCCCTCCCCACACACACAGTGAAAGTTTGTCCCTCACCTCAAGTGTGTGCTCTAGAGCATCCTGGCGGGGAGGTGGATGTGTGCATGGAAGCTGGAAGTACACAAAACTGAGCTTGAAATGATTAAGCAGCCGAGGTCTAAGTTACCCCACGTCTTTGCAGAGAAGGTCTCAAGTGTTCATAGGAAGTCACCATTTCTTGTTCCTGACAAGGAGCCATCCACAGTCACTACTGCTTCAAGGGTTAAGTCACTCTGCCTTTAAAGGGGGCTTTCAACTTCCCACCTGTGGTCTTAGCACCCATAAGGATGCTAATCCCACTGAGAGGGCTGTCCATACTCGGCTCTTGAGGTTATTAAGAATCAAAGACTAAGAGCTATGAAGGAAGAGCTTATTAAAACTCCTGAAGCTTAAGAAGTGCAAACCACATTCAGTGGGACCAGATCATGATAGAAAAGACTCAAAGGAGCCCCGGATGCTTTTATCTTCACACACAATACCACCACCATGCTGGTGTAATAGTGAGGTGGTGGCTGCTCAGTGAGAGGCACCAACCAAAACCACCTTGTCTCCTTCTTGGTATGTTCTGCGTGCATGTGAACAAACTGCATATGATCCTTACCTATCTCAAGGTGTGTTTAGTCCCTTCCAACAAATGTTTTTGTTGTCTTCATAAAACTGCTGGTGTGTGTGTGGGGGGGGGGGGTTGAGATGGACAGAAGAACCCTTTTGGGTGTTGTTATAAGTAGATCTATGAACTGGTGAACATGAGGTAACTATAAAAGACAAGAAGTTGATGCTGAGAGTGATGAAAAGCCAGGTCAGCAGCACCCATTGGCCCCATTTTTACTACGCAGAACACAGATAGCCCTGGAGGGGAACCATCAACAATACACAAAAGTGCACTAAGCACACTACACTCTGTTAGGGGTATTTGCTTTTCTTTCTAGGGCCCCTTCACTGTCCAACTTTCTGAAAAAAGATGGTTTTGACTAAAAAAAAAAAAAAAAAAACCCAAAAAAACAAAAACACACCCAATCTCATTTCTTTGGGGAATTTCTCTTCCAGCGATCTATGGGGTTGATTAGTATTGAGTTATATCTTCATTAGCTAACCAAACTGGAGAACTGAGGAAATGATTTGATTTGGGCAAAAGTAAGAGAAAAATAATCCTCTCAAATGTCTCCCACTGTCTCCAGAGCTAATTTTACCAGGTCATCAGCAGCCTCTGATTCTCCTGGAGCCAAGCGAACATGAATCAGGGATGTCTGGCTGTTTCTTTTCATGTCCCTGTGGTACTAGAAAAAGGGTTGGGAGAGGTTTTCTTTGGCTGCTTTGGAAATGGAAGAAATCCAAACCTCCAAACCAGGACATCTTCCTTTTTTCTCAAATGTATTCCTCGTTTATTTATTTTATTTGGGCAAAAATGAAGATCTGTAAAACCATCAGAAAAAAGAAGCAGGAAACAGAGCCCCTGATGCTTTCATCTTCACACAGGATACCTACCACCACCATGCTGGTGTAATAGTGACGAAAGCATTGCAACATGAACTTGGGTGATATCTTCTGATCCCTTGAAATATGTTTATTTTCTTGAACTGAAATAATCCCTGTGGTTTTGTCTATTGAGGAGCATTTTTTTCCCAAGTTTGGAAATATGTAGTCAAAAAAGAGAGAGAGAAAAAAAAAGCACACGTTAAAACAGGAATATAATTCCTCTGCCTATTTCCAAGACACTAGAATGAATTAAGATTTACTTTAGCCATACAGAATGCTAACATTCTATTTCCTATAACTAAAGATATTATCAATGTGGTAGCAATTTATGGGGAGCTAGCTTAGGGGGGTTGTAAACCCAGGCTTTTTTCACAAAGTCATGAACTTGTATCACTGAATAAAACAAAATGTTCAAAAGACAAGACAGAACCACACATGAATTTTAAATGAGACTGGGGATGAGACTATATAAATTCAATAAAAAAATCTGCCACCCCAACACAAGCTTTCTGACTGGGAATGATCCATTCATGGCCACGTGGCTGGCAATCAATACAAATGAGTTAGAGATATGAGACTTGTGATTTATCTTCCCATCTCCTCACCCTACCCCCATCCTAGTCTCTTCTGTCTACATCAATATTGTGGGCTTTTGACCTTGCCCCCTTCTCTTGCTGCCTACTTGCCCCTTGGACTGGCACCAAGCACATACCTAAAACCCTCGGTGCTCAATTTTTTTTTTTTTTTTTTTTTTTTTTTTTGGTGCTGGGGATTGAACCCAGGGCCTTGTGCATGCAAGGCAAGCGTTCCACCAACTGAGCTATATTCCCAGCACTATATTCTCAGTGCTGTCTAGGACTAGCTTGCATCCTGCTTTGGTTCCCCTTCCTCTTGTCCCTGTGGTAATCACCTCCTTACTCAGTGCTGGGCTCCAGACGCCAACATCAGCTTTGGCCATCTGACCAGCACCTTGAGTAGACTAACCCCAGACATAAGGGACAAATGGACAGTGTGATTGAACAGAAGACATCTGTCCTTCCTCAGCTGCTCTTCCTGGGACTGGACCATCTCAGCAAGGCTGTGACTCTGTAGCAAGATAATGCTTTCCTTGAGCTTATGGGTAGGCAGGGAGCTTGAGTCAGGCTGGATATGGCTAAGGGAAACATGGGGGTAGGAATCTGAGCTTTTTCAGGCTGAGCTGCATCAGCCCAGTGTCAGGGTTGAGGCAGAGCCTCAGTGAGGTATCCATCTGATCCCCCATTTTAAAGGAGCTTTCTTTAATGATATCTCTGGAGATATATGAAATGGAAAGCATCTAGAAGTCTTAGTTACAAACGAAGTATGTTAGTCAGGGTTCGCCAAAGAAACAGAACCAACAGATTGCATGTACACAGAAAAAGAGATTCGTTATAAGAAACTGGCTTATGTGATTAAGGAGGGGCACATATTCAAAGACCTGCACTCAGTAAGCTGGGAACAGGGAGAGTTGAGTTCCACTCTGAAATCCAAGGGACCCAAGACCTAAGAATGGCTAATGTTTGAGCTTGAGGGCAGGAAGCATCCACTTCTCAGCTCAAAGGCAATTAGGCAAGAGGAGTCCCTCTTATTTGAAGGAGGGTGGGTCTGTTTCTTCTATTTAGGTCTTGGAAGGTCTGCATGAGGTCCATCCACATGAGGGAAAGAGGTTTGTATTACTCAGTCTAACCATCCAAATGTTAATACCATCCAGGCACACACCCAGGATAATGTTTGACAAAATGAGTACCCCATAACCCAGTCAAGCAGACACATCAGGCTGACCATTAGAGGGGGTGATGTAAGAGAGCAGGGAAGCAAGGAGACTATAACATGTCAACCCTGGCTGTACATCAAAATCCCTTGGAGACTTTCAAATTAGCTTCCTGGGCCCCACCCCAGGACAATTTTAAGAATCTCTGGGGAGTAGGGCTTGGCATTGATGTTTTTAAAAAGCTCTTCAGGTGATTCTGATTTGTAGTCAGAATTATAAAACTCTGGACTAGAAGGAAGAAATAAAATAAATAGCTAGATGAATGATGACTCATGAATAGAAGGAATCCAGTTGGCACTAACCTAGGAAATGAATTTTTAATAACTCTGGTTTACAATTCAAGAGATTAGTTTAATGTCTTTGGTCCTGGACATGATATAGGGCCAGTATCCACGGAATAACACAGGTTTAGGTTCAATTCCAGTTTTATCACTATAACTATTTAACTTCCATGACCTCCAGTTTCAGGCATAATAATACCTGAAAGGGAAACAGTGAAAGGTCAGCACAGTGCCTGGCCCCTGAAAGGACTCTTGCAATGTTAGGCTCTTCCTCCTAACTCAGCAGGGATCAGGTATTATTAAAATTTGAGAATAAGACACATTCATCATATATGTAATTCCATCCACGTTTTCAATAAATAATACATCACATATTGCATTTCCTTTTTCATTCTTTTCAATCACTATCTTGTAATCAAAACTCTTGTGGGTCATAAAGATTAAAAAAAAAGTGTTATATTTTTAACTTGAAAAAGAATGAACGTATGATTAAATTTGAATTATTCAGAGCTGTCTAAAAGTTGGAAACTTCCAGAGAATTCAAGTATTGCCAAATATTGAGAAAGAAAAAAATAGGGAAAGAGCAAAAGGGAGGGAAAAGAGAGATTTAAGATTATTTCTTAAAGTCAAATTGCAGTGGGAGCTGGGGATGTGGCTCAAGAGGTAGCTCGCTCGCCTGGCATGCGTGCGGCCCGGGTTCGATCCTCAGCACCACATACCAACAAAGATGTTGTGTCCGCTGAGAACTAAAAAATAAATATTAAAAAAAAAAGAAAGAAAAAGTCAAATTGCAGTGACAGGAAATAGATCTAAACTCATTAATGTACAGAACGCCTTAGAAAATAATCCACCATAATAACATGTTTCACACTAAAGTAGAGATTGAAATACCTGGCTCAGAAATGATTGTGTACCACAATTACTATCAGCTTATTTATTTTAAACAGAGTCAACGAATTTTTCCAACTAAAATAAAACTATCTGGATATTCTGCGGGAAATGTTTTAGGTTCTAAAAGAAATATCTCTTTAATAAGCCGATCCCCAAAACACCAAAGGCCAGATGTTCTTTCTGATATGCAGATGCTTACACACAAGAAGGGGCAACAGGGAGAACAGACGTTCACTGGATAAGACAAAAAGGGATGAAGGAAGGGGATGGGAATAGGAAAGACATTAGAATGAATCTGACACAACTTCCCACATCCATATATGAATATATGACCGGTGTAACTCCACAGCACATGCAAGGACAAGAATACGAAGTTATACTTCATGTATGTCAAAATATACTTACTGTCATGTCTATCTAAAAAGAACAAATTTTAAATAATAGAAAAAAAGGAAATATCTCCTTACCTCCAAAGCCAGCATTCTTATAAAGTGCACCAATGAGTTGCTTTATTTGTGATCTTGTAGGTATTTATTCATTTGTGTAATCAGTGCATGATATCATGGGCATGGCTTAAATAGCAATAGCAGAAAATGTTAATATTGTAGAATCTTTCACTGATTTGATCCTGCAGATATTTATTAACTACCTACGTTAAGTGTGGGACTCCTCTGTAACTATGCTTACACACATAACCACAATATGAATGTTCCATCCACCTGAAAACTGCCTTGGAGTGGTATGGATTTCCTAGGCAAGGCATTCAGAGATAGCCCCAAAGAGCACCTCTGTCCTCATTGAGCTAACAAGCTCCCTGAAGGATGTGATGGAGAAAAAACATGAGCAGAGTTGACTTCGAGACCTAACTCTGCCGACCACTAGCTGTGTGATCTGGAACAAGTTACTTAATTTCTCTGAACCTCAGTTCTCCCCTCTATAAATCAGGGTTAATAATACCCTCCTGGTGGCATTCTTCTGAGGATTAAGTGAAATCATGCATAAAGTGCCAAGCACACGGCAGACTCTTTTCCTCTTACATAAATCCTGGAAACAAGTGCTTCCTGCAGGTGGCTGGGGATCCTTCTGGTTTGTTAAGTGGTGTGGCATGCTCATAAAATATTGAGCTTAAAAAACCAAGCTGACTAAAAATGAAAGTTCCAGGACTTCTGCTTCTGGGAGCTGAAGTAGACGTACTTTTCCCCATTACTCCTGTTGAGTGTAGACAGAAAACAAACGGAAGACTCTGAGAGGTAGAGAAAAGGCAAGCTGCACAGAGAGCTCATGGCTCATAGAACAACACACTGCTGAGCTTCTCTGGTGTCTTACTGCTGCATCTATTCAGAGTTGGAGGTGAAGGAGGCAGCAACCTGAAAACGTGGATAGTCACAGCCCCCACCCCACCCCAAAAGAAAAAAGGAATACCAACAAAAGCCTGTTCAGCCACACACCACAGAACACACTGGGGCCCCACCTCTACCCATAACAGCAAACCCGAGGTGGAGAGATGGAATCTTCATTGCTGCTGAGAACAGGGTCACCCCCACTGTGTTATCAAAGGAAACCAAGTGGAGAGCTGGATCTCCCACCCCTGTCCATAAATCATGCTTAATAACAAAAAAGAATGAAACTCAGTGGAGATCCAGTTAGAACCTGAGTTTCTAACTCCACCTAAGCAGTAATATGGTGATGCTCATCCTTCCCCAAACAAATTCATGTCAAAAAAAAAACTTAAATCAGAGGGGTTTGATACAATCCAGAGTCTCATAATACAATGTAAAAATATTCTGGCTTCAATTGAAATAACTCATCATACCAAGAAGCAGGAAGATCTCAAATTTAATGAACTCTGGGGTCAAGCTGAATCCAGATGATATTGTGAAAACAAGAAAAATTCACCAACCCAACCATTTTCATATATATGAGAAATACGCCCCCCCCCCCGCACAGTTCAGTGGTATTAAGTATATTCACATTAATAAAAAAATAGCAATCAATAGATGTCAATACCTATATGATAGAGATTTTAGGATTATCTGCAAAGATTTTTTTTAATATTTATTTTTTAGGTGTAGATGAACACAACACAATGAGTTTATTTTTATGTGGTGCTGAGGATCGAACCCAGGACCTAGCACAGGTCCTGCCTGTGCTAGGCGAGCGCTCTACCGCTGAGCCACAATCCCAGCCCCATCTGCAAAGATTTTTTTAAGAAGAAATTGAACAGACACTTAGAGACTATAACAACAACAACCACAAAAACAAACTAATATTCATGTCATAGAATCCTGGAAGAAGAGGGAAGGAGTGGTTAGAAAGTACTGAATTAAAAACAGTTAGGAAACTTCCCATATTTGGAAAAACACATAAGCCTGAAGACTCAGAAGATGAGTGAAGCCAAAAAAGGATAAAGTCAAAGAAATTCACACTGTGACACAATGTAATTAAAATGAAAGATGAAACATTGTGAAAGCAGCAAGAGAGAAACAACAGACAGAAAGGGAATTCAAATATCAGTGGTTTTCTCATCAGAAAACATGGAATCCAGGAGGAAATGGAAAAGTATTTTTCAAGTGCTGAAAGAAAAGGGCTGATAAAACCGAAATCCTATACCCAGCACAAATATCTTTCAGGAATGAAAGAGAAAAATGAAGATATTCTGAGAGGACATAAAACTTAAAGCAGTTGTTGCCAATAGATCTACTCTGAAGGAATTTCTCAAAATATGAAAGAAAAGAAGAAATGTTGGAAACTCAGGAAGGAAGAACTAGTAAGCAACAGTATAGGCAAAAGCAAGCAAAAACTTAGACAAACGCAATAGGCTATTCCTCTTTTTCCTAAATTATGCTTGAGGATAAAGCAAAAAAAATCTAAAACGGATCTGGTTCTAAATGGATATAGATGAAATATTTAAGACAAATGTATGATAAATAAAGGAAGCTGAACAGGAAGTAAGACTTCAAGTGAACTAATGCCAGTAGCAGTAGGCTGTGGTAGTTCAATAGATCTATCACGTAGCACCTAAAACAAAAAAGTTATACAAAGAGAAACGCTAAAAAAAAAAAAAAAAAAAAAAAAAAAAAAAAAAAAAAAAAAAACTATGAATCAATCAAAAGAAATTTCTAAAAAATGTTCAGGTTACCCACTGAAAGGTAAGAAAATGACGACGGCCAATGGCCACTTGGAAGGCTAAAGCAGAAGAATCCCTTGAGCTCCAGAATTTAAGATCAGCCTGGGCCACATAGCAAGACCACGGCTGGGGGTATAGCTCAGTGGTAGAGTGCTTGCCAAGTACTTCTACATCTCTGGGTTCAATCCCCAGCATCATAAAAGAGAAAACAATGACAAAAAATAAAACGACAGACTTCAACCTTAATACGTCAATAATTACATTAAAAGCCAATGGTCTAAATAAACCAAAGGTGGAGAACAGAAGAGTGGATTAGAAAACATGATTCAATTATACGCCATCTACCAGAAACTCATTTTAAATTTAACAATACAGGAAGATTGAAAGTAAGATGATATATGATATAATCATTTATCAAAAGAAAGCAGAAATTGCTGTGTTAATATCAGATAAAGTGAACTGCAGGAAAAGCAAATAACCAGAGATACAGAGGGATACTACCTAACTGTTATGATTTGGATCTGGAACGTCCCACACAGGCTCCTGTGTTAACGGGCATGGCTGTCAATGGCTGGGAAGTGATTGGTCACAAGGACTCTGACCTCATCAGTGGATGAATCCACTGAAGGATTCATAGCAATGGCACTACTGGGAGGTGGAGGAGACTTTAAGAGATGGAGACTAGCTAGAGGAAGTAGGTTACTAGGAATATCATGTCTCTATCCTCCCTCTCACTCTCTTACTGTTTCCCACCTAACAAACAAGTGGGCCGCTTTGCCCTACCACGTCCTTCCACCATGATGGACACATACTCACCACAGGCCCAGGACAATGGAGTCGGCCAACCATGGACTGAAACCTCCAAACTGTGAGCCAAAATAAATCTTTCCTCCTTCAAGTTGGTTTTCTCAAGTATTGTGTCACAGTGATTACAAAGATGGCTAACACACTAACGATAACAGGTTCCGTCCAAAGAAGACACGGGAATTCAAAACAGGAAAATGTGTGGGTATGAAACACCAGAGCTACAAAGCATGTGAAATAAAACTGATACAATAAAAGGAGTAATAAACAAATTAAAAATTAAAGTTGGGGGTTTCAGCTCCCTTCTTTCAACAATTGGTTGAAATTTTCATCAACAGTGGTACATATACACCATGGAATATTACCCAGCCATAAAGAATAATGAAATTATGGCATTTGCTGGCAAATGGATGGAACTGGAAGCTGTGATACTAAGTGAAATAAGCCAATTCCAAAAACCAAGGGCCAAATGTTCTCTCTCACATGTGGATGCTGACTCACAACAGGATGGGGCAGGGTTGGGTAGAGGAAGAGGAGGTTCACTGGATTCCCCAGGGGGAAAAGAGGGAGGATGGGAATGGGAAAGACAGTAGAATGACTCAGACATATCTTTTCTATGTTCATACATGAATACACAACCAATGTAACTCCACAAGAACGTACAACCACAAGAATGGGAATTTGTACTCCATGTACAAATGATATGTCAAAATACATTCTGCTGTTGCAAATTTTTAAAAAATTTAAATAATAAAAATAAAAAAATAAGAAACTGTTATCAACAGAATCAGTGAGGACAGAAAAGAACTCAATACTACCAATCAGCAGGGCCTAATCATCATTTATAGAACATTCCACCCAACAACTGCAGAATACACTCTTGTAGTGCTCACAGAGCATATAACAAGAAAGACCACAGAACAAGACAGACCATATAAAACAAACCTAATCAAACTTAAAAGAATTGAAGCCTACAGAATGTGTTCTGTAACCCCCATGGATTCAAACTAGAAATGACTAACAGAAAGATAACAACAGTAAAATCTCCATACACTTAGGTATTAAACAACTAACTGCTAAAAAAAAATCTATGGGTAAAAAAGGAAGTCTCAAAGGAACAATGAATTAATGAAAATGAAAATACAACACATCAGCGTTTGTGGGACATAGTTAAATCAGTGCTGAGAAGGAAATTTACAAGCATTAAATTTTAAAAATTTAGAAATGAGGATGGATGAATCATGAATCTAAACTCCCACCACATGAACCTAGAAAAAGAAAGCAAAATAAACCCAAAGCAATCAGCAGGAAGAAAATAATAAACAGTAGAAAACCACAAAAATAAAACTGAAAAACAATAAAGTGAAGAGTAAAACAAAGAGCTGGTTGTTTACAAAGATAATGAAATGGACAAATCTTTAGCAACTAGACGGGCAAAGGATAAAAGAGAAGATACAAGTTACTAATATCAGGAATGAAACAGGGAATCACTACGGACCCTACAGATATCAAAAGGATAATAAAGGAATAGCAAGAACTTCTGCATGAAGAAGTTTGACAAGTTCTGTGAAATGAACAAATTCCTTTAAAAAATATAACTACTGCAATACATCTAAGATGAATAACTTGAGTAGCCCTATTAAGGAATATGAATTTATAATTTTAAAGCTTTCTAAAGAGGAATCCATCTGTCCATGGAGAAATTAATGGATAAGTAAAATATGGTATATACGTATAACAAAATTCTGACAAACTACAACATAGATGAAACTTGAAGACATTATATTAAGAAAAATAAATCAATCAAAAAGATTTTCTGTGATTACACTTATATAAGGTACTCTAAAACTCAAAAATATTTATAGAGACAAAAATGGAATCATGATTGTCAGAAGCTGGATAAAGGGAGAGAGGTAGTATTATTCTTTAATGGGTTCAGTTTCAGTTTTGCAAGATGGAAAGAGCTCTGGAGCATGAAGGTAATCATGGCTTTGTAAAAATATGAATGTACTTAATGCCACTGAATTGCATATTTAAAAATGGATAAGGGGCTCTTTTTAATGTTTTTTTTTAGTCATATATGAACACAATACCTTTATTTTTTTGTTTATTTTTATGTGGTGCTGAGGATTGAACCCAGTGCCTCACACATGCTAGGCAAGTGCTCTACCACTGAGCCACAATCCCAGGCCTGAGGGGGCTTTTTTTTTTTTTTTTTTAAAGCTGGGGATTGAACCAAGGGACTCATGCATGCTCTAACACTGAGTTATGTACACTTTATCAATAAAAAAAAAGGAAGAAAAAAACACTCTAAAAGATCTCTTCAGACCTAGACGGTTTTCCTGGTGAATTCTACCAAATGTTTAGCACTAGTTCTATACAATCTCATTCACCAAACAGAAGAGGAGGAAACCTCCCAATTAAATGTATGAAGCTAGCGTACTGCATAACCAATGCCAAAGACTGTAACAAAACAGGAACAAAACAAAAAGAATAACCCCTAAAACCTACAGATCAATATCCCTCATGAATACAGATACAGAAATCTTCAACAAAGTATTAGTGAATATAATTTAACATATAGTATAAAAACAATGACATACCATAACCAAGAAAAGCTAGTTACAGGATGCAAAAGGTGGTTCAAAATGTGAAAAACCAGTCCACGTAATCCACCATATTAACAGATCAAAAAAGAAAAATCATATGAGTATCAAAAAATACAGAAAAAGGGCTGGGGATGTGGCTCAAGTGGTAGCGCGCTCGCCTGGCATGTGTGCGGCCCGGGTTTGATCCTCAGCACCACATACAAACAAAGATGTTGTGTCTGCCGAAAACTAAAAATAAATATTAAAAAATTCTCTCTCTAAAAAAAAAAATACAGAAAAAGCATGTGACAAAACAGAACACTGACTTTATAAAAGATCAAAAAAAAAATCTTTCATTCAAGTAATAGTTTCAAGCAAACTTGAATGAAATTATTACTTATAATCTCACCAGAATTGCATACATTATAGAGTCAAGGTGATGGCCAACACTTGATGAAGTTTTGCAGTTTCTTACCATTATTTCATTTGCACATAGCAACAATTCCATGTGATATAAGAATTAGTGTGCCGTCTGCATTTTGCAGATGAGATAACTAAGGCTCAAAGAAGCTCGAGAACCAACCTGACATCAGAAAACAAGCAAACTGCAGAGCTAGGGCTCCTACCTAGGTTTTCTGTCTTTGCTTATGACTGCCTTTTCCTCAGTATGATATTCTGTTCTCCCAGTCCTACGGGTGAGATAATACCCACATCCTCACAAAGCTGACTCCATGCCAAATGGGAATTCCCATCACAAGACCCAAAGTTAGTCCTAACTCTTCACCACCCTGCTCCAGACCTTCTGGACACCACCAAATCATTTTGCACAATGAGATACTCTTATTGAGGGGGGGAGGTAGTGCCTAAATTATAATTATTTAACTGTCACATACTAATTTTTGTATCTCCCATAATAGATATGATATGAATTATTTATAGAAGTTGCCTTGATTGCCATATGAACACATGAAGCCATCTCATCTGGTGACTTCTCTTGACATCTAAAAGGCTTTGCATTTACACCCCTAGAAGCTCCTATGAAAGCATTGGCAGACAGGTATCCGTCACCAAAGAAAAGAATCTGGCTCTTCAAGGCCTAAGAAATGGAATAAACAGCTTTCTGACTTTTCTGGCTAAGTGTGCAATAACACAGAGGTTTACTCAGTTGCCTGTCATAGTGACATATGAACCTAATTATACTGTAATTCACATCTGTCTTTCTTCAGCTACTCGATAGTCTGCTGTTGAGTATGTCAGGCCCCAAATAAGCTGAAGAAAAATACCAGATGATCATCAATAGCACTGATTCCTGGTCAGGCTACTGCTTTTCACTACCCTCATTGTGGTATCATTGTGGCAGAAAAAGTAGGTAACATATTTGTGAGATGGGGAGGTGACTTCTAAACCTCTTGGTCTAGATCCTCCAGTTCTTTTCTTAAAGAAACCCAAGGATTGGCTAGGATTGTGGCTCAGTGGTAGAGGGCTTGCCTAGTAGGAATGATACGCAGAATCTGATTCCCAGAACTTCAAAATGAAATGGAAAGATAAGAAACCCAAAGGTGCAACAGATAAAAATGCAAACTGGACATTTTGCTCCTTCTCTCAAAATTTCAATCAAAAAGCAAAAGCAAACTGAAAATAGTAAAGACCCAGCCAAGAACACCTAGTGAGGTACTGATCACAGCCTGGTTATTAAGATGACTGAAGTATTAAGAGCACTTGAGCCAGGCATTGCTCTAAGGGTTACAGTGATGATTGACACAGACAAGGTTCCTGTCCCTGTGGACTCTAGCTGAGTCATATTCCTAAGGCCACTGTCAACATAACTATTTAGTGACTGAGGCACAGACTTGTCTTTCCCTATCTTCTGGCCAGGAAGAGCCCATGGTGAGAGATGGACATGGAAGAGGTGCTGAAATGGTGGAGCCAGCCTCAGCGACATCACCAACAGAGGAAAGATTTCATTCCCGAGGCCTGCTGCTGTCAGCAAGTTCCAAGAAACACTGGTCATTGCTGTAGCAACTGATTTCACATGCATCAGGAGAAATCATAACAGAACTAGATCTCCCTGGAAACAGACAAAATTAAAACTGCCCGTATTGGTGTTCCCCATTTCCTCTAGTGGGGCTGGGGGTTCTCTGATCCTTTTGCCTTTCTCTTAACCACTCAGGGTGACTCAGTCCTCAGAGGCCTGTCATTTTCTTTTGTTGGGAGGATGACCCCGCTCTGTAAGTGTGTGCATGATCCATGTCATGGAAGGCCAGGACACCAGGGTGGAGAGGTGGAGAACAGGGTAAGAAATGACAGGATTCAGAGTTAAAGTCCTAGGCTCGGGGTTAGCCATGTGATCCATGGGCAGTTCATTTAACTTCTCTGTATCTCTGTTTCCCCATCTGAAAAGTAGTGTCCCTAATAACAACTCTCTCATGGGATCAGTATGTGGAGCAAAGTAGATAACAGGTGTGAAAATACTTCCTAAGAATGAAAGCCATGGGGCTGGGATTGTGGCTCAGCGGTGAAGCGCTCGCCTAGCACGGGCAGGGCCCGGGTTGGATCCTCAGCACCACATAAAAATAAAGGCATTGTGTTGTGTCCATCTACACCTAAAAAATAAATATTTAAAAAAAGGAATGAAAGCCATGAAAATACCAAGTATTTGCCTGGTACAAAGGCTCTATTATTCATTCTAGGAGATAAATTTTGAAAATTATCTCTCTAGAAAAAGTCCCTTATTATGGTCTTCAGTTTACTTCTACCCATACTAAAGAATTCCAGATAGTTATTAGTGAAAATAAAAACTAACCTAATTCTGTTTCTGCTCTGCCACCATTGGTAGCCAGTTATGTGATATGGACAAGTCACTTAACCCTTCAGCCCCTCACCTTCCTCATCTACAAAAAAGAGATTATATCCAAACCTGATATAGGGCTTACATAATATATCATAAAATTCTCTGGAAAATCTCTAAGAAATATAATGCATCATGCTTATATGTATAGATACACTAAATGATTATGGGTCATAATTGGAATTTGAAGTCAAAATGTTTCCATCAAAATTTTGCTGTCAATGTAAGCACAGTATATGTTTGTAATCCCAAACACTTCGGAGGCAGAGGCAGGAGGATAGAAAATTCAAAGACAGCCTAGAAAAATTGGTGAGACCCTTTCTCAAGAAAAAAAAATTAGAAGGGCTACAGATGTAGCTCAGTAGTAAGGTGCTTGCCTAGTCCTTAATAACACACACACACACACACACACACACACACACACACACACTTGCTGTCCATAATCTTTACACAGAAAGAACTCTGAAGTGAACCACAGTGGTCTATTTCCACCTTCTTAAGGCAGGTGCAAAGTAAAACAAGAACAATATTTTTGTAGATATGCTAAATGCCCAGGATTATTCATTTATTATCTGTGATAGATTAAAGATTCTTTGCTCTTCCCCTCATTAAGAAGTGAAGTCTATGTCCCCCTCCTTGAATCTCTAGGGTGGGGTCAGTGGGTCTTTGAAAATTTAACTGCCAGACTATGGCAGAGAAGATGCGGTGCCAATGTCCAGAGAAAATCTTCAGAGACCAGCAGCTCCCATCTTGTGAGTCTTGGCAGTTGGGCTCTCGAAGCCCTTGTAAGATGTCTGACTTTCCTGAGGCTGCCATCCTGTGAGGAAGCCCAAGCTGGTCACATGGAGAGGTCATGGGAGGAGAGAGCTGCCGGGCCATCTGCAGCAATGCTAACTTCTGGTCATTGCTGTCAGGCCAGCCAAGACCTTGGATTGCAACCCAGAGGAGAGCTGGGCCTGCCATACTGCCTCAATTCCTGACCCAGAGCAGCAGAGCTACGACAACAAAAATTTGTTTTAAGATGCTAAATTTTTGAATGGTTTCACCTCAACAGATAACTGGTCAATTACCTGAATACAAATGATAAAATGTTTGATGGCCATGTATGAATGTGTGTGTTACTAAAATGAAATTTCAGCTCCAAAGTTGCTTCAGTCTTAGAACAGGAAATTTTTATCCTCTATCTAAGCTGTCAGTGGGGGTCTCAGAACTTAAGGCAAAATGCAGTGATTCCTCAGTATCACCAATTACAACGAAAAAGGAGCTTCATTAGGTTGTAAAATATTCAGAGAATAAATCTGTTTAAAGAATACAATAGAAAGGAAAAAACTCTAAAATTCTAAAATGTCCTTAAAAAGTCTCTGGTTCTGGACAATCCCCACTCCCCTCAAGTGAAGTTCTTGGAAAATTATTTCAGGCTTGGATCAACCAGAATATATTTGCAAATGACTGTGCAACTCCACAAGAAGGAACTGGGAAAGAGTCAAATAAACAAATAAGTTACGCTTGTTTAAATTGTATAGATATTTCTTATCTTCTGTATGTTATAATGTTGTGACATTTTAACCTTTTTACTTGGAGAGAGACCACCCTTCCCTCCTGGGGCCAGCCAATTCTTAGAGATAACAGAAGACCCAAATGGGAGCAGGTCTTTGATATGCAAACTAACCAGTCAAGAGTCATACCTCCCTTCTCTGGTCCTTATAACCCAGAAGGCAGTAATTCCCAAGACTTAATTATACCAGGGCCAGGAATCAGGCAACTAGGAACCACATCTGTAGTAGGGAGTGAGCAGAAATTGTTCAAGCTAGCTAATCCTCAACCCTTTACCCTCCCTGCCTTGCCTTTCCCATGGAAACCCTGAATATAGGCCAGGGCCTATGTCACACAGCTTTAAGTGGAGAAGGACCATGGGGCTTCTGAAAATAAAGTCCATTTGTTACTGAATTATAAAAACTCCATATTAGGGTTACATATACTCCAATTAAAAAAAAGTGAAATGGAATCTTCTTACCTGATGATAAAAATATATGTATCTTATTAATAGCCCATCTTAGAGAGCAGATGACAAAAAATATACATAGGTAGGACTCACTTCTATCCTGAAATGCTTGACTTTTCTGTATAATCAGCAGAAATCAGATTTCATGTCTTCTAAACTTCTAAACGTGGTACATTCATTTTTCTTTGAGAAAAATGATAGTTTTTTTTTTTTTAATGAGTTGAGGTCATCATTCTTTACAGATCCTCCACATTTACAGCAGCTCATTTTCTGCTTGTAGGTTGATGAAGCAGGAGGCCATCGGGAATGATTCAAAGGAATGTAGGAGGAAAAGAATGTGTAATTAAAAGAATTACATGTCTGCCTTTTTATGCCTTTAATTTAGGAAGCCAGTGGCTTGAATCACCTACTTTGTAGCAGGAACAATGCACTGGAAGTCTATGCTGTGGCCACATTTAAAAGGACTCTGCCACCCAGACTGAGGCCGAGTGGCACTTTTCTCATTTGGTCAAAATGCTGGACTCCAATGTCTGAGTACTGATAGTTTTCTTATCTAGACGTTGCTGCCATTGGAATTTTTCTCCCAGCCTTGGCAAATAGACCCTAAGCTGCATTCAAATGTTTTATAAATGTCTCCAACTCGATTCCAAGATGAGGAACAAAAACATGGGGGTGGGGGTGATTGCCTTTGGGTCATGCCAGCTGAATGGAGGCTGAGTTCTCATACGTCCTTCCAATTTTTGGACATCCATCTCTAGGGCAGGTCTAGCTGGTGACTCAGGCAAATTGCTGGTACTTGAGCCACTGGATTTTTGTCCTCTTCCTAGACAGCCTTGTTAGCCCTGTGGCCTGTCCAACGGTATTGCCAGTCCGTCCTTCTCAGTTGAACAGGTCAAGTCTTAGTGATCTTCCTGTCAGGCTATTGGCCTCAGTCAGTCAACAGATAAATCACAGGGATACCTACAATTAGGACTGTTATTTGTCAGCAGCACCCAATTAGTTAATTTGGGACAGGTTTTTCAGAGCAGAAAATATGCAGCTTCCCAATGACAAGCCAGTGCTCTTCCTTGATTTCTGATAGCCAGGTCTAGCAATAGACTCAGCTCACATACCCTTTCCTAAGTCCTCAATTCAGTTTCATCCCTTTCATAACAACGCCAAAGTCGAATATCTAAGTCAAATTTTTATGCCACTTTTTTGAACAATTCACATATGTGTTTAACACTGAAAGAATGTTTAGTAAATCTCAGGCCAATGTTAAGAACCAGAGAAATACCCTTAAAAGAAGAATTCAAACAAGGAGAACCATGTAAGGGTTAAAATGTGAAAGTTCCCTTTACTCTTTTCCAATTTTCCTCTCCTCCCCCAGAGATAACTGCTGTTAACAATCTACATTTTCAGTAGCTTTGTGAAATATATGTATGTGTTTACATGCAGTCTATGCATGACATTCTAAGTATGGACATGTGGAAATGTGAGGAGATATCGGCACAATTTTAGATACAGTACCCAAAAAGTAAAAAAGTATGAATTACTGAAAATTATATTAAATGCTCTTTTTAAATTCCCATTTGAATATTTTTGTTCATAGAAATTTCTCAAATTTGCAGAAATATGAACCACTGGATCCAACAGGAGCTTTTGCCTGATAAATGTTCTTCTCGTTTGTTCAAAACAATCTTTTATCGGGTCTAGACCAGGAACCAGACACTGTGCTAAGTAGAAATATAAAAAGGAAGCTGTAGCCTTTCCCTCAAGACATAACATGCAGGATTAAAATTAATATCAACACTATTTTTTAAGAAAAATTCTTAATAAAAACAACATAAAAATCAGTTTTTGTTACAGTTTATACAATATGAAGAGGGAAAAAAATCTGATAGTTTTTCAAATAGCAGCCTTCTCGGTTTTAATGCATGTCTTCCCAGAGGAGCCTTACAAAGTGACTCTTCCAAATGGAAATTCCAAGTAACTTGAGAAACCAGCAGGTGAGATTTGGAGGGAAACAGACTGGACTTTCAGTAATATCATATCATACTGGCCCCCTGTACCCAGGGCTGGCCTGAAGTTAAGGAAGGCTTTGGAGCACTCTTGTTTTTGTACTCATTTATAACTGAGGTGGACTCTGCCAGAATGTGCTGATGGGGCTCCTGGTTCAGGGTGGGAGAGGAAGAGTCCTCTACGATAGTCTTTCTCCCCAGGGAGGCGGTTAAGCAGCTGAGAGCACTGAAGAGCTCATCTGAAGTTGGGATTTAACACCATCTCTCTGATCTTACTAGGAGACAGCCTCTTGTTCCTTCTACTCATTGGGAAGGAAAAGAAATGACTTTGGAATGTGCTACAAATGGGCATTGATGACTCCCTAAATCCAATTTTCAGAACAGCATCTATTTTTTTTTTAACAGAACATCATCTTCTTAGGAGTAAAGAATATTGCACAATGTCCCTGACCATTTTTCTATGTGGAATAAAAGTCTGATGATAAATTATACCAAAGACTTAAATCACCCAATGACCTACAAGTGACCTTTTTGCCTTCCACCGTCCAGCCAGCCGCATGGCTCCTCCAGCCCCATCACCACCGACCCCGCATCCCCGAAGGAAGGCAGGCTGAAGTGGGACTTACGTAAGCCACAGGCCCGTCTCCATCCAGCCCTCTGCTCACATTAACACTAAGCAGTATATAATTTAGAAAGGGGGAAATGCGATCATAGCTTTTGCCCCCACACTGCTATGAAACTCTGGGCTTTTATGTGCAGGAAGCTCCGTGTTGATCTTGGCGTCCTCGTGGGTTAAAAATCTTGTTTAAATGTTGCAGCCTTAGAATAGTCTTTGAGGTTTTTCCTATGTTGTTTTATAAAAGGCTTCTGCCTGATTATTTACAGATGCTGTCTTTGAGAAAGCTGAAAATAGTCTCACTACGAATGCTGGAACTTGGACCCCGGGTTCCCTACTATTTTATGGTGAGCAGCTCAATGGAGCTCAGGCTCAGGGGTCGGCCTCCTGAGTTGGCTTTTGAATGGGATTTCCATGGTGTCTTGGGTGTTTCTGTTGACCTGAACTGAGCTGGTCAAGGAGTCCTTCCTCAATGTACTCATTCAACAAATACATGTGGAGCCCTACTGTATGTCAAGTCTGTGGTAGGGGCTGGGGACAAAGGGACAAAAAACAAGCTCTCGGCTTAAGAAGCTCAGTAGAAGGAAAGGCAGTGAACTGACCCACAACCAGAAAGCGACATGGAATGTCATGTCACAGACTTGCTGGGTGTCCTGCGGCTGCCTCACAGACAGGGAAGGAGAGGAGGTGGACAGGCAGCCCGGTTCCACGGCTCAGGCTCTCCTGTCCTCAGCTGGCTCCCTTACTCATAATAAACAAGGTAGGACAATCATGCTGGTGTCTGCCTCTCGAGAGGCTGGATCCACAATCTCTCAGGTTAGGAGAAACCCTTTCTGGCACTTCAGAATTTCCAGGAAAGAACTGCATGCAACTTACTTTCTTTCTTTCTTTCTTGGGTAGCAGGGATTGAACTCAGGGGCTCTCAACCACTGAGCCACATCCCCAGCCCTATTTTGTATTTTATTTAGAGAAAGGGTCTCACTGAGTTGCTTAGCACCTCACCCTTGCTGAGGCTAGCTTTGAACTCTATCCTCCTGTCTCAGCCTCCTGAGCCACTGGGATGACAGGTGTGCAGCCACCGTGCCTGGCGATAAATGCAACTTTCTTAAGTGAGTCCCTAGAATTCACCAACTTAGCCAGAAAGCCCTCCCATTTCTATAACCCAAATCCTTGAGCTGAGGCTGAAGCTGCTTACCCTTGGGCCAGCCTCGGTGGAAAGAAAGCTGGTATCTGTGGAGGTATCTTTCCCTCCGGAGGGCCTTGCTGGGTCTTCTCTCTTCCAGCCAAAGCAGGCCCAACCCCTCCCACCTCGGCTTTTTCATCTCCCTTCACTGCTCTCAGGGTTATGTCCTGGTCTCACTCCAAGCCCTCCTTCTCCCTTCTCAGTGACAAAACACAGAGTTGGACCAGGAAAGGAGTGTGTTGGGCCAAAGGTTTTTTCCTTCCCAATTCCTACAAATTCCTTAGGTCTCCATAGGCAGGTTCAAGGAGCCTCTTTTTCCAGGATAACCAAGAGAGATTCTGGAATGACAGCCCTGGGGTTAGAGGTTGAAGAGAATAAAATATAGTCTGTATAGGTTTAATTAGGGACACATGGCCCCCATGGTCATCAACATTACCATTCCTGGCACCACTAACCTCTCTGGAGCCATCAGGACATGTGGGTGAATATTGAAAA
Organism: Spermophilus citellus; assembly: GCF_964194105.1. Taxonomy (NCBI): domain Eukaryota; kingdom Metazoa; phylum Chordata; class Mammalia; order Rodentia; family Sciuridae; genus Spermophilus; species Spermophilus citellus. Next base: position 80,382,237 of record NC_138198.1, on the reverse strand, counting down.
AGTGTTTTTGGACTAACAGTAGTACTATAAATCACTGTTACTGAGTTAAAGACTTTTCCAGGTGATTTATAACTTGCAATTAACAATGACCTTGTGAGTCGAAGAACTCACCACCCCATCTCTTGTTCTCCAGTCTCCTAATCTGGGAGCAATAATATAATCACATCTCCAGAGTACCTTCCCATATATTACCTCATCTAATCCTCACGGTGACCCTTTGCAGCAAATCTTGAACACAAAGACTCAAAGGTACAAAAATGAAGGCACAAACCTTTGTTAAGTGACTAGCCCACAGTGACACAGAAAGAATCAGAGGTAGGACCCAGACAGGCCTGCCTTACCTGGCTCTTTTAATACTTCCAATACAACTTAAAAAACATACCAGAGCTGCTAGAGCACTTTTCATATACAGATGGTCCCCAACATAATCATGATTCAACCGGTGAATTTTTTACTTCAACGTGGTGCAAAATAATGCCAATTTTTCACTTTCAGTCCAGTTTCCAATAAACTGCATGTGATATTCAATGCTTTATTATAAAACAGGTTTTGGGTGAAATGATTTTGCCCAAACTATAGGCTAATGTAAGAGTTTTGAGCACATTTAAGGTAGGCTGGGTTAAGCTAGGATGTTGGGTAGGTTAGGTGTATTAAATGCATTTTCAATTTACAATGGGCTCATCAGGCTGTTACCCCATCATAAGTTGAGGGGTATTGCACATTATTTTATTGGTCCTCAAAACATTACTAGGAAGTAATTAAGGAACTAGCAATAATTATAACTGGTAGAAAATAATTGTGAAAAATTCTGAAATGGGCCAGAATGATTAATGAATGTTGTCAATAGAAGATTAACTGTTGCCTACCATGCCCTTCCAGGTTGTCTGATTCTATCAGGTCTCTGCATGTTTTGTGGCATTTGATCTTACAACTCTAAGACAACTGACAGCAATGTGAATGACTGTCAGTCATAACACACCAATGGATTCTGTCCAATGGAAATACAATTGATTCTCTTCTTCCTCTGTAGAAAAAGGCAGTTTTGCATCTAAGTAAGTCCACTTCATCATTCCTGTTTGCTGCTAAACATGCCTGCTCTTTGGATTGTCCCTTGAGTTCTCTGTAACATCTCATAGATTCTCCCATTAATTAGTGACTTAATGACATCATTAACACATGTTGATTTGACATTCCTATGAGAGTCATGACTTTACCTTAAAAAAAAAAATCTTTGAGTAACAGCTAACATGGAACACTTAGTATAAGCCCTTACTAAGAGCTTAGTGTGCATTTTCTTTGAATGCATTTAATTTGCAAAACCACCCATAAGGCAGGATATTTTATTATTGACAGATTATAGATAAGGAGACAAAGGTTCACAAAGATTAAACCAACTTGTTCAGGGTTTCACAACAATACGGAAACGTATCACTTCTCTCTCCTTCTGAGGCCATTACTATTTCTAATTTTTCCTTAGAGTCTGTGATAACTGGGACTAAATAGCTTCCTGAAGCAGCAAAGTCTCTAAAAAAGGTGAACACACACATCCCTCTCAGACAGTGTTGGTGGCAGCCTGCAGTTTATGCACTGAGGAGTTGTAATCATTCACATTTCTAATGTTGACCAACAGTCTACTCAGAGACAAGTTGGGGTACATTCAATGTTATCTGACTGTAAGACAGAGTGAGCCTGGGTAGATGGGGTCATGCAAACAGAACTGACTTCTGAGTTGGAAGACTCACTTTCCTGGGCAGGCTCAGCTACTGGCAAATAGTGTGATCCTAGGCAAGTTGTTTAATTTGCTTGTTCTCATCTTTGAAGTGAGAACGATGCAATCCACAGTAGAGTAAGCAGGTGGACCAAGTCAGCTATGCCAATAGTGCTAACAAAGACAACTCTCACCAAGCCAGATTTCAAAATATGCAGGCCCCTGACCCTTCAGTTACTAGATCTGAAAAAAGTCCCAGGGATTCAGGAGGCTGAGGTAGGAGGATTGCAAGTTTGAGGCCAGCCTCAGCAACTTAGTGAGGCCCTAAACAATTTAGCAAGACCCTGTCTCTTAATAAAAATAAAAAATGGCTGGGGATGTGGTTCAGAAGGTAAGTACCCCTGAGTTTAATCCCCAATACCAGAGAGAGAGAGAGACAGACAGACAGACACTAGTAAGGAGCAAGAATTGGAGGTCATCAAGTCCATGAAGCTAGAAGTGTTAGACATCTTGCCCCTGATGGGTAGAGCTGTTCTGGGTGATTTCTCAGGTCTAGCCCTTCAGAGGCTTCTTCTGAGTCCCAAGAAGTGGCCCAGGGATGCAGCCCTCTTGGAAGAAATGTGAAAATCTCTAGTTGGTACTAAAAAAACCCAGGCTCTTCTATGTACTTAACCCACTGGGGTAAAAGATCTTGTCTTAATCATCTTTGGGTCTCTCTAGTGACTTGCACAATTCATTACCATCCTCAAATGTGCACTGATTGAATTCAATACGAGACCATTAATGTCCTTGGATGAAGGAGATTCTAGCCCACCCCAGGGTGCTCAACATACAGTAAGACATACACCCCGATTCTACCCTGCCCTTGTCTGCTTTTGGGACGCATTCTCTCCCCCTTTCAAAATTGCCTTTGGCTGTGGTGGTGGTTTTGTGGTATGGGGATCAAATCTAGAGCCTCATGCATACTAGACAAGCATTCTACCTCTGAGCTATACACCCCCACCTCACATTTGGTATTTAACTGTCATCTTTTTAAAATATGCAATTTCATCCCCACATACTACTATTTGTTGCCATGGAAGTACCACTTAAAAAGAACTTTTTCCACCCAATACTGATTCAATGTTTACCATGGGCCCTACCTTGTTCTAGGAATTAGGAATACAGCACTGATTAAAATAAAGTTCCTGCTCCTGTGGAGTTTATTTACACTTTGGGGAAGGGGAGATAAACGAAACGAAAAGAAATTTTTAAAACAGCACACTACCAAACTTTTGGAAATTATAAGAAATTTTACCCTCAATTGAAAAAATAAAATAATAACCTAAGCAATATAAATCCAAACCTTATCAGAACATTGCAAATTAAAAGAGACCCAAAAGGTTCAGATACATATGATTTTGTGGTATTTTCCATTTTTTTTACCTTTATTTTATTTATTTATGTGGTGCTGAGGATCGAACCTAGCGCCTTGCACATGCTAGGTGAGTGCTCTACCACTGAGCCACAACCCCTGCCCGTATTTCTCATTTTTAAGAGAAGAGAAAAATTAGATCTGTCTGTTCACAATAGTGCTACATACTTAGTTGCTTCAAACTACTCATTGGCTAACTGAATAAAATGGACCAGAATACATTTTGTGAATTGCTCAGCAATCTGCTATGATGGCAGCGATTGATTAGAAATTATACCCAATTTATATGTGCAGCACATGTCTGCGGGGAGTTCATTAGAACAGATTTACTTTAAGTATTCATCAAATAAGGCAGTATTGCATTTAATTAGGTAAATAAAAAGTTTTTTTGAGACTTAAAAATTATAAGTCAATATAATTTGAGAGAAAATAATTAAGGCACCAAACTCTACATAAATATAATAGATATAATATCTTTCCATTAAGATTTCATGAAGTTCATGTTTTTCTCCTTTTGGGTTAAATTACATCAGGCCAAAATGAATTTTCCCTAGAGCAAATAATCTAAGGAATGAATATAATATTTACTAGGGAACACAAACACAGTAAAGAGGCTTTTCAAAAAGATATTTTTTAACCAGATGGAAGGCTTTACTTTAAAAATGTAAAAGCTCATAAAAGCCCCCTCCCCTTTTGGGTAATCATAATTTTTTAACAGGCCAAAGTGCATATTCTTAACACACAAGAGGGACTTCTAATTTTTTAGAATGCAGTGGGGAATGATTTTTTTCCTAAACAGTAAGGAGGAAGGTCCTCCAGAGATTGTCACAAAACCTGAGACTAAAAATTTGCTCATATTGGGACACTGTCAGTTATCCATATGCTGCGTGTGTGTGTGTGTATGTGTGTGTGTGTGTGTGTGTGTGTGTGTGTGTGTGTGTGTCTGTGTTTAATGAAAGCACTTTGTCTCCATCATGACTATGCTGCATATTTCGAACTACATAAACTATATTTCAAAGTATTTAAACTCAGGTCAGGACAACGTGTACGACAGTAGATAAGCTCTATACTTGGTTGATTTGACAACGAACAACATGAGCTATTTTTTCATGCAACTCATTACCAACACAAGCTGGCAGAGAATATGTACTAGAGTGAAAGAGAAGGGAGAAATTCAAGAGGTAGATGTGCATTTGGAGGTCTAACTCCAAAGCTATGTAAATTAATGAAATACCAATGAAGAATCAGGCAGAGAAAGATTCTACAAACTATGGGAGATTTCCCCAGCACCCCATTTATCTAAATAAACTAGCACCTCTTTATTCTAGTTCTCACTGCTTTTGTTTTAACTCATATCTTTTATCACTGAACAGCATTATAGGTTGATTATTTATCTCTATCTCTTCAAATAGACTGTAAGCCGCCTTGGGGCACAGACCTCTGTTTGACTCACTTCTGCATCCTTAGCTCCCAGAACAGGGCCTGGCACATGGAAATTGCTCCATCAATCCCTTGGAGAAGTACAGACATTGTACCTAGATAACTATGCATCTTGATTATTCCTGCCTTGGAAAACTACACTTTCTAACATCCTAATAATACATTTTTGAAAAATAATTTTCCCTTTCACTTATATGGTGAATTTTAAACGTTAAGTGAATTAAAAGATCGCTAAGGTTTCATTCATAGAGACCAAACTGCTGAGATATGAACATACCATAGACTAAGCAAAACTTACAAATCCAGCCTATTTTTTTTTCAATTGAAAAGTCAATTTTAAATTGCTTCAACCTACCTTTATAGCACTATAAAAAATCATCACACAGATACAAATCCAACTAAAAGACTGAATATTATAATGAAGAGGGAAATCATTCACAATAGAGCCACATCACATGAAAGAACATTTTTAGGACCCAAAATGAATACAATGATAATAAAACTAGATTTCTTGACAAATATTTTTTTTGTTTATCCAAGGGGCCAAAATTTTAAAAATATGGACTGACCCCACGATTACACCTACTGTACATGGCTAAACTTTGTATTTAAGTGGGTAACAACATGGAGCGATGGCCATACTATGTGGCTTCTTAACAGATACTCCACACATTGCACAATGACTGGCCTTCTGATGTGGCTTTTGGTTCAGGCTCTGCATCGTTTACATCTGGACATGGATTCATGTTTCTTTCTTGAAGCACTTTGCAGATGATCTAAGACACATTTACCTCAATAAAATCATAGCTGAATGAATGAATGACCTACAGATGTTGATGAAGGAGAAAACAGAGTAAAGGACAATGGAGGACTAGCTTGGGATGGCTTTAAGGACGGGGGGGATTCACAAGAAGGGCATTTGGAAGAAGATAATGGGTTTGATTTCAAATTATGTTGAGTTTGAAGGCCTATTAATAGCTGGATAGAGATGTCCAGTAAGTAATTTAGAAGACTCGCCTGGAGCTCAGTAGAAGTGCCAGGACTCCATCTCACACATTCACTGGTCCCTGGTTCCCTTCAACATATAGAGGGGGATGTACTGGAAAAGCAACAGCAATAGCAATTATTATTATTATTATTAAAAGAGGAAGAGGACACATCCAACTCTTGCCATCTCCAGTTACTGCGCAAAGTCTATGTATATTACCTCTTACAAAAACCAAGTCAGGTAGATACTACTATTATCTAAGGGAGTTCAATAACTTGCCTGTGGTCTGTCACAAGCCCATAATGTACTCATTTTACTAAAACTCAAACCAACCCAAGACCTGAAGTAACACATGGAAAGAGTGCGGTCATCCTTAACTTCCAATACAGTCAGCCCTCCAGAGACACAGGTGCTGCAGCCACGAATTTAACCAATTGTGGGTCAAAAATATTCAAAACAAATAAGTAACAATGAATCTCACTATTATGCCTAATTATAATGTGCCAATAAAAAGGAAAAATATTCAAAACAAACTGTATGGACAGACTTGTTTTTCTTGTCCTTATTCCCTATACGGTTCAGTATAACAATCATATATGCAGCATTGACATTGTAGTAGGTATTACAAATCGTCTAAGAATGACTTAAAGTAAACGGGAAGATAAATCAATATAAATAAGTTATATAAATACATTTTATATAAGGGACACAAGCATCCTTGAATTTTAGTGTCCTCAAGGGATACAGGAACCAATCTCCCATGGATGCTGAGGGATGACTGTATATAATATATCTTCTCTATATTTCTATCTACACTCTTAGGTCTGGAGCTGGGTCTATAGCAAATCTGGACTTGATTAATGTCCACTCACTAACCATTAATTCACTCACCTACTAACAAATATTTGAGTTTTGGGAAACTTTAAGTTCTAATATCTACATTAAAGATCTAGTCCTGAGATCTAATATTGACAAGTACTAACACAAAATTATCATGAATACTGACTATAATAATGACAGGAATTTTTAAAATACAGTAAAAGAGTAAACAGAATGAAGTGGACACTCCTGGTGTGAAAGAAGCCTGACGTCCATAAATCCACACCCAGCACAGCTCCTCACTTGACTACTAACCCTCATTTGGCCTTGAACTCCTTATATAAAAATCAGAGGATATGATTTCATTCAGTTCTCCTATAGCTCTTATTTTGAAAATACAATTTTTTAATACAATTAATATATCCAGGGGCAATTTAAGTCTATAATGAATTTTCTCCATTTTATTTTAGGTGGGGGGAGAGCTGTGCATGTTTTCTTCTGTGAGAACCACTAAGTGAACATAGAAATGTCACCTGGCAAAACTGAGCCATGTTGGAAAACACAAGAAGCACACGATATACACATCTTCTTCTTTATGTTTTTAGTTGTAAATAGATACCATACCTTAATTTTATTCATTTATTTTTATGTGATGCTTGAGGATCCTACCCAGTACCTCACACATACTAGATAAGTGCTCTACCACTGAGCTACAGCCCAAGCCCAATATACACATCTTAAACCTCTACCAGCTGCCTTGATTCCTTGGGTGTCATAAGCCACATGTGCACATCTGGTGTTTTCACTTTCCATCTGATTTCAGATGCCTCCATCCACCTCTGGATCAAGCTGCTACCTCCAGGCTCCTACCTCCTCAAGAAAACTCTTCAAAGTCAAGTGTTATATTCACTGTAGTATGTATGTACTTCTTCACCATTGAATACATAAAACTAGGCTAAATTTTTAACTAGAATCTTATAGCTCTTTAAATATATGCCACTGATAATGTTTTTGCTGATGGTTCCCCTTACTCCACTTTTCCCATGAGCCTGTGCTTCTTGTGGCGTGATTCTGCACAGTGCGGTGACTGCTAGGAAGGTGGCATGTCATGTTACAGCAGCACCAACTGTGCCCACATCCTTTTCAAATTCAATGTTCCCTTCTGCCTCACTTCCCTATGTTGTTCCTAGATTGAATGCTTCTTTGGTCATCCTTCAAGTGAAACTGGATGCTCTGAGCCACACCAATAGGAGGCTGAAAATAAGTAGGACTTATTTCAGTCTAAATGGACTTTTTTTTTCCCTAAAGGGAAAAAAAAAGACAAAGTCATACCACTAAAAGGATCATGCACTTGCTATCAGTTTTGCTTCTGGCAGCTGGTACTCTTCTAGATACAATTAAGAGAAAGAGGAGAGGAGGGTTAAGTACCCTGGAAGAATCTGCCAATGGTTGAAAAGTGGTTCAAAGCCTCATTTGAAAATTCAAGAAACTAAAGATACACAATCCTTCAAAATGCACTGTATTCATAAATATAAACCAATTATGGCTGATAATGAACCAGAAAGATAAATGTAGGTCACAATATTGTCATGACAGCTCTCCCTTACTGGGGCTAAGGTTTTGGTTTCATAATCTACTATGAACTGGCTTGAGGTCTGTGTTTTAGCGCCTCTTTGCTGTATGAACAGCCACAGCTGGCCCTTTATTCTTCTGCAAGACCTCTCTTCACCACTCTTGGCTCACAACAGGTCTTTGTCACTGGCCGCTAATCAGCCCAGGCTGCCGTGGCCTCTACCCAGTGTGAGGCAGTGAGTGGTCAACTCAAATTCCTACCTAGATACCTCCTCTCTATAATCACTTCTCAGACCATCCTGCCCTCCAAATGACCTTCCCAAAGCAAATCTATGAAGTTCATTCTCCCCAGCTACCTGTTCCCTAGAGATACTGTCAAGTGGCTTTTCATGCAAGCATCATCCCTGCTGAAACTTACTGATTTAGCTTAAACGATTTTTTCCTGACTCAACCCTCATCCTGGCCTTCCGTATATCCTCCTCTTGAGCCAAACTACCTGCCATTCCCAGAATTCCCCTTCTTGACCCCATCTTGAAGCCAATGCTCTTACCATTTGCTCATCTTGGATGTTAATCCTCTCATTCTTGCCTTTTTTCTCAACAACTTCAACCACTTCCCTGATTTTGATTAGCAGCTTTGGGGTGTTTATTTAGCACATACTCTTTTTCCCCCTAGTACTGGGGATGGAAGCCAGGGATGCACTACCACTAAGCTACATCCCCATATTTTTTAATTTATTTTGAGACAGGGTCTCACTAAGTTGCCCAAACTGGCCCCAAACTTGCAGTCCTCCTGCCTCAGACTTCCAAATTGCTGGGATTATCGGCATGGGCCACTGTGTCCCAGTAGTACTTACTTTTGATATTATAATTATCTTCACTTATACTTCCTTAGCTGGATTCTGAGTTTCTTAAAGACTTCAGCAGCCAGTGCACTCTCTTGCACATAATGAATGCTCTATTACTGTTCACTAAAATGTATTTCAGTTGAATTTCTAATTAGATAAAGGATGAGAATTCAAGATCTTTGGTGTGTGAATGTATGTGACACAGGCACATATTTGAAGTCCCTTTTTTTATCCATAGACTTTTTTCTGATTACCCAGAGGTAGTGAGAGACTGAGTTCGATCCTCAGCACCACATAAAAATAAATAAATATACTGTGTATTCATCTACAACTAAAAAATGTACACAAAATTTTTTTTAAAAAACATTCAGAATTTCACCCACTTCTTAAAAAAATAACTCAGCATATCCAAAATCTGGATATAAATATCAAACTGAGCATCCTGGTGCACATAAATCAAAGAAGTTCCCTTGTTTTCAAAATGAAAAAGGTGTTGAAAGATAATGACGACTATTTTGATGGATCAGCCTGAAGAATTTCCTGGAACTTTGCGCTTGTTTCTAATAACACACAGCAGAAATTTGGAGGGACATCTAGACTCTTCATCTCTTTCTCACAGCAAATGTCCATGAAGACTCTGATGGTGTTTCTGGCAGTCAGATATTCTTAATAACATTCACCTTTCCCCTTTTGTCTCCTATGTGTCTGTGTCATCTCTGGAGAGAATTTAAGTCAGAATCCGTGACTAATGTGCATAGTATGTCCACCAGATTATTGCTATGAAACAAGTAACCTCTGGTTGGCCATCAAATCTGTGTCATAACACCGCTTCTTGATCAAGTTACTTGGTTCCATTAAAGAGCCCACTTAGTGATTTAAATTCTGTTCAATGTCACCCATGTGATCTGGTGCCCTGTGGGGAAGGTAAGGAGGGTTTGAACATGGCAGAAAGGAACATCTTGATATCAGTGCAAGTGGCGGGCAGGTGCAAGGGCTATTTTTCTCTAAGTACCCTCAGGCTGGGTGTAAAAAGCTAGTATTGGTAGGCTGCATTTAGAACATTGACGGGGCACAGGGCAAAGACAAGGTCCCAACTCCACGGCATATCACATTCAGGAATGAGTTGAGAAGTCCCAAATAGCACATTAAAGAGCAAACTTCAACAATGAGAAAGTCATCTTAAAATTGGAGTACTCAGATTACCAAATTGTGAAATAATGGCCTAAATGTAAATGTTTCAAGATAAACATAGTAGCTTTTTTTTTTTAATGAATGCAGATAGAACTATTCTGTGTTGAATACTGGAATTTGTCAATAAGCTATTTTGGTATGGGATATTTGAATGTTATTGTATTTTACATATAGTAGAAAGATTATCATTGTACACAGCTCTAATCAATAAAAACACATCAGAATATTTTTTTTAAATTCTGTTCCAATAGGCCCTCCTCTACCAGAGGACTAAATAGAGAAAAGTTTCGGCTAGGCATCTATTTTTTTGCAGGTAATAAAGGAAAAAAGGGGTACTTTCTGGAATTTAGATTTGGGGTTCCACTCTGTAAATCAGGTTTTCTCTAGACATCACATAGATCTCTGTATTCAACTGAGATAGGCAGGCCACATGTCCAGCCTACCTGAACCAAAGTCACCAATAGAGGTAGATCACAAGGAGTATGTAGTCTTTCTATTATCAGCTATGGAAGAGTTTTTGCACTGCTTTCTGATGGTCTGGTGCATGCGACTCATTCCTCCATAACCAGAAGGCAAGTGAGTTGAGTCCAAGGGCCATATTTCCTATTTTCTTTATATTATTCACATGGTTGATAGTCACCAACACTGAAATACTCCTACTCAATATCTGTCAATCAATTGACTTTGCTATAAAAATATAAGTAGGACCATACCTGCATTTTTCTCAGAGATTTCTAGCTTTTAAACTAGAAATAATCACACAGTCTCACAAACTAGGAGCTTTGAAGGTGAGAAGCAATTCCCTGAGAAGAATAAAATCAGAGAAGGGGTGATACAGACCGTGGAGGGATGCAGGCAGCAGCCACTGAGAAATTACAGAGTACACTGTCTGGGGACACACCAGGGCCTCTGTTACCAGGACCCTATATTTTTAGAGAACAGCTCCATTAAATATTGACGACAGGACTGCTGTCGAAGGCCTAGAATTAAATTCCAATCCTGTTTCCATTTTATGGGCTATCCAACATAAAAACCAAGGAGGAACATCTGGGCCACTGGGCCACCATGTACATGTTCACAGCTGGAAGAGATCACAGATGACCCAAGTTAAATTAGCTTCAGGGTGGCCACCTGCACAGCATTTTCATTTCTCTAAAATTCTTTCCCTTGCCCATTTTGACCTGTCCCATGACTCTCCACTTAAACTGGATTTTTTTTTTCCCAAGGCTGTTTCTGCAGTCTCTTTTCTCTCTTCATTCTACAGTGGGTTTTTACTGTGCTGGTGGTGTATGTGCCCTGCAGAATGAGGAACATGCAGTTCTTTGCTCAGTCGATAGCTAGTTATCTCTCTCTGTAGTGTATTCCTAAGTACAATCAGAAAGGACAGGAAATGACTCCAGGGCTAAAAAGTTTTATTCTGATTTGGATAAGTGGCTTGACTCAACCCAGATGGTGCAACTTCATGCAAACATATTTGGACTTTAAGGACAGCCTTTGGAGAAATCATAGCAATGGCAGTAGCTTGCATTTGTTGAGCTCTTACCTGACACCAAGCACTTTTCTAAACTCTTTTGCATCTATTAGTTAATTTAATAGATGGTATGAGTTACAAGTAGAAGTTGAGGGGGGGAAAAAATCTAACCTTTCTCTGACAACCAATAAGACTAGGGAAAGCAGAATTTAAAGCTTTGACCTGTTATCGCGTGGCACACATATTTCTGAAGAAATATACTTTTTGAAAATTTACAGCCTACATACATATGTTACATGTATATAGTCAATGGTAATTCAGCTCTGAACTCCAGGACGTATTTTGAATTTAACCTTCTAAAGAAGTACGAAAGGGGTAAGATGACATATGTGCTAGGTTGTCATAGAAAAGCCACATTATAAAATAAAATGTAAAAAAATGGAATAAATTTGATCATAGAAATACCACTGGATATTTAAAAAGCAGACATGAGTGATTTCAGATGTTGTAAAGCCAAGAGTGCCAACCTACACCTCATACTATTATAGCCCAGGCTGATAGATGAACTAGTAATTTTCTTTTCCTAATTTGTGTCTTCCAAGTTGATAGCTGAGCTCAAATATAAAGTGGTACTATATCATGGAACTAAAATTCATTCCAAATTTTATTATACCCTGTATTTCTGCCAACTATTTATTATTTTTAAACAATGAGATCTTAAGTGAACATTTGCATTTTACATTCAATACTTCAAGGATTTATACATTGAGTGTAGTTGAACTTTATGAAAAAAGAAGATATATCAGAACTACAATATAGGATCCAAAATTCTCATTCCACAATTCCCAATGACCCCACATCTAAAAATGTTCATTGGATCTTTTTAACAGCCACAGAAGAAAGAAAACCAGACTTGATGTTAGGGGATGAGGCCATCATAGCGGGAAGTTAAAGGAGCAATGGGACGGAAGGAATAATAAACAAAGGGAGAAGGAATAACAATTTTGGATGCAACCTAACTTCCTTTAACATGCCACGTCTAGCTGGAACACTTTCAAGAGCCAACTCAAATGTCCGTCTCTCTTTCCTCTGCCCTTCCTCTAAAAAACCAACTACATCCCATCACTCTTCGTGTAGACATCCACAGTGGTACATTCCTCACTGTTTAATCATTATGTCCTTCCATGTCTGCTTTTTCCTAAAAACCATAAACTCCTTAAGATATTCCTCATTTTAACTGGGTGCAGTGACCCACGCCTGTAATCCCAGCAGCTTGGGAGGCTGAGACAGGAGGATTGTGAGTTCAAAGCCAGCCTCAGCAAAATCAAGGTACTAAGCAACTCATTGAGACACTTCCTCTAAATAAAATACAAAAATGGGCTGGGGATGTGACTCAGTGGTCGAGTGTCCCTGAGTTCAATCACCGGTAAACCGACCCCTCCCCCCAAAAAAAGAGATTCCTCATTTTATTCGTAGTTGCCATCCACATGCCTATACCAACCAAAATGGCCCATTATCTTCAAAGCCCACTAAGAATATGTAGATGGGTCAATAAATGAATGAATGAATAAATGAGAAAAGGTGTCTAGGATCGAGTGAGAAAGAAAACACACACACAACAAATAAAAAATTAAAAACAAAAAACTGGATCCACAATGATCCAAATTTGCTAAACTTCATGGTCTCCAGAAACATGGATTTTTTTCCCTTTTCCAATTCATTAACAACATTTGCTGGGATATAATTCACATAACTATAAAATTAACCTATTCCAAACTGAAAACACAATGAGATATCACATCACACCTGTTAGAATGACTATTACAAAAAAAAAAAAAAAAACAAAAACAAAAACTAAGAGACAACATGTTGGAAAGGATATGGAAAAAGGGAACCCTTGTATTCTTCTGGTAAGACTGTAGAATGGTGCAGTCATTATGGAAAACAGTATGGAGTTTTCTCAAAAAAATATAAATGGAACTACTATATGATCAGCAATCCAACTTCTGATATATAACCAAAGAAAAGTAAATCAGTTTCTCAGAGACATATCTACACTCCCATGTCATACAGAATTATTCACATTAGCCAATATATAGAAACAACCTAGTTGGTATGTATGAATAAATGGTATGCAATAGAATATTATTCATCCATATTTATTTTACCACTTCATTATATTTTCCTATTAGTTTGAGTATATAAAGAAAGATATGCTTCGTTTCCAAGTCACTTTTTATTGGGATATATTCACTAGCAAAAGGAAGATAAAAACATGAAACAGAATGGACGCTATTTTGGTTGGTTTGAGTATGTGGACAGGGTCTTCATTATTTCTATTACCATGAATGCCCTAAACCAAAGTCTAAGCCAGAGAGAGCAAGGACCATGTCTGCTTTGCTCACTATATACATTCAGCATCACACAGTATGATGAACACTTCCAAAGGATTAAGCTCAGTGTTTCCCAAAGTGTGTTCTTTGAAGTAGTCTCCACAGATGGTTAGAAAACTGTCCCTTGATCACATAAGTTGCATAGCCTAACTTTCTGTGGAGATGGACAAGGTGCATTAAACCTTTAGAATGACGTCCACTTTAGGGGAGCCTATTTAGCGTGGTCTAACCTAACATTTCCCCCAAATCACCTGTGATGGTGAGTGATTTAACCTTTCCAAAACTCAGGTATTTGATGGAGGTGATAAAATCTAAGGTTTGAAAGAAAAACAAATATATTAAGGGATCAGAACAATCATCCAACAAATGTTTATTGAATAGCAATTCTATGTCAGACATGAAGGATGAAGATAAAGGAGACAAATCTTTCTTGTCAAGGTTGGCATTACAGAGTCTACAAAACAGACAAGTATAACAAGAATGATTGTTTGATGAAATGAATGAAATAATAAAAGCACAAAACAGGTGATGTTCAAGTACCAAAGAGGAGGCTCCCAAATCTGCCAGGGAGAGAAAATGGCAGAGACATGTAACACTTAAATTGAGTCTTGAACTATGTGTCATAACTGTCTAAAGTCTCTTCCCACACTATTATTCTGATTTATTTTACCCCTTCACTCTCTTAAAATGAAGTCATGTAATTTACTTTAAAAATTGCTTCTGAGCCAGGCACGGTGGTACATGCCAATAATCCCAGCAGCTGGGGAGGCTGAAGCAGGAGGATCGCAAGTTCAAAGCCAGCTACAGCAACTTCGGCTCTCACCCAGTTGCTGAGGCTGGTCTCAAATGTTCGATCCTCCTGCCTGGGTCTCCAAGTCACTGGGATTACACCATGCCCCAATCATTCCATCCTTCTCTTTGTTGCCACTGCAGGCTCCCTAGCTTAGATCTGACATGCCAACTTCAAACAAGATAATAACATTTGGAACTTTTTTTTCTGATACACAATGCAATATCTTGGGAATAGTATCCCAGTCTAAACATAAAATTCATTCATGTTCCAGATACTCTTTGTTCACACAGCCTGAAGGTGATTTTATGCAATATTGTTAGTGCACCAGCATTTTGACTGTGGGCTATCACTTGAGGTCAGGTATACAATTTTCATTGGGGCACTGTCCACTCCCCAAAGGTTCTAATTTTGGAGTGTTAGGGATTCTGTATTAGGGAAGTTCAACTGCCTTCCATTAGGTGACAACATCCAGGCTTTCTAAGTCCCTCTCCAGTGATTCCCCTGGCCCATCCTGGCATTAGGGATCAGGGTGTAGGCAGAGAGACTGCCTCTGGAACCTGACTGTCACAATCTTGGGTGAGCATGTCGAGATGGAGCTGCTGGGAGGCCTGATTAAGAAAACTATCACTGGGCAAGGTGGCGCATGCCTGTAATCCCAACAGCTCTGGAGACTGAGGCAGGAGGATCAAGAGTTCAAAGCCAGCCTCAGCAACAGTGAGATGCTATCTCAGCAAGACCTTGTCTCTAAATAAAATACAAAATAGGGCTGGGCGTGTGGCTTAGTGGTTGAGTGCACTTGAGTTCAATCCCTGATATGCCCCCTCCTAAAAAAAAGAAAGAAAACCTATGCCCACATTTAGCCCCATCCCCTCAGCACTCTCAGTAAGAGAGGCTTAAGTTTTAAGTTCCTAGGTTTGGTGTGTTTCTTGCTCTTTGCATTTGCTGCAGCTCTATGTGAATTCAGCTTTCATCTTGCTTCTGAAATTTTCAGCATTTCAGCTCAAAGGGAGCTCTGCTTTCTCCAAACTCCTAGAACCTTTCTCCCAGCTCCTCTACACACTGGTAAAGGCATCTCCAGCTCCTCTACACAGTGATGGAGTTACCTGTCACAAAGCTAGAAGTCCCTGCAAGGGTTTGTTTGTTCCAGACATCTGCTAGCAAGAGTAATATCTTTTTACTAACAAATCAAGGCTGTCTCATATACAGTCCTGATTGCTCACTAATGTTCCACACATGCGTTAACAGGTTATATAATAATATTAATATTATATATATTATATATATATATATACATATTTCATATACATATATAAAAGCTGGGTGTGGTGGCGCATGCCTTTAATCCCAGCTGCTTGGGTGGCTGTGACAGAAGGATCGTGAGTTCAAAGCCAGCCTCAGCAATGGCAAGGCCCTAAGCAACTTAGTGAGACCCTGTCTCTAAATAAAACACAAAATAAGGCTAGGGATGTGGCTTAGTAGTCAAGTGAGTTCAATCACTGGTACTCTCCACCCCCCATCCAAAAAAATATATATATGAAAATGTGTACTCTGTATATACATGCTTTCTTTCTAACTACTTTGTAAGTTCTTAAAAAACAAAAACCTTGGGCTGGGATTATGGCTCAGTAGTAGAGCGCTCGCTTAGCATTGCGAGTCCCTGGGTTTGATCTTCAGCACCATATAAAAATAAATAAATAAAGATATAGTGTCCAACTACAACTAAAATATTTATTAAAAAAAGAATGAAAACTTTTCTAATTTTCCCACCTCACATGGACAAATGAGTATTTAACTGACGTTCATTATCTTTAGATTGGAGTTCAATTGTTGCCCAAAATCTCCAAATAAATGTGAATACATCTATTTTCTCATGGCTGAAAGAAACCAAAGGTTGAATCTGAAAGAAAATGAGCTTGCATATTCATTTTTATGTCTTTTGGTTAGTGCAGTGAAACCGCTTTAATTTTTTGTTTAAATCCTCCTCTTGGGTCTTCTGTTTAAATAGTTGTTAAAAACAGTTGGCTCTGAGAGTGTGGCAGTGCTCCGATTTTCAGAGCAAAATGTCTGTCTGTTCATGAACTCTAAAGTCCTCTTGGCTTCAGTGCATGCCTGCATTCCCTCCACCCAATGATGCAGGGAAAGGAAGGACTGTGGGGATTCATCAAGTGGCTGGAGTGTAAAGAAGGGTTAAGTTTCAATGAGAAAGAGAAGGCTAAGAATAAAGGAGAGAACTCTCCCAACTTTTCAATCAAATATCCTTATCAGAAACAAAGTAACCAGTAGCATTCAGTATATATGTGTGTGTGTATATATATATATACTGAATTTATATATATATATACTGAATTTATATATATATATATATACTGAATTTATATATATATATATATATACTGAATTTATATATATATATATACTGAATTTATATATATATATATATAAATTTATGAATTATACATATACTATGTATAATACATTAAAGAGTATTATAACTTAAGTGTCTTTTTTCAGATTTAAAAAAAAAAAAACATGTTTATAATATACTTTGGAGATCACTGGGATAGAGTCTAAAATCCACAATTTAGAGGCTGGTCCAATAACAGGTGAAAATGCTGACATAATTGAAGTTAAACCTAAAGCTAATATCCCATCTGTAGAGTCAATAAAACCATGCAAATGAGAAAATATGAGCCCATATGTACATTTCAGCATAGTATCAGCAGTTTTCATGAAACTAATTTAATGTTGAGATATGATATTACCAGAAGTAGCTTCCAATCCTGACACTTTCAATTTTTATAGCAAAATTTTTAAGAAATATAAGAAAGAAAGTGGGATAGAGGAAAGGGAATGAGAAAAGGTTAAAACATAAATAAGAAAACTATCTTTCTCCAATGTGAAAACAACTTTCGCTGCGTTTTACTTTGTTTTTGTTGTTGTTTTGTTTTGTTTCTTTGGTACTGGGTTCTGAACCCACTGAGCTCTAACCCCAGGCCTTTTTAGTTTTTCTTATGAGACACAGTCTTGCTAAGTTGCTTAAGGCCTCACTAAGTTGCTAAGCCTGGTTTTGAACTTGTGATCCTCCTGTCTCTGCCTCCCTGAGTGTCTGGGATTATAGGCGTGTGCCACTGTGCCTGGCTAAAACAACATTTTTATCTGAAAAAAAAAATATGTATCTATATATAAAGGAGATAGGACACACAATATTTCCATATTTCCTTAAAGAAATTTAGAGTTGCCAGGAAAAATATCTTCAGATCATCCCTTGGGTTCTCAAAACCGCGGTAACTGCGGTTTTCTAAGGGGTGTGCATGATATGATCACATACACAATGCTTTTCCACATCAAAAAGAATACTTCATCAAGAAAAATAGTTGGTTTTTTTTAATGTTTTGTGTTTATTTTGTCAGCTTAAGCTATTTCTATTTAAGATTTTTTTTTTCTTATGTGTTATTTTAAAATAGAGGTCAAGTCTGACTCATTGCCCTTTTTCTACGACATTCACAGTTCATTACTTCCCATTGAAAATTACTTTCCTGCACGACATTTGGCACTCTCTGGCAAACATATAACAAAATAATCAAACCTGACCAGGGCAATGGTTTTCATATGGAGAACAGAAAGAAATGAGTGCCAGAGACTGCAATAACATGCACTTGTTCTTTCAATGTGGCACAGAATTCCACTTAGTGTGGATTTCAGAGAACCTTGGGGAAAGCATTATCAGTCTCTCCTAGGTTATAGCTACCATTCCTCAACCTGGCTCCTAGTAACTTGCAAATGAAGCCTACGTTGTAATTTAAGATCTCATTCATTTGCACTCCAATTATTCGAAATTCTGCAATTCTGATCATGCGGTGGACCTAACATTTATCTTTCTTTGACATAATAATTAAACCCACATACTATACATTTCACCTCTCTGAAGTGTAAAATGCTATGATTTTTAGTATATTTGCAGAGTTACACAGCGATCACTGCAATCAATTTTAGAGCCTTCTCAGCACACCAAAAGAAATTCCATACCCATGAGCAGTCCCCCATACCCCAATCACTAACCTGCCTTTGGTCTCTATAAATTTGCCTGTTCTGGATATTTCATTTAAATGGAATCATACGACTGGTGACCTTTTGGGCATAGCTTCTTTCGCTTAGATAATACTTTCAGGTTCATCCATATTGTTTCGTGTATCAGAACTTCATTTCATTTTATGACCAAATAACATTCCATGTATGGATATGCCACATTATATTGATCATTCATTATATCATCATTCACTTTTTGATTATCATGAACAATGTCCAAGTTTTTTTTTCTTTCTGTGAATTCTTATTTTTATTTGTCTTCTATACATACCTAGGAGTGGAATTACAAGGCCAGTTTGAAGTTCTGTATTCAGTTTGGAGAAATACTCAAACCGTTCTGACACTTCTCTTTTTAATCTAGGTCAACAACTTTTGGTGAACAAATTCATGAAGCTAACAAGAATGCAAAAAAGGAACATTCTTTTTTCTAAAACAAAATCCCAAACCTACCAAAGTTTCATTACTCTCTGCATGAATAATAATAATTACTTTGCTAATTGCAAACTACTATTTTATTAAAAAGAAGTCCAAATGATCTTAAAGTACCCTGCAACATTTCGTCAGTTGTTCATTTGTATTATGGAGCCCTCCTAAAATAAACAAAAAGACGTATATTTCATCTATATTTTCCATCTGACTTCTCCCTAATCATCTTGAGTTATCCTATTCATTTGTCTTCAGGATTTAAGGGTCCTGACGCATATAAACACATCAATAGGTTTTTGAAAAAAGTAAGCATTCATCTCATCACAGTTTGCCTTATGCTAGTTTGGATTGAGAATGTCTTCTATAGGTCCTTGTGTTTAGTCCCCAGGCCATAGTGCTATTGAGAAGTGGTGAAAATTTAAAAGATGGGGCTCAATGTGAGGAAGTGAGGTGATTGCAGGTGTGACCTGTTCCCTTCCTGCCTCTTTACTTCCTGGCCACCATAAGATGAGTAGGTTGCTCTACTAAATACTACCCACCCCACCATGATACCCCAACAAAGGCCCTTAGCAACAGAGTCAATTGATCATGAACTGGAACCTCTACAACTCTGAGCCAAAAGTAACCTTGCCTGTTGTTAAGTAGGTGGTCTCTGGTATTTTTGTTATAGTAACAGAAAGCTGACTAACACGCCTTGAGGGTTTACTATCGCCTTAAGCGTTGTTCTTGATCATTTTTACCACTTTATTTATGTTCAAGATGCTAGTTGTTTATGGGCTTCTCTGGCTCATGCAATTGAAGGGAGTGATGTCATTCTGCAAATTACATGGCCCTCAGTCACATGTAGAATCCCTTCCTATTAAAGGCTATGTTGCACAAATCCCATGCAGTCAGACTTTCCTTGGCTTATATAGCCTTAGTTATATATGTGATCAAATCAGATCCTGCTTAGCAAGTAAGGTATCTTCCCTTGTAGGAAGGTGCTACTGACACAAATCTCTCTTTGATGCAACCACCATTTGACCCTGAGTTACGTATAGACATGGGAATTTACTAGAACACGGTGTTTGTTGGTTAACTGAAACCAACAAACTTTGGTAGGTTTGGAATTGTTTTAGAAAAACAATTCTTGTTGGCTTCATGAATTTGTTCACCAAAAGTTGTTGACCTAGATTAAAAAGAGAAGTGTCAGAACGGTTTGAGTATTTCTCCAAACTGAATATAGAATTTCAAACTGGCCTTGTAATTCCACTCCTTGGTACGTATAGAAGACAAATGAAAATAAGAATTCACAGGGGAAAAAAAACTTGGACATTATTAGTTAACCAACAAACACAGTATTCTAGTAAATTCCCATGTCTATACATAACTCAGGGTCAAATGGTGGTTCCATCCAAGAGAGATATGTGTCACTAGCACCTTCCTACAAAGGAGGACACCTTGCAGGCTAAGCAGGATCTGATTTCCTCAGAGCCAATCAGACACCTACCCACTTTCCTCTGGGGCAGAATGGGCCTCCTCCGTTTCTGAGGAGATAGTGAGAAAACAGAGAAGACTAGTACTTCTGGAAACTCACCCACAGTTCCTACTTGGTGTGATGAACAGAGGCCACCCACTCTGGCTTCTTGAATGGAAACTGACTACTTTGCCAGACCAAGTGAAACAGACCCACCATAGAGGCACTTGAGGAAAATGGTAGTTCATGACCTCAGTGTGCAGAGAATCTACTCTACTGCGCTCTCTTTATGAGCCAAAGCGGGATGGAATAACCCCAGTTTCTCCTTTAGTGAAACCCACCCCTTCACTGATGACATAACCAGAAGAAATAATCACTAGTGCTTGGATCTTTGGCTAATACATAATGAAGGCAAAGTTAAAACAGTTCAATGGTATGTCCTGTCCTCTCTGATGTAACTAAATATAAAGTTACGATTTTTTTCCCCCAGTAGCAAAATATATCAAGAATGTAATCATATGGGGAGGAAAAACTATAACATTCACTTCCGGTAATGGTCACTTTGAGAACTCTTCAAAAACAGCCAGCAGTCAAGGTAAATTGTAACTTTGGACAGGGAGATGGAAATCTGACTTCTGGGAATAGTGGGCGTGAAAAGACATATCCCAAAAATTCAATGGGAAAGGCTGCACTCCCGAGACCGAAAAACAATACTTCTGCTGCTTTCCAATACCCAAGTGGTAGCCACAAAATTTGTCTTTCTCTAAAGCCTGTCTGTATCAGTGCCTTTGTGTCTCTCTTGAAAATATTATTATTTTTCTTGTAGTAATCTTTTCTAACCACTTTGTCATCATCATGGGATAAACACAGTAGAGTTTCCAAAATGAAAACCAGGGAGGTTGGGGGTTGAAGAGATAAAACAGGGTCTGATGCTGTAATCTTTGAGTTGGCAGAACATCACTGTAGTGGAACTCGGTTTGGCAAACCTTTGTGCAAAAATAGGACCCTTGACTTAAGACACAGTATAAACATACTGACTTCCTAAAGTCCTCAGTGGGTATGTTGGTGAAAAAAAAAAAAAAAAAGAAAAGAAAAGAACTTGGACACAGCCTCTGCTATGTAAAACTTAATTAACTTGCAATGTGATTTTTCTATTCTAATGCTTTGGCATAATACACGGGCAGCTCTAATCCCATCCCCCCACCACAGACTTCACAATTATTATCTGAATTCCTTGGGAGTCCAAGGGAGAAGTGGTATTCAAAAGAACCAACTGCTGGTGGAGGACTTGAATAAAATGAAATGTCTGTGGGGCCAATTAGGTTGTCAGTGGACAAAAACAAGCATAAATTAAAGCAATTAAGTAAATAAAAATGATCAAAAGGAATTTGTGGAGAGACTTTTTTTTTTTGACAGACTCTTTTCCATTATACAGGTACAAATACCACTTTCATGAGTTCAAAAATGTTTTAAAACTACTCTAGTGTACCTAAACCTCAAGAAAATAAAACAGTGCCTTCTGTTCTACTGTATGAAGGAATGAATTTAATGGTTCTTTTCTTTCTTTTTTTTTTTTTTTATTGGCACTGGGGACTGAACCCAGGGATACTCTACCACTGAGTTACATCTGCAGTCCTTTTTTATTTGGGGTCAGGATTTCACTCTGTTGCCAACCCCTGTGCTCAAAGTTGCAATCCTCCTACATCAGTTTCCTAAGTTGCCGAGATAATGGTTTCTTTTCAAACGTTATTTTCATTGAAAGGATAGCATATATTCCATAAATCACACTCAGTAAAGAGAACTGCTGAGCATGGTGGGGTAGCTCAGTGGTAGAACATTTGGCCGACATGTGCAAGGTCCTGAGTTGGATCCTCAGCAGAGAAAAGAAGAAAGAACTGGTGGACAGATACACGAAACGAGGTCATTTTTCTGTTCCCAAAGAAATGACATCTGGAAGGAGAAGGGATATAAATACTGTTTACTTGAATCATCTCTTTCATTGAAATCATACTGAAATTTATGTAATAAAAATGGAAATTTTTAAAAATGTCAAAGACATCTGCTATGGTCTGGATATTTGTGTCCCCTCCAAAACTCATGTTGACATTCAATCCCCAACACAACAATATTAATGGGTGGGCCCTTTAGGACCTGATTAGGCCATGAGGTCTCTGCCCTTATAGACTGAATTAGTACCTTATAAAAGGTCTGGAGGGAACAAACTAAAAACTTCCCTCCATGAATGGATGCAACAAGAAGGCCCTACCCAGACACTAAAGGCTGGTGCCTTCATCTTGAGACTTCCCAAGCTCCAGAATTGGGAGAAATACATTTCTATTCTTTATAAATTACTCAGTCTCAGGTGTTTTGTTATAGTAGCACACACAGTGTAAGATAACAATTTTTTAAAAAATCACTGATTATCTTTGGAGGTGGACTTTTTAGTCTCATAGACTTTTTCTAAGTTACACATTTCTTAGATTTTTTAAATAATAAAGAAAAAATGGGTTAGCTTAAAAAAAAAAAACTCTAGTGTGAGAAATTTTCTTTGAGGCTGGGTTGAAGGAAACTGAATTCCTCTTGTTTAACTAGGAGACAGACATCCAAAGTACCAGCCTTTGTTTTGAAGGACATCTGAACTGTGATATACACCATCTCAGAAATGCAAAGAGTTGCTTCATGGACCACATCATGAAGCTTCCTGAAGTAAATTCTGTCTCCCAGAGGTTTTCACATTGGGCCATTTCCTAGAGTGTGGGACAGATGCTCCACAGCCCTGGAGGTGTGCAGCTCAGGTGTCCCCTCAAGAGACACCCAGCAGCAAGACAAGCAGAGCTAACTGACAGCCTCTGGTGGCTGTACCTTCGGGATCTGCCACAGTGATTCCTGCTGAGGCCAAAGCACCCCGGGTCTGCTCCCAGCCCGTGACTCAGCATGTCAGGGTCACTAGACCCGGGTCATTTTCTGCCCAACACAGAACCTTTCTCACAGGCAACGTGCGTGCGCACAGCATCTGACTGATGAGACTTCCTTAGAGATGCTCTGCCATCTGAGCTGTCCTACCCCGTGTTCTTCCTTCCTCCTTCCTTTTCAAAGGAGTCAGATCTGCATCACAGTCCGAGGCTCTCTGGGGTAGTTTCAGTTCCCTCACCCCCATCTCTGGCACAGCCATTCCCACTGCTAAGTCCCCTGCACTTCATAGCCTGTCTTGGCTTCTGCTTTCTAGATGACCCAAAGTAGCACCAACCTGGATTCCTGTGGGTGACAGAGGTTGTAGGGCTAGCCTCGGAATATCTGTGGCAAACACCCAGATCTTAAATGGGATTGTCTGGGCCCCTTCAGAGCAACCCAGACTCTCCTGCTCAGACCTAGCTTCCCTTTGTCTACTGCAAAGGAGTTCACTGTAGCTCAAAGCAAAGGCATTCATAGCCCCTAGATACAAACTCTGGTCTAGTTCTAGCCAAGGAGTGGTCTTCTTCTTTAAAAAGTATATACTCAGAAACTACCTAACACTTTGAAAATATAATGTGATTGGCAGTAATATCACTTTTTTAAAACTCACATTGAGATATTTTTTATTTAAAAATCCCTTTCAGACAGGCACCATGGCACACACTGGTAATCCACACACTGGTCATCCCAGAGGCTCGGGAAGCTGAGGCAGAAGGATGGAGAGTTCAAAGCCAGCTTCAGCAATTTAACAAGGTGCTTAAGCAACTCAGTGAGACCTTATCTCTAAATAAAATACAAAATAGGGCTGGGGATGTGGCTCAGTGGTCAAGTGCCCCCTGAGTTCAAACCCCAGTACCCTAAATAAATGAATCAATGATACATAGCCCTTTCACCAGGCTGGGGTGTAGCGCAGAGGTACAGTGGTTGCCTAGCATACATAAGGACCTGCGTTCAATCCCCAGCACCACAAAAGAAGAAAAAAAGAAGAGCAAAAAAACTATTTTACTTAGGTAACCTCATTTAATCCCCTTTTAGTCTCACGTCACTCTTATATACTAGGTAAATCATTTGTTTGTAAAAGAGTAACAAAGAAATGAGGCATGACTGCCTTTGTTTGCATCAGTAGACATTTGTGTTACATAAATGGACAATACTGATACAGAACAAAATCACTGATTTAAATACAGGAACTTCCTTTTCCAGAACTCCTCTCGAGTATTCTGTGACAACACACTCTCCTGGTTCTCTTCCCACCTCTAGGAATCCTATGGTTTGAATATGGTTTGTCCCCTCTGAAAATTCAGGTTGAACTTGAATCCTTGTTGTGAAGTATTAAGAGGGTAGAAACTAAATCTGACTGTGGTGTTCAGAGGTGAGGCCTTTGGGAGGTAATTAGGAAAATAGGAGGTCATCAGGAAGGACCCCTGTGATTGAGTACTAGTGGCTTTATAAGAAGGAGAGACACCAGAAGACACACACACACACACACACACACAAAAGTGCTCCACGTCTCTCACCTGTGATGCCCTGCACTGCCTTGGGGCTTGGCCAAAAAGAAGGCCATCACCACATACAACCCTTCACCCCTGGGCCTCCAAAACCATGAACCAAAACAAACCTCTTATAAAGTTTCCTAGCCTTGTCAGGCATGGTGGTGTAAATCTGTAATTCCAGTGGTTTGGGAGGTTGAAGTAAGAGCATCATAAGTTTAAGGCCAGCCTCAGCAACTTAGAGAGGCCCTCAGCAACTTAGCAAGACCCTGTCTCAAATTAAACAATAGACTGGGGATGTGGCTCAGTGGTTGAATGCCCCTGTGTTCGGAAGGAAGGAAGGAAGGAAGGAAGGAAGGAAGGAAGGAAGGAAGGAAGGAAGGAAGGAAGAAAGGATTTCCTAGCCTCAGGTATTTCATTATAGCAACAGAAAACTAATATAAGGATCATATCTTTTTGGCCTATCTCATTGGATCATCCTCCTCAGTCCACCTCTTTCAAGGGGGCATCTCTCAGAGTTCTGCCTTTGACCCCTTTCCTTGTCTCCTCCTGACTGCTCCCTGAAGATCATATCCTCCCTCATAGTTTTCACTCTCACATATATTCTGAACATTTCCTGTGGATCGATTGATTGACGATTGATTGATTTTGGTAATGGGGATTGAACCCAAGGGCACTTTACCACTGAGTCACATCCTTAGTCCTTTATATGTTTGATACAGTCTCACTAAGTTGCTGAGGGTCTGGCTAAGTTGCTGAAACTGCCCTTGAACTTGCAATCCTCCTGCTTCAGCCTCCCAAGCTGCGAGGATTCCAGGCATGTGCCACCATGCCCGGTTTGGATGGACTCTTAACTGGTCTCCTTCCAGCTAGTCTTGTCCTTCTCATATTTACCCTCCTATCTTCTGAGCTCTTTGAATACAGGTCCTGTGTCTCACCTTGGAATCCCAATGTGCTCACACAGTGCCTGCCTGTCCCCCAGAAGATACTCAGCTGATTACTGGATTCGTTCTAGAAATTACATTATATATGTGACAGCCAACCATGCTACTTAGAGATGTTCCTGGAATTTGGAAATAAACTCCCTTATTGGAAAAAAAAATGTTATAATAGTATTTCTCAGAGTGGGATTTTACCAGCAAATGTTTCACTTTCATACAAGGTATATCTCAAATCTTATCATACATACCATTAGTTGAAGAAATAGTTAAATCATAGAGAAAGGTATCACTGTCATCCTTGTAACTTATATTGTCTTGCTTTCCCCTTGAGCATCTGTAATTTTTGTCTATACCTTTGATTAATCACTTCATTATATTATACCTTATAATCTTTTTTTTCTCTCTCTCTCTCCAGTGCTGGACTACTCTACCACTGAGCTACATCCCAATCCTCTTTTCTTTTTCTTTTTTGAAGATAGGATTTTGCTAAGTTGCCCAGGTTGACCTCAAACTTGTGATCCTCCTGCCTCAGCCTTCTGACTCTCCTGAGTAGCTGGGATAATTATAGGCAGATGCCACCACTCTGGCTTCTTCCTCTATTTTTTAAAAAATTATGTTTTCCCTCACATCTAGATTGTAAGCTACTGGAGAAAAATAATAACATCACATACCTTTGAATGCCCCAACTATGAATGATCTAGTATTAAACACAGTAGAAACTGTTGAGCAAATAAATATCACCAGCATCAATATTACTGGCATCAATATTACTCATATTCTGTGTTAGGAAAAAAAAAGAAAGAACCTTGAATTGTGTACTGTTGTGTCCCTATATATGATTTAGATGAGGAGTTTGGGTTCTGAAATTAAACAGACTTGTATTCAAATTTCTACCACCTGTTGGTCTATAATTTGGGGCAATGTATAAAGCTCTTTAGCCCTCAGTTTCCTCATCAATGGGAATGGGATACCCCCCTTTAGGACCTCCCTTATGGGGCTATAGTGATCATTAACTGAAATAAGGAATGTAAAGTATAGCACTGTGCCTGGGGAATGGGACGCTTTCACTAAATGGTGGCTATTGTTATATTATCTTTTTGTTTTTTTGATTCCTCTAAGCATTTTGGATCCTGCTTCTATGAACCTCTTCTTCAGCAATAGCAACCTCTGTCTCTTCTTCACTACCACCACCACTGTCAGAGAACATTCCTTAAGGACACTGGATAAAATCAGACTTTATTTTTGAGCTTCTAGGTGCTGGCTTTGGTGGGATGGAGTCGAGTTGCAAAGATCAGCAACTATTATCCCAATCAAGAATTTTTCTGATCAAAAGTCAGGTCCCAAAGACAGGATGTTCAGGACTGACTTTTAGATGTAGTTTTTAAGTCACTGTGTTCTGCCAGTGCCTCTGTCTGTGCTCTGTCTCACCTGTTCCCTCTGCTTCATGAGCACCTAAGAGCCCTGGCTGCTCCCATGTCCAGCTGGAACCCAGGACTGCCCAGGAGGTCCATGAGGAGGTCTTGCCTTTGGCCCATCAAATAATGCCACCAAGGGCAGCAACCTCAGAGGTCTCAACCCAGGGGAATTTGAAGTTAACAGCTTTCAAGTTGAAAGAATGTAAGCAAAAGACATCATCCTAAAAACCAGCAGGAAACTATGGCCAAATCCATCTTCCAATATTTAGAACTTCTGAAGAACAGAAGGGTCTCTGGGGTTTGGTGGTTTATTTTCTTCCTTCCTCCGTACCAGTCCAACTTCCCCTACTTAAAAGTGACAGTGAATTTAGCAAGCAAAAACTAAATGACTGTCATATGATCAGTGTCACTGGGTTCGTTCTGGAGAGCACCAAAGATAGAAAATGCTAGGAGATACAGGACAAGACCCACTCCTGGTAGGTTGGGGATCTCCAGAATTTAGGAATTAACCAAGAAAAGAAAGAGGGAAAGAGGAGAAATAGAGAGGGAGAAAAGGAAGATGAGAAAAGAGGAAAAAGAGGGAAAATACCAGCCTTTGTCTCCCCTGCCCATCCCCCTCCCAATCCCCCAACTCACAGGAAATACACAGAGCTGTTGTCCGGGTGTGAAGGGAACAGGTTTATAGAATTTAGTTTTGTCAGTGCTGAACTTTCCAAAATAGAAGAATGCTCAATTCTCCCTCTTCTTCTCGACCTTTAAATAATGCTCCAGGGCAGGTTCTTACTCTCATTTTCTCTATTTACATTCTTCTTACCTGGTCTCACGCCAGTCCCTGGGCTCTGCACTGAAGACCCCGATTTTTATCTGCAGCCACAACTTATCTACAGAGCTCCAGATTCAAGCTATTCCACTGGCCGCATCTCTCAAATTTGACGAGTTTAAGACAAAATTCAAAGTCAGTTCCTCCCTCAGATTTTGCCATGTCAATAAATATAAGCCTATTCACCAAAAGGCTAAGATCAAACACGTAACTCGTTTATAAATCGACTCTTTCCCTCCACCCACACCAGCAAGCCTACTCAGCTCTGCCTCTAAAATACATCCCAAGTCCTCTCTCTTACCATCTCCAGGACTCTTCTGGTCAAAGGCACCATCTCCTCTCATTAGCCCAGGGGCACAAACTCCTGCAGGTCTCCCACCTCCACACTTGCCTCCCCACCCTCCTCACCCATAATCACTTTCCACAGAGGAATCATGAGGTGAGAGTCAGACCATGTCCCATCTCTACATGAACCCTACAAAGGCTTCCCAGAGACTCCAAAGTGGTCCTCATGGACCACCAGCTCTTCACATAGCTTAGCCCCTCTAATACCTTGACGACATCTCTTCCATCCCCATTCTACAACATCAAGTTTATCTCTTTTCCTATAAAACTCCAAGTATTTTCCACATCAGGGACTTTATGCTTACTAAACCCTGAGGCTATAATGCACTTCCCCAAATCAGCATCCCTCACTCCATTCCTGTCTCTGCACCAACATCACCTCCTCGGTGAGGTCTTTCCCAACCATTGATCTAAAATAGCTATTTTTCTAAAATAGCCATTCTTTCCCAGGACTGAGTTCTCTCCATAGCACTTACAGCTATTTTAATTATTTTTTTAAACCATTGATTACAGGTAATCAATGTCAGTATCCTCCATGACAACAGATACTATCTGGCTTATTCTTCACTGTATTCCCAGAGCCTAAACAAAGTTTGGCATATAACACTTGTTCGATAAATATCTGAACAAATGGATGTTGAGCTACTCAGATTATTCAGAAAGAGTTTCCAATGATCAGAATTTGAGTTTGATTTCCAAAGAGATGAAGGACACATGTGAGCTGGAATCACACGCAAAGATCACTAAGGTTCCTACATTTACTGCTGTTCCAAGCATTCCCATCCCCTCACCAGGAGGGCCACCTTTAATTAGCACAGATCACACAATACCTTTCAGGGCTTGTAAGTCAGACAAAAATAATGCTAAAAATCATTGTTTCCCATTCCATGACTGAGGCACAGCTCAATGGCCAGCCACACGGGAAGATAAATAGAAATGAAAGGTACTGTGACACTGTAACATTATAAAAAAAGTAGCACAACCTATTTTAAGTGACACCATACTTAAATGTATCAGGCACAGCCTGGGCAGGGTGTGAAATCAGACCATAAGTCAGCCCTCGGGTGGTATCACAAAGCACGTGGCTGAAGGCTGGCTGGTTTAAGGGAGCCTTGTAATTCATTATACGGAGCATTTTACTACTTTTCTGCATTGAACATAGACACAGAATTGAGAAAAACCATCTGTCTTCCACATTCACCTTGTCCCATGGAGGCAGTAGGCATGACAGCCCACGGGCATGCGCAGCCATGCCCAGTCTGCGTTCTTAATGAAGGCTGAAAATAGGTTTTGGCATTATACTGTCTTGAAGTCTTAACCATATAACACTCTGTTGATTTCTGCCGTGCACACCGCTCAGTTCCTTGACCTCATACAATACCCAAACCCCTTGCTGGGTGAGAGTGCCAGAAAGTGTGGGAGAGTTGGGACCACTCGTGCCCCCTGAGCAACGAATGCTCATAAACCAGGCCCACACAGATGAACCACTTTGCACATGGAGGGGAAAGCTGCCCAGAAAACATCCTTAGAGAAATATGCAGCTGGCCAGGCTCTGCTTTCGGTGCTGGGCCAGCACCATGACTTCTGAGTTACCGAAATCTCTTCTCCACACTTGCTGGAGCCTTCTCACACCTCCACGAAAGGTCACAAACCCACTCTGGGTTACACACACTCGAAGCTTACTGGAAACCCACTGGCAGCTGATTTCATGTTTTGAGAATCAACTATGTAATCTGCAAGGATTCCAAAAGGCATATTTTCTTTCCAACTCAGAGCAGCGTGCTGCGTTTGGGACGGTTTTGGCAATCGGAACTCCTTGCTGCTCACCAGTTTAGGTCTGGAGAGATCACACATGCGGATCAAAGGCTATTCAGATGGCAAGATCAGCTTTCCATCTCGAAAGCCAAAATAAAGTACAGGTGGCAGGCAAAAGCTACACGGGCATGACCCTGGGGCCGTTCAACCGCTCCTTGGTCAAGTGCTCAGCCCTCACTTCTCGGCTTCAAGGTCTTACCCACATACTTGACTGCTTTGAGGCAGAGTTTTCAAAGGCCTTGGGTTAAGGATGGTGGTTCAGGTGTGATCCCACGCATTTTCTCTTGGCAAGGATCCGTGCGGCTGGGTAACTGCTCTTCCTCTTAATTAGTCTTAATTAGATGATGGGTAACTGCATGGGCCGCATCGTGAGCCCCTCCGATCCACAGACAAGGAGTGGCTTACCCTTGTAAATTAATAGGCCTGACTAGGATCATGGAAGCTGGCTGTGTAAATGGGAACGGAGCCCCCAAAGCCAACAGTCCTTGGCCTGCTGACACAGCTGCACATAGTACCCGCTCACTGGAGCACCGAAGGATATTCAGTTACAGTGAAGAAATCATAACAAAGACAGGAAACAGATCAGCATACTCTGGATTTAACACCCTCCCTGGGGAACTCGGGCCGGTTTCTAGGCTGCAGATGTTTTTAACCCTGCCTTGAAGAACATCCATGTCACATGGTTGGGCTGCTAAAGGCGAGTCCAGTGTTTAGGCAGAACATACATATTGGGAAAGTGGACCAAGATGATGCCCATCAGAATTTCTAGCTCATAAATTAGGGGTGGTGGATGGTTAAAATTGAGGCTTCCAAAGCCTGGTGTTTACTTTAAACAAGGTGTAAATGGAGCGATCTGGACTCTTCTATTAGGATCTTATGAGTCTCCACAGCTGCAGGGTTTCTCAGCTGTTTCCTGCTGTTTGCTCTTTCCAGCACCCTCCTCCTCTGAGTGGAGCAGAATGAAAACAAGCCTTCTTCATTCAGTGTTTTTAAACAGGCGCTGCCAACAAAAACTGGATCCTGACTGTTTGGAACTCAAGATGAAGGGGATGGCATATCTTCCTGGCAGGATGTAGGTAGTTTTTCTAAAGTTATAGTAAGTTTGCAGAATTGGAAATTTATATTTTTAAACTCTTCTGACGGAGTTACATAAATATGTCTAGTTCTGCATAAAGCTGTGGTTGGCCAGAGACATCCCACTCTCTTTGTGGCAGAGGGAATGACGGTACCTGCCAGGAAAGAGTTTCAGGCAAGAGGAGCGCTCGAAAAACCCCCAGCCTAAAACCCAAAGCCGGAGAGAAATGTTTCAGCCCCCCTCGGATCTGTTTGTGTCCCATCTGCAGTTGTTTTACTGTTCTAAGTTTCTATATAAAATGAGTCATTTTTAAGAATGTTCTTGGAGGACCCTTCCAGGACCCAAGACTATTACTAATTTCCAAACTTACCCTTGGAACAGCACACTGAGGACGTGTTTTTGTTTCTCATGTTCAGCAAGCAGTGATCATTTCAACTGCTACTGACTTAAGCCTCGCGTTTGAGCAGACGGAGATTTCTGATAACTGCGAGAAACTCTCCTTTCCCCACCTGAGCTGGCTGACTTACCCAGCAACTAAGACCACACCAGGGTGGGCTGAGGACGGGGCCAGAGAGTCGGGCACTGCTGCTCCTAACGGTGCACACTGGCTTCCTTGAGGTGAGCCTTCACGTCTGTGAATCAGGGGCTGCTCAGGCCCCAGTAGCTGATGACAACTTAATGACACAGTCTCTTCCACCTTTCCCACCAAGCCTCTCCCACCGCTGGGCAGGTCCACCTGTTTGAAGCCCATCCTTATTTTGGACCTTTCCTGTCTCAACTCCTGCTTGGCAGGTTTGATGATCACAGATGCTCTCGGCATCTGATCACTCTCCAAGGTTTCTCTTTACCAGATGAAGCTGTTTCCTCTCCTTTTGGATGGTGGGTACCCAAAAGAACGTTCACCTGCTTTCTAAGTAACCAGTGGAGAGAGCTGGATCCCCAGACTCTCAGGAGATGTTTGGACTGACTTGGAACAGAATGGATGGCTCTTTGGTTCAGGCAGAGAAACTCTCTGCCAACAAGACCTACTCTGTCCAGTCAATCTGCCATAAGCTGGGAAGTCTTTGTGGTGTGTTCTTCTTGGAGTTAAGCTGCATCCATCACACGGGTCTAGTTTTGGATGAATGACCACTTGGGAGGGTGACATGCACAGAGCTGCCATACTGGTGTGGAATGGATTTATAAGTAAAATTGTAAATCAAACAGTCTTCCTTGCTGGGGGAGCTTACAGGAGGGAAAAGAAGGAAGCCTGGAAAAGACAGATAGGGGTACACTATATAAAACCAGGTAGAGATATGGGGGGTACTAAGGCTTATCCATGGTTTGAGTGTGTCTCCCAAGGGTTTGGAAATTTATCACTAGTGGTGAGATATTAAAAGATGGTGGAAACTTAATCTGACAATTGGGTGATTAGGATTAGGTCAAGTCATCCAGGGAGACCCCCCCTATGATTGAATCCTGGAGACTTACAAGAAAAAGACCAGAAGAGGTAGTTACATACACACATGCTCACATTTCTCACCACAAGATTCAAGAAAACCATCACCAGATACAGACCCTTGACTTTGGACCTCCAGAACCATGAGCCAAAATAAATCTCTTTTCTCTATAAAGTTATCCAACCTCAAGCATTTCATTATAATAATTAAAAACAGACTACTACAGAGGATATGTAAGTCCATTTTTGTCTACTTTAAAACTCCACTAAGGCCAAATCTATGTCAGGAAACCCCAGCACAGCTTTCTCCACACACCCAAAGTAGTGAGTATCCTCCGCATCCTGGAATGCCTTTGTCTAACCCCACTCCATCTTCCAGAAGTTTCTATGGTAGAAGTGGAGACATAACCAGATACAATTTCCTGGCTCTCCTATACCTCAGGTCTGAGGTAGAAGGAGAAGAGCGGATAAAGGGATGCTTAGGACCGTCTCAAAGGAGGATAATAATCTGTGTCTGCTCATAAGGTTGGCCCTGAAACCAACCCAGAAATCCAACCAAACACATGTGTTCAACGCACATATTAGTTTATAAGATGGCTGTCCTCTCTAAATCATCCTGTGCTCCAGTCAGCCATAATGACCTCTCTGGGCTTCCCAGGGGAACTGCCCTGAGGTTCTTCCCTTAAGATGGATAAGTGATGAGTGATGACAATCAGCCTGCTGAGTCCTTCCCCCAAGAATTCATCAGGAGAAAGAAAATAGACTCAGCTGTTTTCGTTGGGCTGTGAGCTCAAGTATGCAGCACCAATGAAACAAGAAGAATGCTTTTTTACAAGAGACGTCATTTAATGCACGTGGGTCCCTATGCTGTCATCCAAGAATAAAATCCTAGCGGGCTCATATCTATTTTTATTCTTCTTCTCCCATGATCACTTGGGATGGGCCACAAGAGAGACCAGAATTCTTCTTTTACTATATGCCTCAGGTTTTATGGACTTCATGTCACCTTTTGAATCCCCCCTCCCTGCCCACCCCAAGTTTCATTTTACGCATCGTGGAAAAAGCCTCAGCCAAGGGGAAGAAGTTTCCTTCCCCAAGGAATAGAATTCAGGAATTTATCTGTCTTAAGGTCCGAGTCAAACTAAATTATGTTACCTGGGGATGTTGCCAAAATCCAGGTCTGTTCTCTGTTTTGAATCAAGAAACCACCAGTGGTAACCTCGTGTCCAAATATCTGAGATTAAAAACACTGGCTCATAATGTAAATTTTACAAAAGACGGTTGCCAAGTGTGTTACGCCTTCAACAGAGTTTTCCTGACAATCTGAATATTGACCCTCATCAAAAAGGCAGGCAGGAGGCCCGGGGGCCAGATCTCTCTCTGATTAAGTGGTATTTGCACATTAGTGGAAGGATGACCCGGTGACCATGCTCCCCTGGCCTCTCCCCAAAGGTTCTCTTCTTTCTTTCTGGGTCTCCAATGTCCACTGGTCACCTCTGGGTTACCAGTCCTTGTTCAGGACATACATTACCAGAGAGAGAAGCTTCAACGAAGAGCTGTGTCTAATTTCTTAAAGGATTTTGCTTTAAAGTGCTTATTGGAATGTTGCTGTCCATTAAGGCTTTGTTTTATTTTGTTTAGTAGATGATGAGTTAACTCTGAATGAAGTTTGGTTGGTTAGTCAAGGCCCTAGTACTAAAAGCTGACTCACATTCCTTTGAATTACATTCTCATTAGGTGCAAAGAGACTCCTGGTTTTTCTTCCATGATTAAAAAAAAAAATGCTAATAATCATCTGAATTTACCCAAAGGATATTTAGATTGATTTTTTAAATTTTTTAGTAGTTCAAAAAACAAGCCTTAAAAATCACTGCCTAATAGAAATATCACTGGAGTCACAAGCATAATCTGAATTTTTCTAGAAGTCACATTGGACACTTGAAAAGAAACAGATAAAATTATTTTAATATTTGTTATTGAACACATTAGGTATCAAATACTATCATCTCAACATGCAATCAATACAAAAAAAAATTACAAGAGAATTTACATGCTTTATTTCCTATTAAGTCTTCCAAATACAGGGTGAGGTTGAGACTTACTGAATATCTCAATTTGAACTAGTCACATTTGCAAGTGCTGGTAGTCATATGCAGCTGGCGGTCACTATACTGGCAAGCTCAGGTAGATTGCCCTGCACCCTACTCACATAAATGGAAGCTCAGGGAAAGGAAAAGAGTAAGAACATTATCCAGGCCTTCTTTTTCACAGGGTAGAAAACTGAATCATATTGAAATGTGTATATATTGAGATATAAATAACTCATCTATTTAGGGAAAGGAGGGGTATGGGATTATTAATGATGGTGGAATGTGATGATCATTATTATCCAAAGTATAGGTATGAAGACACGAATTGGTGTGAATATACTATGAATACAACCAGAGATATGAAAACTTGTGCTCTATATGTGTAATAAGAATTATAATGCATTCTGCTTCATATATAAATAAAAAATAAATAAAAATAAAAAAAAATAAAACTACTATTAGGCCATTTTGGTTCTGCCCCTGATATATACTATCGCTATACTATAGAAAATAATTCAAGTTTTTTTTTTTTTTTGTCCTTTGCTGGGTAAAGAGAATAGAGTTACAGTATTTAATAATGAAGTGGTGCAGCCACTTTGGAATACAGCCTGGCATTTCCTCAAAATTTTAAACACAGAGGTGCCATGTGACAGCAATCTCATTCCAAGGTGTCTGCCCAAGAGAAATAAAAACATATTCACACAACCACATACCCAAATATTCATAGTAACATTATTCATAGCAACCAAAAAGCAGAAACAATCCAAATGCCCATCAATTAATAAATCAATAAATGAAATGTGGTATATCCATATAGAGGAGTACTATTCAATAACAAAAAGGAGTGAAGTATTAATACATGCTGCAGCTTGGTTAAACCTTGAAGACATTAAAATAAACTAGAAACAAAAGGCAACATATTGTGTAATCACATTTTTGTGAAATATTCAGAAATTCAGAACAGGAAACTCCAAAGAGTTCAGAAAGCAGCTTACTGGTTGCCAGGAGTGGGGTGGAAAAAAGGTGGAGGGACACAGGGAGGGACTATTCACAGGTACAAGGTTTCTTTCTTGAGTGATGAAAATGTTCTAACATTGTGCATCCACTAGATGCACAACTCTGAATATATTTTAAATGACTGAATACTTTAAACAGGTAAATCATTATAAGATGTGTGACTGTCACAGGGCGCAGTGGCACATGCCTTTAATCCCGGTGGTTTGGGAGGCTGAGGCAGGAGGATGGAGAGTTCAAAGCCAAACTCAGCAATGGCAAGGACCTAAGCAACTCAGTGAGACCCTTTCTATAAATAAAATACAAAAGAGGGCTGGAGATATGGCTTAGTGGTCGAGTGCCCCTGAGTTCAGCCCCCGGTATTCCCGCCCCCCCCCCAAAAAAAGATGTGCAAATGTCTATGAAACTGTTATAAAACAATAAGGACTGCCACTTGCGACACGAAGCCCCTCTGCACTGCATGCCCATGGTCAGGCTTATCATTCTGTCATTCAGATGAGCATGTGAGCACCTGTATATGGATATAACAACATTCCACCAATACAAACAAAAAATGGTTCAAATGTTGACACCTGTACGTTGCATTTATTTGAAAATGGCAGAGAATAGCAACCCCAGCTTAATTTCTTCCTAGCCAAAGATGATTATAAGTAAAGCATAATATCTCAGAAGCCTTCCCCAGCAACTATGGAAGAACTGGGACCTTTGGGGGCTGTTCTCTGGGGAGGGAGGGCTCATGCACAGAAGTCGGGGAGAGGGTGGCAGGTCCTACAGCAGCTCAAGCTCAAACTAGGAGGATCCACTGGCCCCTGCCATTTCCACCGCCGTCCTTCTGGTCAGCTCAATTCCTTCCCCAATTCCTCCCCTTCCAGCTTGGTTCCCCAAATGAGCCTCCAACCTGAGAGTGGCTTTCCACGTTTCATACTCCTTTTACAATGTTTTATTTGGGGCTTGGATTCTTTCGTTTTCCCCCAAATAGTAAATGTCTCCCATACTACACTGGCACACCCATGAAATAATAGCTGCTTAATAAAAAGCTGGCATGTAGCTCAGTGGTAGAACTCTTACTCAGCATGCCCAAGACCTTGGGTTGATCCCTAGCACCACCAAAAAAAATTTAAGGTACTTATTATCTGTATCTGACTATAAATTGCTGGCCATCATCAAACCAAAAGATTTTTGGACCTATTAAAAATCAAGAAAGTAATAAACCACACATGGAAAAATGTCTCAATGCAATGAAAGGTGGCAGCAGATGCTGTAAATTATGGCTGTGAATGGGATTCCTGGAAGAGGCGGGGGTGGGGGGGCTCACTGTGGCTGTGCAGGACAGGGGCTTGAGCTCTGTCCTCTCCCTTGCTGACCTGGGATTTCAGGGGGCAAATGTTATCAGTTACCCAACAGAGTCAGGCCACTGTGGAGTCACAGATTAAAGTGTCTTAAAGTATCTTTGGTCTCTTTTCTTCTCTCTCCCTTCATCCCCCTTGTCACAAGTCCATCAACAGCTTATTCACTGGGGACAGTGATAGCTCTCTTTCCCCAACTCCCACTTCCTCTTCTTTGTGTGTAATCCTATGTAGTAACACGCCTGTCACAGACTGCTCCCTCAAGACACTTTCAGGGACCAGTCATTTTAATGGAATCAAGTGGACATTCTTTCTCCTGGTTTTCCAGCCCACGGGGCTGGCTGGCCCTCTTCTGCCTACGCCAGGCCTCCCTGAGGGTTTCCTTCTCTGGTCTCTTCTTCCCATCCCCACAGGTTCATGCCTCCTCTGCCAGTGGTCACCCTGAGCCCCTGACTGCTGCAATGGATCCCTTTTCCTTTCCTGATTTCCTCTTTGTCTGGATTCATCCTTGCCACAGATCTCCCCTGATAGCCTGGGTTGGATTATCTGCTCTTATTTCATGTGAGTAACTTTTCTGTCCTCCTAACTTGACTGTACCATCCTTGAGGGCAGGAACCATGATTGACAATTCTGAATCCTCCTCAGTACCTAGCACATATTAGGCACCTAATAAACCCAGCATCTAATGACCATCACTAGAGGATGGATCCCAGAGATGGTTTTCTGGGGGAACGACGGCCAGCATCTCTTTGCAAAGTTCTTTCTGACCAGAGAAATCCAAGCCACCCTAAAACTCAGACTCTCAGATAATTAATAAGTAACAAAACACAAATACTCAGAAATATATTTACATAATGCAAAGCCCCTGATAGACCTAGTCCACATGGGTTCTGGAACTAGACAAAGCGAAAATGGTTCTGGTGGTTTATTTAAGGGGTTACATCAAAAGCAGGGATAAGGTTTCAAGGTGAAGTCTTGCTTGGTGATGTCTTGAAATCAGCAGGTTGACTGACATCTTGGCAGGTCACACCCATCTCAGGTGCTGTGTGGGCCATGGCAGAGCAGGAAAGAGATTCACATTGTCCCTAGGCAACTGACCAGAGGAAATGTCCACTGATTATTCTGAGATACCAGATGTCTCTATCCATGGGCTTCCATATGAAGTGACCCACATGCAACCCATGAATGGCTCAAGACAGGTGGATGTACCCATGTTTCCCTCCCTTGTACAGACACTGAGGTTGCCCCTCAGAGTCCATAGGAGCTTGGCTCCAGGATCCCCTGCAGATACCAAAATTCCTAGATGCTCAAGTGGTAAAGTATTTGCAAATAGCCAACATATATCTTCCTGTATACTTTGAATCATCTCCTGACGACACCTAATACAATGTAAATGCAATGTGAATAGTTGTCATACTGTATTCTTTAGAGAATCACAAATATGTATGTGATAGATACAGATGCAACATTATTTTCCAAATCTTTTCTATCTGCATTTGGTTGGACCCATGGATGCAAAATGAATAGATATAAGGGGCCATGGTGGTTAATGCCATTGACGCTGTTGACAGATATTCTGTTTCTGCTAGCTAGTAGCTCCTCCTCCCACTTACTGCCTGGGGACTTCCTCGTTTTAATGCCCCTTCCTGAAACAGTCATCCCTCTCTTTGGCTTACTCTAATCATGGGTTATTCGTCTCTCTGAATTTCGGAATCTGGGGCCTTTATTTATCCTCTATTTCCTTTCAAGTATTTTTCAAACTACAGCTTAGTTATGTTTTTTTTTTTTTAAAGAGAGAGTGAGAGAGAGGGGGACAGAGAGAGAGAGAATTTTAACATTTATTTATTTTTTCTTAGTTCTTGGCGGACACAATATCTTCGTTGGTATGTGGTGCTGAGGATCGAACCCGGGCCGCACGCATGCCAGGCGAGCGCGCTACCGCTTGAGCCACATCCCCAGCCCCAGCTTAGTTATGTTGACTATTACTTCTCCTCTGTTAGACTATGAGCACCATAAATACTCATGCAAGGGCTGGGGCTGTAGCTCAGTAGTGCATGTGCTCAGGGTATCCAAGGACCTGGGCTTAGTCCCCAGCATCCATAAAATAATTTCTTAAAACACCTATCCTACATCTTGGCAATCTAATCTCAGGACCCAGCATACAGGGCAGGATGTAATAGGCACACAATTGATGCTGTTGAGTTCTATCAGACAAACTTCCAAGGTGATGCAGAAGACTCATGGTCAAGCCAAGAGCTGATTTCTTATTCCTGCTGAAAGTTAACCCACTCCAAGAACTCAGCTGAGGAGTCCTGCAGGCCGGGAGAAGCTGATTCACTCTCAGCCTCTCCAAAGCTGGTGCACTGAGGACTCCTATCACTTGGAGGACCTATATTTAAAGGAAATTTCTCCAGGTGTAACAAGGACTTAGACTCTTTCCCTTTTCCTGCAAATGTT
Source organism: Spermophilus citellus (assembly GCF_964194105.1). Lineage (NCBI taxonomy): Eukaryota > Metazoa > Chordata > Mammalia > Rodentia > Sciuridae > Spermophilus > Spermophilus citellus. Next base: position 80,342,435 of record NC_138198.1, on the reverse strand, counting down.
CTATGGGAGTCTAGAAGTAGAGTTAAAGACTTGGCCTCTCTGCCTCCATTTGACAGCCATCTTCTTTGTTCCAAGCCAACCTGGACTCCAGGAATAAGGTCTGATCCAATAAATATCTTGTGATGAGTTATTCCGCATACAACAGCAAATATCTCACCAGGGATAAGACCTGAGATGATGGACAGATCATACCCGATCAGATCACCTGCTTTAGCCACTGTGAAAAATTTCCATCAATTCTGAGATGATGGACAGACCATACCTGATCAGATTACCTGCTTTGACCACTGTGAAAAAATACCCAACTATGCAAACCCCCAAACCTGGCTCTCATTCCCCTCTCTATAAAATTTCAAAGTCATTGTCAACTCCTCCAAGACAGGGTTAAGCATATGGGTCCCCTTGTCTTTGTGGTGTGGCTGCACTGATTAAAATTCATTTCAAGCTTTTCACCATTACCTTTTCTGCTTTGGTTTTGGGGTTAAGTGGCCAGATCTAGTTTGTTACATCTCCAGATCTCCAGAATCAGGCCTCTGGTAAAAATAGGATCACATTTCCCCTTAAGCCTTTTTTTTTTTTTTTTTTTTTGGAGACTGGGGTTCACTAAGTTGCTTAGGGCCTCACTAAATTGATGAGGCTGGCTTCAGACTTGCAATCCTCCTGCCTCAGCCTCCTAAATCTCTGGGATTACATGCATACACCACCTATTCGACTTAAGCTTTTTGAAGGATGACCCCTGTCCACATACTTTCTGGGAAGAAAGGGGAAATGGAGGTCACCTAAACAAAATGGTTAATCATGAGAAGTTTAGGTTTGACACTGTCCTTTCTGAGCTCCTGCCCTATGGCTCGGAACATTTCCTTCCCAATCCCAGGCGCTTACATCCAAAACTCTTTAAATCTTTCCTCCTGCTGAAATAGGAATCTTTGAACAACAACTCGTTTACTCAGCTTGATTTTACAGGAAGGAAAGCAATGTGATTAAATAACTCACCCTAAACTACAGGTGATTATTAGTGACCATCACTTCCAAAACTTCCTAGTGTATTTGAACTTCAAAACAGGACTATTACTAAGCAAAAAATAAAGCCAAGCAGGGGTGTTACTTTGAAGCCAAAGGACATTCCCATTATCTTTCTGAAGGACCAACAGAGAAGGGGGCTGACCTTAGAGATCTCCAGGATCTTTTGAGCAGTTTTCTTTCTGACATTTGAAATTCTCTGACCCTCCACATTGGCTCCAGTTTGTCTACATCCTTTTGCAGACCTCTCCCTGCTCTGTTCCCCCCGGCCCCCAAATTTGAGTCTGCGTGCTGTAATGTACTGCTTGGTCTTGAGTCTAGGCCTCTGTCTTTCTAGAATCCAACTATAGACTCAACGTTTTTAGTCCACACAGTCACTCTCAAGGAAAGGCCTACCAGATCATGAGCTTTGGCAAGATCTAAAAAAGCACCTTGATACCTAACATGTGAAAGGTGCTGGGTTTGATCCCCAGGGCTGCAAAAAGAAAAAAGAAAGTGACTTGAGTACAGTACACATAATAAGCACTCAAAACACATTATTCTTCCTTTCTCAAATATATTGCTATAGTTTAGGTAAATGTTCCCCAAAGGCCCGTGTGTTAAATGCTTGGTACCCAGAGTGGTGCTATTGGGAGGTGTAAAGCCATTAAAAGGTGGGGACCTACAGGAGACGTCCTTATGTCATAGGGGAAGTGCCCTCAAAAGGGGCTGTGGGACCCCGGTCTCTTCTTCTTCTTTGGCCTCACTTTCTGGCTCATGAGGTAAGCAGTTTTGTTCTACCATGTGCTCCCACCATGATATGCTGTTTCATCAGAAGCCCAGAGTGATGGAGCTAATCAGAGGCTGGAACTTCCAAAACTGTGAGCCAAAATAAGCCCTTTTTTCTTTATAAATTAATTGCCTCAGGTATTTCATCATAAGAGAGAAAACTGACTAATACATGTGGAGCAAAGGAATTGTCCTAGGTGTAAAAGAAACATAATCTCTATCCTCACTCAACTTACTACAATGCAGTGGAAAACACATTTGGAAAAAAAATCAAGTAATTATAAGAATGGGAGGGGCTGGCTGCTCATTCCCTTCTTCATAAATACACAGCCTTTGAGTCCTAAGTAAGATTGCCTTATATTCCAAACCCAAAGCCTGCAGAACTTTTCTGTCACTTCCAGCCTTCTCTTTTCCTATCCTATCTCTTTTTCTCTCTCTTCCTTCCTTTAGTATCTTAGGAATTCCCAATTCTTCACCTCTCTTCAGCAGTGGGTATACTTAAACCCACCCAAGAGCTTAGCAAGGAAAAAACTACCTTTCAATTTACCACCTTGGAATCCACACTTTCTAAGTAATGATTGAATAGAAAAAAAAAAAAGTCTAACTTTCTTTTCTTCCTTCTCCTTCCTCCCTCCTCTCCTTCTGTTACCAAAAGCTTGGTCCTTGTCCCCAGTGCCAATCTAATGAGGAGGACAGTTTTGAGAAAAAGGAAAAATGCATTTTATTGCTTTGCTAGCAAAGGTGAAACACAGGGGACTCTTGTTCCAGAGACTGTGATTTTGCCCCTCAGCAGGGACAGGGGCTTTTAAAGAGGTGATTCGAAGGCTGCATTCTACGTGTTGGAGCTGCAATTCACTTGTTAATTTGGGAGACAGTCATTTCTGAAATCTTCTGGTGCCATCCCCAAAGTCTGAATTACTTTGTTACTCTGGAGGATGTGTAGGCAAGGGCAGGTAACTCTGCCTCAGGAAGAAAGGTAACCCTGTTTCCCCCCGAGATGAGGGAGAGGGGAGAGATTAGGGAGAAGGGAGAGAGGAAGAGAAAGAAACATGTCCATTTTAAAAATAAGTCGCAGTAGCAGAGCAGCAAGGGCTATATTCAAAGCATAAAGTGGACCTCTGTTACACTTCCTATTTTCCTCTGTTCTAACGCTGACTCACAATTTTCAAAGTGAAGTTAAGTATTTACAAAAAGGTAGAAAGGGAAAGAACTAACCTCATAATTTCCCAGCTGGGAAAAAAACACTAGCTCACAAGCTTTTAAATGTGCATGTTCCCACTGGGTGTGGGGGGCACATGCCTGTCTCCCCAGCAACTAGGAAAACTAAGGCTAGAGGATCCCAAGTTCAAGGCTAACCTCAACAACTTAGCAAGATCCTGTATCACAATAAAAAATAAAAAGGACTGGGGATGTAGTTCAGTGGTAAAGCGCCCTGAGTTCAATCCCCAGTAGCAAAAAACAAAAATTAAATATAATTTAATTTATTATTAAATTTTTGCAGAATCATAATCTTGGAGAAAGGGGGAAAAAAATCCCCAAGACACAAAGTACCACGTGTCACCTTTGGGTGTGTGTCTCTGCATGTGTGGGTGTGTGTCTGTCTATGTGTCTATGCACATGCATAGATTTTAATACTCAGTCACTAACCAGAAAAGATAAGAAAATCACAGTTCCCAGCAAGCCTTCTTCTAGGGGCACAGCTGAAGTGATTTGCCCTTGTTGAAAACATGTGGATTTATGTTTTCATTCAGTATGTCTTTCATTAACATGAGAAGCACAAAGAAAAAGTTTATAATATGATAAATATAAATAGATCACTCAACTGAGAGAAACTGACAAATTTCCTTGACATTACTAATGGAAACATTATGTTTCCTATTAAATTTATAGACACCTGTGTTTGAACAACTACCCACTGCTTTTATGGAACTCGGAGAGAAGAGAACCTTCTATGTTTGAATCTAGAGATCTAGAATAAAGCTGGTGGAAAACACTCAACCTAGAAAACGCTTCAATGCTCAAAAACTTACATGAAAGGAACATGTAACCAAATGGAAAACCAACAATCATGAGGTCACCAAGATTCTGAGTAAAAGTAATGAGAGGAAGGTTTTCCATCTACCCATTTTTGCCAAATAAATTTAACATCAGGAACTAGAGGAGATAAATTTAAGATGAGGGTACAAAATATTGATTTTTGAATTGCTGGAGTAAGTCAAAGAAGAATAAGAAGACAGACATGTTAAAAATCAAAAACAGTGCCAAAACAGATTACTAAGCTTTGAGTCACATCAGAGATGGAAATCTCTCAACCCAGACCTCACAAATGTAGAAATCTCATTTGAAGAGTGAAAGAAAACGAGAAACAGAAACAATTTAACATCAGAAATAAATTTAAACTGCAGAAATTCATAAATATCTCTATATAATAACACTAAAGGTAAATCTTCTTAACTCTCTAATTAAAGGACATATGCTGGCAGAATAGATTCAAAAACAAGACTCAACAATATGTTGTTTGCAGGAGATTCACCCTACAGGCAAAGATAGAAACAGAATAGCCTTAAAAAAAATCCCATGAAATCATTTATTCCAACCCATTTTTTTTGGGGGGGGGAGGTTGAATTCAAGGGCACTTGACCACTGAGCCACATCCCCAGCCGTATTTTGTATTTTATTTAGAGACAGGGTCTCACTGAGTTGCTTAGCACCTTGCTTTTGCTGAGGCTGACTCTGAATTCTAGATCCTCCTGCCTCAGCTTCCTGAGCCGCTAGGATTACAGATGTGCACCGCTGCGCTCAGCTAGAACTTATTTGAGATCCAAACAGCTCACATTATTTGGAAAAATTCTCATAGTCAGTGTATAATCTCTCTCTCTCTCTCTCTCTCTCTCTCTCTCTCTCTCTCTCTCTCTCTCTCTCTGTGTGTCTCTCTCACACACACAGTAGATACATGAGAGGAAAATATGAATATGCATAAATGAAGTAGTGAACTTAGTTTTTGTTTCTGTTTATGGAAAATGTAATTCTCTTTGTCTTTCCCTCTTGATTAATAATGAGCATTTATAAAGTACTTTTTAGATAGGGGCCTTCCTTTACATTAATGAATCCTCACAATGCCCCTATAATGTAGTCTCCCTCATTCCATAATGTGAAAATTTATACTTAATGTAAACTTACTTCTTTAAGGTCCCTGGGACCCTCTGAAATTCTTATTCATATGCTTCATCGTTTATAGGAGGTACATTTTAGACTACCAACAGTGAAACAAACAGCAAAGTCCTCGGAACCAAATTATTTTATTGCACACTTTGTGAATTGTTTTAAATGAACATAACTGCTGTCAATCAATGGAGTGGACCAACATGGCAGGAATTTAGTCACAGCTGTGGCCAATGGTGTGCAGCACATGGAGATGGAAACTACCCTCCAGACTTCTTTCACTGGCTTATATCAAACAGATTCTCACACCTCATCCCCAATCTGTTCAGGGGCAGGGGGGAGGCTTATGGTTCTCTTCACTTGCACAAACCAGGAAAGGCAAGTACAAAGGGGAGTCTCAACCTTTTGGAAAGCACAGAAGTTTTGCCAATAGTGAACTTACAACCACAGGAGAGACAGAAAGAAGGGGCAATTCCATCCGCCACATGGTGCCCCCTATAGTACCTTTGGAAATTCTGCAGGTGGCAGGGGAAGCAACTTGTAGGACTGGCTGATATTTTTTCTCTTATGCAAATCCACCAGTGTTTGAAACAGCTGTCTGCTTTCCATTGAATTTGAAATTTCCAGAGGCAAAAAGCCATGTCTCCCTCCTCCATCATGCAGGATGGCCAACACATGATGGATGGTTCATAAATGTCACATCGTTTTCATACCACATGGACTAAGAATGGCATTTTCCCCAGGAGTCTTGTGTGCTTCCACAATGAGAAAATTAATACTTAGTAGGGCCAATTTACTTCTTTAAGATCATTTAAAGACTTATTCTCAGCAAGTCTATTGATGGATACCCACTTCCCAAGAAAAGGACGCTGATGAGGGCCAGTCTTCCTTGCCTTCATCTCTTCCCCCAAACTCCCATTAATTCATCTCTGCCCTCTTCCCTGAGCCAGTGGGCTTCTACACCTGCTTTCTTACACTCTATTTTTCCACTACCACCTGCAGAATTTATATGTGACTCTCTAACACCCTCTTTCTTACCACTTCCAGAATGAGGGAGACTACATTATAGGGGCATTGTGAGGATTCATTAATGTAAAGGAATGCCCCTACCTAAAAAGTACTTCATAAATACTCATTATTAATCAAGAGGGAAATACAAAGAGAACTACATTTTCCTTAAACAGAAACAAAACTAAATTCACTACTTCATTTATGCATATTCATGTTTTCCTCTCTGTGTATCTGTGTGTGTGTGTGTGTGTGAGAGAGAGAGAGAGAGAGAGAGAGAGAGAGAGAGAGAGAGAAACTGACAAATGTTGGATATTTGAATCAGAAGACTAGAAATCAGAAATCTAGTCTCTTTTGTTATACACTGACTATGAGAATTTTTCTAAATTATGTAAGCTCTCTGGATCTCAATTCTGGATCTCTGATTCTACATATACTTATGACCCCTTGCAGAAAGTCTCTGATGAGGGATCATTCCCAGCATATGCATATTTAAGAGAAAATTGTTTTCATAAGAATTTTTTGAAATAACTTTTATTTCCTGAGAAATTAAAAGGGGATTCTAAATGCTGGCGATAATGAATAAAACAGTCAAAGAGAGACTTTGTTTTATTCATCTTTGCACCCTGGTTCATGGCACATGAAGGCATCCTATGAATGTATTAATATTGTATATTTCTCCTCAATTATTTCCAAAAGCAATTTAACAATATGACTTCTGTTAAATCATGAGGTAGAACACTCACTACCTCTCGATATTCCTTATCAAATGGTACAAGTAAAGTGCTAAAGAAAGTTTTCTCTAAAAAGCACAAAATAAGGCACACAGATTTTTTTTTAACTAGAGGGAAAAATACAATTATCTCTCACCTCTATTTCTATTGTAGCTTTGAGCTTAAATGTTAAAGATATAAAAATGTCAGCAATTAGGGGCTGCAGCTATAGCTCAGTAGCTCAGTAACAGAACAAGCCCCCAAACTCATCCCTGGAGCCCTCCCAAAAGTAAACACATACCAGCAACAATCTTACTTATACATTTTCTTGTTTTACAGAATAAGGAGAACCTGTCAAAAAGATTATTTTCAATATTAGATAAGGGATGGGGGGACGTAGCTCAAAAGTTTTAAAGCACAGTAGCACATGCCCATAATCCCAACTACTCTGGAGGCTGAGGCAGGAAGATCGTAAATTCAAGGCCAGCCTCAGCAATTTAGTGAAACCCTATTTCAAAATAAGAAGAGGTGGGAACGTCCCTCGGTGGTAAAGCACCCCTGGGTTCAATCCCCAGTATCACACCACAAAACAACAAAAACAAAAACAAAACTTCTGCAGAACAAATAAATATTAGAGGAGATCTTCAGGCTGCGTAAGAATGCAGCCTAGATTTCTACCAGAACTTATCCAGACCACTGTGTTCAATTCTCCTATTTTTCTGACAGGTCTGAATTCCTCCTTCTTCTGCAGCATGTAAAAGAAATTGATCCGTGAATGAAAACATTCACACTTATTAAGAAAAAAAACAACTACTCAAGGATATAAAAAGAGAAGCTTGTATGAATGAGATCCAAATGTCAGAATTCAAAAGCCTATAAGAATGAAAAATGAAATATCAGAAGCAGCGGAAAAATATAGTGATGACTCAGTACAAAAGGCCAATTTTGCAATATTTGGTGTGGCAAGAGTTGTATTCATTAAGACTTGAGACTCTATTTTTTTTTCTTCCTTTTTTAGTTCCTTTTCTGGGAGGGAAAAAAAAAAGTTCCTTCAAAAATCTGCTTAATGCTAAAGAGAATATTAAGTTCCGGAAAACAAAATAACTTTCATTCACTCATTCACTTCCCTTTCACACTGATTCCTTGTTTCTGAAGTGTTCTCTTCTTATAAACTAAGCACTCTTGTATCCTATGAGTTTGTCTCTTTTTATGACGAATTATAAACTTTTTGGGGGGGATGGGTACTGGGGATTGAACTCAGGGGCACCTGACCACTGAGCCACATCCCCAGCCCTATTCTGTATTTTATTTAGAGACAGGGTCTCACTGAGTTGCTTAGCACCTCAATTTGCTGAGGCTGGCTTTGAACTCACTGTCCTCCTGCCTCAGCCTCCCAAGCCACTGGAATCACAGGCGTGTGCCACTGCGCTCAGCCAAAATTATAAACCTTTTAAAAGTAAACTTACAATTGTTTTTTAAAACATTGAATTTTCAAATGTGTTATGTAAAACAAGATTATTTTTAACAAGTGGCACAAATTATAAATAATAATGTATTGGATTATAATTATGGTGTTACTTAATATTTATAGTATAATTTAATATGGAATTCTAAATATACTAACACTATATTACATATTATGGATATGATTAAGGTATATGTAATAATAGTAGCCAGGGAACTGTAATTGCTCAACAAATATCGCATCCTACAGGATTGGCCCAAAGCAACCAGAGTCAGCACATTCCCTTTGTTCAGAACTAATCTGAGAAAGAACTGAGACTCCATATTGGTTAGGGAGGTAGGTGAGGGCAGGCCAACTCTGGGCCTTCTGGGAAAGCTTCTTTGCTCCCAAAAAAGAAGACATGAATATAGCTCAGTTGGTAGAGTGCCTGCCTCACATGGGTTCAATCCCCAGCACTGCAAGAAACAGAAGAAAAGATGACCTTGTGGCCATTTATGCAGAACTTTCCAGCTGCTAGGCCCTGCTCTAAGTATTAACTCATGCAGATCTCACAATAGCCCCCCAGCAGATACTAGGAAGAGGGACACTGGGCCTCAAGAGGCTGTCTTGTCTTGTCCAGGCCTGCCTTCCAGCACAGTGGCAAAGCTGGGAGTGAATGTGGTTCTCTCAGCCTCGGTGCCATAACTCTTTGACAGTTGCTCTTACTCTTTAGTACACTCCCTTCCTGAAAGGGTATTTTTTTGCTAGTGGCCATCACGCCTTTAAAAAAAAATTGCAATAACATAGACTCTTCTGATATTCCCTGAACAAATGATAGCCAGGATGCAGAGCAGAAAATACAGGAGTGAGGACTCTGGGAAGGGAGAAAGAGCCAAAACTGAGAATAAGAGGTGAGGCTTATTAACAGCCCCAGTTGAGTGCAGAGCTACCACCCACCTGGCCCCTGGCCCCCACCTGGCCCTTATCCTTGCCATCTCACAGAGGAGAGAGAGGCTGAGAACGGAGGCTTGACTTGACAAGGGGCAACTCCAGCACATGACCCAGGACAGCCTGTCCTAAAGCTGCCTCCTGGCCACCCGCTGTGCTCTGGTCAGAACACCAGAGGGAAAGTGAGAGGAAAAGATGCTCCATCCAGCACAGGACTTTGCTGAGGGCCAAGATCTCTCTCTCTTCGAAACCCACAGCCCTAGGACAGTGTTCCCTTCCGGGGGGGGCCTCCAAATGAGTAACTCGAATCTGTTAAGAAAGTTTCAGAGGTCATCTGTTTTCAGTCGCCCGGAGTTGCTACCAAAAGGAATAACTCTTTCCCACCCAACCCCCAACACACCAACACTGGAAACCACCTAACCTCTTCATGCTGTCCTCGCAGAAAATGGCTGAGATTTTTTTTCTTTAATTTTTCCAAAAATAAAAACAAACCACATTCGGCCTCAACTCAATTGTTGGAAAAACAAATTATTCCCTCTCTTCTCCCTCCCACATCCTCACAAGGATTCATCAGTGAATAAAAACCAGGGATGGGGTGGTGCAGGGGAATGATACTTCAAATGGTTGGAAAATTCAGGGCACAATATTGCATTTATTGTGAAACTCTGACATAAATATAAGACCACGTGTGAACAGCTGCTGATTTACTCCATGCACATCTATGATCACTTACTTTCCCCTCAAAATCTCAGGGGACTCCAGGAAGAGGACATGTCTGTGTGCTTCTCAGTCCTGGGGGACAGTGGAAAAAAAATACTAGGTTTTGGGTTTGTTTTGTTTTCATGTTGGGGATTGAATCCAGGGCCTTAGTTAGGCTAAGCATGCCCTCTACCACTAAGCTACACCCACAGCCCCCTCTGAAATCAGATTTAACCCAAATATCTACCATGCCACTCACTCTCAGGAACTTCAGCTTCCTCATTTGTGAAGCAAAATCCTCAGCTTCTTGGTTTTAGGAACCCTGACTTCCTGCCTGAGAGCAGAGGCCAGATGAGCTATTCCAAGAATCCCCTTCAAGGCAATTTTGCCTGCAAATCTCTTGGTGTCAACTTCTCCATGTGCCATCTGACACCCAATTCTTATAAAATCAGAAATGCCAAATCTATTAGGATTTGCAAAACTCCATCAGTAAAACCTTCCCGTTAAGTGATGCCAACAGCTTTGAACATTTCAAAGAAACCCTACATAAAAGGGTACCACGTCAAACTCTTGCCCTCTCATGATCTCCCAGGGTCAGTCCTTTGCCTCATGTCTTCCCCTCTCCACTTAAGAGATGTCTAGGAAAGGTGCTGCTCAAAGGACAGCCTCATACTGGGCATATTCAGTCCTTCCCCACAGGAAATGATGGAAATTCCTGGCATCTTCATCATGGAAGGGCAAACTCGGCTAGTGTCAGTCTCCCAAAGGGCAAAGGGAGAGGGATGCCTGCGGCCCTCCTTGTTACTGGAGTAGATGGCTTCTTAGTGGCATTTTCTCCAAATCCAAAGATGAAGCCAGGCTTCTGGGAAGGGTCCCTGGAGAGGAGAGATGGGCAGCCTGCCTTCCCCAAGCCCGAGCAGCCAGAGGTGGAAGAATCCAAGTGTTCATCTTAAGCAGCTTCCCAAAGACAGTTTGGCACCCTCTTGGTAAACACTGGTCCTCTCTGTATTAGGCTGGGATGTGGTTCAGTGGTAGAGGCTGGCTCAGCATAGAAGGCCCGGGTTCAATCCCTGGCATCACAAACCAGACAAAACAAAAATCCTCTCCACATTGAAAGCAGGCATTCACCAGGTGCCTCAGAATGAACCTCTCTTTCCAGATATATGGCTAAAACATAAATGTGTTGTGATTTTCTGGAAGCCTAAATGATCCTCTATGCTTTTAGATATTCCATTTCTTTAAATCTCTTGGCAAGAAACAGCTCAATGACTTAACGAGGAATGTTAAAGTTTTGTATGTTGATCTCCTTGGAGGATGGGTTTGGAAGGAGAGAATGGTGATGGTGAGGAGTGAGATCAGAACATGGCGGACATATTTCTGAGGCTGCTTCAACATGCCCTGCATTGTGTGGACTAAACTGTTAAAAAAAATACTCTTGTTAAGCTGGGTACAGTGCACACCCATGGTCCTGGCAATTCAGGAGGCTGAGGAAGGAGGACCATTTTAATGCAGGAGTTCAAGGTCAGCCTAAGCAACATAGCAAGACCCTGTCTCTTTAAAAAGATAAATTAATTTTTAAAAAATGTATATATATATATATATATATACACACACACACACATATGTGAGTATATACATATATATGTATATATACATATTCTCTTCCTAATCTGAAATTATTTTTCAAGGAAAAGAAAAAGCCACACTTATTTGAAGTTATAGCAATAAAAATCCTGTGAAGTTGTGAAAACTATTGAAGAACGTACTTCAAAGAACATACTTACTGACCTTTATAGGAAAAGGCATCTGATTTTGCCCCCTTTGGAACTGTAACCCCTAAATTATTTCCAGTAGTTTCCTTAGAACTTTTCTACTTTGTTTTTACTGAATACTCGAGTTCTTCTCCATAGAGCATACTTTCTTTTATTTTTTTTGTTACTGTTTCAGTTTGCAATTTTTCAGATCTTTTTCTCATAGCCATTAATAATCCCTATTCCTGAGCCCCCAAGGAAGCAATTTTATCCAAGTTTTGTTTGTCAAACACAAATAACAAATGTTTCCAGCTGCCCACAGTTGCTCACTGTGAACCCTTAAATCTACTTGTGATTTTTTTCAGGCTGAACCATGTATCTCTTGCCCCTTCATCATTCCAGTTTGGACATCTATTATTATACCAGGTCACAATCCAAAAACAACACTGGAGAACCCACTGGGACCAATCAATGAAACAAAGTCAGTCTAGTCACCCCCCAGCATAGACAGGGGTCAAGCAGGCTCCAGAGACAGAGCCCAGGGCACCCAGGGTGATGCTGACTCTCTACCTATATGCTAAGGAAGCCATTGAGGTATTTCAGAATGACCTGTGATATTTTTTGAAGAAAGTAGTAACTGGGAAAGAAGTAGAACAGTATCGTTGTAGTATATCATATTTTGTAGATGGAAAATAAAAATTAACAGACTTCATGCTCCAGAAAAGGAACTCTGCCAAATTGTAACCATAGTTACACCTCAATTAGCTCTGCAGACTCAGGCCAAGAAATGCTGACCCATAAAGCCTGATTAAAGCTTGAAAATGCTCACTTAATTAACTCTTCAAAGTTCCCCCTTCTTGAAGCTTTTGACACAGGAACAAATAAGTGGCAAAACCATCAGACTGAACTCTTATCTCTTTTTCAGACACCTGCCCAGAACTCTGAGAACGGGGCTAACAACTTTGACATATAGAGAAACTGAAGAAAAATAGAAGATCCGGTTACCGCTAAAATGCAATAATAATTGGCAGGGATTGTAGCTTAGTGGCAGAGCGCTTGCCTAGCATGTATGAGGCACTGGGTTTGATCCTTAGCACCACATAAAAATAAACAAATAAAATAAAGGTATGCTGTCCATCTACAACTACAAAAAAAAACATTTTTTAAAAATAAAATGCAATCATGAGTCCATGAACAACAAAGGGGGTGATTATACTAAAATAATACAACACCATGCTAGATCACTAGAGAAGATCATGATCACTCTTTATGGTAACACTATGCTGAACTTTAAAAAGCACAGCCTTGGCTTTTTATACCAAATGCTTCTGAATAACTATGTATAAATAACTTTGGAAAAGAAGCCCACCCAGTAATAATTTGCTAAAAGAATGGCCCTCTTGTCTTGAGAATTAACCTCTGCTTCCTCAGTAGGCTAAAATCAAGTTGCATTTATTGTATTTTCATAAACAAGACATATCTAGAATTAGGCAATAACTAAACCCTCTGAGTTATGGAGTCTACTTTTGCAAAAATATAAGCTACAATATGACCATATTCAAAGTAAATCACGTCTTCACATCTCTTCAGAATGAGGTTTCAGGCCTATCACACTGATATTCTGAAGTGTGGCTTCACCAAAATGTCTGGAGAGTGCTAAAATCCCCACATCTCAGGAAGGATCATACAGCCTTGTGTTTTTGTAGTGCAGCACCCTCAAAGTTCCTATCCATCGGGTATCTCTTAGCCTCACCAAAGCCCTGTGAGGTAGACTTATCTACCTTAGCAGGTGTCACTCTGCTTATTGGGCAAATGCAGCATGTGAGGCTCACAGAGTTAAAATAACTGGTTTCAAGTCACAAGGGAAATTAGATGCAGAGCCCAAAGGGCTGCCCCACCTCTGGACACCTTCTACTTAACACCCTACTATCAACCTTCTGCATGGAAGGGACTTGGTCTTCCTTCAATGGTTGAAGTTTAGCCACACCTGAAAGAATGGGTTCTTGAGCTCGGCTGGACTCAATGATCAGATCTGACCTCTTTTTAGGAACTGAAAATCTATTTACCTTTCTGAAGAACCAGGTCCAGAATCCTAGGTCCTGTAAAAGTGATCAGACCCCTTCATGGGGCCAGATTGGGTGCCTGGCTCACTTTAGGGTTCTTGAGCTGCAGGATATTCCTCGGGGACACAGAAGTTGAGAGGTCTGAGAGTTAGATCTTCTAACCCCAGCTCCAGCTAACTCACTTGAGCAAGGACTTCCTCTATCTGAGCCTCACATCACTAATCTGGAAAATTACAGGCTAATTTAAATAATTGCAAAGGTTCTTCCTAGTTCTCCCGAAGTCCAATGCTGGATATTCATCTTTGCCCAGAAACATAATCCTTTTACATTCTACTCCAAGGTTTCCCATTTTAATTTCAGCCCCCTCTTCTATTTCTACGAGTTGGTATCATTTTGTTCATGCCTCTCTGTTTATGCTCTCCTATATTTCCAAGTTATCATGTCTCCTCTGGGTCATCAGTTGGCAATTTCCATGTAACTCCATGAATTAAAACCCCTTCAGCAATGTACAATTTTTTGTGTGTCTTTCTCTCCAAATTCCCACCCATCTAGCTAGTAATGTGGCCATGAAATTTATTCTTTTCAAGAAACTTATTCTCTTTGTTCTTCATACTTCCGTTTTCCAAAATATATAAATATCTCAACACTTACTTTGCCTTCTTTTGACAAGTGTGCTCTTCCCCTTTCTTGTGGGGGCTGTTTTCCCTTGTCCTTCTTGGTTCTATCTTCACTCCTCCTGCCACCTTCAGTTACTCCCCCAGTGAAAAGCACAACTACACAGGGTACCAATCCAGGGACAAGTAATGGTATAAAGAGATAGGAGTATACAGGAGGGGAGAGAGGACTGGGCCAAGACATGAATGGAGAAGCCATGGGCCTGGTGCCACTGCAATCCCATATTAACCGTCCCCGGCTTTGTTTTCCCAGAATGAAAAGTAGAAGTATATTTCCAGAAGGATAAATGCTAAAACAATGAGGGAGCCAGAGCAGCTGGTGGTTGTTAACTTTAATCAAAGTCCAGCCAGGGTCTGTTTTTAAGCAACAGGAAATAGATTCATTATCTTTCATAGTCTTTCTCTCTCTCTCTCTCTCTCTCTCTCTCTCTCTCTCTCTCTCTCTCTCTCTCTCTCTTCCTCCTCCTCCTCCTCCTCTCTATCCTTCACTATTTCTGGCTAAGGCATAGAAATAAGCTGGTCAGAATAAACCTCATTTCTCTTAAACTTTCCTTTAAACTACAGCATTTGCTTGCATTTCAAAGCCAAATTGCAGAGTCTGAGAAGCCTGGTCCAAGCAAAGATTACCATCTGCAGCAGCCCAGGAGGCAGAGCAGCAAGTATTAGTTCCCGACGGCTGCTGTAACAGATCACCACAAACATGGTGATTGAAACAATACAAATTTCTTCTCTCTCTGTTCTGGAAGCCAGAAATCTGAAGTCAGCTTCAGTGGGCAGAAATACAGGTGTTGGGGGGACAGCTGTTGCTCTGGAGGCTCTGAAGGAGGAATCTATTTCCTTGCCTTCTTCTGCTTCTTGACTCCAGGGCCCTTCCTCCTCCTTCCGAGCATGTCACTTCAATCTCTACTTCCATTATCACATCATCTTCTCTCAAGCTCTTCAATTTAATGCCATCTGCAAAAAGTCCTTTCTGCCATATAAAGTAACATTCAGGTGCTAGGAATCAGGTGTTGATGTCTGAGGAGCCATTACTCAGCCTACCCCAAAGCACATGTGTGTGGCTGGGTTTCTGGGAAAAGTCCCCCCCACCCCTTTCTCATCCACGAATACAAAGTCATGACCACAAGGTCTGAGCCACAGGGGGACACAGCGAAGAAGATGGATTCTAAACACCAACATGGAGACATCCCACATCTCTTGCTCCTGTCTTGTCACAGATTTACCTTTCCTGTCACATTGGACTAATAAGCTGCCCGTTTCGTATCCAGCAGGCGCATAAACATCCCATCACTCCCCCATTCCTCGGCCATCATTTGCCTGTTACATAGAAACTCAATTTCCAACCAAAACTGAATCTCAGTGCCACAAATGTTCATGTGTGTCGAGATCCCTCAATGATCCTGTTATTTGTGACAGTCTCTGAGGGTCAAATACTGTGTTCAGGACTGAGGCCAGGAGAGGGAATGGGGCTTTGTTAGAACTTACCAAACCTCTTGTAACCGAAGGACTGCACCTCCTCCTCCTCTGCAAAGTCGTCTGTAAAAGAAGAGACAAAGCTTTAACCTTGGCAAAGGGCACACAGCACCTGGTGGACCAGGACTCAGGGCTCTGATCACAACCAGCTCCACCCTCCCCTTCACCCCCAGGCCTATCACAGTGGCTTTCCTGCTGCTCCCAGGTCACCTCAGGCTTGCTAAGAAGGAGCTTGGGGACTAGCTGTTCCCACTGCCTGGATTGCTCTTCCTCTTTTCTTTTTTCTAGTTCTGGAGACTGAACACAGGGGCACTTAACCACTGAGCCACATCTCTAGTCTTTTGAGACAGGATCTTGATAAGTTGCTCAGGGCCTCACTAAGTTGAGGAGGCTGGTGTTGAACTTGCAAACCTCCTGTCTCTGCCTCCCAAGACACTGGGATTACAGACATGGGCCACCATGCCAAGCTATCTTCCTCCTTCCTTCATGGGTCTTCTTCTAATTCAGACCTCAGCTAAAGTGTGACTCCTTTAAGATGCCTTTCTGGACCTCCCAGCCATTCCTCATCATAATGCCTTATTTCAGTATCATTCTCTGATAGTGTCCTCCTGACTTTATATGTATATTTGCCTTTCAGTTTATTATTGTCATCATAATTCCCGTGAGTAGAAACTTTTTTTAAAGAGTCACATGATTCTGCAATCTGTATACAGGGTAAAAATGGGAGTTCATAACCCACTTGAATCAAATGTATGAAATATGATATGTCAAGAACTATGTAATGTTTTGAACAACCAATAATAAAAATTTAAAAAATAGCTATGTAATGTTTTGAACAACTAATAAAAAAAATAAAGATTTTGATCCTGTAAAAAAAAAAAAAGAGTCACATGAATAAACCCCCAAGTCCTAGAATAGCACTTCTCACAGAGCAAAGGCTTAATAAATGTTAAATGGCTAGGCGGGGAGGGACATGCCTGTAATCCCAGTAACTTGGTAGGCTGAGGCAAGGAGGATCCCAAGTTTGAGTCCAGTCTCAGCAAGTTAGCAAGATCCTGCCTCAAAAAAAAAAAAAAAAAAAAAAAAGTACAAAGAACTAGGAGTATAGCTTAGTGATAAAGTGCTAGTGGGTTCAATTCCCAGTATCAGGGGAAAAAAAAATGTTGAATGAAGGATCAACTCTCCAAAGGGTTATCTTATCTATTAAGTAGATAAGTTAAATTAAGTTATCTTATCTATTAAAGCTCTCCTTTTCAGATGTCTGGGCTCTGGAGTCAGAGCTTCCACCTATTATCACAGTGCTTCAGAAGCCCAGTATAACTCCTGCAATGACAGCCAAACCCTTTTCCACTGTCCTGTTGAGTAAGTGGACCCAACCACATAATTGCCAATAAATGCACTTTAACACATAGGCCCTCTGTGGGAATTCCTAAATGTAGAACCACTGTGAAAACTAAAGAGATGTTATATCAACCAAGCTTCCTGCCAAAAGGTGTAAATTGGCCCTCCCAATGTGGACAGGACACCATTCCTCACCACTGATAAGGAACTTCTCAATTTACAGTTCCACCAGGTGTGGCTCTGCAAAGGGCAAGCACTATGCAGATACAATTTCATATTAATTGTGCAATGAAGAGACAGTTTTGATGACAAGTAAGAGGTGTCAGGCCAGGCCTTCCCAGGAGGCCCTGACCAAATCAGATGTTCTTCTCTTACAATAGGGTTATGTCCTGATAAACCCACTTTAAGTTGAAAATATCAACTTACATGTAAGTCAAAAATGCTTTTAATACAACTAACCTACCCAACATCATAGCTTAGCAACAGTACACCATATTTGCTGTTTCCCTTCATGATCATGGGACTTACCAGGGGCTGTGACTCACAGCTACTGCCCAGCCTCACCAGAGAATACTTACTGGGCTGCACATCACCTAGCCTGGGGAAAGGTCTAAATTCAAATTTTGAAGTACGATTTCTATGGAATGTGTATCATTTTTGCACCATTGTCAAGTTGAAAAAATATTGAAAAATCATTAAGTTCAACAATTATAAATCAGAGACTCTGTATTCTTGAGTTGGCCACTGTTACTATTCAAGCTCTCAGCCTTCTCCCTGTGGGCAGGTCAGCTCAGGGGCATGGATCCAGCTCTCAACTATGGGTCAGAGACTGCCTGGCCTTGGGCTTCATAGATGAGGTAGGTCATGGTCCTTCTCTCTAAAATGTGACTGACGTTCATGAAATCTCATGCAAGGGGCAATTAAGCCTCTGTGATAGTCTTTTCCAATCCCCAAACAGGCCCTGGCTATATTTGAACCTCAAAATGTTATGGAGAACCCAAGATGTGTGGCATCTATTACACAAGGGAGAAAAATGGTTTGCTATAGTGAGTTATAAAAACACACGTGAGAGAGCAATTATTTCTAACGGGATGGAGAGGTGTGATCATCTTTGTGTTTCAACTGTTGTGTCCTTCTGCTGAGGACAGGGAGGAGATCTTCGTTTGGTATCTTGAAAGCCAGGCATTTATAATCAAAGTGGTCTTCTCATGACAGAGATTAGAGCTTTAGTTCTTTCTGCATGGAAAACAAGAGAATAGCTCTTTTCTCCTTATTCACTGTCTCAGTGATTGGTTAGTTCAACAAACACAAACCAAGCCCTTACTCTGTCTCTGTTTTACTTAGTAATCTATCAAATTAATGGCTGAGGCCTGGTCTATTCTCAGTTAAAGAGAAACCCTTATCTGCTACTTCTACTTGGAAATCCATTCATTTGTTTATTCATTCACTCAGTACATGTGGTTGTCCCTTAGCATCTTCAGGGTACCCACAGATATTTAAGTCCCTCATAAAACGGCACAGTATTTACATGATACTACACATACATTCTCCTGCAGACTTTAAATCATCTCCAGATTGCTTACAATACTTAACATGATGTAAATAACTGCTATGCTGTATTGTTTGGGGAATAATGACAAGAAGTCATTAGTACAGATACAATATTTTTTTAAGTATTTCAATCCACAGTTGGTTGAATTGAAGAATGCAAAACCTGCTGATATAGAAGCCCAACTGCATATGCTTCAAACCTAGCCAAGTCAGTGAGAGGCCACCCAGGCGTCACCTCTCCCTCAGCCTGAAGCCCCTCCACCACCACATCGCCTCCGCAACAGGATCCACTCACAATGTGGGCCAAGGAAACATCACTAATGGTTTCATAAAAAAATTAATAAGAAGAGCAGGTTTATGCCACACCCCCAATAGCAGACAACTCAAAAATTTCCCATTAGATGTTTCTGTTCTCCCCCCAGAGCTTCTTTCAAACAGGGCTGCCATTAGTTTATTTGTTTGTTTGTTTTCTTTTCCCTTTCTGAAATTTTTCCCATGCAGTATTTAGCCCGACTGACTCCTCTTTCCTTCCTAAAACTTCCCTGGGAACTGAAATTTCTCACATTTTTGTTATTAAAGCAGTTCAGTCCTGCCTCTACTTCCTTCTCCAAATTAGTATCCTCAAGCCCTCTAGGGACTCAAGGAAACAATGGCCTAACTGGCCACCCACCCACATTAGGACTCACAGAGGGTCCCCTGGCTTCTTGCCTTACTGTCATCCCAAAAGGATTAGCCATTTTTTTAACAGCTACTAAAGGAAAAATTTTTTTTAAAAAAATATCTCCATCTCACCCACATCTAAAAGTAGATGGAAAATCATGAGATGTGAGGGGTACCAAAGAAGTACTACAGATCACTTTTAACTGGGAGTCTCAGGAAAGGTCTTTTAGAGAAATATTTCTTAAACGAGTCCTTCTCCATGTTTTTCTTTGAGTGTGGAGAAGGGCGATTAGAAAATGA
Source organism: Spermophilus citellus (assembly GCF_964194105.1). Taxonomy (NCBI): domain Eukaryota; kingdom Metazoa; phylum Chordata; class Mammalia; order Rodentia; family Sciuridae; genus Spermophilus; species Spermophilus citellus. The sequence continues at coordinate 80,322,860 of NC_138198.1, read as the reverse complement.
TATATACTAGATCTCTACCTTGGAAGTTCATAATCGGTTTTTGAACTATTTGAGATTCTAAGAAGGGTTGAAAAAGGGTGGAGGGGGGACTTGCTTAAATTTTTTTTATGCAATATTCTCAAATGTTGACTCTAGAATCCTGTTTCTTATCCTTCAAAGTTAGGACAGGTAGAGCTCAGAGTGTTTGTCAGCTTTTAGTCACTGTAACAAATATCTGAGACAACCAACTTGTAAAGAAAGAAGGTTTAGTTTGACTCGTGGTTTCAGCGGTTCTGGTTCATGCTCAGTTGAGCCTGTTGCTTTTAGGCCTGTGACAAGGTTGCATAATCTGGTGGGGAGCTTGTGGTGAAGCCAAACCACTTGATTCCTGCCCAAAAAGTAAAAAACTGAAAAATGAAGAGACCAGGATCTCACAATCCCCTTCGAGGTCATGCCCCCAAAGACCTAAAATCTCCCCATAGGTCCCACCTCTTACAGTTTCCACTCTCTTCCAATATTGCCAAGCTGGGGACTAAGCATTTAACAGGTGGGACTTTGAGGAACATTCCAGACCCAAACTATTACCATTTGATATACAGTTCATTAGCTTAGCTGTCCTGTCAGAGCCCAGGATCAATTTTTTTTCTAGCTGCTCAGTTAAAAAGCAGTCTAAGTCAGGCTGATGGTAGGTTGGGGTTTGAATGACTTCAGGAAGAAAAATGGGCAAAAGCTGATGGGGCTTGTGATTGCAGAGACTACCCTGATCAAAGGCCATAGGAGTTGGAATGAACAGTCAGCATACCTAGCAGCTGAGCATTTTGGAGGGCAAAAGGCTATGGTGGAGCCCCTAACCACTGACAGACAGGTTTCATTTATAATATAAAACCCAATAAATATTACGCACATTATTATATTCTGCAAACCTTTTCCTCACACTGTGTGGACCCAAGTTAAGTGTGTCCCAGATTGTCTTTTTAATATCTGGGCCTACAAAGGTGATATACTCAGATGAGGATTTTCTTTGGAGCCCAGTCTTCTTAGTAACTTGCCAGTCTCCAAAATTTTTCTCTGAGAGTCAAAGCCACCTAATCTGTTCCACTCCTGTACAGACAAGGAACTGGATACAATTTCAGCCTCTTGGTTCTGCAGAGTAACCATAACTTGATCCCTGCTTCTGACAGCAATTTGTCTGTGGGGAAGAAGCAACTTTCACATATTAAACAACAAAAACAGTGTTTAAGTTTTCTATCTTGGCTTCCACCACTGTACTTTAGCATTTTTGCTTTAATACCTATGAGCTATACTATAATTTGCTTGCCTATTTTGAAGTATGTTACTTTTACTTATTTTTACTTTCCTTAGTAACTGGCACAGAACCACATGGGCCAGAGTCTATGATAGAGAACATTAAGCAGAATTCTCTGGTGATTTATTCTTAAAGCTTTGCTATTTCAGTGGACTATGAGTTTAAGCAAAGTTAGTTGGCTTGGAGAGTTAAAGTCATACAGCTTTAAATGTCCTAATCAGTCTGTGGACCAAGTGTTGGGATAGTTTTGCAGTTCTGGTTCTGACTCCATGAGATGGAAAAGCCATTTGAAACCAGGGAATCTGTCACATAGCATCTCAGCAGCAAGCACACTCATGGCACAGGATAGGCACACAATAGTTACTAAAAATTAGGCAAAGTAGAAATATCCATGTCTCTACCTCTCTTGGTAGTTCATAAATTTTAAAAGAGATTAAGTCTTCCTCTTTTTGTGCACCTGCCATTTGGGAGAAGATAAAAGATAAGTACCTACTGAATGCCAAGCACCTCACATTTTGCTACGTTTCTCTGAACAAAGGGAACTTCTTTTCTTCTCCAGTGGAAAAAACTACAGCAGAAGTAATTGAGCCACATTTTCAGTCCTGGAGGACATGAGCTTCCAGAATAAAAGGGTCTGTCACTGTCCAGCACAAAGAAAGGAAAGAGAGCCACTCCAAGGCTCATCATCATAAAATTCCTGAACACTGAGGACAAGAGAAAATCCTGAAAGCTCCCAGGCGGGGGGAAGGGGGGGGACCACTTATAATGGCTAAGATAAACAAACAAACGAAAAAACAAGCAAGTACAACATAAGCATATCACTGGCATCAGGGGTACCAATTTTTTTTTTCTTTTTGAGACAGAATCTCACTAAATTACCAAGGCTGGCCTCAAACTTGGCGATTCTCCTGACTCAGCCTCCTGAGTCACTGGGATTACAAAGCCAATTCCATTTCCTTTCCCTTGGATCTGGCTGGGCCCTGTGACTTGCTCTGGCCCATGGAATGTGGCAGAAATGGCTGAAGATGACTTAGGAGCTAGGTCTTGGAGTTCTTCCGGCTTCTATTTTCTTTTTTTATAGGTCAACATCCATTCAGTGATACAGCAATATATAAAGACATTTATTGCACAACTGAAGTAAACAGTGTTCTTCGAAAGAAGTGCAACTTCTAGAAAAGTCTCTTGGGATCATTACCACCCAGTTTGCTGAGCCTTAGACCCTCATTATACAGAGCATGTTGAGTCAGGACTGACCTGAAAGTAGGCAGCATGGCCATCTCTCTCTCTGATGGCTGCAGTCTGAAGACTATTCTCCCCCACATCCTGTGATTTGCCCTGTCAGCTTAAGATCTTCCCAGGGATGGCTTCCTACTGTTCTATTAATCCCCAAATGCCTTCTTTATTTTTATTTTTATTGTTGGTTGTTCAAAACATTACATAGTTCTTGACATATCATATTTCACATTTTGATTCAAGTGGGTTATAAACTCCCATTTTTACCCCATATACAGATTGCAGAACCACATCAGTTACACTTCGATTGATTTACATATTGCCATACTAGTGTCTGTTGTATTCTGCTGCCTTTCCTATCCTCTACTATCCCCCCTCCCCTCCCCTCCCCTCCCCTCTTCTCTCTCTACCCCCTCTACTGTAATTCATTTCTCCCCCTTGTATTATTTTTCCCTTTCCCCTCACTTCCTCTTGTATGTAGTTTTGTATAACCATGAGGGTCTCCTTCCATTTCCATGCAATTTCCCTTCCCTCTCGCTTTCCCTCCCACCTCTCATCCCTGTTTAATGTTAATCTTCTTCTCATACTCTTCATCCTTACTCTGTTCTTAGTTACTCTCCTTATATCAAAGAAAACATTTGGCATTTGTCTTTTAGGTACTGGCTGGCTTCACTTAGCATAATCTGCTCTAATGCCATCCATTTCCCTCCAAATTCTATGATTTTATCATTTTTTAATGCAGAGTAATACTCCATTGTGTACAGATGCCACATTTTTTTATCCATTCATCTATTGAAGGGCATCTAGGTTGGTTCCACAGTCTTCCTATTGTGAATTGTGCTGCTATGAACATCGATGTAGCAGTGTCCCTGTAGCATGCTTTTTTAGGTCTTTAGGGAATAGACCGAGAAGGGGAATAGCTGGGTCAAATGGTGGTTCCATTCCCAGCTTTCCAAGAAATCTCCATACTGCTTTCCAAATTGGCTGCACCAATTTGCAGTCCCACCAGCAGTGTACAAGTGTACCCTTTTCCCCACATCCTCGCCAGCACTTCTTGTTGTTTGACTTCATAATGGCTGCCAATCTTACTGGAGTGAGATGGTATCTTAGGGTGGTTTTGATTTGCATTTCTCTGACTGCTAGCGATGGTGAGCATTTTTTCATGTGCTTGTTGATTGATAATATGTCCTCCTCTGAGAAGTGTCTGTTCAGGTCCTTGGCCCATTTGTTGATTGGGTTATTTGTTATCTTATTGTCTAATTTTTTGAGTTCTTTGTATACTCTGGATATTAGGGCTCTATCTGAAGTGTGAGGAGTAAAGATTTGTTCCCAGGACGTAGGCTCCCTATTTACCTCTCTTATTGTTTCTTTTGCTGAGAAAAAACTTTTTAGTTTGAGTAAGTCCCATTTGTTGATTTTAGTTATTAACTCTTGTGCTATGGGTGTCCTATTGAGGAATTTGGGGCCCGACCCCACAGTATGTAGATCATAGCCAACTTTTTCTTCTATCAGACGCTGTGTCTCTGACTTGATATCAAGCTCCTTGATCCATTTTGAGTTAACTTTTGTGCATGGCAAGAGAAAGGGATTCAGTTTCATTTTGATGCATATGGATTTCCAGTTTTCCCAGCACCATTTGTTGAAGATGCTATCCTTCCTCCATTGCATGCTTTTAGCCCCTTTATCAAATATAAGATAGTTGTAGTTTTGTGGATTGGTTTCTGTGTCCTCTATTCTGTACCATTGGTCCACCCGCCTGTTTTGGTACCAGTACCATGCTGTTTTTGTTACTATTGCTCTGTAGTATAGTTTGAAGTCTGGTATTGCTATACCGCCTGATTCACACTTCCTGCTTAGCATTGTTTTGCTATTCTGGGTCTTTTGTTTTTCCATATGAATTTCATGATTGCTTTATCTATTTCTACAAGAAATGCCGTTGGGATTTTGATTGGCATTGCATTAAACCTATAGAGAACTCTTGGTAATATCACCATTTTGATGATGTTAGTTCTGCCTATCCGTGAACAGGGTATATTTTTCCATCTTCTAAGATCTTCTTCTATTTCTCTCTTTAGGGTTCTGTAGTTTTCATTGTATAAGTCTTTCACCTCTTTTATTAGGTTGATTCCCAAGTATTTTATTTTTTTTGAGGATATTGTGAATGGAGTGTTTTTCCTCATTTCCATTTCAGAAGATTTGTCACTGATATACAGGAATGCCTTTGATTTATGCGTGTTGATTTTATATCCTGCCACTTTGCTGAATTCATTTATTAGCTCTAATAGTTTCTTTGTAGACCCTTTTGGGTCTTCTAGGTATAGAATTATGTCATCTGCAAATAGTGATAATTTAAGTTCTTCTTTTCCTATTTTTATGCCTTTAATTTCTTTCGTCTGTCTAATTGCTCTGGCCAGTGTTTCGAGAACTATGTTGAACAGAAGTGGTGAGAGAGGGCATCCCTGTCTTGTTCCAGATTTTAGAGGGAATGCCTTCAATTTTTCTCCATTCAGAATGATTCTAGCCTGAGGCTTAGCATAGATTGCTTTTACAATGTTGAGGTATGTTCCTGTTATCCCTAGTTTTTCTAGAGTTTTGAACATAAAGGGATGCTGTACTTTGTCGAATGCTTTTTCTGCATCTATCGAGATGATCATATGGTTCTTAATTTTAAGTCTATTGATGTGGTGAATAACATTTACTGATTTCCGTATATTGAACCAGCCTTGCATCCCAGGGATGAATACTACTTGATCATGATGCACAATTTTTTTGATATGTTTTTGAATCTGATTCGCCAGAATTTTATTGAGGATTTTTGCATCTAGGTTCATTAGAGATATTGGTCTGTAGTTTTCTTTCTTTGAAGTGTCTTTGTCTGGTTTAGGAATCAGGGTGATGTTGGCCTCGTAGAATGAATTTGGAAGTTCTCCCTCTTTTTCTATTTCCTGAAATAGCTTGAAAAGTATTGGTTTTAGTTCCTCTTTAAAGGTTTTGTAAAACTCTGCTGTATACCCATCCGATCCTGGGCTTTTCTTAGTTGGTAGTCTTTTGATAGTTTCTTCTATTTCTTCAATTGATATTGGTCTGTTTAGGTTGTCTATATCCTCCTGATTCAATCTGGGCAGATCATATGACTTAAGAAATTTATCTATGCCTTCACTATCTTCTATTTTATTGGAGTATAAGGATTCAAAATAATTTCTGATTATCTTCTGTATTTATGAAGTGTCTGTTGTGATGTTGCCTTTTTCATCCCATATGCTAGTAATTTGAGTTCTCTCTCTTCTTCTCTTTGTTAGCATGGCTAAGGGTCTGTCGATTTTATTTATTTTTTCAAAGAACCAACTTTTAGTTTTGTCAATTTTTTCAATTGTTTCTTTTGTTTCGATTTCATTAATTTCAGCTCTGATTTTAATTATTTCTTGCCTTCTTCTTTTGCTGTTGTTTTGCTCTTCTTTTTCTAGGATTTTGAGATGAAGTATAAGATCATTTATTTGTTGGTTTTTTCTTTTTTTAAGGAATGAACTCCAAGCAATGAATTTTCCTCTTAGAACTGCTTTCAATGTGTCCCATAGATTCCGATATGTTGTGTCTGTGTTTTCATTTATCTCTAAGAATTTTTTTAATTTCCTCCTTGATGTCTTCTATAACCCATTGATCATTCAGTAACCTATTGTTCATTCTCCAAGTGATGCATGATTTTTCCTTACTTCTTTTATCGTTCATTTTCAGTTTCATTCCATTATGATCAGATAAGATGCATGGTATTATCTCTACTCCTTTATATTGTCTAAGAGTTGCCCTGTGACATAATATATGATCTATTTTTGAGAAGGATCCATGTGCTGCTGATAAAAAAGTGTAACTGCTTGATGTTGGGTGGTATATTCTATATATGTCAATTAAGTCTAGGTTATTAATTGTGTTATTGAGTTCTATAGTTTCCTTATTTAACTTTTGTTTGGAAGATCTGTCCAGTGGTGAGAGAGGTGTGTTGAAGTCTCCCATTATTATTGTATGGTGGTCTATTAGACTCTTGAACTTGAGAAGAGTTTGCTTGATGAACATAGCTGCAACATTGTTTGGGGCATATATATTTATGATTGTTATGTCTTGTTGGTGTATGGTTCCCTTGAGCAGTATGTAGTGTCCCTCTTTATCCCTTTTGATTAACTTTGGCTTGAAATCTATTTTATTTGATATGAGTATGGACATTCCTGCTTGTTTCCGAAGTCCATATGAGTGATATGATTTTTCCCAACCTTTCACCTTCAGTCTATGTATATCTCTTCCTATCAAATGCGTCTCCTGTAGGCAGCATATTGTTGGGTCTTGTTTTGTGATCCATTCTCCTAGCCTGTGTCTCTTAATTGGTGAGTTTAAGCCATTAACATTTAGGGTTATTATTGAGATATGGTTTGTTCTTCCAGCCATTTTTGTTTATTTATGTTACTAAGCATGGTTTGTTTTCCTCTTTGGTTATTTTCCCCCCCTTTACTGTCCTACCTCCCACTGTTGGTTTTCATTGTTGTTTTCCATTTCCTCTTCCTGAAATGTTTTGCCAAGGATGTTTTGAAGAGATGGTTTTCTAGCTGCAAATTCTTTTAACTTTTGTTTATTGTGGAAGGTTTTAATTTCATCTTCCATCCTGAAGCTTAATTTTGCTGGATACACGATTCTTGGTTGGAACCCATTTTCTTTCAGTGTTTGAAATATGTTATTCCAGGATCTTCTAGCTTTCAGAGTCTGTGTTGAAAGATCAGCTGTTATCCTGATTGGTTTACCCCTAAATGTAATCTGCTTCCTTTCTCTTGTAGCTTTTAAAATTCTCTCCTTATTCTGTATGCTGGGCATCTTCATTATAATGTGTCTAGGTGTGGATCTCTTATGATTTTTCACATTCGGCGTCCTGTAGGCTTCTAGGATTTGGGATTCTGTCTCATTCTTCAAGTCTGGGAAGTTTTCTCGTATTATTTCATTGAATATATTGCTCATTCCTTTGGTTTGGACCTCTATACCTTCCTGTATCCCAATGACTCTTAAGTTTGGTCTCTTTATGTTGTCCCATATTTCTTGAATGTTCTGCTCATGGTTTCTTAACAGTCTTGCTGAGCTGTCTATGTTCTTTTCCAGTTGAAATACTTTGTCTTCATTGTCTGATGTTCTATCTTCTAAGTGTTCTACTTTGCTGGTAGTATTCTCAATTGAGTTTTTAAGTTGGTTTATTGCTTCCTGCATTTCTAGGATTTCTGTTTGTTTTTTATTACCTCTATCTCCCTGTATAGTTGATCTTTTGCTTCTTGGATTTGTTTATGTAATTCATTGTTGAAGTGATCTTTCATTGTCTGATTTTGCTGTCTAATGTCCTCCTTGAGACTCCAGGTCATCTGAAGCGTGTATATCCTGAATTCTTTATCTGACATTCCATCTGCTGCAGCTATTACCTCTTCTAAAGTTGAGTTGACCTGCATTGCTTGTGGTCCTTTCTTTCCTTGTCTTTTCATACTGCTCGTGTTTCTTTCTGCTTGGTGAAACTGTTGTGTTTTTGAAATTTTCCCCCTATATATTTATATTGCTCTTGTATAGTTGAAAAGTATCCCTTGCAGGGCGGGCAGCGGCTGTGCTCCTCCTCCAGTTGGTGTGACGTGTCTACCACGCCCGCGGACCCCTGGGGCTGTTCTGCCGGTCGGTCGCAGGTCTGCCTACCTTGCAGGCGTGGGCAGCGGCTCTGCTCTGCCCTTACACCAATTGGGGTGACGTGTCTACCATGCTGGGGGGGTCGCTGGGCCTGCTCTGGGAGCGGGAGGCGGCTCTGCTCTACCCCTACTCCAATTGGTATGACGTAACTACGTCGTCGGCTGGCCACTGGGCCTGTTCAGGGTGCGGGCAGCGACTCTGCTCTGCCCCTACTCCAATTGGGGTGACATGACTACCATGCCGGCGGGCCTCTGGGCCTGTCCCGGGCGCGGGCGGCGGCTCTCCTCTGCCCCTCCTCCAATTGGTGTGACGTGTCTACCACGCCTGCAGACCGCTGGGCCTGTTGTACCAGTCGGTCGCAGGTCTGCCTACCTTGCAGGCGCGGGTGGCGGCTCTGCTCTGCCCCTTCTCCAATTGGGGTGACGTGTCTACCACGCCAGCAGGCTGCTGGGCCTGTCCCGCTGGTCGGTCGCAGGTCTGCCTACCTTGCGGGCTCGGGAGGCGGCTCTGCTCGGCCCCTACTGCAGTTGGGATGAAGTGATACCATGTCGGCGGGTCGCTAGGCCTGTTCCGGGCGCGGGTGGCGGCCCTGCTCTGCCCCTACTCCAATTGGTGTGACGTGTCTACCACGCCAGCAGGCCACTGGGCCTGTCTCGCTGGTCGGTCGCAGGTCTGCCTACCTTGCGGGCTCGGGCAGCAGCTCTGCTCAGCCCCCACTGCAGTTGGGGTGAAGCGATACCACGCCGGTGGGTCACTAGGCCCACTCCGGGCGCGGGCGGCGGCCCTGCTCTGCCCCTACTCCCATTGGTGTGACGTGTCTACCACGCTGGCAGGCTGCTGGGCCCGTTCCGCCGATTGGCCGGTGGTCTGCCTACCTTGCGGGCTCGGGCGGCAGCTCTGCTCAGCCCCCACCGCAGTTGGGGTGAAGTGATACCACGCCGGTGGGTTGCTGGGGCTGTTCCGGACGCAGGCTGCAGCTCTGCTCTGCCCCTCTGGCCCCCACAGCACTCAGCAGGATCCGGACCGAGAAGCAGTCTCCGCGAGTTCTTCAGCCCTGGGCCAGAGCAGTTCCGGGAGCCAGAACCCGGCCGCTCTGGGCTCCGTGCATGCTCTGATAGGAGCAGGCTCCAAGAAGCAGCCTCCTTGGGCTCCTTAGCCCTGGGCCAGAGCAGTTCCGGGAGCCAGAATTCAGCCGCCCTGGGCTCCGTGTATGTTCTGATAGGAGAAGGCCCCAAGAAGCAGTTTCCACGGGTTCTTTAGCACTGTGCCTGAGTAATTTGTCTCCAAGAAGCAGGCGAATGGCAGCCTGAAATTACCTGTTCTATGGTTGAATGAGCTGCGATCAGTTGAAAACAGGGATGATGACGTCAACTCTCCAAGATGGTGGCCACTGGCTTCCTCTGTGGTCTGACCAGTGGAGAACCGAACTGGACCGCTTCCTTCCCCCCCATCTCAAACCCAGAATTCAACACTGTGTACCGTGATTGCACAGCTGGCAGGAGCCCACAGAATCCGCAGCGCTGTATCTTTGCGTTGTTATCTCTTGCTTCCCAGGGCTTGCCGCAGATTCTGGCCACGGGGTGATTTGCTGAATAAGCGGCGTGACCCTCCGTGTGGACAAATCGCTCGCATTTGAGCCCCTGTAGCTGATCCTCGTGCAATGAAAATCCTTCCACTAGGTTTTGGAGCACCCCAGTTTTGCTAGAAATTCCTAACAAGATAGTTTTTAGCTGTTCTAACTCATCATTCTTCCGAACAGTGACGCGGTCCACGGGAGTGATGCACTCCCTTCGCCGCCATCTTCCCCCTCCCCTGGCTTCTATTTTCATTATCCGGGCAGCCGGCAGCCATGTGAAAGTCTGACTGTCCTGCCAGACAAGAGGCTATCAGAAGAGAGAGAATCCCTGGAAAATGAGAGCCCTCAGTCACTCCAGCCATCCCTGGTGACTCTCCAGACACAGCAGTGACACCACATGTCCAGCAGGGCCACTGAAGGAAGCAGAGGTGAGCTCTCCTTGCCCAGCTCAACCTGAATTGCAGAACTGTGAACCAAGAGACAGCTGCTGGTTTAAGCTAGAGTTTGGAATGGTTTGTTTGGCCGCTGAAAGTAACTGAAAGAGAAGTAAATGCCAAAAGAAAATGCTAAAAATGTTATCAAGAGGTTGCCTCTGGAAAATGGAAAGAGATGAAATGAGAATGGGCCAGGGGTGAAACTGCTATTTTTCATGATAAACTTGTGAAATTATTTGACTCTATGAATCCCTACCTCTGGGGGGGACAAAAGAATAAAACAAGCAAAAAAAAATTTTTTTTAAGGAGGAGGGTGCAGGGAATAAGAATGGAAGACGAGGTCAGGTAGACATACAGTCCCAGCTACTCAGGATCCAAGGAAGACTTCCGGCATGAGACCTGTCTCTTTTAAAAAAAAAAGAAAGAAAGAAAGAAAAGAAAGGGGAGAAAACCTGCTATCAGGTCCCCTGCTGCACTGCAAGAGTTGTGTTCCTGTTTCTATTCTTCAATAAATCCTGCTCTTCACTCATCAAAAAAAGAAAAAGAAAAAAAAAACAAGTTAGATTGACAAAAATAAAGTATTCAGGTCCAAAGACACTAATAGCTAGAAAATATACTCAAAGAGTTAGAGAGTGGAGTTCAGACTGAACCAACAGAATAAAATGTTCTGCACTTGGAAACTTAAATACCTGGCACAAAATAGGTTTCCAACAAATACCAAACTGAACAACATGGCTGGCTCAGGGTTTTTGTTTTGTGTTTTTCAGTGCTAGAGATGAACCCAGGGCCTTGCACATGTCAGGCCAGGGCTGTACCAGTGAGCTACACCCTCAGCCCCAAGGATACAGTAGTCATGGACCTAGGGCTCAAAGCCAGAGCTCCTCACATGCTAGGTGAGCACTTTACCACTGAACTACAGGCCCAGCCCTCAAATTCAGATTTTTAGGAGTCAGGCTAAAGGACCATGAAAAGGGACTTCTCTTCTAAGTGGGGCTTGTGGTACTGTGTACAGGTGTGTTTCCATCAGCTGCTCTACCCCATTTGAGCCCAGATGCATCCCAGTTTTATGTACTTATCATTACTGTTAGAACTAGAGTCCAGTCCCATCAGTTGACAAAATATTTCATTGTTTCCAAACTAGCTGATAGCCAGGCCCAGTGGCAGATGCCTATCATCCAGGAACTTGGGAGGCTGAGATAAGAGGGTCAGAGTTTGAGACCAGCCTCAGCAATTCATCAAGGTCTCAACAACTTAGTGAGACCCCGTCTCAAAAAAATAAAAAGGGCTGGGGATGGAGTTCAGTGGTAAAGCACCCCCAGGTTCAATGCCTAGGACCAAAAGGCCAAACCAGCTGGTGAACAGCCTCTGCTCTGAGCATTCCTACAAGTTGTTACTATTTGTTGCCAGCACCACCACTACCTACTATAGCAGATCCCTGGCCCTGCACCCCTGGGACAAATGACCAGTATCATCTGCATCCCTGAGTCTGTGGCTACCCTCTACTGGCCAGTGCTCCATGAAGTTGCTATCATGTGGGGGACTGTCGCTTTTTAAGAGGGCCTCCTGAGTTGCTAAATACTTGGGGTATTCCCATGAAGTTGCTGTAACATTCTGGAAGTTGACTTTCCTGTGGTCAGAGGCTGATGTCATTAATGATAAAACCTGGGCTTTGAAATTAAAAGACCCTGGCTGGAAGACTGGCCCCACCTTGTATTGGTAATGGAAGTTTGTGTCTCCTATGGAATGGGCCAAATAATTCTTCTCTCTCATATTTTGGGGAAGAAAAAGTAGATGATAAATGGAATATATCCAACATGTACTCGTTGCTCAGTAATTAGTAATTAATTCAAGTTTTCTTTGAAGCAAGGGGCCAGAAAGAGCAATAGCAGCCTCTGTGCTTTCAGGTCCAAATAAATATCCCAGAACTTTAATGTTCATGAAGTACAGGAAAGCTTTAGGTTTGGGTAGGGACTAATTTAATCATGTGGCTTCAAAAAACACAAAGCTTCAGTCCAAAATGAGTATCTGGGGGAGGCGGACAATAGGAAAATTCATTTAGCAAAAGAGGAATATGGGATGAGTTCAATTTTGGGCTTAAACTCAAAGTAGCACTAAACAATCTCTTCGGTACTGAAGAAGATTTATGTTAATATATTTGGGGCCCAAAAACTGAAGAAAGACTTTTTTGAGACAGGGTCTTTCTATATTGCCCAGGTTGACCATGATTGACCTGTCTCAGCCTCCCCAGTGGCTGGGATTATAGGTTCACACCATCTTGCCTGGCTACGAAAGGCTTTCTTTAAGTAAGTAAGTAAGTAAGTTATTTATTTATTTGCCAGGGATTGAACCCAGAGGCACTTAACCACTGAGCCACATCCAAGCCCTTTTTATATTTTATTTTGGGTTGGGTTCTCACTAAATTGCTTAGGGTCTCGCCAAGTTGCTGAGGCTTTTGAACTCTCCATCCTCCTGCTTCAGCCTCCCAAACCAGTGGAATTACAGGCATGCACCACCACACCTGACTTATTCTTTGATTTTGAGTCCACCTTAAGTAGTACTGGTCATACAGTAATCCCCCACCCCTTTATCTTAAGTTTCACTGTCCCTGGTTTCAGTTACCCTTGGTCAACCTGGGTCTGAAAATATGAAGCAGAAAACTCCTAAAATAAACAATTCATAGGTTTTAAATTGTAGTGTGCCACTGTAAGTTGTGAAATGAAGTCTCATCACACCCCACTCAGTCCCACTTGGAACTCAAGTCATGCCTTGTTCCAGCGTATCCTATACTGTATATGCTACCCGCCCGTTAGTTACTATTACAGTTTGGATCTGGAGTATCCTCCAAAGGCTCGTGTGTTGAAGGCTTGGTCCCTAATACAGCAATGTTTAGAGATGGGGCTCTTACAAAGTGATTGGATCATGAGGGCTCTGACCTCATCAGTGGATTAACTGGGGTGCATTAATGGGAGGTGATGGAAAGTGTAAGAGGTGGGGCCTAGGTGGAGGAAGTAGCGAGGGTGCGCCCTGGAAGAGAATATCTTGTCTCTGGCCCCTTCTTCCTTCTCTCTCTCTATCTCCTGGCCACCATGAAGTAAGCAGCTCCACTCCACCATGCCCTCTCCACCATAATGCTCTGCCTCACCACAGGCCCAAAGAAAGGTAGCCAGCCAACTATGGATTAAAACCTCTGAAACCCATGAACCAAAATAAATATTTGCTCCTATAAGTTGTTTTTCTCAGGTATTGAGTCACAGCAACAAAAAGCTAACAGTCACTCTGTAGCTGTCTCAGCAGATTATTTGTCATGGTATCAGCACTGCAGTGCTTGTGTTCAAGTAACCCTTACATAGTAGCCTAATGCTATGTCACAATGCCTTCACTTCAATTCACCTCATCACCAGTGCACTGTACCACTTAACATTATCACAAGAAGGTGAGCACAGAACAATAGATATTCTGAGAAATACCACATTCACACATTTTTATTCTAATTGTTATAATTTTTTATAATTGATATGATTATATTTCACATGTGCTAGGCAAGCAGTCTACCACTGAGTTATAACCCTGGCCCTATTTTATTGTTAATCTCTTATTGTGCCTAACTCACAAATTAAACTTTATCATAGGTCTGTATATATAGGAAGAAAACACAATATATAAATACACACACACACAAACGTACATATATATGTATATATGTACATATGTGTGTGTATGTATATATATATACATACACACACGTAACTAATTTAGGGATAAAAGTAACAAAAATGCCCATCAGTTGTGTTGAACTATAAAGGAAAGAATAAGGTATCTTATCTCTTTTCATCCCCCAATTGAGTATGTATGTACTGTCTGCAGTTTGAGGTATCCATTGAGGGTCTTGAAACATTCCCCCTGGATACAGGAAAGACTACTGGATTATCCCTGGTTTCATAGCTCTATAAATGTAAAATCTTATGTGACTCTTTGCATAACTTCCCTATTCCACAGAGGTATTTCTGGACCATAGTTATTAAGTATTCTACAAGTGTATGAGCTCAATGCAGTATAATAAAATACCTGAGACTCAAGGTTGACGATGATGTTGTTTTGGCTCATGATATTTTTGAGGGAGTAATTAGATCTGCCTTCCATTCAGTTGCTCCAGATCTTTTCCCCTATCCCAGACAGATGAAGGAGCTAGTAGCAATTGAAATACTTTAGACTATTCAAAACTATTACAAAAGCTTTATGTCAATAACCCAGCTGTCTTCTCAATCTTGTTTTGCAACAAAATAATAGAACCACTTTCTGATTCAATGTACAGTTTTTTAATTCAAAATTACAGGTATAAAATGACTCCAATTTTTGGCACAATTTGAAATTCTGATGCTTATAAAAATAGTAGATATTCATCTGGGGATGAAAGGAGATAAGATACCTTGTTCTTTCCTTTACAGTTCAACACAACTGATGGGGCATTTTTGTTACTTTTATCCCTAAATTTGTAATGGTACTAAATCAGATTTCTCCTAGCAGCTTCAACAACTTAAAGTAAGCAACAGATAGAACATTCAAAACCTTGACACCTGCGTCCATCACTTACAGGTGACCAGAGATGCTGTGCTTCCCTTTTTTCTGTGCAGGAAGTTCTCATCCAGTTATGTCAATCACATTAATAACAGAGTCAGGATGAGGGCTTGAATTCCTGCCTCAAATTGTAAGGGTCCTGATGGGACTCAAATACATAAGTGACTTGGCAAGAAAAACTAATACTATCCATTTCTCTGGAGGCACAAAATATGCGGCCCTTGTTTGAAAACATAAATTGACATATCTTTTTGCTTTGAATTCACTTAACATTATGTTTAGATTATCTAAACAATTATGTTAAAGCAATGTACTATGAAAATTACCAATGAGAGACCAAAACTGAGTTTAAGAGGCAAAAATTGAAAAAACTTCAAATTTGATCTCCTCTCACCTCCCACACTGAAATGTCACACCTGGTTTCACAGTGGCCTTAACACACTTTTTACCTCCCCTTTGAAACATTTTTCTTGCCAGATGTGATGGTATACAGCTCTAATCCCAGCAACATGGGAGGTAGAGACAGGAGGATCACAAGTTCAAGGCCAGCCTCAGCAATTCAGCATGGCCCTGAGCAACTTAATGAGAACCCATTTCAAAATAAAAAAGGCTAGGGATGTGGCTCAGTGGTTAAGCACTCCTGGATTCAATACCCAGTGCCAAAAATAAATAAAATTAGAAAAAATAAAATAAGACATTTTTATTTAATTACATTTACCCTGTTATAGTAATTATAATCTGAAATATAAAACATAATTCAAGAAAATGAATCATCTGGGCCTGTTGGCACACACCTGTAATCCCAGCTACTTGGGAGGCTAAGGCAGAAGGATTGCACACTGGAGGCCAATCTGGACAACTTAGCAAGATGTTGTTTCAAAAATAAAAAAAAATAAATAAAAATGGCTGTGGATATAGTTCTGTGGTAAATCATCCCTGGGTTTGATCCCCAGAACAACAACAACAACAACAAAGCCACTAATTAGCCAGGACATGGTGGAATACAAGTGTAATTCTAGCAATTTGAGGGGCTGAGGCAGGAGGATTTCAAGTTCAAGACCAGCCTTAACAACTTAGTGAGACCTTATCTCAAAATAAAAAATAAAAAGGTCTGGGATGTAGCTCAGTGGTAAAGCACTCCTGGATTCAATCCCCAGGACTAAGAAGAAAAGAAAGGGAGAGAAGGAAAGAGGGGAGGGGAGAGAAAGAGAAGGAAAGAAACTGAATCAGTTCACTTCTCCAAATAAAAATGCCCCCATATTCAACCAGAGTATCTGATCCTCATGTAGGACACTTTCCACCTTCTGCCTAGAAATCCAATTGTTTATGCATAGTCTTATCTTGCCTAGCTGACTGCAAACTCTTGAGGTCAGAGGCTTTATTTTACTCATGTTATTTGATATTTATTTATACAGTGCCTTGCATACAGAAAGTACATACCAAATATTTTTTCAAGAAAAACATAGGGGCTAGAGGTATAGCTCAGAGGGAGAGCACTTGACTAACATAGATAAGACCCTGGGGTCCATCCCCAGCAACACACACACACACAACATAAATGAATAAATGAAAAAAAGAAGCTAACTAATTAGGACTTGGTGGCCCAACTGTAAATAATAAGTAGAAATATGACAGCTTAATGAAAACTTACCATGACTAACGAAATAGACATGCTGTCATGTGGTTAAAAATCTTACATATACATATATTTGTCTTCATAGTTACTTAAAGACAAATTTATTTAATGTTGTGATTCTTTGATGTCATATCCTTACTGGATATAATTGGACACTGGATTTGAGACACAGGTCTCAAAAAATATTATGTCATAGTCAGGCGTGGTGGCACAGGCTACCCACTACTCAGCTACTCAGGAAGCTGAGGCAGGAGGATCACAAGTTCAATTCCAGACTATCTCAAAATAAAGTTTAAAATAGGACTGGGGAGGTAGTTCAGTGGTAGAACACTTCCCTAGCAAGCATGAAGCCCTGAGTTTGAGACCCAGTACCAAAAAAAAAAAAAAAAAAAAATATATATATATATATATATATATATATATATATATATATATATATATATATATCATCTTCATTAGGCACCTAAATAATGCTCTGAAAAATTAGTGCTCCCAGATAAATTAAATAAATTTATATGTATTTATCAATACTTTATCACTACTATAACAAGTAGAAAAGTTGTACCATTACTACAATGACAAACTTCACTATAAATATGCCTCTGCTGTTTGGGTTGGGACTGATTTTTGATGACAGCCACAGGAGTGAAGGCCACTGGAGACAACCTATGCTAACCCTAACCCCCAGGGTGTGCACAGCTCACTCCTACCTGAGGTCAGTTATGACACATCTGAAATTTGAAAATGTATTTCAGAACAGAACATTTGTGCCAGGGGTAGCAGCACACACCTGTAATGCCAGCCACTTTGAGACAGGAGGACTGCAAGTTCAGGGCCAGCCTCAACAACTTAGCAAGACCCCGTCTCAAAAACTAAAAGATAAGCTGGGCAGGACAGTGCACATCTGTCATCCCAGCAACTAGGGAGGCTGAGATAGGAGGATCATAAGTTCAAGACTAGCCCTAGCAATTTAGCAAGTCCCTAAGCAACTCAGTGAGACCCTGTCACAAAATAAAAAATAGAAAGGGGCTGGGGATGTGGCTCAGTGGTTAAGTAGCTCTGAGTTCAATCCCCAGTGTCAAAACTAAATAAATAAATAAATATTTTTTTAAACGGCTACAGATACAGCTCAGTGGTTAAACACCCTTGGGTTTACTCCCCAGTACCACAAGATAAATAAATAAATAAATAAATAAACTGAACATTTGCCTTTATGATCTAAACTATATCTCTTGAATAAATTAACATAAATGGTCCATTATTGGCAATTAAATTGCTGCCCGGAGGAAGCAGCAGGTTATAATAATACAATATATTACAATAACTAAAGCATCTTCAGTTCTTATTACATGCTAAACAACAGATCTACATGAACCTATTGAAACCTTCAAACAGCTCTAGCCAACCAGGAGATGCCATTCTCTCTCATTCCACAGATGAAGAAACGGAGGCCCCAGAAGGTTAAATAACTTGCCTGTGATCACTGGGCTCTCTGGTGTCAGAGTCCACACTCCTGTAGCCACACAGAAATGATCAGGGCCAACTCCTAGTTTCACTAAGCATAATTATGTTTTATAAGATGATTATAGTTTAAAGCTTATATTATCTACTTTAAAGTTGGACAGTTTAACCTTTGCCTTATGAATTGTTTTATACACATCAGCTAGTTTCCTAACATTTCTAAGTTATAATAAAATGTCTGCCAGGCATTGTGACACACACACCCTGCCATCCTAGGGGCTCTGGAGGCTGAGGCAGGAGGACTGACTGCTAGCTCAAAGCCAGCCTCAGCAACTTAGCGAGGCTCTGAGCAACTTGGCAAGACCCTGTCTCTAAATTAAAAAAAAATATATAAAAAAGGGTTGGGATGTGGCTCAGTGGTTAAGTGTCCCTGGGTTCAATCCCTGGTACCAAAAAGAAAATGACAGAGTCCCCCCAAAGGAGCAGCTCCCTCCACAAATCCAGTGACAAGTTCTCATTCACATAGAATGTCAAGTATCCAAACTCTCAGGCTGGTGAATTCCACTTCATGGGACGCTGAGTTATAACACCAAGCTATTCAGGAAACATAAAAGAGTCTTGTTTAATATATCCAAGTCCAATAAATTTATTTAATTTTAAATATCCTATGTTGTAAAACACGTTTCTTTTATATTTTTAAGAATACTGATTAAATATTTATGATAAATTCAAGGGTTCAGAGAGCTTGTAGAATCTCCTTGAAACCTTAATTTTGGAGTAATAATTTATGCTGACGTTGGCCTTCACGGCCATACACTTATGAAAGTCCCTTAAGCAATCAGCATGGCCTTTTCAAGGTACTATATTGGTTTTGGCTGTTCACTTAAATAGAAATCAAATCACTGCTTGATTGAAAAGTTGCTTCCCTCAAGCTTTGGGTGATTGGTGTGGTTGGAAACTGTGTTATCAGCGGTAAAAATAAAATACTTTCAAAATAAAATAAAATACTTTCTACAAAGAATGTTTATACCTCCCTCATTTACAATATGCCCTTGAAAATTCTGACCAATTATCACAGGCCTGAGATTTAACGTGTGGATTCTGGAGTCAGGTGATCAGAGTTTGAGTACTGAGTCCCCCACTGACAAGCTGGACACCCTTGGACAAGTGCAACCTTTCTGAGCCTATTTTCCTATCTGTGAAATGGAGGAAATAATAACAGCATGAGGCTCAATAAACGTTAGATCTGATGTAAGGGAAAAACAAATAAGTGGGGATATTAAGTGGCCCATCAAAAATACTTAAGAAGCTGTTGGTGAGCAAAAACCACAGAACAGATCAGTCTCATCCCTGCCATTCATCTTTCAGCACAGGACCCACCCTGTTCCTTGCCTCGTGGCCAGACAGGTCTCTGGAAGCTGAGGCAGTCTGTGCCTACTGAGGACCCTCAATGCCTAGAAGGAAGAGTGGGTTCTGCCACCAGTCTGGGCTTCCTCTCCAGGGACTCCACCTCTTTTTCCCACCAGGGAGACATATGTCAGATTTGCCTTCCTGAGAGATTACCCACATGCTGGGTTTACCCAAGGCCAAACACACTTTTTCTAACACAAAATTTAAGTGTATTTTCCCATTTGAAAACTCAAGAGCCACGTGACTGACTTTGGCAGCAATTGCATCAGCTGTTGAAATAATATTTTAATAAGTATTTCTTAGAAAAATTAGATACCCAGTTATGTCACAGCTTGAGAGCTATCATCTGCTGGCTTTTGAGCAATGTGGTAAAAGGTTGGGGGTGGGAGAAGGAAGCATGGGAACAATCTTGGGAAATTGCAAGGGACACCACAGAGAAGATCTATACTTAGCAATAATTAAACCTCAGATTAAGAATGTCAAGCATCCCCCAAACTAATGAAAAGTCAAAAGTGTAATTAGATTGTAATTTGCCCTCCAGAGGGGCAGTTCGCATACCCAATCAGTGAAGGGCCTTATTTTGTTTACATGTTTCTTCAGAAAATATGATTCTTTCAATGTTAAATGCAGCCACCCTTACACACTTATCCCAGTTAAGCACAAGAAATCTAAAGAGATACTGAGAAAGCAAGGAGACGGAGACAGAGGGTGGGAGAAGTACAATACTGACTAGTGCACTTTAAAAGTATTAAAGTGCCAAATAGTATTTCAGAAATGTTTATATACAAAAGTTCAAAAATACGCAGCTGAACACTATGTTTTGATGGCACCAACAGCCTCCTTGTGTTAAATTAGAACTGTGATTTGGACCTCAGTAATCCCAAGTGATTCTGGCTGTTTTCTGTTGTCTCTTAGGCAACAAGTGCCTCTGCATTGAAACTCACTAATATCCTCAATTTTCAAAATAAGGAATGTGATTTAGTAATGACACACCTAACTCTAGAGGAGTCAGATTTCCTTCAGAAAGAATGTGAATATTTATTCAAAAACGATGAGATGTATCATGTAATGAGCTAATTGAAAATGAAACTGGAAATAAATTAAAGCAAACTTCATGTTTTAATCAGCTTGGGAGGTTTCAAGTATTGCAGCAATGAGGCAAGAGATTATCTTCTGGAAAATGTATAATGATGTCATTATTTTGGTGCTCCTTACTCCCCAGATGGAGAAATAGAAGAGAGAAAGATGTTTGCTATATTCCATAAATAGGTGGCGCTGTGGCTAATAACACATTGGAATTATACCAAAACCAGGTTTTTGTCCAAATGTTATTATTTTTAATTTAACTTTTTTCCAATACTAGGGACTGAACCCAGAGGCACTCTACTACAGTGTTATACCTCCGGCCCTTTTTATTTTGAGATGCAGTCTCACTACGTTGCCCAAACAGGCCTTGAATTTGCAATATTCCTGCCTAACCTCCAAAGTAGCTGGGATTACAGATGTGCCCAAGTTGCTAGACTCAAAACTGGGAGTATTACAAAATCCATGTCCAAAAAGTTTAAATGTCAGAATTAGAAAGTCAAAGAGATACTCTAAAAAAGTACCTGACTTGCCCAAAAAGTCAGGTAATTTCTATAGAATATGTCCACTTATTTTATACTTGGCAAAAGAAGGTTTCAGGTTAATATAGTTGTCTCTTAGCATCTACTTAATCCCCCCACCAACAATACCAAATCCAAGCTGGGTATGGCAGTGCAGGCCTACAATCCCAGTGGCTCAGGAGGCTGAGGCAGGAGGATCGCAACTTCAAAGTCAGCCTTGGCAGAAGTGAGGTGCTAAGCAACTCAGTGAAACCCTCTAAGTAAAATACAAAGTAGGGCTGGGGATGTGACTCAGTGGTCAAGTGCCCTGAGTTCAATTCTCTGTACTCTTCCCCCCCAAAAAAATCAATACCAAATCCAGATTGCTCAAGTCCCCCATATAAAATGACTTAGGACCAAGGTTGTGGCTAGGGGCTGATAGTTTAGCTTAATAGCAGAGCTCCTGTTTAGCATGCACAAGAGCCTGAGTTGGATTCTCAGCATCACAAAAAAAAAATAATAAACAAACAGTAAAATGATGCATTACTTGAACAGAACCCACACACACCCTTGCATATACTTCAAATCAGCTTTAAATGACATAATAGCCAATACAAAGTAAATACTATATGCATAGTTAGTACATTATGTTATTTAGGGGATAATGACAAGAACAAAGTCTGTATGTGTTTGGTATGGACACAGTTTTTTTTCATTTTTAATCCTTAGTTTAATCTTCAGATATAGAACCTATCGTGAATATAGAGGGCCAACTATGATTTTAAGCATTGGCCATGTTTGTCACTGCCTTCTATCATTTAGGAAAATCATATTTTAATGAAGCCTAGTGAATAAGCAACTATGCAACATAATTGAGAACCTAGGTGAAATCTTGGGTTGGTTACCTAAGAATAAGTGTCAGAATAATTCCACTTGGTAAGGAGGCATGGATAATTCCTTAATGCCTAGGAACAGTACACTGGGTACTGTTCAAAAGTTCCAGGTCTAATTATCTGGCTCCTCCCCTTCCTGGCTGCTGTACCAATTACAGGTTACTTGGCTACTTAGTTCTCTGGGATACCCTTTTCTCCTCCTCTACATAAAAAGTCATTGTATCTGGTGTCCTAGAATCTTCCAAGCAACACAGGGAAATCTGTGAAGCTTGTCTTTAGATACCTACCCATCCTCCTAGTTATTAGCTCATATTTTTTTCTAGATTCAGTTTCCACATCAGTAATGCGGCTCCATTAAAATGGGCTATGGAACCAGGAATGGTGATGCACACGTGTAATCCCAGCAGCTTGGGAGGCTGAGGCAGAAGGATCAAGACTTCAAAGCCAGAATCAGCAATGGTGAGATACTAAGCAACTCAGTGAGACCCTGTCTCTAAATAAAATACAAAATAGGGCTGGGGATGTGGTTCGGTGGTCCTATGCCCCTGAGTTCAATCCTCAATACCAAAAAAAAAAAAAAAAAGGCTGTGGCTTTAGCTCACTAGTAGACCACATATTTAGCATGTCTGGACTCAAACCCCAACACACAAACACACATGCATATGTGTGTGCGCACACACACATACACACACACACACACACACACACACACACACATACAACCTGCTCTTAGGAATGCTGAGAGGATTGACTGCAGATTGCTTATAAGAGTATAGCACAATGGATGCCACTTAGTAGGTATTAAAAAATGGTTACTGCCCCTCCCTTCCTCATCTCACCAACTAGACAAGTGAGTGCCAATTATGTAGCAATAGCAAGCAAACCTCAGACAAAATGTTTTTATTCTTTTTTTTTTAAAAACCACTGAGCCACATCCCCACTCCTTTTTATATTTTATTTTGAGAGAGGGTCCCAGTAAGGGCCTTGCTAAATTGCGGAGACTGGCTTTGAGCTTGCGATGCTGATGCCGCAGCCTTCTGAGCCACTGGGATTACAGGCATGCGCCACCATGCCTGGCTTTGGATACTTTCCTAAAGGAGGCCTTTGAGCTGGGTGCAGTGGCATACATCTGTAATCCTAGCAATCTGGAAAGCCAAGGCAGAAAGATGGCAAGTTTGAGGCCAGCCTTGGCAACTTAGTGAGGCTCTAAGCAACTTAGCAAAACCCTGTCCCAAGATAAAAAAAAAAAATAAGAAAGGTGTGGGGATGTAGCTCAGTGGTAAAGCACCCTGGTTCAAGCCCCAGTACCAAAAAGGGAAAGAAAGAAAAAAGTTTTCAACATGACAACCTACACAGGGATTTACCAGTTCCTGAACCAGTCTCCCCAAGTGAGGCAGAAAATGGTGGGCTTTCAGGCAGTGCCCAGCCCACAACAGGTAAACCACGAAATTTCTCTGGGTCAGCTACCTGGTCCAGAATGCAGCTTAAACTTCACATGTTTAGAGCTTCTAGCAGTTTTCCATTACAGATCCAATTAATATTGAGAAGTACCCAAGCTGCGATTATAGTTATTTACTCAGTAAAACATATAACAAAAGTTTTAGGGACCATGTGGGACCTGATGGAGTGAGCGGCTTAACTTTGTAAAAGAAAACTACTGGCCTTACTGACCAGCAAGAAGACCCACTTCTGGCTAAAATGATGATAGCTGAGTCCCAGAGTAACTTTCAGCCATGTGAAACTCTTTCCTTTCAGGGGAGGATCCTTTAATCAGAACTAGCTAAGGAATAGGAGAAGGCACGCACACTATAGGCATTTTGAAATTTTCTGGGGAGAAAGTTGAATCATGTCTTTTATTTCTCTTTCCCTGGGCCACTTTTCACCTGGGGTGCAGTTCCCTCCCTTCCCTGACTTCCTCTTGTGGTGGGCAAGTGAATCGGTAGATAATTATCTCAGGATAGTTCAGAGCGAATTGCCTTTAAGCCAAAAGTTACTTTCCAACTGCTGAGTTCTCCAGGAGCCACCGCGCCCCCCTCCGCACTAATACCGCCCTCACCCCCTTGACCACGCAGGACAGCAACCCTGTCAAGTCGTAGGAATCGCATCGCGTGGAAACTCGGTCACCACGGTCATAGATGGCATTTCCACCCAGCCACGGACCGCGCAGGGACTGAAACGTGTTATCCTAGCACAAAATCTGGAACTCCAGTCTTGGCTAAACACCACGCCGGCCCAGTCTAAATGACTCCCTTTGATGCCGCCGCTGTAATTATTCATCTTTCTTATAAATCAAGATTCCACTGACAAATCTCCGTGCGTCCACTAAACAGAGGCTGCCCTGCAAAACCCTTCTAGTAATTCTTTTTTAAAGTACGATACCATCTGACATTTCTATAAACGGGCCTGCAGAGTACACCTCCAGGGGTGGCGGGGGGGCGATTAACGGGACGGTTTGTGTCACCCCTTGAGCCCACGTGGGCACACCAACCCCACAGGCGGACACATGGAAGGGACGCGGAACGGAGTGCAGTTATTTTCCAGTCAGTGCATCTGATGCAGAAAGATGCCAAATGCACTTCCCCAGCCAGCTGAACTCCGCGGGCACCTAATCATTGCCAGATGTGGGGAGGGCGCACGAGAACATCCCGAGTCCGGGAGAAAACACCCGGTCAGCCGCGCCGCGATCGCCGGGTGGAGAATCGGCAACCGGGGGAGAAAAGAGCAGCAGGGAGAGAGTGGTGAGTGCGGCAGAGCCGAAAACAGACTGGGAGGAATGATGATGCCTCACTCTCCTCCGCATATTTTTTCAATTAAAAAGTTGGAAACTAGAATCCGTAAACAACGACTTAGGGTTTCATACTACTTTGCAAAAACGCGATGGGGAGGAGAGTACTTGAGCGCTTCAAAACCCCAACCTCGAGGTCTCCCGCTGTGTCCAGCAGTGGAGCCGGGGAGCGCCCCCAGTGTCCGCGCACCATCCCGGCGCCTGGGCTCCCCGGGACTGCAGCCTGCGTAAAAGTTTGAGCAAAAGGCACCTCCGCCGCCTTCCCGCTCGCCCGAAACCCTCCCGAGCTCTGTGAAATCGGCTGTAGCCCTACCTTTCATGATGACCAAGGAAACGCACAGCCAGCCAAGGAGCTCCGCGCGAGCGCCGCGCCACTGAGAAAGTCGCGCTGAGCGTCTGGTCACTGCACGCCCATGGCAGCCGCGCTGCGCGCCAGCCCTCTGCGCTCCAGCCCTCCCAGCCTAAGCCGCTGCCGGCGCGCACTCCCCGCTCAGCGCTCTGCTACCGCGGGGCTGCCGCGCGCGCCGCTCACCCCGGGCGGGAGGCGCCGCTCCCGCCAGCGCCCCTCCCCCTGGCCCGGCCGGGGCGCCCACGCCCCTCTAGCTGCCTCCCGAGGCCGCTCCGCCCTCGGCCGCGCTCGCCCCTGCCCAGCACTTTCTCGCCTTGGCTCTCCCAAGCTCTCAAGCCCTCCCGGGTTCTTCCTTTCTCGACTTAGATCTCTATCCAGAAGAAAGCGCCTCCCAAGGAGGTCGAGGGTTCACCTCCGGGAACGCAAAAGGTGCTGCTGCTACTGCTGCTGGGGATTCTAGAACCCAGACTGACTACCTACAGATGTTGGGGGGAGAGAACTGGAGCACGCGGAGCACGCAGGGCAAGACTGTCCCTTCCCCAAACATCTTGGGGGCATGAAGAATTAGGGAGCGTCCTCGGGATTCAAACTTTCTAAGTGCGTGCGCTTGTCAACTCAGTGTCACCCAAGGACAGCCGGAGTCACTAGGATCCCAAATCACCATTGGACGCTTTCCTTGCAGAACTCAGAGCAGAATTCCACTTTTTGGAGCTTACTGTAAAATAAATAAAACAAAACAAAACCATCCCCGACTTGGCTGGAAAATTACCCTCCTGCCCAACACCCCTGAAATGATCAGGTTGACTCGTGTTTTATCCGGAAAGAAGGCTTGACTGTTGAGGGTTTAGTAGTTCCCTTCATTGTCGCCCGTCCCACTGTTAACTTAATTAAGAAAACCCGTATTTATCCTTCCTTGAAAAATTCCCTTAGCAAACTCTTCGGACTTTTTGGTTTTGTTTTTAGTTTTGTGTACTGGAGATTGAACCCAAGGGCTCTTTACCACTGAGCTACATCCCAAATTCTTTTTATTTTGAGACAGAGGCTTGCTGAGTTGCCTGGAACTTGCCGTCTGCTTGCTTCAGCCTGAGTCGCAGGGGTTACAGGCGTGCGCTACCCAGGCTCCTGGCTTTCTTACTTTAAACCATAAACTACGTGGTAAGTGGAGACGTGGGGAAGGAGGGGCAAAGGAACTTTCTTCAACCGGTTGAAATGACACTTCGCCACTCTCTTAACAAACGCAATAGAATACTGGCTGGGCAACCATTACAGCTTTTTGGCTCACCCTCCGAAGGACTTGGTAACTAAGTGTAACCAACCCATTAATTCATTCTAAATAGAGATTTTTTTTCTTTTTGCTCTAGCAAAAGAGCAGTGTCCAGAAATTAATGCATTCTAAAATAAGACAGATTCTTCCTTCCCGAACTTTAGATGGCATTGAAACTAGGGCTTTCCATATGCTAGGAAAGCACTCCAACACTCCATATACCTCCAGAATCCTTGTTTTGAACATAAGGGTGAAAGTTGGACATTTCTAGCAAAGAAAAAGAAATTAGCACATCACCTCCCCACCCTCTGGGGTTTGTGGGATGTTTACTCTGGAAGAGTGTTTTAGATCTGACGGAGGTATAGTTTACCTTGCAGGGCAAGTGAGGGTCTGTGAGGGACACCAGGTTATGAATTGTCAGCCCAGAGTTTACAATCAATGTTGGGGTGGAGTAAGTACCTACTTCATGCAGTAGTTTCTCCTGCTATAAAATGGAGATAATCTTGGCTCCTATTTCAGAACTTGAATTGAAAAAAAAAATTGTTTCTGACCTAAATTATCAACATGACCCCAAAGCACAAGCAGCACAAGCACAAAATAAATTCTACTTCAGAGTTAAGAACTTTTTTTCCAAAAGTTGTGGGGAAAGGTGCAGCTAAGTGGTAGAGTACTTGCCTAGCATGCATGAGGTCCTGGGTTTGATCCCAAATTAAGAACTTTTGTGCATCCAAGGACACTATCAATAGAATAAAAAGTTATCCCATAGAATGGAAGAAATGTTTGTTCATATTTTTTTAGAACCAGGGATTGAATCAAGCAATGCTTTACTACTGCACTATTTTGAGATGGGATTTCACTACATTGCTTAGGTCCTCCCTAAATTGCTGAGGTTGGCCTTGCAATCCTCCTACTTCAGCCTCCTAAATCACTTGGATTACAGGTGTACGCTACCACTCCTAGATGGAAGGAAATATTTGCAAACCATACATTTGATAAAGGATTATTATCCAGAATATATAAAGAACACCTACAACTGAATGGCAGAAAACAAGCCAATTGCGGGAGACTTGAATATACATTTCTCCAAAGATTACATACAAATGATCAATAAATTTACGAAAGGATCCTCACTATCACTAATCCTTAGAATACTAGTCAAAAACCTCAATGAACCAAGTATGTGGTGGTGCATGCCTGTAATCCCAGCTACTCAGGAGGCTCAGGCAGGAGAATCACAAGTTGAAGGCCAGTCTGAGCAAGTTAGCAAGACCCTGTCTCAAAATAAAAACTAGGACAGGGGTTGTAGCTCAATGGTAGAGCGCTTGCCTAGCACGTGTGAGGCACTAGGTTCCATTTTCAATACCACATAAAAATAAAATAAAGGTATTGTGTCCATCCACAATTAAACATATAAAATAAATAAATAAAAACTAAAAAGGGCTGGAGATATAGCTCAGTGGTAGAGCACCCTAGGTCCAAACCCCAGTACTACACACACACACACACACACACACACACACATTGATATACAATGTCACACCCAATGGGATAGCTATTCTATATTTTAAAAACAAGCCCAAAACAAATACAAAAGATAAGAAAGAAAGAAAAAATTAACTTTTAGAGAAGATATGAAAAACATTGGAACCTTTGTACGTTGCTGGGTGGGAATGTGAAATGGCATAGCCACTGTGGAAAATTTGGTAATTTCTCCAAAAGTTAAACACAGAATTACCATATGAGCCCACAATTCCACTTCTGTCTATATTCCCCAAAGAACTAAGAGCAGAGACACAAAGAGATAGCTGTCCACCATGTTCATTATTACTCACAACAGCCAAAAGGTAGAGCTCCAGAGGGTTCATCCACAAATGAATAAACTGTGACATATCCATAATAGTGAAATACTATTCAACTTCAAAAACATGGGCAATTTTGGCACATGGTGCATCGTGGATAAACCTTAATGGCATTATGCTAAATGAAATAAGTCAGTTGCAAAAGGACAAATATGGGACTCCGCTTATATGAGGTACTTACAGTAGTCAAATTCATGAAGACAGAAAGTAGAACGGTGGTTGGCAGGTGCTGAGGAGAATGGGGAGCTCTTTAATGTGTGAAGTTTCTATTTGGCAGATTGAAAAGAGTTCTGGGAGGTGGGTGTGTGGGGGGGTGATGGTTGCACAATGATGAGAAATATTAATGAATGACACTGAAGTGTAGACTGGTAATGGTTAAAATGGTAAATCTTATTTTTATTTTACCATCATAAAAAAATTTTGTAACAGAAGAATTACAAGTAAGTACCGAACAATTAATAAAAACCCTGAACTTATGATATTACCTGTGATCATGGGTCAGATCCACAGACCTGTTGAGGAGAATAGGCTCAGCAACTCTTTCAAAGAAAATTTTAAGAAGTCCTGGTGGATCACCTTTCCCATCTCCATCACCTTCAACACAAATTGAATTGGGCCCCATAGTTGGGTCCCACAGGTCCTTGGCCCGGCACCTCTTCTGAACCCAACTCTGAGGGAAAACGAGGACTGAAGGCTGTGGTCATATGCAGATCATCAGCTGACCAAGGTTTCTCTGGTAAAGAGCTCTGAGAAGGATGGGAATGGTGGCACAACTCGGAAAGCTGAGGTAGGAGGATTTGAAGTTAAGGCCAGCCTCAGCCACTTAGCAAGGCCCTGTACAACTTAGTGAGACCCTGTCCCAAACTAAAAAATAAAAGGACTGGGGATATAGTTCAGTGATTAAGTGCCCCTGGATTCAATCTCCAGTACAAAAAGAAAAAAAAAGAAAGGAAGGAAGGAAGGAAGGAAGGAAGGAAGGAAGGAAGGAAGGAAGGAGGGAGGGAGGGAAATTAATTCTTGGGGAATTGAAGGTTGACCTGGGACTCAGGGAGATAGAAAGGGAAAGGAGAAGGCTGTGGTTGGAAAGGACAGAGGCATAAAACTGAAGATGCTTTGAACTCCACAGAGAAGATGAGTGGCAGGGTCTCTAGGTTGGTACATAAGCTTCCCCATTCCCAAAAGCAGCAGCCAGGCCCTTTATATTTATAGAACCTGCAGGTGTCAGCGTGTGCCCAATCCTCCTTCAAGCTATGATAATAGTATCTCCTTTTTTACTACTGACAACCACCCTTGACTCCTTCGTTCCCCTCAATCCTACATTCGTACCTAGCTCTGCTTCTACCTGCAAAATGCACCTCAAACTTCTCCACTTCTCCTTCTCAACTGGATTCCTCATGTAAAGACATCTCGCTCATCTATACTACTGCCGTAGCCCTCTAAGTGGTCCCTCCATGTCTACCTCTCCTCTCCTCTGTTCTAGAATCCAACACAAAGTAGCCAGACAGGTGAGAGATGGTAAACCAGGAGGCTGACCACTACTTGCTGCCTGGAGAGAGTCTACACTGTGATATGAAGAGGAACTCAGGCAGAGCCCAGTGGAAACTCTCAGTGAAGAAGTTGAAAGTCTGGGCAGACCAAGCCAGGGCTGAATGCAGGAGAGAGAGCCACAGCTAATTGTGCTGCCAGCTGGGATCACTACACTATCTTGATCTCTGACCCTCTCTGTGCTTCCTTTCCAGCCAGCAGTCAGAACATTCCAGCAAGTTACAGCCACCACCCCCTCCCATTCTCCCACTCATTTCTCTCTCTCTCTCTCTCTCTCTCTCTCTCTCTCTCTCTCTCTTTTCTTTTCTTTTTTTTTTTTGAGAGAGAGAGAGAAGAATCAATCTCTCTCTCTCTCTCTCTCTCTCTCTCTCTCTCTCTCTCTCTCTCTCTCTCTCTTGTAGGTGGACACAACACAATGCCTTTATTTTTATGTGGTGCTGAGGATCGAACCCTGTGTTAGGGGAGCGCTCTATCGCTGAGCCACATCCCCAGCCCTCATTCTCTTTTCAATGTAGCATCTTTTGCTTCTTTTCAGCCAGACCATTTAGTATCTCCCCAAACATTCCCATATATAAAACTTCTGCCTTGAATTCTGCCTCTGCAATCACATTCCTTTCTCCATTGTGTGAGTATATTCATCTGGGTCTGCTTGAAAATTTTAGAAATGAAGCCCTTCGTCCAACAAGCATGACTTACACAATTACTATAACCGAGACACTATGTTATGTGCAGCAAAGCCCCCAAGTTGGGTCAGACACAGTATCCCCATCCAGAATCTAGTAGTTTGACAAGGCATCAGTAAGGACCTATATACAGTACAAGACACAATGTGGGAGGTGGTCAGTGTCCTGAGGGGCACAGATAAAGTGCTGGAGAAGAAAGAAAAGCAGGTGGTTATCTCAGAGTATGCAACTGGGAAAAGTTCCTTGGAACCAGGGCCTTACAGAATGGTTAGAATTCAAATGAACATGAAAAATGCTTGCTCTCCCTCCAGACTGGTGGGTCTGGGAACCCTCTATATCAGAATGTTTTTTATAAAGTGCAGATGCCTGGGTTTCACTTCAGACCTCTGAGGCAGAATCTTCCAGAATCCGTTCTGTTTTGTACCACTCCTCCAATGATTTCCATGTTCACTACATTTGGAGAATCTCACAGAAGGAGACTAGGAGCTTCCAAAGAGGACTGGGTGCCTGGCTTCATCTTTGTAACAGCTTCTAGCAATTAGCATTCAATGAAAGACTGATTAAATGGAAAAGGAATTAGCAATGGAGGGAAATGCCTAAAATATGCAGAGCAGGGAATATGGAATACCCCTTAGGAATTCCCTTAGGAAATTTTATTGTGACTCATGAGAGATTCTATTACAATTTTAGCTACAAGTGGATAATGTACTCAGAAAAGCAAGTCTAAGAGAATGAAGAAGAACAAATTTGCTTTTTGAAAGGGATATTGGCTTCTACAGCTTGGCCATCTGAGTCACTTCATATTCTCTTCCATACATGACAAAGAATAACACTTGTGTGGCAGAAAAGCCACTGTGTTCTTAAGCAAGCTCACCAAAATGTTATATATCCTGCAAAAAGACTTATGGTATTATAATGGATGATAGGAGGCATGTCTTCAACCTCTGAGATGTGATTATGCTTCAGAACTATGTGAAAAAAAAGAACTTGACTAAGGAAATAGATTTCAGACTGGGAACAATGGTAAACCTCTATAATCCCAGAGACTCAGGACGCTGAGGCAGGAAGATCGCAAGTTCATGATCAGGGTCAGCAAGTTAGCAAGGCCCTAAGTGACTAAGTGAGACCCTGTCTTATAATTAAAAATAAAATAAAATTTAAAAATAAAATAAAATGTAAATGATAATTAAATTTAAAAAAATTAGAAAGGGCTGGCGATGTAGCCCAGCGGTAAAAGCTCCTCTGGGTTTAATCACCAGTCCCCCTTAAAAAAGAAATAGCTTTTAGAGCTAAAGTTTTTTTGTTTGGGTTACTTTACCACTGATCTACATCCCTAACCCTTTTTTATATATATTTTTTTTTATTTTGAGAAAGGCTCTTACTAAGTTAACAAGGGCCTTGCTGAAGTGCTGAGACTGGCTTCAACCTTGCAATCCTTCTGCCCCAGCCTCCTGAGTCACTGGGATTACAGTCATGTGCCACCATTCACAGTACTGGGAATTGGACCCAGGGGTGCTCTACCACTCCCTAGCCCCCCATGCCTTTGCTTTCTTTCTTTCTTAAGTATATATATATATATCTTACATTTTAAAAATATCTTTATTTTATTCATTTATTTATTTTTATGTGGTGCTAAGGATCGAACCCAGGGCCTCACACGTGCTAGGCCAGCACTCTACCGCTGAGCCACAACCCCAGCTCTTTTCTTTTAAATTTGAGATAGTATCTCACTATGTTGCCCAGGTTGGTCTTGAACTTGCAGTCCTCCTACCGCGGCCTCCTGGGCCACTGTTTCTTTAGTTTTTAAACAAACCTAAGGTTTTTGAAAGAGGGCTGTAATTGAAAGTTGCACTCTCTGCTCTAAATGCCAACTAAGTTGCCCCTTGGAATATCTGAGCGATTGGTTCCGATATTCCTTTGTGGATACCAAATTCCACAGATGCTCACTTTCGTTATATAAAATAGGCATATGACCTATGCACATGTGTCATTGTTCAGAGGAATAGTGTGAAACAAGTTCCTCTGGCCCACTCCAGAGCTACTAACAGTTCTCAAGATTGATACAAGTGCCTTTTATAAGTTCTGTGGAAAGGCAGGGGCCATGAAAAATAGAAAGAAGGCCCCTGAATCTTAGCTTGACACATGGGCTTAACATCTCTGGTCACAATTTCTCCTCCTGATGAGCACACTGAAGGGTAGACAACCAGTAGGTCTGTTCCAACTCCAAAGGTTCATGATTGTTTTCCCAACAGGTTTCAGCTACATCACATCCAAATGTTTCAGGCTATTATCTATAGAAACAAAGTTCTTAAAGTTTGGCTTTTGTTTTAAACATGTCTTTTGCAGTGGCATAGATTCGGAGGGATTGACTTTGGCTTCTCTTGTGTTTGGTTTTGTCATTCATCTGTCCTCCAGAGACAAGTGGGTTGATGTGAACAAAGTCACAGCCTAGTAGTAGAATCTCTTGTGCTGAGGTCCCTCTCTGATATACCGCAGGCTTGTCATGGCTCTGGGTCCACATGTTCTCATCTTTGGGGGTAATTTACAAGGTTTTTTAAAAAATATTTTATTTTTTATTTGTAGTTGGACACAATACCTTTATTTTATTTATTTATTTTTATGTGGTGCTGAGGATTGAACCCAGGGCCTTGCCAGTGCTAGACAAGTGCTCTACTGCTGAGCCACAACCCCAGCCCAAGGTCTTTTTCAACTCAAAAATTCTAATATAAAATAATAATAATTCAAGTGCAGAATAAACACACAAAAAATGTGACTTTCAGACATCTTTTGGTGTTACATACACAGAGAGCTCACTTTATCTGTGAGTTTTACATCTGAAGACTCAACCACCCTAAGATAAATTTTTTCCCCTTTTTCTCCTTCTCCTTTTAGTGCTGAGGATCAAACCAGGGCCTTTCATCAGGCAAGGACTCTACCCCTGATCTACACCCCTAGCTCCAAGTCAAAAATTTTTGGAAAAAAAATAAAATGCATCTCTTCTAAACATCTACAGACTTTTTTTCTTCTCATTACTTCCTAAACAATACAGCTCTAATGACATAGTATCAGGTATTATAAGTAATCTATAGATGATTTAAAGTGTCCAAGAGATGGTTCACAGGCTTCTATGCAAATACTATGCAATTTTATATAAGGGACTTTAGCATCTGTGGATTTTGCTATTTGAGGTGGGTCTTGGCACCAATATCCCAACGATACTGAGGGATAACTTCATATATAGATGTAGGTACGCTTGATTAAAAATCATTTACAAGGGCTGGGATTGTGGCTCAGCGGTAGAACGCTCACCTAGCACGGGTGGGACCAGGTTCCAACCTCAGCACTACATAAAAATAAAGGCATTGTGTTGTGTCCATCTACACCTAAAAAGTAAATATTAAAAAAAAAATCATTTACAGGGGTTGAGGGTATAACTCAATGATGGAACACATGTTTAGCATGTGAGAGGACCTGGGTTCTATCCCCAGCAGTGGCAAAATCATTATAGTCATCCTCATCCTCACTTGCAGCTGATCACTTTTCGAAATACTGGATTAAGGCTGGATGTAGTTCCTCTGTGGTAGAGCATTTCCCTAGTCCATACAGGACCAGGGGTTCAATTCCAGCACCACAAAATTTAAAAATACATATACTGAACTAGTTCAGAGGTACATTTTTGTCCATATGTTTTTGTTTCTAGGTTTGTTGTTGTTGTTGTTTGTTGTGGTTGTTTGTTTGTTTGTTTTAGTACTGGGGATTAAATCCAGGGGTGCTTTACCACTGAGTTACTTCACCAGTCCTTTTTTTTTTTTTTTAATTTTGAGACAGAGTCTCACTAAGTTGCTAAGACTGGTCTCCAACTTGGAATCCTCCTGCTTCAGCCTCTGGAGTTGCTGGGATTAACAGGCATGTTCCTGCTGGAATTCTTAACGCATAGTTGACATTC
Organism: Spermophilus citellus; assembly: GCF_964194105.1. NCBI lineage: Eukaryota > Metazoa > Chordata > Mammalia > Rodentia > Sciuridae > Spermophilus > Spermophilus citellus. The sequence goes on along the minus strand of NC_138198.1, from coordinate 80,288,646 downwards.
AGTAAATATTTCTTGAATGGAGAGCTGAGCATATTGCTCTGTGGTAGAATGCTTGCTTAGCAAGTATGAAGACTTGGGTCTCGGGCTGGGGATGTGGCTCAAGCGGTAGCGCGCTCGCCTGGCAGGCGTGCGGCCCGGGTTCGATCCTCAGCACCACATACCAACAAGGATGTTGTGTCCGCCGAGAACTAAAAAATAAATATTAAAAATTAAAAAAAAAAAGACTTGGGTCTCATCTCTAGTATAGCAGCAACAATAGCAAAAACAACAAAAAGGTTCATTGAATGAATGAATATTCATATGCCACTGATGCAGATCCAAAAGATAGAGGAGTTATTTTTCTGTCCAACCACTCTCACTACCCAGTAAACTAAACCTCTTCTTTTTGGTGGCAACAGTAGACACTTGATATATATTTCCTTATTTATCAGATTCAAAAAATACCTGCAACCTTAAGGAAATTACTTCTTTGAGTGTCAGTTTCTTCATTTGGGAAATAGGGACAAATCTTGCCAGGCTTGGTTGCACATGCTTGTAGTTCCAGTGACTCAGGTGGCTAAGGCAAGAGGATCACAAGTTGGAGGCCAGCCTTAGCAACTTAGCAAGGCCAGAAGTAAAATAGCAAGACCTTATCACAAAATAAAAAATAAAAAGAGTTGAGGATATGGCTCAGTGAATAATGCCCCTGGGTTCAATTCTTGGTAGAAAAAAAAAAACCAAGAAAAATAATTATCTTGCAATATTTGGGGAGAGATTTGAAATAATATTTTTAAATGCCCCACACATTTCCTTTCCCTTAGTAGAAAAGCTCAATAAATAGAAACTATTTTCATCATGATTCATTATCTTCTTTTTCGCTTTGTATAGTAAAACAGAAGACTAATTAAACAAAAGTAAAATAATTTTGTCCCATTATTTTATATGACATAATAATTTGGCTGGATAAAAAAAAACTGGCAAAATTAATTTAAATTCTGAATGATGGAATATCTTTAAGTAAACAGTTTTATTTTAAAACCAGGCAAGAACAAAAATAGTCAAGATTCTAAAGAGAGTAACTTTAAGAGATAGATTAAAATGTTTATAATTCACATGTAAATTGTTACTAAGTATGGTCTGCTCAAGATATTCGAACATAATTTGTTCTCTAAAGTAATTTAAACATTAACTTTATGAATATAGTTTATATAATAATTTGATTAATCATGGTGAAAAGGTAAACTTTTGCTAAGCTTCGGTCAAAATTATCTCCAACTCCAAATAAGTATATCAAGATTGGTGAGGTTCCATAGGAATAAAACCTATTTGGGATTATCTGTTGATATTATGGTCTTGGAAGATTGGCAGAATTTTACTTTACTCCTTACTTCTTGTAAATAACTAGAAATTTTCATTAGAGTTTTTGATGTCTATAAATAACTTATACTACATTTTTTATTCAAGGTCAAGATCCAGTAATTCTTTCCACTTTAGTTATTTATATCTTTCATCCAGACAATGCATTATACTTTGAGCTTAAATTTTCCTTACCTTGCACGTGCTTTCTTAGCCTGCAAAATATCAATATTCTAAAAGATTTACTTAAATATAAAGAGCACCATAAATGCACAAAATTTATTAAAGAAGATTTGTATTTTCATAGAAGTTTTGATAAATTTGAAAAGTGTTCATTGCTGATTGTACCCATGGTGTTAGTGAATTCTCACATTGCCCATTAAGTTTAGTTGCTCTATAGATTTTAAAAGTTGTGGATTTCCAATCACACAGGAAAAAAAATAACATAATATTCCATATAATGAAAGCTTAAGTTCCAAAGTTTTCTACAATGTTTGTAAACCCATGGATATCAAAAATAAATCTTCGTTAAGATTTTATTGCCAGACATAATGGTGAGGCCTGTAATCCCAGGTGCCTTGGGAGGCTGAAACAAGAGGATCTCAAGTTCAAGACCAGCCTGAGCAGTTTAGCAAGGCTCTAAGCAATTTAGTCAGACCCTGTTTCAAAACAAAAATTGAGGTCTGGAAATACAGCTCAGTGATAAAACACCCCTGGGTTCAATCCCAGTACACACAAAAAAAGTCTTATAATGTCTAAAACAAGCCCCTAGCACGTATTAAATTGAATGCGATTACCTAAACCCAGGGGTGCTTTACTACTGAACTACTGAGCTATACCCCAAGCCCTTTTTATTTCATTAATTCATTTGTTTGTTTATTTGTTTGTTTTCTTATTTGTTTTTGGTACTAGGAATTGAACCCAGGGGTGATTTACACATGAGCCACATCCCCAATCCCTTTGTTTTTGTTTTTCTTTCTTTCTTTCTTTCTTTCTTTCTTTCTTTCTTTCTTTCTTTCTTTCTTTCTTTCTTTCTTTCTTTTTTCTTTTTGAGACAAGATCTCACTAAATTGCTGAGGCTGGCTTTGAACATGTGATCCTCCTGTTTAAGCCTCCCAAATTGCTGGGATTACAGGCATGTACCACCAGGCCCTGCCCCTTTTTACTTTTTTACTTTGGAACAGGGTCTCACTAAGTTGCTTAGGGTCTCACTGAATTTCTGAGGCTGGCCTCAAACTTGTGATCCTCCTGTCTCAGCCTCCTAAACCCATGGGATTACAGGAATGTGCCACTGCTCAGTGGAAAAGTCATTCTTACATCCTATTTAACACTTTCTGTCAAGAAAGCATGGATAATAAAATCTAGCCATCAGTGGCTAGATTTTAATGGGCTGTAAGAAAAGTGTCCAGAAGTCAGAAAAGGAGTTTTAGTCCCAGTCGATATGGGAGCTAGCTTTGTATCTTCAAGAGTCAGCTGGAGCCTAACGGCCCCTCAGCCATCCTGTGCAGAAGGAGAAGCTGTGAAAAATGGGCTGCCTGGACTGTGGGAGGATTATTGAGGCCCCTGCTTCACCCGCCCCCCACCCTTTTACTCTAAACAGATAACCTCATCTCCTCCCCTACAGAAAAACAGAAGTTATCTGGCAGGAAGCCCCTCCTCCACTTTCTACCAACATCTCTCTCAGCACCTGGCCTCCCTGCTTCCTCTTGTTTTCATAGGAAGAGGCATCTTGTGTCCCACTCAAAGCCCTTCCCCCAGTGTGTTCTCAACCCCATTCCCAGCTACTCTCACCCTCCAAGCCCATCTACTATGGTTCCTCCTTCTCTTCCTACGCTCTTGTCTGTTTGGCAGAGCTAAGCTCCTAGAGTAGTTTATATGTGCAGTTTGTGCTTCCAGATCTCCTGTCCCCTTTCAAACATCAGCCATGAGTCTACTGCCACATGGTGGCATTGACCCTGCTCAACCAAAGGTCATTCACAACAAAGGGCCAAATCCAATGGACACTTTGCATTCCTCCCTGGACTCACTGAACATCATCTCTGCTGTTGGTCACCTTGCTCCAAAATAATGATGCCACAGGGTTAGGGGTATGGCTCTGTGGTAGGATGCTTTGCTTGCATAGCATCACGAGTACCTGGGTTTGATCTCAACTCCACTACAAACATACACATATACACACATACACTCATACATAAAATGAGGATGATAATGATACACCAAAGAATTCTGCCATCGGTGTTCTTCCAAGATGTTAACATCTGTCCATTTCTGATTACCTTGGTTTCCTGCCTGGACTTTTCTAAGTAAGCTTCAGACAAAAATATCTGATTGATTCCTAGATATTTCAAAACCTTTCCTTTTGTCTAGTTTTTCAAATTTACTGGCATAAAGTTCATAATAGCTATTTATGATTTTTTAAAAAAATCTCATTTGTCTTGGGCTGAGAATGTAGAACAGTGGTAGAGGCCTAGCATGCATTAGGGCTTTGGTTCAATTCCCAGTACTAGGGGGGGAAATTCTTTTATTTGTTTAGGTTTAAGTCTTTTCTTATTCCTGATAGGCTATGACCTTTCATCTGCTAGAGTTTTGCCATTTCAAAGAAACAGCTTTCACCATGCAAGGTGGCTTGTGCCTGTAATCCTAGCAATTTGGTAGGCTAAGGCAGGACAATTGCAAATTGGAGGCCAGCCTCAGCAACTCAGCAAGACTCTCAACAAATTAGTGAGACCCTGCCCTAAAATTTAAAAAAATTTTAAAGGACTGGAGATGTAGTTCAGTAGTGAAAGCACCCCTGTGTTCAATTAAAAAAAAAAACATGTTGTTCATCTCTACATATTTATTTTGTTTGGTTTTCTATTTTATGTCTCCTCTTCTCTGTATTATTTGTTTCCTTTCTTTGGTTTTACTCTTGTTTGGGGTTTTGTTTGTTTTTGGATGAGTGCTCACTCTTCTGTAATTTTCTTACATCTTTGTTGATGGAGTGAAGGATTGTAAGAGATATTTGTTTTTGTTTCAGGGTTATCTGAATCTCTCTACTAAGTTTAGATAATCACCCACCAGACAAAGGCTTCCTCTTACTACAGAAGCAAAACAAGCCAGATAGTTTCTGTCTCCACTTTTCAATAGGCAGAATTCTAAGTCACCATTCTTAACTCTCTGCAAATTAGCTTCTGCTATATGTTGTTGCTGAAGTCTCATATCAATCTGACTGGTATTTCTTTGCTTTTGTTCTAGATTTTCTGACAGTGTTTTAGGATTTTCTCTTTATCCTTGAGCTTCTATGGTTTCAATTATAATGTAGTTAGGTATTGAATTACTTTTTATTTATTTTCCTTGGTACTAGGAGTACACTCTCAATATATGACCTCATCTTCTATTTCTCTTCTGAAAAACTTTCAGTCATTTGAATAGTGCTGCCTCACATATCTGTCAATTTCTTGGAATGTCTTTGCTCTGTGTGTGTAGGGGGGTACTGGGGATAGAACCCATGAACACTCTACCCTAGCCCTTTTTGAGACAGAGCTTTGCTAAATTGTCCAGGCTGACCTCAAACTAATGGTCCTCCTGCCTCAGCCTCCTGAGTTACTGGGATTACAGATATGTTCCCCCAAGCCCAGCTAGACTGTCTTGTTTTTGATGCATGTGAATGCCTCTGGATCTGCGCATCTCTAAGTGCTTTTACATATTGTTTATATTTTTGTCTCTCTGTACTAGATGCTGGGTGAATTCCTTACTATTATCTTAAATTTACGATGTCCATCCAGAGTTCACCTCCTCTACTGGACTTTCCAAATTTGATTGAATATCTGTTAGTGGGGCCCTAGGCCAGAGGCCTGATTTTGGACATCCAATAAATCAGGTCTGGCCACTTGCCCCCAAAACCAAACAGAAAAGATAATGGTGAAAGCTTGAAAGGAACTTTTATCAGTCAAGGAACTGACAATGACTTTGAGGTTTTATAGAAAGAGGAATGAGAACAAAGGTTGGGGATTGTGTAGCTGAAGGACAACAGGTGATCTTGATCAAGTGTGGTCTGTCCATCATTGTCTCAGGATTAGTCAGGTAGGGACTTGTGGGAGATAAGAAACCCCCCACCTTGCCTGGGTAGCTTCCACTCATTGTAAGACTTTTATGGATCAGACCTGTTGTTCCTGGAATCCAAGGTGACTCAGAGCAAAGGAGACAGATTCAAAATGGAAGTAGAGATGCCAAGTCTTTAGTCCTGCTTTTAGTCATGTATTGGATACTTGTAGGCAAAAGTGAAGAGTCTAAATCCTTGTTACGTAATCTTGTCCAAGATTTCTAATTTTCATTTTCGTGTCTGCCTATTCTTATTTTCTTTGTTTTTGTATATAATATCTCATTCTTTATTTATTTATTGGTACTAAGAATAGAGCCCAGGAATGCTCTATAGTGAGCTACATCCCCACCTCTTTCTTTCTTTCTTTCTTTTTTTTTTTTTTTTTTTTTTTTTTTTTTTTTTTTTTTGGAGACAGGGTTTCACTAATTTGCTTGGCTTGGACTCAAACTTGTGATCCTCCTACCTCAGATTCCTGAGCCACTGAGATTACAGACATATACCACCAATCCCATGCTTTTTTCATAGCTTGGATTCTTGCATTCATCTTTTTGAACAGCCTAAGCAATTTAAAGATCTCTTTAAAAGATTATCCCACTCATTTAATTTCACCTGGAATAAATTTTTGCACAGAAAGGTGATTTTGCTTGTTGCCTGTGTAGATTCTTCCTTTCCAGGGACAGAATTAAATGTTCACACCTTTATTTGGGCCTTATGGTAGGTGGAGTAGGTTTGTGTTGTAGCTTTGGGTTTGTGATATGACTTGCTTTGGCCTTTGTGATATTGTGAAACATGTATTTGGTCTTCATTTATTTCTTGGCATACACCTCCTAAAATGCTTGGAATCTCCGGAATAATGTGAGTGTCTGTTGTACACTAATGAGATGGCTGGTGACCCTTAGATATCTTTAGAATAGGGAGTGGTCACCCAAAAGACAGACCTAGCATCAGAGTTGTGATTTTCAACAATCCCCCCAACATCTAGGAAGGGAAAAGGGACCAAAGTTTAAATTGATCACCAACAGCCAGTGATTTAACCAATCATGCAATGTATTGACACTCCCACTAAAATCCCCCAAAGATTGGGCTTGAGCAGTTTCTGGATGGCTGAACATGTGGACGTTCCAGAAGAGTGGTGGGCTCAGAAACTGCAAGGTTTCTCCACATCCCTTCACATGTCTCACTATGAGTCTTCCACCCAGTTGTTCATCTACACCCTCTGTACTATCCTTTATAATAAACAGGTCAGTGTAAATAAAGCATTTCCTCAAATTCTCTATCTGGCTAGCAGATTAATAAAACATGAGGAGGTGGTGGTTAGGAACCCTGATTTAAAGCTGGTTGGTCCAGAACACAGGCCACAACCTGGGGCTTGCAATTGGCATCCAAACTGAGGGACAGTCTTGTGAGTCTGAGTTCTCAACCTGTGGGCCTTGACTACCTGGAGACAGTATTCAAATTGAATTTTTTAAAATTTTTTATTATTATTATTTCTTACATACATGACAATAGTGGAATACATTACGTTTGTAATTTTATTGGAGGGCACTCAACTGGTATCCACTGGAGAATGTACTAAAGAATTGATTACTTGGTTTGTGGGAAAGTATTTTTGTGTCAGAAGTACTGTGTAGCTGCGTGTTTCCTCTAAGAAAACAAGAAGACTGGCTTTTGAGAAAAGATAGAGTGACACCTCCAATTTTAGCCTAATGAAACTTGGACTACCTGGGAGGGAAATATTTCTCATGTCTCATTTCCTAAGTGAAATGGGTGATGATTTTTTCAGACATGTCATTTTTATAATGACCAGAGAGAATAAGCCTTTTTTTTTTTTTGAGACCCACAGATGCTCTACCACTGAGCTACATTCAGCCCTTTGTATTTATTTGTTTGTTTATTTTTTTATTTTTAATTTTTGAGACAGGGTCTCAGTAAATTGTTCACCTGCCTCAACCTCCTGAACAGCTGGTATTACAGGTGTGTACCCTGACACCCAGCTGAGAAGTAGCTTTTGAGAAGGAGAGCAACGTGGAAAAGGAGCTAAATTAAAGGAGACTTGGAAATAAAAATTAATTTGGGCAGTTTTTTTTTTTTTTTTTTTTTTTGGAGTTTGGCTTTCTTTTTAAAAGGTGTGTGTTTTAGTCAGCTTTTTCACTGCTGTGACCAAAAGACCTGACAAGAACTGGGGCTTACAGTTTCAGAGGTTCCGGTCCTCAGAAAGGGCGACACCATTGCTCTGGATCCAAAGTGAGGCAGAACATTGTGGCAGAAGATGTGGCAGAAGATAGCAACTCAGGACATGGGGAAAAGGAAGGAGAGACAGAACTCCACCAACAGGGACAAAATATATAACCCAGACACATGTCCCCAGTGACCTACCTCCTTTAGCAATATCCTCCCTGCTTACAGTCACCACCCAGTTATCCATATCAGTGGATTAAGCCATTGGTTGTATTAATATGTTCATAACCTAAGCATTTTTGCCTCTGAACCTTCTTGCATTGTCTCAAAATTAACCTTTTGTGGAAACCATCATTTTATGTACGAATACGAACAAACTCTTCAGATTTTGATGGGATTCATTCAGGTGTTCTTGGAGGATTTATAGCAAGAAGGGCTTTAAAAGGGGGATGGAGAAGTCTCGCAGTTAATTCTTTGTAAGTTATTGAAGCAAGTGAGTAGTTGGACCCAAGCACACGCAAGACCCAGGGTGGAGAAGCTACGATTTAGGAATTGAAAGTGGAAGAAATGAGAACAACTATAAAGTGAACTCCAGAAATAAAAATGAGTCTAGTTGTGATGGAAAACACCTGTAATCCCAGCAATTTGGAAGACTGAGGCAGAAGGATCTCAAGTTTAAGGCCAGCCTGGGCAAGACTGTCTCAAAAAATAACAAAGGCTGGGGGGGAGGGGTGTAACTCAGTGGTAAAGCACCCCTGGGTTCAATCCCCAATACTGGAAGGAAAAGAAAGAAAGGAAGGAAAGGAAGAGGAAGGAAGGAAGGAAGGAAGGAAGGAAGGAAGGAAGGAAGGAAGGAAGGAAGGAAGGAAGGAAGGGTGGGTGGGTCAAGAATAGGAAAAACAGTTTGGTTTCTTCTATCTTATAAGTCTTATTTAAAATGATTTGAAACCTACATGTGCTGTTGGCTTGTCTTACCACTCTGACTTTTTGTCATGAAGAGAACATGAACAAATTAACTGCTGTCCCTGCAGCCTAGGCTCCTTACTGAGAAATGTGAAGCAAGCCATGTGCCCCAGCAGAATCAGACACACATTGACCAGAATGGAAGCCAACTTGGAGCCTGGTGCCTGGATCCCAGAAGATGGTTCCAGGGCCTGGAGTCCAGCCACTCCAGCAAGTGACAGCCTGCCAGTAGTCCCAGGTGCTTGAGAATAAATGGTTGTTTTAATCTCCTGAGTTTTGCCACACCATAGTGTTATGGCAATAGCTGAATAATATGTTTTATTTAATTTTGTTTTCTTTGTGTTTTGAGATTTGGGGTTTGCAGGCTTATTTTTAAAATTTTTTTTTTAGTTGTAGATGGACACGGTATCTTTATTTTATTTATTTTTTGTATGTGGTGCCGAGGATTGAACCCAGTGCCTCACTCATGCGAGGCAAGTGCTCAACCACTGAGCCACAGTCCCAGCCCAGCAGGCTTATTTTAAGTGGAAGATATTTTGTTTATTTTCCTCTTTGTGCTTATCACTACCTGTTTAGTATTCTTCAGAAGCCTCTGTCCCTATGTTTAGAGCCAAGTCTTACATTGATTTTTCACATCTTATCTGTTCTAGGTAATATTGGGAATAGCCACATGTGATCTTTGAGCCAGAGAGTGGCTTGTCTCAGGTACTGGCTGTGACATGTGTTTGAATCCTTCTGTCTGTCTAGGTATAAAGCTCACATTAAGTTAGAGACCCAGAGAGCCAGTGGTTGTACTTTTTCAGTTTCCAAAGCCAGACCCTATTTGTAGGGTTACCCTGAGAAGTGAACCTGGTTCACTCTTTCTGCCATGCCTAAGGTTGTTTTTGTCTTCATTGACCCACAGGACATCAGCTCTACTTCTAACTGCTTCTAGACAGGAGCACATTGGGGCCCACAGCTTTGCTCCTGCTTATAAGTTTGTCTTCTTCATTCAGAAAACTTAACACCCAAAAGAACAAACAACCCAATCAATAAATGGGCTAAGGAACTGAACAGACACTTCACAGAAGAAGAAATACAGTCAATCAACAAATATATGAAAAAAATGCTCAACATCTCTAGCAATTAGAGAAATGCAAATCAAAACTACTTTAAGATTTCATCTCACTCCATTCAGAATGGCAATTATCAAGAATACAGGGAACAGTAAATGTTGGTGAGGATGTGGAGGAAGATGTACATTCATACATTGCTGGTGAGATTGCAAATTTGTGCAACCACTATGGAAAGCAGTATGGAGATTCCTCAGAAAACTTGGAATGAAACCACCATTTGACCCAGTTATCCCACTCCTTGGTCTATACCCAAAGGATTTAAAAGCAACATACTACAGTGACACAGCCACATCAATATTTATAGCAGCTCAATTCACAATAGGTGAGCTATGGAACCAACCTGGATGCCTTTCAACATATGAATGGATAAAGAAAATGTAGTATATATACAGAACGGAATATTACTCAACCTTAAAGAAGATGAAATTTGCTAGTAAATGGATCGAGCTGGAGAATATCATGCTAAGCAAAATAAGACAATCCCAAAGAACCAAAGGCTGAATGTTTTCTCTGATATACGAAGGCTAATTCATAATGGGGGGGGCACTAGAGAAGAATAGAGTTACTAATCAAAGTAATTAAAGTAATCAAAGTTTAATTAGTTGTACACAAGAGTAGAAGGACAGTGGAATGAATCAGACATTATTACCCTATGTATAGTCATATGTACATATATGACTATACAACCGGTGTGATTCTACATCACGTACAACCAAAAGAATGAGAAGTTATACTCCATCTATGTATGATGTTCCAAAATGCATTCTACTCTTGTGTACAACTAATTAGAACAAATTTTTTAAGTTTGTCCTCTTCTGTATTTAGTCCATCATTCTATTTACCTTTGTTTTGATTGATTGTTTTTGCAGTACTGGGTATTAAATTCAGGGCTTGGCATGCTAGGCAAGTGCTCCACCACCGAGTTACATCCCAGCTTTCGAGATAGCAATGTCTGTTTAATTTTCTCTGCTTATCTTTCTCCCAGCCCTATTTTGTGTTTGGACTGGAGAAGGAGCAGGCTTCCAACACATGAACTCACATGCTGTCCTGACCACGATTCTCCAGGACATTTCTACCTGCATATCCAACCAAGCACTTGTGCTTCGTGTATTTAAAACAAAATAGAGATTCCAACCATCCCTTTCCTATATCACCACTACTTTCTGGATTCCCTGTTCTGGTGAATATTACCATCGTCTATTGGTTTAATTAAGTCAGAATCCTTCATATTTATTCTCTCTCTCTCTCTCTCTCTCTCTCTCTCTCTCTCTCTCTCTCTCTTTCTTCTTCATCTTCTATATGCATCTATTTCCAGCCTGTCAGCTCCACTCCCAACCCCTGCCCCAGGCCTGTCCTCATCCCATCTGTGACATTCAATAAAATGCACATCCTACTCTATTACAGGCATGGACTGGGCCCTGATTTCTTCCCGGCCTCAGCTCCAACTACCCCTGCTACTGACTTTCATGAAACTAATCTACCGATATTTTCTGACTCAACCTGTTTCTGACCTCTATTCTTTTTGGTACTGAGGACTGAACCCAGAGGTCCTTTACCACTGAGCTACATTCCCACTCCTTTTTATTTTTCACTTGAGACAGCATCTTGCTACACTGCTAGTGTCTGGCTAAATTGCTGAGGCTGGCCTCCAACTTGCAATCTTCCTATCTCAGCCTCCCAAGTTGCTGGAATTAGGACACATACTACCACACCCAATCTGCATCCCTCTTTTCGTGCCCTATGTTCTGATATTTCTTTTCCTCTGTGACCACTTCAGCCCATCACATCCTTCACTCCTCATTTCTCCTCTGCCTGTGGTCCAACTGGAAAATCTTCAAGATGCAAGAATCACTTGTTCTGAGCCTGGTAGGGTGGCATGCAGTTGTAATCACAGCTATTCCAGAAGCTTGAGGCAGAAGGATTGCCAATTCAAGGCTGGCCTAGGCAACAGAGTGAGATTCTCTGAAAATAAAATTTAAAAAGAGCTGGGATGTAGTGCTTGCTGAGCATGTGTGAGACCCTAATTTCCATCCCAGCACCATATACCACATGCACACACACACACCAAAAAAAAAACCAAAACAACATTTAGCCTAAAAATTACTTCCAAGACTACCACTCCTCCCTCCCCCGGCAACAGTGGACCAACCAATCCCTCAAGGATTATGCCCTCAAGGAACCTGATATTGCCCCTCAACCCTAGAACCTAGGATACTAAATGGAATGTGCTTGCATACCTTCATTTTCCCAGCTGGACTATAAACTCTTCTAGAACTGATTTTCTTTTTCTTTTTCATTATCTGACACCAATTCTGACACATAGCACATACCCAGTGAATGTATTGCCAGGTTGGATGAAACATAAGTAAATCTTTTCCAACATTGTGCTTCAGATGCATATTTTTAACTAAGTCATGTAAATTACTGTTTATAGATACCATCTGTAAGAATGCTTCGGGACTCAAAATATAATGGCAGTAAAATTGATGGTTGCTTTAATAAATGTTTTAGTGTGTATCCTGGTTTGGTTTTGTTTGGGTTTTTTATTGTTTTAGGCTAAAGATAAAACACAGAAGAGGACCCTTAAATGGATGGCATTGGAGAAGATAATGCTAAGTGAAGTTAGCCAATCCCCCCAAAAAACAAATGCTGAATGTTTTCTCTGATATAAGGAGGCTGACTCATAGTGGGGTAGGGAGGGGGAGCATGGGAGGAATAGAGAACTCTAGGTAGGGCAGAGGGGTGGGAGGGGAAGGAAGGGGGCAGGGGGTTAACAACGTTGGTGGAATGTGATGGACATCATTATCCAAAGTACAGGTATGAAGACACGAATTGGTGTCAACATACTTTATATACAAACAGAGATATGAAAAATTGTGCTGTATACATGTAATACGAATTGTAATGCATTCCTCTGTCATTTATTTTTTTTAAAAAAACAATAAAAATGGTAACTTACAGCAAGTTTATATTTGTACACAATTACTTTTAACATTTTCATGTGGTATTTATATTTTTATTAAAATTACTTGATTATAGTTTTATTCCAATGGGAGTCTTTTATGTGTAGTTTGGATTTTGTGACATTGTTTCTTTAGAGAGTTGAAAGCTTATTCCATGGAGACCTTATTTAGTGTAGTACATTTGAAATATTTTGGAAATCAGGAAATTCATTCCAATCTCTGTTTAAGTTGGCTACCCCAAAATTTTCAGGTTCAAGTTGGAGATTTCAAATACTATCAGTGGCAGGAAATCTAAGAAAACTGAAAATTTGGTTCAGGTCACACACTGCTCAACAAAATCTGTTCTTTACTCTAGTACCTACCAGGCAAAATCTCCAGCAGTGGAAATATAATAGTGACAAGATAGTGGTGGTTCCTGCCCTGGTCTTAATGCTTATTGGGAAAAGAAGCAATTAAACATGAAAAATAGCATAGCAATAACTTTCAAGAGTGTAAGAAACAGTGGGGCAGAGCGGCACATGCCTGTAATCCCAGCAACTCAGGAAGCTAAGGCAAGAGGATCACAAGTTCAAAGCTAGCTTCGGCAACTTAGTGATATTTGTCTCAAAGTGAAAAATAAAAAGGACTGGGAATGTAGTTCTGTGTTAAAGCACCTCTGGGTTCAATCTGTAGTATAAAAAGAAAAAATAAAAATAAAATTGGATATAGTGGACATTTAATTAATTACTGAAATGGATGTAACAATCCTCTATTATGCTGTAGTTCTACAAATCAGTTAGAACTAAAATCATAGTCAAGGCTAAAGACAAAACCTATTGGGTCAGGCACGGTATAATCACAGTGGCTTGGGAGGCTGAGGCAGGAGGATTGAGAGTTTAAAGCCAGTCTCAGTAATTTGGCAAGGCCCTAAGCAACTCAGTGAGATCTTGTCTCTAAATAAAATACAAGTAGGGCTGGGGATGTGGCTCAGTGGTTAAGTGCCCCTGGGTTCAATCCCCAGTACCAAAATAATAAGTAAATAAATTTTATTTTGCATTATTTTGGTATGGAGGATCAAACCCACAGGCAGTTCACCTCTGAGATACACCTTCCGATCCTTCCCTTTTTAACAAAATTTGAGACAGGGTCTTACTTAGTTCCAGCAGCTGTCCTCAAATTTGTAATCCTTCTGCCTCCATCTTCCAAGTCACGAGGATTACAACTGCCACCATGCCCTGCGGCCCCATTTTATTTTATTTTATTTTATTTTATTTACTTTTTGGTACTAAGGATTTGACCCAAGGATATTTTACCACTGAGCTACCTCCCCAGTCCTTTTTATGACTGATTGATTGATTGGTACCAGGGCTTGAACCCAGGGGTGCTTAACCACTGAGCTACATCCCAAGTTTCCTCCCTTTCTTTTCCCAAGCCCTTTTTATTGTTTATTTTGAGACAGGGTTTCACTAAATTGCTGAGGCTGGCTGGCCTTGAACTTGCAATCCTCCCAATTCAGCCTCCCAAGTTTCTGGAATTACAGGCATGTGCCACAGTGGCCAACCTGGCTGTCCCCATTTTAAAGAGAAAAAAACTGAGGTCTCTGAGAAGTTAAGGAACTTGTTCAAGATCCCACAGGTGATCAGGGGCAGATCCAGGACTCAAACTCTTGACTGGACCACCTCAGTTTGGTTTTAATCCTTTCCATGTTGTCTGAGCTACTAGGACTCACTGTGTGGTTTGTGTGGAGAAGGAACAGTGACCATAAACAGCAGTATACTAGTTTCTTTGCCAGGCAGAGGAAATTATGAGAACTGGGGAACTTCAGTTAACTGGTGTGAATAACCAAAGATTATTCTGATTATTTTCTATCTGTGTATCTCAAAGGTGGTTGAAATCAACTTCTGATTTTTTCATGGTGAATATTTCTGATTTTCTCTTTCAAAAGAGTGATATCAAAAATTGTAGTGCCCATTAGGAGTGCTTTATTGGTATTCATATATATGCAATGAGTTTTTTCTTACAAAATTTAATTTCCAGCCAGGGATGGTGGTGTACATCTGTAATCCCAGTGACTTGGGAGGGTGGGGCAGGAGGATTGTAAATTCAAAGCCAGCCTCAGCAATTTAGTGAGGCCCTAAGCAACTTAGTGAGAACCTGCCTGAAAATAAACAATAAAAAAAGTCTTTCAGGGCTGGGGATATAGCTCAGTTGGTAGAGTGCTTGCCTTGCATGCATAAGACCCTGGGTTCTACTATCCCTAGCACTATGAAAAAAGGGGGGGCTATGGATGTGATAAAGCACCCCTGAATTCAATCCCCAGTACAAAAAAACAAAACAAATTAAGAGTCAATTTTGATGGTACATATTCCCATAAAACCTAGCAACTCATGAGGCTAGGGCAGAAGGATCACAAGTTTGAAGCTGTCAACACTATAAAAAAAAAATGGTGGGGACTAGGGATGGATGTAGATCAGTGGCAAAGCACCCTTGGGTTCAATTTCCAGTACCAAAAGCAAAATAAACTTAAATTCAAATTCCAATTGATTTTATTATTAGCTCTGAATTCAATTTCAGTTCTATGTTAACTGTAAAACCACAAGCATAGTAAGGGAAAGGCCATGTGAGTTTTGGTAATTAAAAGAACACTATTTCCAGTTTTAACTCTTATTTTAAAAGTGAGAAATTTTTTTTAAAAACTGTGTGTACATGAAAGAGAAAAAGAACATCTTTAATTGAAATATCTTATTTTTGCTTTTTTCGTGTGTGGTGCTGAGGATTGAAAACTAGTTAAGTCTGAAAATTTCTCTGAATGTTATGAATACAGAACAGTCTTTTCTCCTTTTTTTCCTCATTCATGCTTTCATCAATTAGTCAAATTTATTGTTCCTAAAAATCATATGAAACATTTTGCAGCCACTTCAACCATATTTCAACAGAACGATAATCTTCTTGATAAAGTGAAATTACACTAGTTTTTAAGAAAACATACCAAGCAGGGACTATCTCAGGAATGTGTAAATACTTTTTATCTTATTTCTTCACCTCCTTTAAAGAATGGCGATTCATTTAGTTGAAATTCTCTTTGGCAGCTACTTAAGCAGGGTTCCCCTTCACCACTTCTCTGACCCAGACATTGGGGGTGGAACCGAGGGGTACTACAGAGCACAAAGTTATAGCCCCAGCCCTTTTTATTTTTTTTTATTTTGGGACAAAGTCTCACTAAGTTGCTTTAGGACCTTGCTAAATTGCTAAGGTTGGCTTCGAATTTGCAATCCTCCTGCCTCAGCCTCCTGAATTGCTGGGTTTACAGGCATGTACCGTAAGGCCATTTATACAATTTTGGATCTTCCATGATAATGACTTGATTTCATTGGTTCTGGGGCTGGGAATATAGCTCAGTGGTAGAGCACTTGCCTTGCATGTGCTAAAGCTTGGGTTCAATCCCTATTATTAGGGGGAAAAGCTGAATTTCTTTGGTTCATGTAACATATTGAGGTAGTTCTCAGTTTTCTGTGTTCACTGGACACTGAGGGATATAGATTTGGGGGCAGGGTGGTACACTTGAAGTGATTAAGCCCAACTATAAATATCTCACTATTGGGGGTGGAACCCAGGGGTATTGCTATCTGTTCAACAGAACCGCTATTTGTATAAATTTACTTATTGACCTTATCCAACTTTCTGATATGATAAGAAAGCAAACCTCTCACATATAAACATATTTTCCTTGGTGTTGGATTGACAAAGGAATGTGCATCTTGTACCCGAAAGATAAGCTGTTCCATCACACTGTAAATCCTCAGTGTGGATTCTCTGGTGTAGGAGTAAAGAGAATGGATTTGGAGTCATGCACTGCTGAATTTGAAACCCAGCTATACCATTTATCCACAGAGTGGTACTGGACAAGTTGCTTAACCTCTCTGAATTGCACATTTCTCCTGTGAAAAATCAGGGCAATAATATGTCCCTCATAGAAGTGTTGTGAGGACTAAAGGAGATGTGTATAAAAAGCTTAACACATATGATCTCTAATAAGTGCCTGCTGTTGTCAATTATCAATCTTTTCGATGTGTGTAAGTTCCTCATCTTTGTGATTAATTGAACTGCGTCTATCTAGAATGTTGTCTGATTTAATGACCTTCTGTCCTCCAGAGTTTCCTGTTGTCTCAGTGTACTCTCTGCTAATTTGTAGATCAACACTTCCCTGACTTCTGAAGGCAGGCTTATTGAGCCCTAAGCTTAGTTCCTATACTAGATGAAAAATTTTAGGAGGTTTCCCCTTGAATGGGTATTTGTTTCAAAGTCAAGGACTTTATCTGGAAGCCAGGTTTCGGCTGGGTGTCCTTTCTCCCTCCTTCCCTTCCCTTCTTCCTGCCCCCACACCCCTCTCCTTCTTCCTTTCTGCCTTATCAGGGATTGAACCCAGAGGCTTTTAACCAGGGAGCCACATCCCCACTCCCAGTTTTTATTTTTTATTTTGAGACAGGGTCTTGCTAAATTACTCAGGGTCTTGCTAAGTTGCTGAGGCTGGCCTCAAACTTGTGATTCTCCTGCCTCAGCCTCCCAAGTGTTACATGGTGCAATACCATGCCTGGCATGTCCATCATATAAAGTGGGGATCCTACCTGTTGGTCTCTAGGCTTCTCTGCTGTCAGTCTATTCATCATTGGGAACATCTTGGATGAACTTCATGATCTCTTTCAGCACTGAGAGTCTAGAACTGCATGTTTTATGACCCCAACCGTCAGCTTTTAATTGTTTCTGCACCAATCTGCTTAGAGATGACAACCAAATTTTATTATAACCCAGCCACTCAGGTAAGTTCCTTGCCCTGACATCAGTCTTCTGCCATCTTCACGAGCCTGTACTGACATACACTATGCCTCGCTACTCAAGTGTCAAAGTCTCAGAACAGATATAAATCTTCATAGCTGAAGTCACCATAAACCAAAGAGAAACACATGGGTCATGTGAATAGTACCTGAATGAAGGACTATAAATACTGATGCTGGCTTTTAGGGTTGAAAAATATCAACACCTCAAGATGAATTAGATAAAGGGAAAAGATGATGAATGATGATGTTGATTAACTATTTGGCTATGGTTTAACCAAATGAAAGTTGGTTATCAGAGAAAGGTAAGCAGAGCTTCAAATGATGTCATTGTTTTATTCATGGTCTTAGATCAAGTTAGAGATAAGACAAAGAGGATAAATCCCATCATGGAGTAGGTTTTCTCAGATGAATCAGGTGTCACTCATTCATTCAACACACTAACACGTTCTCCTTGATTATCTATTTTATACCAGTCAGGGTATGTTGCAGGTAACTCCAAAGCATCTGGATGATTTGACTGTCCAGTGGCAGAGATTGGCAGGTAATAGTTTCCACATAGTCAATGCTGTAAGGAGATTTGTAAGCAGTTCTGGGAATGGAGGAAGGAGGGAGACAGTTTCCCTGGGAAGTCTGATAACAATACTATGAGATGTAAGGTTTTTTTTTTTTTTTTTTGGTGTGGTATCCACATGAAGAATCCTTCTCACTGCAAACTTAAGACTCATTTAGACTTTAAATAATTTTAGCATATCTAAATCTTAGAAACATTCAAATTCAAGTATTGACACTCTCTGGAAGAAAGTCATTAGTAGATGGGGGTGGGAGAGTCCAATTATCCTTAGTGAGATACAATTAATGACTTGGGTTTTTGTTTGTTTGTTTTTTGTTTTTTCAGTACTCGGGGTTGAACCCAGGGTGCCTCACACATGCTGGAAAAACACTCTACCACTGAGCTCTATCCCCAGCCGTGTGTGTGTGTGTGTGTGTGTGTGTGTGTGTGTGTGTGTACGTGTGTTTGACTTAGGATTGAACTAAGGGCCTCATGCAGCAAGGTCTTGCTAAAGTGCCCAGGTTGGCTTTGAATTTGGGATCCTCCTATCTCAACCTCCCTAGTCATTGGGATCCCAGGCATGCACCACCCCTCCCTGCTAATGGAGTGTATCTTCAAGATTACAAGCCATTTGAACATACCTGAAAAATAGCCAAACTTCAGAACTTGGCCTTCATGACTCTGAAAGAAAAAGGCTGGCATCTGAGGTCAGGCTCCTTTGGGCAGAGTTGTATTAATTCTGCTTGTTTTAATGCCAGAATCTTCAGAATTTGGAAAGATAACCCATGAGTATCATAAACCCATACATTAGTCACTCTCCACGCTTGATAGTGTTAGTAGGAATTTGAGTGCCAACTATAAAAATGCCATTACAAAATCAAAATGAGCTAAGTCTTGCAGGGCGCGGGGGCACATGCTTGTAATCCCACTCAAGAGGCTAAGGCAGGAGGATGGCCAAGTTTGAAGTCAGCCTCAGTAGCTTAGTGAGACTATCTCAAAATTTTTAAAAAGGGGGGAGGCTGAGAATGTAGCTCAGTGGTAGAGCACCTCTGGGTTCCATCCTCAGTACCCCCCACAAAAAGAAAAAGTTAAAAACAACAATGAAGAACAAGAAAAGAGCTTCTGTGGCATTACACACGCCCCCGTATATACATATTCATGATGAATACTTTTTCTTGTTGTAATTTTGATTCTTCAAATGAATCAAACTGCAGCTCTTTGTAGCTTGCTTTTGAAGCACACGGCCAATACACAATTAGGACATCACTTACAGGACACAACTGCCTTTAATCCACACTTTTATAGAAACTATTAAATATGATTTATTGAAACTGTAATTTTTCAAAATACATAGTGAAAGCACCATTAAGAAAGTAGATGGAAGCTGGGAAGGGTGGGGCTGACTGGTAGTCCCAGAGACTCAGGAGGCTGAAGTGGGAGGTTTACAAATTTGAGGCCAGCCTTTGCAATTCATTGAGACCCTGTCTCAAAACTAAAACTCAAAAACAAAACAAAAAGGGTGGGGTGGGGTGGGGTGGGGATCTTGGAATGTAGTTCTGTTATAGGAGTTCTGTTATTGCTTTTTTACTGCTTTGTAGCAATCTATGTGCTTATTTATTTAGTTTTGTACTGGGGATTGAATCCAGGGATGCTTTACCACTGAGCTACATCCCCCCCTTTTTTTTATTTTTAGCATTTCACTCAATTGATAAGTTGTTGAGGTTGGCCTTGAACTTACAATCCTGCCTCAGCCTCCTGAGTCACTAGGATTACAGGTGTGTGCCACATGATCAGTTCTCTCCAGCACTTTAAATTATTTAATCCTGGAAATGATTCATCACAATCTGGAATCACCAGCTTTCTCCATCCTAAATCTTGACAAGTCCTTCATAGAGTGACATGTTTTACTAATTTAATTTTAGCACATTATTTCCTTTCTCTGAAAGTCTGCCTAAGAAGGGAAGATGAAAGAGAAAATGAAGCTAACTGTCCAAAATATGTCATTAAGACCAAAGAAAAAAATGGTAGTAAGCTCATTTCTTGGCGTTTGCCTGAACACACTGATTTGGCTGACCTCCCTTAACCAAACAGTGAGATCTCTGACATCCTCTTGTTTTTTTGTGAGTGCTCAGCTAGATGCAGCCATATCTTTGGCTGTCCAGGTAGGTCATTACAGCACCACATTCCTGGCAACCACAAGGAGAGAACGCAACTTGTGATGCTGAGTCCCAGAAGACTTGTCCACAGCTCAATGTGGATTTGTCTGTGCTAATTATTCCCAACGGATTCTTCACTCATCAAAGTCATGGAGTCTAAAATAGATAAAAGTCATTTTTTTCCCCCTCCAAGAAACAAATAGAGAAAGCAAAAGACCACGCTGAAATCAGGTCTAAGGAGCACTTGGCTTAGCAGAGCAGCTGTTGGTAGGGCTGGGGGTGGAGGGAGTTAAGTCAATGATTCACTCACAACCACAGCAGAACTCGTCAAGGCAGGAGCATGTGCTGCATGTGTGGGGTTCCTGTTTCCTCAGAAAACATAATCAGGGGCTTCAGTTCTGGGTGGTCTACTTTGCCAATCTATGATGCCTGTCGTATTATCCTATCCCTCTTCCCTTTCCAATTTCCTCTCCCCCTTCCTCGTCACCCTCCCCTTCTCTCTCACCCTCCCCAATATCCCCTCTGCATGTATATTCTTTCCCATGTATAGCCCCATAAAGTCAAATTCAAGACTTGATTGTTAATTATATGAGAAAAAAACAAAACATCAGAGGTTATTGTTTTAACATAATTGAATTTTCAGGTCAGATGTTATCTTGAGAAAATCCCTAGACAAACCTCTGCTTTTAACCATTGAGTCAACAGCAGCTTAAGTGATGGTCTCTGTGCACCTAGAGATGGGATTAAAACCTGGGTCTCCCAACACCTAGACATTCCTTACCATCTGATTACAACAACATCTTAGCCATGTGTAAAATTTTGCACAGTACAAAGTACTTTCCCATATAAACTCAAACTAGGAATTAGACCAGCTGGCATTTATAACCCCTACAAATAATAAAGCTAGAAGAGTATCTTGCATTGGGTTATCTAACGATCAAGTAGCAGAGGCAAGGCTTCGACTCTGGAGTCTTGGGCCATCTGCTTTCCACTGTCTTCTTATGTACTCTCATATTTGTATTTAAAGGTCAAATAAATTCCATGCATGCACAAGTTTATGCATGTCAATGGAAATCATCTGGTTTATGTGTGACATCAGCAACATAAAATGATTTGGGAAAATTCTATTTGCTCACATTGCCAGTCTGGATACCTTGCCCAGTGCTCTGGCCAGCATGCCTAAAATCCCAGCAACTTGAGAGGCTGAGGCAGGAGGATGGCAAGTTCATGGTGAGCCTTGGAAATTTAGTGAGTCCCCCTCTCAAAATAAAAATTTTAAAAAGGGCTGAGGGTGTAGCTTGGTAGTAGAGCACCTGTGAGTTCAATCCCTAGGACCACAATAAATACATAATTTAGCGCTATGTATTCAGGGCCAAATTATCTCATTTGTTTTATAATCAATCTCATCCTGAAATTCAGGGCAGAAGCAACAAAGTAGCTATATTCTAGGGCAGAAAAGGACAATAAAATAAATGCATGAGAAGTTCAAGTTAGCACCAATAATTCCTGATGTCAGACCTGCTGAACTCACACATAAGCCCCTCCCTGGAGATCTACATCCTTTTTTTTTTTTTTTTTTTGGAATGGATGGAATCCAGGGGGTGCCTAACTACTGAGCCACATCCCCAGCCTGTTTTTCATTTTTTTATTTTGCGACAGTGTCTCACTGAGTTGCTGAGGCTGGCTTTGAACCAGTTTTGAAGCCATGACATCCACAATCTTGATGACACTTAAGTACTCTGATATATAGACACATACAGTTCCCTCCTGAAACACCTCTCAATTGCTTAACAGTTGGTTGGTGACATCTATAGAAAGCTGGAATTTATGAGAGAAAGAGAAGTTGATCAGTGCCTTGCTCACGGAAAGCCATTCAGTCAGTTAGGTGTGAAATATTTATTGCACACTTCCATATGTCTACCGTGCTAGACACGTACTGGACAAAGACAGCTTAAGACAGACTCACAACTTGGTCAAGATTCATGATCTGATGGAGCAGGCACTGGTATACACGTCAGTCTTCCCTCCTAGTAATGAGGTCTTTGGAGGCAAAGAGGGAGTCCACCCTTTTTCTGCTCACAAGGCACCTACCTCATGATTTCTACCAAGAAGTCATTTATTAAAGGAATGAGAAAGTTGGACTTTGAGTCAATGATTGCAGTGAGTATGTTTTTCAAAAATGAAGAAAGAATCCAGGGTTATACAAAAGAGAAAAAAAAACTCAGTATTGTTCCCACTTCAGAAGAGCCTGGGTTTAAGTCTTATGGGGAATTGTAGGAGTGTTTTGTTTTTCTGTTTTAATCTTTTGTGTTCACTTATTGCCTTTTATTATTTATTTAGGGTCTTGTCCTCTCAAACTTCAAGACATCGATAACTGAGCATTAAATCACACACAGATTGCATGAAACAAAGCCAGCCCAAGAGATCAGGCCAACCATCGTCCCATCCCTCAAAACACAGGTACTGGGGGCTTTTCCTTCCATGCCAAGAAGCTCACCCTCTATTTCCCAGTACTCAGTAGTTCAGGCTTTGTTTGTTTGTTTGTTTGTGTTTCTCTTTGGTTTGCACATGGAACATTCCATTCAGTGCTCAGTCTTTTGTTTCTTTTCTTCCTTTTTTTTTTTTTTTTTTTTTTTGGTACTGGAGATTGAACCCAGAGGAGCTTTACCACTGTGCCACATCACATCCTCAGCCATCTTTATTTTTTATTTTGAGACAGGGTCTTGTTAAATTGCTTAGAGCCTCATTAAGTTGCTGAGGCTAGCCTCAAACTTATGATCCTCCTACCTCAACCTCCCATCCTCCACCTCGTCAATGTATTATGTTTGAGTGCCACCATACCCAGCAGTAACTACACCAGGCAGTATCAGAACACAGGTGATTCCAAGGGACAGGAGGGCAGCTATTGTGTAGACCCATGCCATATTAAAGAGAAGTCTGGCTTCTATGGCTCCTTTCCTTTTTGAGTAGTTTGTTGTGTTCATTTAAATAGCACTAGTCTCAAAGAAACTTCAGTGGGCATAAAGCAAAAATTTTAAAGTTTTTATTTATTCATTTATTTTTTTGCCACATTCACATATAGCAAAATGTTTGCATAGCTTTGCAAATCTAGGCCCTGCCTTAGAAGTCCCACCCAGCCCACCCACCCTCACATACTTCAACTACAATTCTCAAAGCCTTGTCCCCTTCAAGCTTTCTTGGAAGAGGGAGGGCACACAATAGTGAAGAGTTTGGGAGAGAAGGCTGTGGAAAGATACTTTGGTTTAGGAAACCTTACAGCAAAATAATGAACACATGCAGCCTAGCTGAACCTGGACCTCCACTATGTTACACATTATTTGATAAGAACAGAGACTACACTTGCTATTGGCCAAAAGAAGCTTGTCATTTGAGAACTGAAATGGAACATACCCCCCTGCCGTGGGTAGACACAATCTGACACCAAATTGACCAGTGAATTGACCAGTGAATGGGATGAATGTGAATCAGTAGAAGTGGTGGAGGGAGGTGGAAGAGTATGGAACTTGAACTTAAAGATCATACCAGACTGTAACAGACTCCACTTTATGCTGTGAATAGAGCCCTACTGCTCT
The DNA here is from genome assembly GCF_964194105.1 of Spermophilus citellus. Lineage (NCBI taxonomy): Eukaryota > Metazoa > Chordata > Mammalia > Rodentia > Sciuridae > Spermophilus > Spermophilus citellus. The sequence goes on along the minus strand of NC_138198.1, from coordinate 80,264,898 downwards.
GCCATTACGATTTATTTTTTTAATATTTTTTTAGTTGTAGATGGACACAATATCTTTTATTTATTTAGTGCTGAGGATTGAACCCAGTGCCTCACACATGCAAGGCAAGCGCGTAACCACTGAGCCAGAACCCCAGCCCCATTACAACAACTTGGTTTGTTTGTTTGTTTGTTTTTTAAGAGAGAGAGAGAGAATTTTTTTTAATATCTCGGTTAATATCTCGGCGGACACAACATCTTTGTTTGTATGTGGTGCTGAGGATCGAACCCGGGCCGCATGCATGCCAGGCGAGCGCGCTACCACTTGAGCCACATCCCCAGCCCAACAACTTGTTTTTAAAACGTTTCTTTCTCTTCCTCTCCCTCCCCTTCCGTAATCACCCCAGCCCTAATCTCAGGGGAAACAGAATTACCTTTCTTCCCCTAACCCTGACAGAGTTATCTGTCTTGAGCACAACCCCACCACAGGAACAAAGTAATTCAGACTTCAGAGGATGGCACCAGAAGATCTTAGAAATGACTGTTTCCCAAATTAATAAGTGAATTACAACCCCAGAGAAAACAGGAAATACAGCCTTTCAATCATCTCTTTAAAAAAGCCCTCTTCTCCCTGATAGGGAGACTCACAGCCTCTGGGACAGGAGCCCCCTGTGTTTCTCTTTCGCTAGCAAAGCAATAAAATTTCTTTTTCCTTTTTCTCAAAACCATGTCCTCATTATTGAGTTGGCCTCTGGGACAAGGATCAAGCTTTCAGTAATAAGACAAGCACTCTATACTGAGTTATACCCCCAGCTCAGATCCTACTTTCTTGATGAACTAACTCTCTTTCTATCTGTGTGAGTTTGCGTGAACTGCAAAATCTCTCTTGGTGTCAGTGACCTTGTCTATTTTCTTTTGCAGTACTAGGGGTGGAACTCAGGGTGCTTTGACCACTGAGTGCATCCCTAACCCTTCTTATTTTCTATTTTGAGACAGGGTCTCACTTAGTTGCTGAGGCTGGCTGGCCTCAAACTTGTGATCCTCCTGCCTCTGTCTCCCAAGTGGCTGGGATTATAGGCATGCACCTCCGCTCCCAGCTCCATGACCTTGTCTGTCTCATGAAGTTGGACTATCTCAACTTTGAGGTCTTTTCCTGGGAAGGAAGAAAAATTCTTTTGCACATTTCATTGGAAAGGTGTTGAGGGAAGATAGCATAAGCAAAGAGGAAAGAGTCTGTTTAAGGGACAAAGAGCTTGCTCATTGACATAAACAATGAAATACCCAGGGACTATGAATCACGTCCAGGAAACCAGAGAAGACAAGAGAAAGGTCTAATATTTAGGGATTGAGATAATTAGCTGCAGAGCATGTCAGGGTGGTGGGCCAGGAGTTGAAGTATGTTCAAGGGCAAGTTCTTGGCTTTATGTAACATAAGAGGCGGGAAAAAGGAATGGATGGGATACAGATTTTAATTTCAGACTTCCAAGATGTTATTATAAACAACTGGAGAGAAGGTTGTTTTAAATCGTGTTTAATGGGAGTATTCATTCGTTGGCAGTGACCGGCACTTCCTATAAATACCACTTACATCTCATGGAACGGAGCTGTAACATGTGATGTGTAAGGAGAAGAGGTGAAGAGAGAGAGCGGTGAGGGAAACTTGGAGCCTGAGCACTTGGCATGAAAACTGGGGGAAATTGAGCTCCCCTTCTTTTATTCTCTTTGGAACTGATGGCAAACAATTGCCTTTTGAATGGCTGTGATCTCATTAATATACATTTTTGCTTTGCTTTGGGGTATTTAATGTGCTCTCCAGAGAGTAGTTCAAAGCAGTTAAAATAGCATTTGCCAATTTCTCCTTCTAATTAATACCAAGTGGTTTCATTCAAACCAAAGTTTCAAGCTGATTCTACATAAGCAAATTTAAGTGTCGAGACTTAAGCGCTAAGCAGAATTCGGGTTGTGCTTTGGAGCCAGGATGATCTAGGTTCCCATTCCTGCCCTATCTACTTGCTAGATGTGTGACCTTAGGAAAATTAGCTAATCTATCAGCATTTCAAATGTATCTTCTTTTTTTTTTTCCTTCAATACTGGGGGCTGAGTCTAGGGGCACTCTACCTCTGAGCTAGATCCCCAGCTCGTTTAATTTTTATTTCGAGAAAGGGTCTTGCTAAATGGCCCAGGCTGGCTTCAAATTTTCCATCTTCCTGCCTCAGCCTCTCTAGTCACCAGGATTACAGATGAAGTCACCACGTTTGACTGGAATATATCTTCTTTATTTTTAGTTTTTGGTACTGGGGATTGAATCCAGGGACACTTAACTACCGAGCCACATTCATAGCCCTTTTTATTTTTATTTATTTATTTTTGAGACAGGGTCTTGCCAAGTTGTGATAGCCTCATTAAATTGCTAAATCTGACGTTGAACTTTCTATCTTCCTGCCTCAGCCTCCTAAATTGCTGGGATTACAGGTGTGCGCCACTTCATCAGGCTGAAATGTATCTTCTTTATAATGAGAATTGTTAGGGTTATCAAATGAGATGAAACATGGGACACACCTAACAGAGTTCTTAACATACAGTAGAAATTCCACAAACATTAGCTAACCTTCTACCTTCACCTCCACCTCCATCTTTTCAAGGAGAAAAGCATGTAATTTGGGAAATCTGAATTATTAGCACTGAAGTTTATAATGGCCTCAGAACCAAGGATGCCCAGTTTCCCTCTTTTATTTTGTGTTGCTGAGCCTGGCTTTGAACTTGAGATCCTCCTGTCTCAGCCTCCCAAGCCACTGGGATTACAAGTGTGCAGCCCAGTACCTGGCTGCCATTGTCTGTTTATATGTCAGCCTCCCCATTGGTCTGTGTGTCCTGAGGACAGCATCATGGTACTTAATATGATGAGCACCCAACATTTGTTGAATGAAATAATAATAACCATACCTAAAATATTGAGTCTCACAGACAGGGTTTCACTGAATTGCTGAGGCTAGCCTCAAACTTATGATTCTCCTGCCTCAGTCCCTCAAGTTGCTAGGATTACAGGCATGTGCCAACATGTCTGGCAGCCCCAACTGTCCCTTTTTTATTGATACAAACCAATTCTCCCAGAAGTACTCTTTGAAGACCCCTCCAAATCTTTCCTTATTTCCCAATACCCAAAATATGTCACAGGATCATGTGACAACCTCTGGCCTAGAATGGTGGCCAGAGGCTGAGATTGTGTCTCTACCTGAGCCACACACCCAGTTCTTCAATGGCAGGGTATAATCTAAAATATAACGTATACGCACACAGGCACACACACACACACAGGTACACCCACATCCACATAAACCTGCCTTTGGGTGGGGTGGATATTTAAAATTGGGATATTACCAAGAAAAAATGGCAATTGATGTTGAAAAGACACCATAATATCCTTTATATCAATGGACAGAGCTACCTGGTGATGGTATGTATTTCATTTTGTCTTGGAATGTTGTTGCTTTCATATTCCCCCAGTGGATGTAATACATTTATGTAATTTTGGTTGGGTTCTGATCTACTGAGGCTCCAACTGTGGGAAACGTGTAGACCCGAGCAATAGCCCTAGTGCCAAGATGCTAGGCATATTTGGTTGCAAGTTGGACTTGACAGTATTCATAGAGTCAAAGCGTGAAGTGGAGAACCCCCAAGGATTAAGCATTACTGGATGACACCTATAAACACCAACATCTAATTGAGGAAAGGTCATGCTAACAGGTTTGCTCCTCCTATCTCCTGTGATAACGCTCCCATGACTTTTCCAGCAGGAGGGAAGATGAAGTGAGAGAAGATTTGAGAATGTACATGTTGGGAATACAGTTATATGAGCTATGATATGTTGTCAAATGCATTTCTCTAACTTGGAATTCTGCCTTGCCTCCACCTGACTGCGTGAAACAAATATAGTTTCCTAAGGGTCTTCATTGTCTATCCTCAATGCTCAGAAGATTCAAGCGTAGTACTGAAGAAAGGTATCCCAGAACTAGAAATAGATCTTTACTCCCCTCCTCAAAAATCTACAATGGAGCCCCCCACACCCAACTATTTAAAACCCAAACTCCCTAGTCTTACACTCCAGTGCAGCTGCATTTGGGTTCCAACAGTCCTTAGCAGACATTTTTACATACCCAGCATTCCAGGCAGCTTGGATACATGTGTGCTAATCTCCAGCCTCCTTAGCCCTGTACCTTCTGTTCTCCACCATGACAGCCCCAACATTTCTTCAGCTTTGAATGCCCCCCTCCATTATCCTTTATTCCATATCACAGCACACGGCCCCTTCTCCCCACAACTATTCCCTATGTCTCCCCTTGAAAGGATCTGTTGAGGGTATGCAAGGAAGGCAGGTCTACCCTATGCTATCTTCCTTTCATCATTGAAGATTAATTTTCTCAGAAGTAAGTGGGAAAATTAACTCCATGTATGTTTTGTATTTTGTTTTGTTTTCTGTGTGTGTGTGTGTGTGTGTGTGTGTGTACTAATAGTGATTGAACCTGGGGTGCTTTAACACTGAGCTACATCCCCAGTCTTTTTGAGAGAATTATTGGTTCTTTGTCTCAGTAACTTGAAGAATGGGATTCACAGGCACAAAGGGCAAAATAACAAGAATTTATCAAAGTAATAGAAAGAAGCAGAGCTCCCACAGCAGGGAGGAGGTCCCAGGACAGGGTTGCCAAAAGGTGTCTATTGTCTAGGGTTTTACATGATAAGATTAGAAGGGAATTGCACAGCCTTGAAGACCATAGGCTAAAGATTTTAAAGGAGTCAGTCTGCCGTGTGTAGTGGTGTGCCCGTGTAATCCCAGCAATTCAGGAGGCTGAGGCAGGAGGATTACAATTCAAGGACAGCCTCTGTAACTTAGCAAGATCCTAAGCAACTTAGTGAGACCATATCTCAAAATAAAAAAATAAACAGGGGCTTGGTGCATAGATAAAGGGTATTGTACTCTGGGTTCAATCCCTAGCTCCCCAGCACCAAAAAAGAAAAAGAAAAAGGAGTGGGTCTTTGAGTCTAGTCATACCAGGGCACCTAGTATTCATGTACATCCTGTCCAATCAGGATGTTGCCATGTGCCACTTAGCCTCAGTCACTGGGTCAGGGTTCTAACACATACTTTCAGGCTCCAATGGAGTCACAGGTCACCAGCTATTTGGCTGTCTAGGAATTTTGTGGTCAATGACAGAAATGCAGAAACTCCTAAGGATGGGCCCTTAACCCTGTCTGCCTAACATATTTCTATCTCTTGCTTTCAGTTTGGTTTTTTGTTGTTTTTGATTTTTCATTTCCAGACAGGGTCTTGCTAAATTGCTGAGAATGGCCTTGAACTTGCAATCCTCCTGCCTTAGCCCCAGGGATTACAGGCATGTGCCACCATGCCCAGTTAACTCCTTGTGCTTTGTTTATTTGTTTGGTACTGGGGATTGAATTCAGGGGCTCTCAACTACTATTGGGCCACTTCCCCAGCCCTATTTTGTATTTTATTTAGAGACTGGGTCTCAGTTGCTTAGCACCTCACCATCACTGAGGCTGGCTTTGAACTCTTGCTCCTCCTGCCTCAGTCTCCCAAGCTGTGAGGTTTACAGGCCTGCACCACAGCACTTTTGAAAATTCTGCTTAATCCCCAAAAAACAAAGGCCAAATGTTTTCTCCAATAAGTGGATGCTAATCCATAATAGGGTGGGGGGATGGGATGAGTGGAGGAAATTTGGAATTTGGATTTGGAGGGGGAATGGGAGTAGGAAAGATGGTGGAATTCCCTAGGTACATGTGTAATTGCACGAAGGGTGTGACCCTATTTCATGTACAACCAGAGAAGTGAAAAACTGTGCTCCATTTGTGTCCAATGAATCAAAGAACATTCTGCTATCGTGTATAACGGATGAGAACAAATGAATTTTTAAAATTCTGCTTTATGCTTGAGAAAATGTCTTGACAAGGAAGGTGTCTGTGAATCAGTGTAGTATTTAATCCATTGGAGCACATTCATAGTAGAGAGCAATAATTAAGATCCCAATTTATTTTATACTTTCTTTTACTTCAATATTTTTCTTTTACTTTCACAATCTTGAAAGGATTTACCTTCTCAGCTGCAGCCCCAAATGTCAGTATGTGGGGCTCAGGGCCATTTTAGGGGTAAAATATGAAGTGCTGATATGCATATCATGATTCATTAGAAAATGTTTTTCTCCCTTTCCTCATTTCATGGGCCCCCTTCTCTCTTTTCTATTTGAATTGGCCTGGAAACATGGTGTTTCTGCCAAATGAGTAAGTTGAAATGAGAACTTTTTTTTTTTTTTCAGCCAAAAGAGTGTCAGTGTTGAGCTAGGGGGAGACTGTTGATATGTGTCCCAGCAGACCCTATCACAAGAGGGTTTGAGGAAAATCCAGCATGAGTGAATGGGTTACCTGACAGTTTAACGTGCTTATAAGAATCTAAAAATGGGATGTCTTTTCAAAAGAAGTCAATGTAAGTCTAGATGCAGAATAATACAGTGATTCCAAAACTGTCTTAATTCTAAAATTTAGTCAAACATGTACACATAGCTACACACAGAGAAGCAGTCTGTCATGATTCTCCACATGGTCTGCAGAGGTCATTGTTAATGAGTTCCATAGGAAGGTAGTGAGACAGGCTTGTAACTATTTTGTCACACATTTAGACAGCCAAGTCCTGGACGTAGGTCCTGGCAGAAGCTTTTCTACTGACATCAATTAATCTCAAGAGTTTCTAGCAATTTTTGAATGTGTCTCAGCACCCAAAGGAGGCACTGAGCCCAGGAGCAATTTCACCAAGCAAATGCCTACTGTACTTCCTAACGGAGGCACCCCAGGAACTCACAGTGTTGGACTATCATTGCGTATGAGAAAATTAAGAAAGTGGCTGAGCTCTCAGCAAGCTGTTTGGGGCTGAGCAACTGGGATATCAGGGCATTAATGGGACCTGACCAGTTAATAGCAGTAGTGGGTGGTTCCAATCAGGAAAGTTGCAGAGCCCAGGGGTGGGGAGTGGGAGCTAAGACCCCTCTCTTTACTTCCCACTGCAGCTAGGGACAGCTCTCCAGGGTGAAGAGGACAGGACAGGCAAGGCAAAAATTGGACACAGGCTTCACCTGCCCCCTGTTCTCTCCTGTGTCATCTAGAGTAGCAGTCCAATGCAGGTGAAGGGAAAAAAAATATCAAGATTCCTGATTATTTATATTGTTTTAAAAAATATATAAAAAGAATTAAAATTTCCTAATAGCAAAGGACTATTGCCATTGGAACCCACATTTTAAGGGTTGCTAGGTTCACACATACTATGTTTACTGAGAAAAAAAATGGCATCCTTGTTGTTTACTTTTGGTACATTTCAAGGTTTTAAAGCTGTCTGCTATAGAATGTCTTTCTTGAGGTTGATTTTATTAAGAGCGTAGTGAGATAGATAAAAACTCAGAAAATCTTCCACGCCATTAGTTACAGGAGAGCAAACTATTTAAAAGAACAGTTTAACATAAAGATGAGGTACGTATTATTTTTACAAAATGACTTCAAATATACTGTGATGATTATAAGTATCAGTAATTTGCTACTCAACATGGTTTGACCCTGGCCTACTAAAAAGTTCACTCAAATTGTATCAACTGCCTAAATTTAAGAGCTAAAACAACAAAATTTTTAGAAGAAAGCACGGGTGATACTTCAACCGCGTTAAAAACTTTTGTACATCAAAGGACACTATCAACAGAATGAAAAGGCAGCTCACAGAATGGGAGAAAATATTTGCAAATCATATGTCTCATAAGGGATTAATATCCTGAACATATAGGGCTGGGGATGTGGCTCAAGCGGTAGCGCGCTCGCCTGGCATGCGTGCGACCCGGGTTCGATCCTCAGCACCACATACCAACAAAGATGTTGTGTCTGCCGAGAAGTAAAAAATAAATATTAAAAATTCAAAAAAAAAATATCCTGAACATATAAAGAACTCCTACAACTCAACACCAATAACCGAAAAAAAAAAATTTTAATAGACAAAGGTAAATATGGTAGTGCACATATGTAAACCCAGCAGCTCAGGAGGCTGAGTGTTTTAGTCAGCTTTTTTGCTGCTGTGACTAAAAGAACTGACCAGCACAGTTGTAGAGAAGGAAAAGTTTATTTAAGGGCTCACGGTTTCAGAGACATCCATAGTCAGCCATTTCCATTCCTCCAGGCTCGAGGTGAGGCTTAACATTATGGCAGAAGAGTGTGGCAGAGGGAAGCAGCTCACATGATGGTTAGAAAGCAGAGAGAGAAAAAGTCTACTCTCCAGATACAAAATATATGCCCCATAGCCATGCCCCAAATGAACCCTTCCTCCAGCCACAACCCACCTGCCTCCAGTTACCACTCAGTTAATCCCAACAGTCATTAATTCACTGATTATGTTAAGGGTATAACCCGATCATTTCTCTTCCAAACCTTCTTGCATTGTCTTACAATGAGCTTTTGAGGGACACCTCACATCCAAACCATAACACTGAGACAAGAAGATCACAAATTCAAGCAAGGACAGCCTCAGTAACTTAGCGAGGCCCTAAGCAATTTAGCAAGACCCTGTCTCTAAATAAAATATAAAAAGAGTTGGGGATGTGGCTCAGTGGTTAAGTGCCCCTGGGTTCAATCCCCAGTACCAAAAAAAAAAAAAAAAAAAAATAGCAAAAGTCTTGAAAAAGTATTTCTCCAACGACATACAAATGGTCAATAAACATGTGAAGAGATTTTTCAGCATTACTAGTTATCAGAAAAATGTAAATCAAATCCACCATGAGGCCTTAGCACTATCTTAAAAGGCAGGTGAAGGAAAAAGCAAATGCTCACCTTGAAAGAAGAAAGATCAGGCATAGTTCTGAGTAAACTGCTATGTTCTCCATGCATGGAAAAATAAGGAGTACTGAAGGCTGCAGATCATGGTACAAGTTATTGACTATATGCTATCTATTGACTATATGCTATCTATCTTTTCATTGCTGTGACAAAGCTACTGACCAGAACAACTCAGAGGAGGGAAAGTTTATTTGGGGCTCACTGTTTCAGAAATCTCAGTCCACAGATGGCTGATTCCATTGCTCTGGCCCCAAGTGAGGCAGCACATCATGGGGGAAGGGTCCAGCAGAGGAAGGCTGTCCAGCATCTGGTGGGGTCTGGAAGCAGAGTAGTGGTGGGGGAAGGGGCCATATGGAAGATGCATCTTTCCAAGTGACCCATCTCTTCCAGTCATGTCCCACCTACCTACAGTAACCACTCAGTCCATTCAGACTAGGATGGACTGATTAGATTACAGCTCTCCCAACCTAATCATTGCATCTCTGAACATTCCTGCATTGATACAGGAGCTTTTGGGGACGTTCATATCCAAACCATAGCACTACTGTTTAGAATTTGTCTCTCAATGGATCTAGAACTTTCATCCCCATCCAATCCCCAAGACCACCTCTGCAACACTTGTACAACAGTTCTGTTTGTCTTCTGTGCCCTGGACCTGAAGCATTTTGGACTACTGTGCAAAGTGTGGCCAAGTACATACAAGAAACCACCTCTGCTAGGTGCAGGGTACACTTCTATAATCCCAGCTATTTGGGAGGGAAGATCACAAGTTCAATGCTAGACAAAACAATTTAGCAACACCCTGTCTCAAAACTTAAAAAGGATTGGGGATATAGCTTAGCAGTAGAGTGCTTGCCTGGTGTGTTCGAGATTCTGGAGTTGATTTGCAGCATTGGAAGAGGAAGGGAAGGAGGAAGAAGAAGGAGGAGGAGGAAGAGGACAAGGAGGAGGAGGAAGAAGAAGATAAAGGAGATGATGATGATTCTAGCACATGCTGCAACATGTACTGAATCTTGCAGACATTATGCTAAGTGAAATAAGCCAGTTATAAAAGGACAAATGGAAATGAATCCACTTATTTCAAGTACCTGGAGTAGTCAAATTCCTAGAGACAGAAAGAAGAATACTGTGGAGACAGACTGTGAAGAGAAGGGAATAGGGGTTGAAGATTTAGTTCAGTGGTAGTTTGCTTGCCTTGCACACATGAAGCTCTGGGCTCTAATCCTTAGCACCACCACCACCAAAAAGAAGAAAAGATAGAATTGTTACTTAATGAGTGCATATTTGGGGGATTGGTAAAATGAAAATATTCTAGCGGGATTGTGGTGATGGTTGCACGTATGTGTCTCAACATGGCTGAACTAGACATGAAAAGATGATTAAAATTCTAACTTTTATGTAATGTATATTTTGCCACAATAAAAAATATATGACTGGAGTGTAGCTCAGTGGTAGAGTGCTTGCCCTGGTTTCAATCCTCAGCATGGTCAAAAAAAATTTTTTTTTCAATTATATAAAGAATAAACTACCAAGGGAAAAAAAAAAGACTGGAAGTAAAGAAAAAATGCCTGGCTCAACAAATGTTCTTACTATTACTTCAAAATAGAGGTATAGTTCAGATATGAGGTATTCCCCAAGAGCTCATGTGTGAGGCAATGCGAGAATGTTCAGAGATGAAATGATGAGATTGTGAGTGCTACAACCTAATCAGTGGATTAATCCACTGATATGAATTAACTGGGTGGTAGCTAGAGGCAGGCATGGTGTGACTGGACGAAGTAGGTACCCAGAGGATGTGCTTTGGGGGTTTATATTTTGTCCCTAGTGAGTAGAACTCTTTCTGCCTCCTGGTTGCCATATTATGAGCTGCTTTCTTCCGCCATGATGTTCTGCTTGACCTCAGGCCCAGAGCGTGGGTTAAACTTCTGAACCTGTAAGCCATAATAAACTTTTCCTCCTCTACATTGTTCTTGTCAGGTCTTTGGGGCACAGCAAATTAAAGCTAATGAAATCAAGGTGATGTGTTCACAATAAATGAGAAAGTATATATTGTCTGAGCAAAATTAGTGCTATGGAGACTGCATTATGAACCTGGAGGTCTGGAAGTATTTCCATGGATATGGAATTCTGTTTTCCAAAATTGTATGTGTCATCTATAAAAACTCTGATCTCTATATATTTTTCAAACTTGGTAATATAATTTCTAACTTATTTTTTATTTATTTTTAAAATTTTATTTTGTTATATATAACAGCAGAATGCATTACAATTCATACTACACATATAGAGCACAATTTTTCATATCTCTGGATGTACACTCAAACTTCTTTTTTAAAGTATCTATTTTAAGAGTTTGAGTAGTTATTTTTCTTTTCTTTTTTGTATCAGGGATTGAACCCAGGGATGCTTAACCACTGAGCCACACCCCCAGCCCTTCTTATTTTTTATTTAGAGACAGGATTTCACTGAATTGCTGAGACTGGTTTTGAACATGCAATCCTCTGACTCAGCCTCCCAAGCTGCTATAATTTTAAAGGCAAGTGCTACTACACCTGGTGACTCCTTGGATTGGTTTTGAATCCACAATACAGAAATTAATTTGCAAATACCAACTGGTCAACATCACAGAATATTTTAGTTTACCAGGTAAATTTGAACAAAAATACTTACCATAACTGATGGGTACCTTTAAAAAATAGATATCATGTTTTAGAAAGTTTAACCCTTGTCAAAATTCTTCTCTTTGATTCTATGTAAGAAATCTTTTTTTTATGTTGTCCATTAAAAAAAGAAAAAAATAACAATACAAGGATCTGGACATAGTAGCATATGCCTATAATCCCAGGTATCAGAAAGTTAAGGCAGAGGATCTCAAGTTGGAGGCCAACCCTGGCAACTTAGTGATACCCTGTCTCAAAATAAAAAATAAAAAGGGCTGGGAATGTAGCTCAGTGGTAGAACACCCTTGGGTTCAATCCCCAGTACCAAAAATAATAATAATAATAATAAAATAAAATAAAATAATTTTAAAAAAGAATTTGTATACATCTGGTTTAAGGACATTACCAACACACCATAACAGAGATGAAGCCAGAATGTCCAGGTCCAGGCTACAGATCTACTGCCCACTAGCTGAATGATGATGAACATGTCACTTTGCTTCTCTGAGCCCCATTTTTCTCATCCATGAAATGGGGAGAGTCATACTACCCCCTGCTTAGACTAATTATGTTGGTCAAATGAAATCCTGAAAGTGAAAGACTTCACAAATGATAAAATGCCCCGTAAACGTTAAGTAGGAATTCAGACTAATAACCACTGAAATCCAAGGTCAGAAAAGGCACAAAGTGGAGAATGGATTATTCACTGACATAACGTGGGACTTTAAAATATCACCCCTAAGTTCCCCCTGGACACTTGAAGTGGCTGGAGTCAGGCCTGGCACCTCTCCAGGTCCATTGGGGCCTTATCAACTGCTGAGGTCGGGGGGTCACTAAGGCCTGGAAGCTGGGCTTCAGAGTTTATCTTTGGGTTCCAAATTTTAATCAGTTCATTCAGGAGTGTTGGAGCCTGTGGAATGTTCACACTAACCAGACTCCAGAAAACTGACTTCGGATCTCGTAACACACCTCTCCATTGCAATCCCCAACGTATTTGCCATGGAGAATGTAATACTTGGCTCCTCAGCGGGGCGCCCCTTTATAAGTTTGCTCGCAGAGTAGAGGATCAGAAAGCAGCCAAGATCTTCCTTCAACTGGGTGCTCTGTTGTCTCCCAGGATCAACCTGTTGTAAGAATCAGAGACTTCCCTTTCCAGGTTCCCTGGAGACCCACCTCTCTCAGTTACCATGACAACACTCCCCTTCTCCATACCATCCAGTCTTCACTGTGGGTGACAAAACATTAACAGAGATGGTGCCTGCTCTGTCAGATATCTGTACAGGCATGCTAATCTCATCAGAAGTGGCTAGAAACCCACAGCAAGGGCCCTTTCCTTCTGAAAAGGCTCAGACCTCTGGACCCGTGGGGGTGAATTTCAATAGCTTCAGCCTCCGAAGCTATGGCTGTTGTAGAGGTTGACTTTGGAAAGGAAAAAGAAAAAGATGCTTGGAGGGTGGTATTTTCTTCACTTGGGTGTCATATCCTCTGTTGACCTTCCTTTCCAGATGTGTCCCATCCTAAATCTCCGAGTCTTTCTTTAGGCTGTTTGTGTTTCCTCCACAATAAGGAAGCGAGGATGATCATGTGGTGCACTTGGGCCTTCTGTTTCCCCCCACACACACTGAATCTTCAGAGATTTGAGCCTGAAACCCTCTACAGAGACTTCCTGCCCAGTGACTCCCTGTGTAAATAAAAACATCACATCCAGATCCAAACAGAAAGCACAAACATCTCCTGTAGCACAGTTCTACCATTCATTCCTCTTGGAATGCTCTTTACATATCCCCATAAGAAACTGGGTACCCTAATCTGGGATGATTAAGATTCTTTTGAGATTCTTATCACATAAGGTTTGGAGCAAAGTTTAGCCTAAAAAAAAATTGTTGGTGCTGCAGAAAACACAATCATCTCTTTCATCTAAATGTTTTGAAAAGAAAAGCTACAGAAGTTATAGATTCCACTGTCAGAAGGAGACTCCTTTGATAGAGGAATGTTTTTAATTATTTAAATACTTTCACAGCGAGCGCTCACTGTGGGGCTGGTTTCTAAAAGTATTACTGGAGTCTCCCCGCAGGTAACCATGTAACTTTGTCAAAGCTATTGATTAAACAACCTGGCATGAGGTAGAGTGTCAGCATGTGGGTGTGCATCCCACATGAACAAGCGGCGCTGGGTATTAGCAGTCACTGGTTTGCTCTGCTTTATTTTCTTTTGCTTCTGAGTAAATTGAAGCCTGACTACATCCTACCCCACCTCAGACTCCCAGGATTGAGGTAAACATACATAATCCAAGCCACAAACCTCTGCTGGCTTTTTATCTTTTAAAGACTAAGATCAAACACAAAGGAATATTTTCCAATCCATTAGCAATCAGAAGGAGCCTTGAGACTCCATGAAAATAGAATTCACTATTTCCTCTGCCTTTTGGGAAAACATTTTCACATATAGAAGAATCTTTTTTTTTTTTTTTTTTACTCCTCTCATTAAAAAATAAGCACTGAAAGTCTTTATAAGGTCAAAGTTGAACTGGCCAAACCACTAAGCAATTCCTTTTAACTTAGACACTAGATAAGGACACAAATCATTTTCTTTCTTCTTTTCTCCTTCCCCCCTCTTCCTTTCTTGCCAAAAATATTTAGCACCTACTACATGCAAACCTTATATTAAATACCTGGGATTCAAAGATAAATAAAAGGGGTCTCTCCCTTCAGATCCACCGTCTATAGAGAAAGGCAAACAAGTCAATCCCTTATCCATTCACCCAACCACTAGCTGTTGAGTGCCTACTATGTGTGTCTTGCATTGTAACTACAATAAAACCCTCAGGTACCTTGGAATGTCAGTGCATGCTGATGCTTCCCAAGATAAAAATAAGGAGATGGCAGATTCATGTTTCCAGTGTCTCTACTTACCTGTGTATTTAAAATGTATAGTGATGCCAGGTGTGGTGGCCCACACCTGTAATCCCAGCCACTCAGAAGGCTGAGGCAAGAGGGTCATAAATTTAAGTCCAACCTCAGCAACATTGGAGACCCTGCCTCAAAATAAAAAATCAAACGGGTTGGCAAAACTGTACCATAAGTTCTTACATAGTCCTTACCATAAACCAGGAACTTCACAAAAGTTAACTCATTTAATCTTCAGTCTGTTTGAGGCACTAGTATTTTGTATGTGAAGAAACCAAGGCACAAAGAAATTAAGGAAATGTGTCTAAGGACACATGGCTAGTAAGCAGCAGAGTTGGACTTTGAACCTGAAAGGTGGTTCATCTGAGTCTTAGACCCCTTCCTTCCTTCCTTCCTTCCTTCCTTCCTTCCTTCCTTCCTTCCTTCCTTCCTTCCTTCCTTCCTTTTTTGATACTGAAGATTGAACCTTGGGATACTATACCATTGATCTATATCCCCAGCCCTTTTTATTTTTCATTTTTAGGCAGGTTCTCTCTAAGTGGTCCAGGCTGACCTCCAACTTGAGATCCTCCTGCCTCAACCTCCCAAATCGCTGGGATTCCAGGTGGTGCACCACCATGCCCAGCAGTTCTTTCTTCTTGATGTTGCTTTTCCCACTTCCAGCTAACATTCCTTCAATTTTTATAAGTAGAGTATATTGTTTGCAGATCCAAACTTTGATGTGGTTGAGTACACACACACACACACACACACACACACACACACACACACACACATATGTGAGGAGGGAAATGGTTAGCCCAAATTTCAGGATAAAGAAAACAGGAGTAGAAAAAGCAAACAAAGGACTTCAATGATATTGGTTAGGACTAGGGATGCAGCTCAGCGGTACAGTGTTTGCCTAGGATGCTCAAGGCCTTGGGTTCAATCCTCAGTAGTACAAAAAAGAGACTGGTTAATGTTCTCTGGTTTTGGAGCTCAATCGTGGTTACATTAAGTGTTTGCCCTAATATTTTTAGTTCTGCTATTATTGGAGATATATATATATATATTTATTTATTTATGTTTATATATACATGTGTGTGTGTGTGTGTGTGTGTGTGTGTGTGTGTGTGTATAGTATATTTATTTTTGTTTTTCATTGTAATTCAAGTGTTTATTCAGAGTGTTTGCCTAGCATGTGGGAGATTGGGGTTCAATACCTAGCACCCTTCAAAATAAATAAATGCTTTCATATAAGGCTGAGGAAGGGGACTTCAGATTGGCACAAGAATCAAAAAAATTTTTTTCCCTTGCAGTACTAGGAATCAAAACCCAGGGCCTAGCATATACTAGGCAAATGTCATACCACTGAGCTGCATCCCCAGCCCTTTTTTTATTTTATTTTGAGACAGGGTCTCACTAAATTACTCAAATTGGCCTAAAGTTTGCAATCCTCCTCCCTCAGTTTTCAAAGTAGCTGAGATAACAGGTGTGTGCCACCATACCTAGCTGTAAATCAAATCTTTCTTATTGCCACACAATGAAATATTTGCAGATGAAAGGCCTGGCATTAGCTTCAAAATAATCTGGGAAGGGAAGGAGTGATGAAAAATATTGACTGTGTCTTAGTAGTAGTTGAAATGGGGTGGCAGGTCCATGGGGATTCATTTATACCATTTTCCCTACTATTTGTGTGTATATAAGGATGTTGGAGAGGAAAGAGGTGTAGGACTTGAGAAATCTCTCTCTCTCTCTCTCTCTCTCTCTCTCTCTCTCTCTCTCACTCACACACACACACACACACAAAAAAAAAAAACAGAACTGAAAACAACTGAGAACTGAGAGTATTTACTGATTATCCGAATGTTAAGCACTCCTTTTTATAAAGAATAAACCCCCCGAAAAACAAATGCTGAATGTTTTTTCTGATATAAGGATGCTGATTCATAATGGGGATGGGGTGGGAACATGGGAGGAACAGCAAACTTTAGATAAGGCAAAGGCAGGGAGGGGAAGGGGAACATAGGGGTAGAAAAGAAGGTGGAATGAGACAGACATCATTTCCCTAAGTACATGTATGAAAACACAAATGGTGTGACTCTATTTTGTGTTCAACCAGAAACATGAAAAATTGCGCTCTATTTGTGCAATACGAATTGAAATGCATTCTGCTGTCATATATAACTAATCAGAATAAATAAAAATTGAAAAATTAAAAAATAAACCATAGCCAGGTGTGTTAGCAGCATGCCTGTAACCCAGACAACTAGGGAGGCTGAGACAGGAGGATTGCAAGTTCTAAGGCCAGCCTCAAGAACTCAGTGAGGCCCTAAGCAACTTAGTGAGACCTGTCTCAAATAAAAGGTCTGGCAATGTAGCTTGGTGGTTAAGTCCCTGGGTTCAATCCCTGATACCAAAACTAAACAAAACAAAAGAACAAAGCATAGAGCGCATTGAAAAGGAAAGGGGACCTGAACATTCTTCATGAACACTCTTCATGTTTGGGGAAGTTCACTGGCCAGAAGACACAGGTAGGCTGGGAGGAGAGGTGCAGGAGGAGGTGAGATCAGGAAGGCTCTCTGTGCTGCACAAGGCTCTGCCCCTTCTGCTGTTCCTGCTGCAGACCTTCTAGGCCCAGGCCCACTCCGACTCCCACCCCTCCTCTTCACAGGTCCTCATCCTGTGCTCAGCCAACACAGCACCTGCAGCTCTGAACTTCCTGTTCACTTTCTTGCTTCTGCTCCATTGTTATTCCCCACCTAAGCCTTCTGCTCTTCCCCACGCCCCTCCTCCTGGGCAATGATAACCATCTGCCAGATTGGGTTCACCTGGTGCCCCCTCCAGAGAGGAGTCTCCCTGACTCCAAAGCCAAGGGGGGCCCTTCCTCCTGAGTCAACAGGCATGGTCCTCCGCACTGTAATCATGTGTAACCGGCTTTGCTCTTTCCATTCTGGAGTGTCCCTCTGCTAGGTACTGGAGACCCTTCTATAGGAATCTGAAGATGAGTTTTCAGCTCTAACTTTTGGAGTGACTCATCAGAGACAGAAAATGTCAGTGCTTCCAACTGTGAAAGACCTTTATTTTTTTTTTAAATATTTGTAAATTTTTTTATTTGCAATGCTGAGGATTAAACCTAGGGCCTCATGCATGCTGGGCAAGTGCTCTGCAGCTGAGTTACACCCCCAGTCCTTCTTTTATCTTATATCTCTATGACCACCATTATACATAGAGAAATAGTCTCAAAAAAGCACATGTTTGATATTTCAAAGAAAGCATTGGAGAGATGATTATTTGCATATGGGAATACAGTTGAATTCTACCTTTGTTCTTCTTGATTTTCTGTTATTCTATGTTGCTAGAATTTAGATGGAGTCAGCCTAGAGAAGTTTTTGCAGAAATAAAGGACAGCAGTTGATGATGCCTTCCACTTCTATGTGCTTGTCCCCCTACTTCTTATTAAATGACTTCTTACCAACACCTACCATCTGCAAAGCCAGGCCAACCCCCAAGTGACTGATGAACTCATAGATGAAGATGGAGATGGGAGAAAAAGTATTGATTTTTAGAAAGTTGCCATTTACTAATGCCCTTTTTACAAGGAATAAGAGATCTGGATCACTAATCCCCAAGCAACAAAGCAAACTCAATTATTTCATGAAATCTATGCTAAAATAAAGCAGGATGCATTTGGACTTGTCAGGTTCTCTGCTCCATTTTATAGCTCTCACGTTTATTAATCCTGGGAGAAGAAAAATTCCAGCTAGCTGCAGCCAAACTCAGCAGTTTAAGCATCTGTCACATCCATGATATCTGTTTTTATTTAGTAACGTCATATACTTTTATCCAGCACTGTTCTATTTCGTATATGACACTTGAGTCCACGTGCAATGCTTTGGATCCTAGCTCTGATATGGGGGGCAATCACTTTAATTTATGAGTGATCCCAATTGTCACTTCCCCCGAATAGCAATGGAATTTTTCAATATCCTCAGAATAAATCCCTCCCCTGGAGCAGTAAACATAATATGACAGTGTGTCAACCACAGATTTGTTTCCAGATTATTTACTTACAATTCAACAACAGCCCAGGCCCGCAGAATGCCCTGTCAGCAAAAGCTTCATTGTTTGAAGGAGCCCGGAGAAACAGGGAAACGGCCAAGGTTTCAGAATCCGAAGAATGCAGTTTTCCTAAATACCTCAGGATTACAAGATGCTATAGAACTAATAAATTTGCTCCTTATAATAGTCCAGAAGGAATCCTTAACTATTCCTACATGTTTGAAAGCTTAGGTTATTGATGGGGAGAGAGAATGTACTTTGTCTCTTGGATTCACATAATGAGTATCAAGGGTAAAATTTTTCCCCTCTTCTTTCTCTATGGTTTTGAAAGGACAAATTTCAGAGGTAGGTCACCTGTTGGGAGACAAGGAACTAATGATAAAATTAAGAGAAACTATCTGCAAGAGACACATCCAATGCAATGTGGGGTTTTTTGTTGTTGTTGTTGTTGTTATTTTTTGATCCCAGGGATTGAAACCAAGGGCACTTACTCACTGAGCCACATCCCCAGCCCTTTTTATTTTTTATTTTGAGACTGGATCTCAGTAGATTGCTTACAGCCTCACTAAGCTGTTGAGGCTGGCTTTGAACCTGCAATCCTCCTGCCTCAGCCTCCAGAGCAGCTGGGATTACAGACATGTGCTACCATGCCTAGCTTGATGCAATGTTTTAAGCAGGAAATATCTACCAGATTCTGACCACCATTTCCCAAAATGGTGTGTTGGACAATTTCACTCACCTATGGGGTGCTCTGCAGGTGTGACTGGACATATAGTAACAAAATAGAACTGACTGTTCTTCATCTGGTTTACTGTTTATGTATAGGCAGTAACCAAATGTGACCTAAATCTACATCTTATTTTAAGCATTTTAAAGCACTTTTCCCATCTGCAATCTTTTTTTTTTTTTTGAGGTATATCCCCAGCCCTGCAATTTTCTTTTTCTCATTACCACCCAGAGAAAGAAGTTACGGCTATAACCATTTTACAAATAAGGAAATTGAGGCACAGGAGACTTTCACGTGTTTCTTCAATTCACATAGAAAATGAGTGGCCTCAGCCGGGTTTGGTGGCCTTAACCTGCCTTCCCAGCCAACTCGGAAGGCTGAAGCAGGAAGGATCACTTGTGCCCTGGAGTTTGAGGCCAGCCTAGGCAACATAGTGAGACTCTGAGCAAAACAAACAAAAAATATCTTGTAGTTCAGTGGTTACTACTTCCATCCATGACATATTTAAATGTGCAAACTCAAATTTGTCTAAATAAGAAAAGTGTGCACAAGAAGACTCAGCAGTAGCCAGTTTCAATGGTGCACACCTGTAATCCCAACAACTTGGGAGGCTAGGGCAGAAGGACTGCAAGTTTAAAGGCAGCTTCAGCAATTTAGCAATTGAGCCAGACCCTGTCAAAATAAAAAATAAAAAAAGGGCTGGGCATTATGAAGTCAAACAACAACAAGTGCTGGCGAGGATGTGGGGAAAAGGGTACCCTTGTACATTGCTGGTGGGACTGCAAATTGGTGCGGCCAATTTGGAAAGCAGTATGGAGATTTCTTGGAAAGCTGGGAATGGAACCACCATTTGACCCAGCTATCGCCCTTCTCGGACTATTCCCTGAGGACCTTAAAAGAGCGTACTATAGGGACACTGCCACATCAATGATCATAGCAGCACAATTCACAATAGCTAGACTGTGGAACCAACCTAGATGCCCTTCAATAGATGAATAGATAAAAAAGCACTAAAAAATGACAAAATCATGGAATTTGCAGGGAAACGGATGGCATTAGAGCAGATTATGCTAAGTGAAGCTAGCCAATCCTTAAAAAACAAATGCCAAATATCTTCTTTGATATAAGGAGAGCAACTAAGAACAGAGCAGGGAGGAAGAGCATGAGGAAAAGATTAACATTAAACAGAGACGAGTGGTGGGAGGGAAAGGGAGAGAGAAGGGAAATTGTATGGAAATGGAAGGAGACCCTCAATGTTACACAAAATTACATGTAAGAGGTTGTGAGGGGAAAGGGGGGGAAAAACAAGGGAGAGAATTGAACAACAGCAGATGAGGTAGAGAGGGAAGATGGGAGAGGAGGGGAGGGGGGATAGTAGGGGATAGGAAAGGTAGCAGAATACAACAGTCACTAATATGGCATTATGTAAAAATGTGAATGTGTAACGGATGTGATTCTGCAATTTGTATTTGGGGTAAAAATGGAAGTTCATAACCCACTTGAATCAAATGTATGAAAGATGATATGTCATGAGCTTTGTAATGTTTTGAACAACCAAGAAAAAAAAGGGGGCTGGGTATGTAACTCAGTAGTAAAGTACTTCTAGGTTTAACCCTCGGTATTACAAACTATTTTTAAAAAAAGCATTAACAGGGTTGTTAATGGACTTTTTAAGTAAGGGACTTTTAAGTGGGAGCAGTTAAAAAATTCACTTCTTTGCAATTTTTTTTCCAGTACTGGGGATTAAACTCAGAGGTGCTTTGCCACAGAGCTAATTCCTCAGCCCTTTCTATTTACTTGTTTTTTAATTTTGTGACAGACTCGTGCTAAATTGCAGAGGTTGGCCTTGAATTTGCAGTCCTCCTGCCTCAGCCTCCCAAGTTTCTGGAATTATAGGAGTGTGCCACTCTGCTAAGCCTCAACCTCTCTTGCAGCAAGAAGCAGTGATGTGTGCAACTTTTAGTTCATAGAAGGTTTGTTAGCCCCTCTCTTGGCCTGGCTTTCCCTGATAATAGAATCTGCTAAAGTTTAACTGAAGGTTTATTTGGGAAGTGATTCTAGGGAGCAGGAGTGACAAGGAAAGAGGGGGAGCCACTACCAGAGAGTAGAACTGAGTTGTCCACCTTTATACATGTCTAGTGCCAACCCAGCACCTTCTGATGGGCAGATTCGGAGGGGTGCTACTTCTCCTATAGTGTTGGGTTGCCCTTGCTGTGATATCAGAGAAACCCAAAAATGAAAGCAAGAGACTTGGGGCACAGGCCAAGGTGAGGCATCATCAGGTTGCAACTGTACCAAGTGGTGGAGCCTGTGCAGATCTGGTCATTACAGGGATGTCTAAGAGGGGCTGAGAGGATATTAAGTGGTGCCCAGAGGTCCATCTTCCTGTTAACTAAGATGCCTGAGGTGGTGAGTCTTCTCAGACCACATAAGCAGGACCAAACCAGGAGGGCTGGGACAATAATACTGGAGGAGTTTGATACCCTGGGATATCTGAGGAGCCAAATGAGTATGGACCGCACAGAATGAGAATTAATTTCATTTTATTTAAGCACCTGTTATTTTGGAAACTAAAATGAAAGCAAGTCTGATGATCATTAAGTTATCACCATCAAACCAGAGAGATTTAGTGAAGAGAGAGATTTAGTGAAGGTGTCAGTTTACAGTAAAGCCAAGGTCCCTTGAAAATCTCACCACCAGGTGGCTCAGTCCATGACACCAAAGAACGGTTCCAACAATTAAGCAGTGAAAAATTGAATGAATGGGATGGTTAACAGCTTCCCAAACACAGTTCTTCCAAATACTTTATTATTATATGTACACATTCCTGCCTGGGAAAACTGTATTTTAATCTGGAGCAAAGCAAAGGTGATATTTTTAGAATAAATATGATTATTTTGCTGTCATTCCAATGCTTAGGGAGAATTGAAACAATTTATGGAACACAATCTGCTCCCCTCGAATAATTAAACTTTGTAGCTAATAGGTAATAAGTGACCAAATTTGACAAAGCCTTGAACAGGTAGTGCAAAGCACTGTTTTCAAGCTGTACACACCAAACTGGAGGAAATATTGTGCCATATAGATAACAGAAGGAAGGTACAGAGGTGGGGGAATGATCAAAGTGACATAGCTCAAAAGTGGAAGAGCAGAGAATTAAGGCCCAGTACGCTTAGCTCAAAAACCAATGCTTGGTTCACTATGCTGAACTTGATGGATAGAAGCTTCAAACTTCCGTATTCTCTGGGATTTCATTTGATTTAAATATTTATTCATTATTTATGTATTTCTATATACTCCAGGGATGCTTAACCCTGAGCTATATCCCTACACCTTTTTACTTTTTTGTTTTGAGACAGGGTTTCACTAAGTTGCGTAGAGCCTCAGTAAGAGGCCAAGACTGGCCTGAAACTTGCAATCTGCTGCCTCAACTTCCCAAGCCACTGGGACGACAGGTATATGCCATCATGCCCGGTTCCTCGGGGCTTTTAGACCACCTAAAATGAGTTGTTCACCTGCCTTGTGGCTTTGTGTGTTTTGCAGGACTGGAGATTGAACCAAGGGGCTTTCTACCATTGCTCTTCATCCCCAACTCTTATTTTCTCTTGTTATTTTGCTTTGCTTATTATTATTATTATTTTATTTTATTTTTAGGTACTGGGGATTGAACCCTGGGGTGCATTTCCCCAGCCCTTTTTTATTTTGAGATAGGGCCTCACTAAACTGCTGAGTTTGTGACCCTCCTGCCTCATTCTCCATAGTCCCTGGAATTACTAGCATGCAGGCCACTGCGCCCAGCTACCTTGTGCTTTAAAGGCAGGACCTTAAAAGAAGAGCACGCTCACCAGGCACGGTGGTGCATGCCTGAAATACCAGCAGCTCAGGAGACTGAGTCAGGAGGACCATAAGTTCAAATCCAGCCTCAGCAACTCAGGGAGACTCTGTCTCTAAATAAAATATTTAAAAGGCTGGGGATGTGGCTCAGTAGTTAAGCGCCTCTGGGTTCAATCCCCAGTACTCAATTAAGATCAGATTAGTGTTGCTCCTGTGTGAATGGTAACAGACTTCAAGTGCCTCATTGAGAATGAAAATAATAAAACCTATGTAATAGGCTTTTTGAGATGTTAAACAAGATGGTGCATGTAAATAGAAATGTTTTAATACATTTACTGAGTACTTACTATGGGCCAAGCACAGTAGTAAACACTTTACATGGTGTATTAGTCACTTTTCATTACTACAAAGCAACACCTGACCCAGGTTGACCTTATAATAAAAGAGGTTCAATTCAGGAGGCTGAGGCAGGAGGATAGCAAGTTCAAAGCCAGCCTCAGCAAAAGCGAGGTGCTAAGCAACTCAGTGAGACCCTGTTTCTAAATAAAATACAAAATACGGTTGTGGATATGGCTCAGTGGTTGAGTGCCCCTGAGTTCAATTCCTGGTACCACAAAAATAAAATAAAACATACAAAAAGCTCCAGGAATACCATTTCTGGATATGTTTGATTTTATCCCAGTTATCTAGACTTTAATCCTAGTGTGGTAAATTTTTGGAGTGTCCCTTGGAGGGCTAAATTTAAATTTACTCATTTGTGTATTTTCTAAAGTAATCCTGAAGTGAAAAATTCTAAGTTACCTCTTTTCATTTTGAACAATATGTAAACATGATACACATAGCTTGTGCTTTAGTCTCTAAAATTTGAGTGTGTTAGGAAAGTAGGATATTCACAATTTTAAAATCCATAGGCTAAAGAATGTCTACAATTTTCTTAGGATTCACTAAATGCCATGACTTTGATAAGTTCAAAAAGACAGTTCTGCATGAAGTACTTACCAGATTCACAGTAACCCAAAGGGGCTGGAAATCTCCCTGGCAGGGAAAAACTTCACATGAGGTATAATGGAAAATGATACTACAACCAAATAACCCCAGTTCTATTCTCAGCTTTGTCCCATACACTTCATTCTGGGCAAAATAAGTTCTGGCCAGTGCCATATTTAAAAAAAAAAAGGAACATGGATTTCAGATAAGAATGATCCAGAAACCAAAAGAACTTGGAAAGGACTCTGTAGAAGCAAAGTAGCAAGATGAAGGAAACTAGGAGAACCAGTAATTCCCACTGACTTTCTAGAGGATACATTTAACCAGCATTTAAATGAAAAAATCGGCTAGCAGGTATACAGTGGTAAAGCACTTGTCTAACATGGAGGAAATCCTGAGTGGGATTCCCAGAAAACTGTTTTTAAAAAAGAAAAAAAAAAAGAGAAGAGAAAGAGAAAGAGAAAGACCCTGCAGTGAATGGAAAATGTCGTGGGGATGATCAATTGCTAACTCAGAAAAATGAGGGAGACATCACATCTCTCCCTGCCATAATTTCACCTCCTTCCCTTTTGGCGGGGCTTAACAGGAAGGGGCTGCAATATGATTATTTGTTGATAAAGGATTTCTAGTTGCTGCTTCAGAGGAGACTGAAATGACCTATTGGTTTCCTTTGATGTTTTGTTGGCTGACACAACTGCTAAACTTTGAAATTCAGTAGACCTCTAAAAATTTAGTTCATGAGCTTATTTCTAAATGGATACCCATCACAGAACTGATTTTTTTTTTAACGAAAATCCACTTCTCATAATTATTTTTATATGCAGGTTATTTCTTCTTAAAAAGTACAAGTTGACTCCACCATCTCCTGTCCCTTTCATTTGACTGCCCCAGTCCCTGGGAGCCAACTTCAGAAGACAAGGCTGTCGAGCAAGTGAGAGACAATCTTGGTCCTCAGCTGTTAGTTCCCTCACTGTGCCATGCCTAGGCCTTCGTAAGTAGCCTCAAAGACTGTACCTATGACAAGTGTGGTGGCACACATCTGTAATCCCAGCGACTCGAGGGGCTGAGGCAGGAGGATCACAAATTTTAGGCGAGCCTCAGCAACTTAGCAAGAGTCTGTCTCAAAAAAAATAATAATAGGGCTGGGGATGTGGCTCAAGTGGTAGCGCGCTCGCCTGGCATGCGTGCGGCCCGGGTTCGATCCTCAGCACCACATACCAACAAAGATGTTGTGTCCGCTGAGAACTAAAAAATAAATATTAAAAATTCTTAAAAAAAAAAAAATAATAATAATAATAAAAAACAGTTTGAGATGTAGCTCAGTGGTAGAGCACCCCTGGGTACGATCCCCAGAAGCAAACCAAAACCAAGAAGTTTCTTTGAAAAGGACACAGGGACTTGGCAGGCAAGGTGGGCTCCTCTTTTCCCAATTGGTTCTGGAAAGAGAATCAAATAGACTTAAGTTGTTACATCTGTAGTAGTTCACCCTTTCCCCTAAGAGCTGGTCCTATAGTGTGGCCTTTCAATCAAGATATTTATGCTGTACTGAAGGAACTAGCCACAAACGGGCATTAGGCAGGAATTCCACTTTTTTCTGTTTCTGTTCTTGTCTCAGAAATGTCATTACTACTTGAACCCCAGTGAAAGAGGCGACCACTACAAGGACTATATAAATAAAACATGGCCCTAGGCCAGGTTCTGCCTGACCTGTTTTCTTGGACCTGGGCAGCTATTTTGTTTGCTTTGGCTTTTTAATTTGAATTTCAATGTCTTTTAAAATTCACAGACTCTCCAGGTCACTGCTAATCCCCAAATATACCCTCAGCCCTTATCACTCAGTCCACTTGGCTCATTCTGTGTCACCTAACACCCCTGTGGGCTCTGACCTTTCAACCTCTAATGAGCAGAAAATTCTCTTCAGTTACCAGCCTTCAGATTCTGAAGTTGAGGGCCTTTGGAGAATGAAAGAGGGCGGATCAAAGGGTATCCAACAGCAGCCTATGAGATATGTAGAAACCCAGCTAGGACCCTCCAGGGCCTCTTTTTTTTTTTTTTTTTTTTTACTGGTTGTTCACAACATTACAAAGCTCTTGACATATCATATTTCATACATTAGATTGAAGTGGGTTATGAACTCCCAATTTTACCCCAAATGCAGATTGCAGAATCACGTCGGTTACACATCCACAATTTTACATAATGAGACATGAGATGGGAGGGAAAGGGAGAGAAAAGGGAAATTGCATGGAAATGAAGGGAGACCCTCATTGCTATACAAAATTACATATAAGAGGTTGTGAGGGGAATGGGAAAATAAACAAGGAGAGAAATGAATTACAGTAGATGGGGTAGAGAGAGAAGATGTGAGGGGAGGGGAGGGGGGATAGTAGGGGATAGGAAAGGTAGCAGAATACAACAGTTACTAATAGAGCATTATGTAAAATTGTGGATGTGTAACAGGGCCTCTTGCTATTGCATTTGCTGCTGGGTGCCTGCACCTAGTGGGTCCCTGTGAATTGCTTTCAGAGTGTTCCAATCACAGCATCAGAAATCCCACAAGTTTCTGTTTTGAATTTATATCAACATTAATTGTGTCTTTTTTCAGTTTCTTTCCATCAAAGCAATGTTTAATTTGGGTTGATCTGGGCTCCAGGAATTGAAGGAGAGAGCAGTGGATGCATTTCATTTTCCTCCCACCTCTCTAGTTCAAAATGCTCTGGAGATTAATTTATCTTCCTTCCTCCCCTCAAAACTTTTCTTTCTCTACTTTCTTCTTTGACGCCCAAACCCAAATGATGTATAAGTGGAGGGGATCTTGGTTGAGTAAATCTTCATTGTAAATCAGACCCCACAGTAAATCCCACCTCTGTGCTCTGTGTTTGTTAAGACATATAAAGTAAGATATATATATATATATATATATAGATAGATAGATAGATAGATAGATATAGATATGGATATAGATATAGATATATAGATATTGATATCTATTGATATCTCTCCATCTTAGATAGATAGATGGATCAAGATAGAGTCTTGGGGGACCTGTTCATATTCTTAGAAAATCACAAAACAAGCACTGGGCATTTTTTTAAATATATTTTTAAAGTTGTAGTAGAACACAACACCTTTATTTTATTTATTTTTATGTGTTGCTGAGGATCAAGCCCAGCACCTCGCACATGCTAGGCGAGTGCTCTACCACTGAGCCACAACCCCAACCCCCACTTTCACTTTAGATGCTAGTATTGATATTGTATTAGTATTAAAGGTGATAGGGAAGTCATTACACTGAGCTACAACCACAGCCCAAGCACTGGGCACTTTTTAAGGAGAGAATCAAATTTGTTCCATGATTAGACAGTTGAAGCTATAATAGAACCAGCAAATACATTAGGAAACAGAAAGCAAAATTCACTTTTTAAAGAGATAAAATACAAGATGATGAAGATATTTTGTGCTTCTTGCAGGCTTCTTCTAAATGTTTCCCTGGATCCCAGGGGACTGCTTTAATCTCTCCTTTGCTGTTAGTATCTGGGCGAAAGTTTGAGGAACTGTGAAATTTTAGCAAATTCTTTTTTATATAACACAGTCTGTTTTTGTATTTGAAAGCATTATTTCTTTATTCCTGGGGTTCATGGAATGAGGAAGCATGTAGTCCTTGGCGGGAAACAAATCTATTCCTGGGCTTGCCAAAAAGGCTTGGGTTGAGTCACTGGACTTGACTTCATGTTCCCATTTAGGGACCACCGGGATTGTAAAACTTTTGCTGCTGAGTCCATTTCTTGTAAAAAATAAATAGGTTAGCTTTGTTATTGTTGGTGTTGGGGGTCCCTCTTTGCAGCCCCAGAACCGCACTGTTATCCTGTTTATGCAGGAGAAGTGTCAAGCATTTGCATTTTCTCTGTTCTGAATTTGTTGGAAAGCAAATAGGCAGCAATAGAGGAGCTTTATTATTTGTGGTTTCTGCCTTGGGTGGCACCTGGAATTTGCTGAGTGTGCTGAGAGCAACTTAAAATTTAAAAGGCTCCTGAGCCTCACCTTTTTCATACCAGGCAAGTCAAATGGAAAGCGAAATAATCAGCATAAGCAAGCTGCATGGGTCCTTTCTCTTGGCCTCTACAGGCTGCAGGCCCTTTTGTGGAATTCCAATACTTTCCCTCCCTCCATCCAGCTGTTAAGTCTCCATGACTGATGGAACTTAAACAACCATCTCCTCTTCTCAGATAATCAACAACTGATTTAACATATTACCTAGGAAACTGTGGTATAAAAAAAAAATATTGAGCACAAAACACAAACAAAAAGAAACTCCTACCTAACCCTTATGTCTATTAACTTTCCAAGTATCTTGTTTACTTTCTATTGTTTTTAGGGAGGAGAATTGAACCAAGGGGAGTTCTACCACTCACCTATATCCCCAGCCCTTTTATTTTTTTTATTTTGAGACAGAGTCTTGCTAAATTGTTTAGGGCTTCCCTAAGATGCCAAAGCTAGCCTTGAACTTTTGATCCTTCTGCCTCAGCCTCCTGAGTTGCTGAGATTACAAGTGTGCACCACCAAACCCAGCCTGGCTCTATCATTCTTACCAGAATTTGAAAAGTGCCTAGTATGGTGGCACAAGCCTGTAATCCCAAAGATTCCGGAGGCTGAGGCAAGAGGATTGTAAGATTGAGCCAGCCTTAGCAATTTAGCAAGGCCCTAAGTAACTTAGTGGGACCCTGTCACAAAATAAAATTTAAAAAGTCTGGGCATGTAGCTCAGTGGCAAAGAGTCCATGGTTCAAGATTCAATCCCCAGTACAAAAAAAAGAAAAAAGTGACTTTAAAGTAATGAAGCTGACTCACACTAATGCCAATCAAAGACACATGGCCCAGATTGCTTTCCACTAACTTGTAAGTAGAGTTAAAAGCAGGGAAAAAATAAAGCAGAATTGTAAGAACAAATGTAAATAACAAGGATATGGCACTTTTGTTACCCTGACTTACTCTTATACTGATTATGTGACCTAGGTAAATTTCTGCCTGAACCTAATTTTTCTTTTTCTTTTTTTCTTTTCTTTCTTTCTTTCTTTCTTTCTTTCTTTCTTTCTTTCTTTCTTTCTTTCTTTCTTTCTTTCTTTTTCTTTTCTTTTCTTTCTTTCTTTTTTTTTTTTTTTTAACCAGGGCACTTAACCACTGAGCCACATCCCTAGCCCTTTTTTGTATTTTATTTAGAGACAGGGTCTCGCTCAGTTGCTTAGGGCCTTACTAAATTACTGAGGCTGGCTTTGTACTCAATATCCTCCTACCTCAGCCTCCAGAGCAGCTGGGATGGCAGGAATGCGCCACTGTGCCCAGCAGGAACCTAATCTTTTTAAGGATGGTCTACCTGAAGGCCAGAGAAGTCCTTCTTCTATTGAGCTGGCTGAGACTGGTTGGATCTGAGATGGCTGCTAGAGTGAACCTGGACAACCTCTAACTTGATTATAATCCCATCTGTGTGCTAGATGACACACCCCCTGGCGCTGTGACAGTTGATAATTGCCATGACAGAAAGAAACATAAAAGGAACAAAACGTATTCAAATTCCTAGAAAATCTTCTGGCATTTCCAGAAAATACATGAGTGTTCCTCCCCTTTTATTAGCGTATTTCTCCCCCTCATTTTTAACCTATATTTATAACCTCCCTACGCCCCAAAGTAGGGAGATGATTTGCCAGTTGATCTCCCACTTCTTCTATTTCTGGCCAAAATAAAAGTCTTTTTCATTGCTGAGTCCAGGCTCGGTCTTGATATTTGACTCCACATCTCCAAGTAGGAGAAAAGACCAGCCTTTGTGATCAGATATTGATTAACACTTTCACTTACTGACTTACCCCAGGTTGGAATGCTGTCCTAGATCCTATAAATTCCTGCTTAATTTTTTTAGGCAAGATGCTTAATTATTGCTGGGTTTAAGGGGAAAAAATCAGTATCCTATCTTCCCATTGATATTATGTTTTGGTAATAATTTCAACCTTTGGAGAAGACAGCATGGTAATGAAACAAAACCTCAGCATTGGCTCAAACAAGGCCAGATTTAATCCCAGAGCCACATATATTGGCTGCGTACCATTGAATATTCATTACAAACCTCTCCTGTTCCTCATTTTTTAAAA
Organism: Spermophilus citellus; assembly: GCF_964194105.1. Taxonomy (NCBI): domain Eukaryota; kingdom Metazoa; phylum Chordata; class Mammalia; order Rodentia; family Sciuridae; genus Spermophilus; species Spermophilus citellus. The sequence goes on along the minus strand of NC_138198.1, from coordinate 80,234,755 downwards.
AGGCCAGGCATAGTGGCCCACACCTGAAATCCCAGGAGGCCAAGGCATGAGGATCCCAAAATCAAGGCCAGCCTCAGCCTCAGCAACTTATCAAAACCCTATCTCAAATAAAAAATAAAAAGGGCTGGAGATATGTGGCTTAGTGGTTTTAGCATCCCTGGATTCAATTCCCAGTACCCCCCCCCAAAAAAAGAATCTGCAAAATGGGAATAAATGCAAGGATTAAATGAGACGACAAATGGGAGGCCCAAGCACAATACTAGACACACAATAAATGGGAGTCTCCCTTTCCTTTTTATGTCAGTTTAGATTATGAACATAAAGTAACTCCCCACCAAGAGCTGCTTCTGACTGAGGGCACCATTTTCTGGGATAGGAGCTCTTGGTGGCCCTTGATTGTGACGGCTGATGGCACACATCTGGAAACTATGACAGCCAGTTTGCTTTGAGTTCAACTTGGCCCCAGTGTCTATAGAAGGCAGCTTCTATCCTTCAGTTTTTCCCAACACATCATAGCTTGGCTTGGATATGGGAAGAAGGGTAGCTGTCAAAGGAAATGCACCATGTCTGGAAGGAACTGAGATTCAACTAACAATTACCAAGTCCCAAGTCCCATATTGTCCTACTGGGGCCCTGTCCCTAGAGCTTTTATGGCTAGTCTCATTGAAAAATACTACTGGGAGCTTTATTTTGATGCCTCCTTTGCAGATGCTTCAAATGAGATTGGAAGATTCAGTGACTTTCCCAAAGTCACAAGGATAATAAGGAATGGAATTGGAAGAAGATCCCAGACTTTGGGTTTTTTTTTTTTTGTGGGGGGGGAGGGTTACCAGTAATTGAACTCAGGGGCACTCAACCACTGAGCCACATCCCTAGCCCTATTTTGTATTTTATTTAGAGACAGGGTCTCACTGAGTTGCTTAGCATCTCACCCTTGCTGAAGCTGGCTTTGAACTCTCAATCCTCCTTGCCTCAGCCTCCCAAGCAGCTGGGATTACAAGTGTGCACCATTGCACCTGCTCCCAGACTTTTTGATATGGCAGTAAAGCAAGGAAAGAGCACATATAGTGCTACGAGATCAGTAGCTGCAGCAGCTGCCTGCCAGAGTCTACTCTGAGCTGACAACTCTTTAACAAGTTCAGAGAGAGGAAGGCCCAAGAAAGCTTCCTTGGCCTTTAGAAACCCTGTGTCCAGGCCCTCTGTCCACTATCACATATAAACTGGGACAAGTAATGGCAAAGGGCTAAATAAACATGCCCTATGGGGCCAGGGGCGCAGTTCTGTGGTATAGCCTTTCTTAGCATGCAGAGCCCCTGGCTTTGATGCCCAATACTGCAAAAACAAAGAGAAGCCCAATACAACACAAGACAAAAAACCATGCCATGTCATCAATACCTGATCATAAATTGAAACAAAAATCCATTTTGTAAAATACTTCCAGCATCATTTATTTAATCTTTTCTTTTCATACTAGAGATTGAATCCAGGGACACTTTACCACTGAACTACATACTCAGACATTTTTAGTTTTTTATTTTGAGACACGCTCTCACTAAGTTGCTGAGGGCCTGGCTAAGTTGCTAAGGCTGGCCTCAAACTTGTGATTGCCCTGCCTCAACCTCCAGAATCTCTGGGCTCATAGGTCTGTACCATATAGCCATATGTCATATTTAATATTTTGGGTTTTATTTGCTTGCTTGCTTTAGTTTGATGATTCAGAAGGTATTTTAGGACCAATATTAACTATCATTAATTCAATGAAAATCTACTAATCTACCTATACTGTTTAAAAGCACTGTTCTAGATGCTGGGGATACAAAAACTCTTGAATAAAACCTCTTCCAAGTGCCATCTGTTGTAACAGATTAAGTAGTGATAAATTGAGATTTGAGGGGGTTTTTTGGCAAAGAATGCTAAAAATTAAAAGTCAGCTATCTTTATTTATTTATTTTTTATTGTTTAAAGAAATACAGAGCAGTCCTAATGGCAATTCCTTTATGGGCTTATTAGTAACTTTTTCTTAATTTTCATTTTTCTCTCTTCTTTGACAAAAGGACCCCTTTATTTCCAGGAGTAGTTTTGGGTCCCAGCATACCCAGCTTCTTCTCCTCCCTTATCCGCTGTCAAAGGAGAGTTATCAGAGTGTGGGTTTCAGTACAAACCTGACTGGATGAGTCAAACTGCAACAGTAAAAACGCTGCTAGGGCATGTCCTGATGGCCCACTACTGTGATCCCAACAACTGGTGAGGCTGAGGCAGGAAGATTGCTAGTTTGAAGCCAGTCTTAGCAATTTAGCCAGACCCTGTGTCAAAATTAAAAATGAAAAATATAATTTTAAAAAAAAAAGTGCTGCTAGTGTTTAAAAAAAGAAAAGAAAACTACACTTGTTTGGTGGCAGCTGCCTGTAATCCCAGCAATTCAGGAGACTGAGGCAGGAGGATTTCAAGTTCCAGGTCAGCCTCAGCAATTTAGTGACACCCTATCTCAAAATAAAAACTAAAAATGTCTGGGTACTTAGCTCAGTGGTAAAGTGCCTCTGGGTTCAATCCTCAGGACCAACAAAACAAGAAACAAAAGTAAAACAAACAACAACAATTTAAAAAATCACAATGCAGTATTTCAACTCCCCTCCCTTCAAATCAAAAGCCTAGTGAATGAAATTAGGACCGTTATTCCAGTACAATTATCCTGCGGATGTCCAATTGAAACACTAAAAGTAAATCATACATTTGGATATTACATTTCATATTTGAAAACGTGCCAGAAAAGTTTTATTATGTTTGAGCATAATGTCAGGAGACAAACCTCTACAAATTTTATACATAACTTTTTCCATTTTATCTGTTTTCCATTTATGTTGAGTTGAACACATGATGCGACTTTTAATATTCTCTCTTCCTTCTTCTTTTCCGCGTTTAATGTCAAGAGAGCAAACTCAATCTTGATTATCCTAAATTTGCCCTTGGGTAATCTCAGACCAATTTTTTTTTTTTTAAAGTTAGCATGGAGAAGGAGCAAAGAACTTCTAAGTAAATTTATAAAAGAGGTCCTGTAGATGCAAACCAACAGCCTGGAAAAGGGAACAGCAAGGCACCCATGAATTATAGAAGATGATCTTGGCTCCAGGCAGTTCTTGCCAGCTCAGGTATCAAATCAAGGAAACTGATCATAAACCAAGGCAATAAACAGTGGATGGCGGTGGAAATTAAATCCCCTTGCAGAAGCAGGGCTGGGTGGGGTCTGGCGGCGGGGCTGCAGGTGTAGGAGCCGGGCGCTCCGCGTGGGGGCGCCCTAGCGCATGCGCGGTGGGTGACGTCAAGGTAACAACCGCCGCCGGAGGATGGCTTCCAGCTTCAAGAAGACAAACGTGGCCTCCACCAGCCAGAAGAAAAAGGTGGGTCCTAAGCCCGAACTCACTGAAGACCAGAAGCAAGAAGTTCGGGAAGCGTTTGACCTCTTCGATGCCGACGGAAGCGGGACCATCGACGTGAAGGAGCTCAAGGTGGCCATGCGAGCGCTGGGCTTTGAGCCCAGGAAGGAAGAGTTGAAGAAAATGATCTCCGAGGTGGACCGGGAGGGCACGGGCAAGATCAGCTTCAACGACTTCTTGGCCGTGATGACTCAGAAGATGTCGGAGAAAGACACCAAAGAAGAAATCATGAAGGCTTTCAGGCTCTTCGACGACGACGAGACCGGGAAGATCTCCTTCAAGAACCTCAAGCGAGTGGCGGCCGAGCTCGGGGAGAACCTGACGGACGAGGAGCTGCAGGAGATGATCGACGAAGCGGATCGCGACGGAGACGGCGAAGTGAACGAGGAGGAGTTCCTCAAGATCATGAAAAAGACCAACCTCTATTAAAGTCACTCAAGTGACTCACTAGGTTCCCTGCTTAACTGGGGAGGACAGCGTCTGTACTCCCTCCTTCCTCTCTGGTTTGTCTTGATGGATTTCGAACCTCGAAATCAATTATAGTATTTAAAAGATTCCTGTAACCTGAATTCCTTTTTTTTCCCCTTCCTTTTTCTTTTTCTTTTTTAATTCTCAAAGAGCAAACCTTCAGTGCCATTGGTTAACTTAAGGGCTCTGAAACTAGAGTCCACCCACCGCTTGCCTAAACCTGGTGGACACCCATTAAACACGAGCAACTTCTGCCAACAAACAGAAATGTGGTTCCCATGTCGCTTCTTTGGTGGTCTTCGATGATCTTGCTTCATATGTCATTCCTTAAATTCAAGTTAGCCTTCTAGCACGAGGAGGTAGAATCTGCCAGCAGGTCCTTCAAGCCATTGCTTGTCACTTAGCTGAATACTGGTTTGAAGAAAAACAGTATGGACATTTCTGAATTTACTGACTTCAGGAAAGACACTGTTTTTTAAAGTATAGGCTTGTCTTTGGGAGGTAGTAAACTGGGCAATGTAGACTGTTCCCTGGCTTCATCAAATGCAAAAGGGTCCGTGTTTCATGACTGTAAATTATCTACTGAGGGTTATCCAGGGCCAAAAGATCTACAGAATAAGAATAAAATTTCATATTGATCCAAGCAAAATATATCTTCTTTATGAGATTAAGCTAACTAATGATTTTTTGTGTGTTTAGTATTGGGATTGAACCCAGGGGTGCTCTACCACTGAGTTCACCCCCTGACCTTTAAAAAAAAAAAAAAAAACTATTTGAAACAGGAACTTGCTAAGTTGTCCAGGCTGGTCTCAAACTCATTTTCCTGAGCAGCAGGGAGCAGGGATTACAGGAATGCACTACCATACTTGGCTAATGATTTTTTTAAAAAAAATAAATATTTACATACAAGGTCTTAGTTTAGGAAACTGTTTTTAAATATCTATTTCTGGGTTTGATCTCCAGCTCCACCATCTCCCAAAAAAAAGGAAAGAGAAAAAATTCTGACACATTTTAAGCTCACTTATCTGTCCTGGAAAGATCAATGGATAAATGGATATTTTAGTTATTAACAGTAGTATAAAATAACCACTGTATGCATTTTATTACTCTTAGATGTGAACCACTACCTACCTTCTAATTCTTAGAACCTCTTGGTTCTTGGTACTTGATTTATTCCCCCTCTATATAGTCAATGTCAGAGTGACAGTGATATAAATAGTTCTGTTTTTTAAATCCCAGTAAACTATTTTACCATAACTTGTGTATGTGTTAATACCATTTAGTTTCTGTTATAAATTAAAACTCTTGTTTTAAAATGAAAGACATGTGCTCTTGAATATCTACAAAACTGAAGTCAGAGAAAATTTACATATATATATATATATATATATATATATATATATATATATATCATCTGAGATGGAGGTTTTGACAAATGGCAACAAAAATTGTTAAAGAGAAAGGCAAGATATTTTGGTCACAACTAAACCTAAATTAATCTTCATATAAAGTCTTATTAAAATCAATGCTCAAGTCCTGGAAAAGTTTTCACTTGTTCTGCCAGTAATTTTACCCTTCAAAGGGTGGTGGCTCTAATCAGGGGAACTATTACTTGGTGATCCTCATTAAGGGACTAATTTGTCAAAGCAGTGGTACTAGCTGAAGTGATGGATATTTGGGCATTCACTGTGAGAAAGGATTTTGCTGAGGTAGCTGGCACAGGGCAGGGGACTCACCCAGGCTGCAGATGATGCTACCAGTTCAGGGTCAAGGACTTTGTGTGGGCTCAGGTGCAATTATGGTGGCAACAGGTGCAACTTGGGCCAGCATCTATGTGAAGGGCCTGATCTGAGGACAAAGGGGACTTATGGCATTCTGGGAAATGAGAGTTCCTGTTGACCAGAGTCTTGGCACAAGCATTGACATATCAACCAAGGTAGAAATACCAGAAAGAAAGTTGGCAGAAACTAGGAGACGGGTTCAGAGCCTCTGCCAACTGGACAGGGCTCAGCATTGGCTCCTGGCCCAGCAGAGAAGAGAAGTGAAAACCAGGAACCTGGGCTGAAGTCCAGCAGTCAGGCTGGCCACACTGAGGGGTCAGTTGCAGAGGCTGCAGCATAGTACCTAAAGGGGTGATCTGAGGTCACAGTCCATCCCCAGACCAGGAAAGGGGACTCCAGAATTTCTGAATCCCATTCACTGCTAAGAAAGAATCTCTCAGTGCATTGAATAATGTGTTGTTCTGCTTCTTGGCTGGTTCCTACTCTATAGAGAACAGAGAGTAAACCAGGGTAGGAGGAAGAATTAGAATATGCCTACACTGACATTTGAATTTTAAGAGAATTTAATCATACACTGACTGGGTCAGACATAGACCATTTTTGTGGGAGAGGGTAATTGAAGATTGAACCCAGGTATGATCTACTACTAAGCTACAGCCCAATCCTATTTTTTAATTTTTCAGTTTGAGAAAAGATTAATTAAGTTGTCCATGTTGACTCAAACTTGTGATTCTCCTGCCTCAGCCTCTGGGGTAGCTGGGATTGCAGGTGTGCCCCACTGTGCCCAGCTATATCCTGGTCTTTACAAAAGTAGACCACACAAAATTCAAAGAATTTTAGACATCTTTATGAAGATGAGGAAATAGCTATAAGGGATGGAAAGAACTGAAAATGTCATTTTCACTGGGCTATCACAAATTATTCCGATAAAGAAAAGAAGCATACCAAAGAAAATATGACTGTAGGATCCTCAAGGGTATGCTCTTGCTTTCTAATGATATTTGTAACAGTTGAAAAGCAGAGTATTAGGCCAAGCATGAAAATACAACAATATCAGTTATATTAATATATTATCAATTAGAGCTAATTCAAATGTATTCTGCTGGCGTGTGTAACTAAACAGAACAAATTTTTTAAAGATTAAAAATTCCAAAAAATGGGCTGGGGATGTGGCTCAAGCGGTAGCGCGCTCGCCTGGCATGCGTGCGGCCCGGGTTTGATCCTCAGCACCACATACCAACAAAGATGTTGTGTCCGCCGAGAACTAAAAAATAAATATTAAAAATTCTCTCTCTCTCTCTCTCTCTCTCTCTCTCGCTCGCTCTCCCCCTCTCTCACTCTTTAAAAAAAAAAAATTCCAAAAAGAAAAAAAAAAAGTTAATTCTCCAAATGAGAAAAGAACATTTAAGGGTTATTTCAGTTATGTTTCCAAAAAGAAGATATAAGTAGGGATAGGTCTAACTCTTGAGATCATTGTAGTGTAGTTTTGATGGGAAGCAGACTTTGAGTCTGAGATTTAATTCAAGTGTGCCTTGAGGATCACACAGAGAGAAGCGAAGAAGCCAGGACTGGGCAAGAAAGAGGTTATGCTGTGATCAGGTTACAACAAAGGCTTCAGCTGATCCATGGGAGCTCTGAACTTGATGGCTGGCCCTGCAGAAATGTCTCAAGTTGGGATAAGAGAGCTGGGTCTTTATAACTTCTCACTAATTAACACTCACTGGGCATGAACTATCTCCCCAGAAATGGGGGTATAGCTTTGGGTAAGATGGCCCTCTTTGGTTAAGGGTAATCACTGAGAGGGACAGCCCAGCTACAAACTGTCCTCTGTCAACTTCTCAGCACCTGGGAGAATGAGAATGCTTCAGTTCCAAGGTGCAGGCAGGGCAGATGGGTAAAAAGGGGGAATCTGGGTAGTGTCCCATAGCTTCTACTATAATCCACCTCTTGCACCAATTAGATCCACTGGCCTTTGGTTTTTTGGGTTGGTTTGTTTGTTTGGGGGTACTGGCTATGAACGCAAGGTTTTACCTCTGAGCTCCATCCACAGCCCTTTTTTGTTTTGGTTTGTTTTATTTGAGATAGGGTCTTGCTAAGTTGCTTAGGGACTCACCAAGTTGCTGAGGCTGGTCTTGAACTTGCATTCCTCTTGCCTGGGCTTCCCGAGTTGCTGGGATTACAGGTATGTACCACTATGCTCAGGTGTGATTTGGATTTTAAATGTCCCTCAAGAGCCCATATGTTAAGACTTGGCCCTCAGCTTGCCACCATTGGAAAGTAGTGAAATTTTAAGAAGTAGGGCCTAGTGAGAGGTCTTCCAGTCATTAGGGTGTGCCCCTGCCCTTTCCTCTTCCTTTCTTTTTTGCTTCTTGGCTGTGAGGTGACAGGTTTTGTTTTGCTACATGCTTTGCTATGATGTGCTGCCTCAGCACAGGTCCAGAGCAACAGGACCAATCATGGACTGGAAATTCTAAAACCATGAGCCACCATAAACCTTTTCTCTTTAATACATTGATTGCCTCAGGAATCTGTTACAGTAGAAGAAAACTGACTAACTCAGTCTTTGTTTCTCCTTCACATTTCTTTTGGGGGTGGGTACTGGGGATTGAACCTAGGGATGTTTTACGGATAAGCTACATCCCCATAGCCCCAGTCCTTTCTTGATTTGATTTTTTCTTTTTTTATACCTTTATTTTATTTATTTATTTTATGTGGTGCCAAGGATCAAACCCAATGCTTCACCCATGCTATAGGTGTTCTATCACCGAGCCACTGCCCCAGTCCCTCTTGATTTAATTTTTTTTTGTACTCGTCATTGAACTTAGGGGTGATTTATGTTTGAGCTACATTCCCAGAGTTCCCCCCATCTCCCGCCACCTTTTTGAGACAGGGTCTCACTAAGTTGCTGAAGCTGACCTGGAACTCATTTGGAATCATCCTGCTTCAACTTCCTAACTTGCTGGGATTACAGGTGTGAACCACCGTACTTGATCATTTTTACTTTTTTTTTTATTTGTTTGTTTTGAGACAGAATCTCACTAAATTGCCTTAGCATACAGTAGGTTTTATTTTATTCATTCTGTCAATATCTACCCTCTGTTAATGGTGCTTGGAATTGAACCCAGGGCATCACACATACTAAGCACATGCCTTGTGACTGAGTTATACCCCAGCCAAATCTCTGCCTTTCAAATTGTATATTTAAACCATTTATACTTAATGTAAATATTGATATCTAAAGGCTTAAATCACTATTTTACTTTTTGTCTTCTCTTCTTTTCTCCATTTTTCACTTTTGTTTTCTTTCTCTTTTCTTCACATTGGCTACATAAATACTTTCATCATTTCATTTGATTCATTCATAATGTTTTGTTTTTATTTTCTTGTTTCTTTCTTTCTTTTCTTTCTTTCTTTTTTTTTTTTTTTTTTTTTGGTAGTCCTAGAGATTGAACCTAGGGCCTCACACATGCTAGGCAAGTACTCTGCTATGGAGCTATATCCCAGACCCTTTTATTTTGAGACAGAGCCTTGCTAAGTTGCCCAGGCTGGCCTTGAACTTGTGATCCTCCTGCCTCAGCCTCCCAAGTAGCTGGGATTAGAATCCAGGGCCTTATTATACTAGATAAACACTCTACCACTGAGCCACATCTCCAGCCCTCGATAGTGTTTCTGAGTATATCTTATTTGTATGGTGTTTTTAGTGGCTTCCCTGGTGTTACATTATATACACAGAACATCACAGTATACTTACTGTGTCACCATCTTCCCTGTTCAAGTGTAGTATAGAAACCTTTCCTTCTTTCACATTCTTTACCTCACTGTCTTAAACATTTCTACTACATACATTTGGAACCAGATCAATGTTATAATTTTTGCTTTATCCATCAAATAATTTAGAAAATTCAAGGGAAGTAAACTCACTGCTTTTACCCCTGTTTTTGTTTACCACCTTCTTCTTCCTTCTTGATGTCCCATGGTTCCTTCTACAATCATTTCCTTTTTGTTGAGAGAACTTCCCTGGTCATTCTTTTTTTTTCTTTTTTTTATTGGTTGTTCACAACATTACAAAGCTCTTGACATATCATATTTCATACATTAGATTCAAGTGGGTTATGAACTCCCATTTTTACCCCAAATGCAGATTGCAGAATCATGTCGGTTACACATCCACATTTTACATAATGCCCTGTTAGTAATTGTTGTATTCTGCTACCTTTTCTATCCTCTACTATCCCCCCTCCCCTCCCCTCACATCTTCTCTCTCTACCCCATCTACTGTAATTCATTTCTCTCCTTGTTTATTATCCCATTCCCCTCACAACCTCTTAAATGTAGTTTTGTATAGCAATGAGGGTCTCCCTCCATTTCCATGCAATTTCCCTTTTCTCTCCCTTTCCCTCTCATCTCATGTCTCTGTTTAATGTTAATCTTTTCTTCCTGCTCTTCCTCCCTGCTCTGTTCATAGTTGCTCTCATTATATCAAAGAAGACATTTGGTATTTGTTTTTTAGGGATTGGCTAGCTTCACTAAGCATAATCTGCTCTAGTGCCATCCATTTCCCTGCAAATTCCATGATTTTGTCATTTTTTAGTGTTGCATAATACTCCATGGTGTATAAATGCCACATTTTTTTTATCCATTCATCTATTGAAGGGCATCTGGGTTAGTTCCACAGTCTAGCTATTGTGAATTGTGCTGCTATGGACATCAATGTGGCAGTATCCCTGTAGTATGCTCTTTTAAGGTCTTCAGGGAATAGTCCAAGAAGGGCAATAGCTGGGTCAAATGGTGGTTCCATTCCCAGCTTTCCCAGGAATCTCCATACTGCTTTCCAAATTGGCCGCACCAATTTGCAGTCCCACCAGCAATGTACAAGTGTACCCTTTTCTCCACATCCTCGCCAGCACTTGTTGTTGTTTAACTTCCTAATGGCTGCCAATCTTACTGGAGTGAGATGGTATCTTAGGGTGGTTTTGATTTGCATTTCTCTGACTGCTAGAGATGGTGAGAATTTTTTCATGTACTTGTTGATTGATTGTATGTCCTCCTCTGAGAAGTGTCTGTTCAGGTCCTTGGCCCATTTGTTGATTGGGTTATTTGTTATCTTATTGTCTAATTTTTTGAGTTCTTTGTATACTCTGGATATTAGGGCTCTATCTGAAGTGTGAGGAGTAAAAATTTGTTCCCAGGATGTAGGCTCCCTATTTACCTGTCTTATTATTTCTCTTGCTGAGAAAAAACTTTTTAGTTTAAGTAAGTCCTATTTGTTGATTCTTGTTATTAACTCTTGTGCTATGGGTGTCCTATTAAGGAATTTGGAGCCCGACCCCACAATATGTAGATCGGAGCCAACTTTTTCTTCTATCAGAAGCAGAATCTCTGATTTGATAACAAGCTCCTTGATCCATTTTGAGTTAACTTTTGTGCATGGCGAGAGAAAGCATGCAATGGAGGAAGGATAGCATCTTCAACAAATGGTGTTGGGAAAACTGGAAATCCATATGCAACAAAATGAAACTGAATCCCTGGTCATTCTTTTAGGGCAGATATGCTAGTGATAAATTTCCCTTGTTTTCTTTTCTCTGAGAGTGGCTTCATTTCCCCCTTCATTCCTGATAGATTGGTCTAGGACTGGGTATAGAATTCTGGGCTAACGAATTCTTTTCTTTTGACTCTTTCATAAGTATGCAGTGTAGCTTCAAAATGAAGATTAATCCAAATCTACATGTGCTCCTAGGCTACATTCATAAATGTGCAAATTTCCGAATGAAAAGGGGTCCTACCTGTGTCATCTGGAAGACCTCACTCACCTTGGGTATTACATTTGGAAAGGAAGTGAAGAATTCAAGGTCTGTTGAGATTAGTGAGATAAATAGGATGAAGGGATACAAAGCTATGTCCAAAGAAAAAGGATTTAAAGGAAGTAGGCTATTAAAATACTCTGGATGCATATGACCTTGCAAGAAACAGAACTCGTGCCATAGACTTCTAAGGGGTTTCTATCAAAGAGAATAAAAAGGGAAAGACATTGCAGTTTAGTATCAGGAAGGCTTCTCAACAACCCAGCCTGCCCTGAAGATAAACTGTACTGCTAAGGATCGTGTACCTGTCGTGAAGGGTGCAGGAGGAGCATGAGCTGGATGAATATTTTCCCAAGACACCACAGGTATTTCAGGCTATTGCAATGCCATACCAGGCATTTCCATTTCAATATGGGTTTCTAGCATGTAACATGGAATACAATTGATTGAGTGATTTATTGTGGGAATTAAACCACTGAACCACATCCTCATCCCTTTTTATTTTTAATTTTGAGATAGGGTCTCACTAAGTTACTTAGGGCCTTGCATTAACTGAGGCTGGCCTTAAAATTGTGATCCTCCTGCCTCATCCTCTGGAGTCCCTGGGATTACAGGCATACACTACCATACCTGGTGAAATGTTACCTATTTAGACAGACAATCTACAGACTTGCAAATTTCATTTTGATATTAACAATCATATAAAATTACTTTCCACACATAAGAACATTTTATCACTAGCAATAGATGATGACAACTTACAGGAAATGTGCCTGCCTTGTTATGGTTCTTGCCTGATAATGTTTATATTTCAAGTTGATATTATAAAGTGATATGTGTGATTTTAACTACTTAAATTCATTTACATTAAAGTACAGAACACATAAACAATACCACTCCAGATGGCTCTTGAAACAGGACTTGTCTGCACATGCACTATCTAGGAGGGTTTACAAATTCTATTATCATGTTATTTTACAAAAGAGAAAACAGGCATGAAGTGTTAAGATGGTTGATAGGATATTGGTTTTGCACCTGGACTCCAGAGCCAGACCATCTTGGTTGAGATTCTTCCTTTACCACTGATTACCAAACTGTGCAAGTTCATGTTGCTAGTCAGTAGTAAAGGAAGAATCTCAACCAAATTGGTCTGGCTCCAGAGCCCAGGTGCAAAACCCATATCCTATTAACTACCCTAACAATTTAGTTTAACCAACTTGTTGCCCTGTCCAATTCAATGAATGTGTCCCCTCCAAATGTCACTTAATCAATGGTATTTCTGGACTCACAACCTTTTGGAACTTCTTTTTAGGAGACAACCTGAAAACCTCCAGCTCCTCCAAACCTTCTGCATGTTCTTAGGAGACAAATCCTTCGCACTGAGAATGGACTCCAGTTTTTGAAACAACCTCAAGTTGTTCATCGTCAGCTCTGATGGACAGTGTAGCTGAAAAAGCTGGATGTTATCATCTGGGGTTTAAAACAATAAGTGTTGCTGGGCACAGTGGCACATTCCTATAATCCCAGCTACTTGGGCAGGAGGATCACAAGTTTGAGGCCAGGGTGGGCAACTTAGTGAGACCTCTGTCTCAAAATAAAATAAAAAGGGCTAAAGATGTGGCAGAACACTTGCTTAGCATGTACAAGACCCTAGGCTCAATTCCAGCACCACCAAAAAGATCCCAACCCTGCCTCCCCCCCCAAAAAAAAAAACAGCAAATGCCAATAAAATGATGAGCTCAATTTCTTTGAATGGTCTTCAAACCATTGAAGGTACCTCCCAAAGAGCAGCACCAGAAAGGCAGTGACTGACAACAGCATCGTTGGAATAAATCTCCAATCTCCAAGGCAAACCAGTGTTTTGAAAGAACAACATTCACTTGAGTGTGTGTATCTGGTGATGGTATTTTCAAAATTACATACTATGCAGATGCTTCCTTTACCTTATATAAGAACTGTTATTGCATACATCAAGAAATAAAAAGGGGCAGAGAAATCACCAGTGCTCAGATAACATAGAACTTCATTAAGTGACATTAGGAAGAAAAACCACTGACCTCACCATTTCAGATAGAAGTAACAGTCATTCACTTCCTAGGAAGAGAAACATATAGGTTGAAGTCATGCCCAGCCATTTCCTGGCTTGTTCTGGGGAAAATTACTTCTTTTTTTTAAGGTTCTTTTTTTAATTTTTTATTATTGGTTGTTCAAAACATTACATAGTTCTTGACATATCATATTTCATATATTTGATTCAAGTGGGTTATGAACTCCCATTTTTACCCCGTATACAGATTGCAGAATCACATCAGTTACACTTCCATTGGTTTACATAGTGCCATACTAGTGTCTGTTGTGTTCTGTTGCCTATCCTATCCTCTACTATCCCCCCCTCCCCTCCCATCTTCTCTCTCTACCCTATCTACTGTAATTCATTTCTCCCCCTTGTTTTTTTTTCCCTTTCCCCTCACTTCCTCTTATATGTAATTTTGTATAACAATGAGGGTCTCCTTCTATTTCCATGCAATTTCCCTTCTCTCTCCCTTTCCCTCCCACCTCTTATCCCTGTTTAATGTTAATCTTCTTCTCATGCTCTTCCTCCTGCTCTGTTCTTAGTTGTTCTCCTTGTATCAAAGAAGACATTTGGCATTTGTTTTTTTAGGGATTGGCTAGCTTCACTAAGCATAATCTGCTCTAATGTCATCCATTTCCCTGCAAATTCCATGATTTTGTCATTTTTTAGTGCAGAGTAATATTCCATTGTGTATAAATGCCACATTTTTTTATCTATTCATCTATTGAAGGGCATCTAGGTTGGTTCCACATTCTAGCTATTGTGAATTGTGCTGCTATGAACATTGATGTAGCAGTATCCCTTTAGTACACTCTTTTAAGGTCTTTAGGGAATAGTCCAAGAAAGGGAATAGCTGGGTCAAATGGTGGTTCCATTCCCAGCTTTCCAAGAAATCTCCATACTGCTTTCCAAATTGGCCGCACCAATTTGCAGTCCCACCAGCAATGTACAAGTGTACCCTTTCCCCACATCCTCGCCAGCACTTGTTGTTGTTTGACTTCCTAATGGCTGCCAATCTTACTGGAGTGAGATGGTATCTTGGGGTGGTTTTGATTTGCATTTCTCTGACTGCTAGAGATGGTGAGAATTTTTTCATGTACTTGTTGATTGATTGTATGTCCTCCTCTGAGAAGTGTCTGTTCAGGTCCTTGGCCCATTTGTTGATTGGGTTATTTGTTATCTAATTGTCTAATTTTTTGAGTTCTTTGTATACTCTGGATATTAGGGCTCTATCTGAAGTATGAGGAGTAAAAATTTGTTCCCATGATGTAGGCTCCCTATTTACCTCTCTTATTGTTTCTCTTGCTGAGAAAAAACTTTTTAGTTTAAGTAAGTCCCATTTGTTGATTCTTGTTTTTAACTCTTGTACTATGGGTGTCCTATTAAGGAATTTGGAGCCCGACCCCACAATATGTAGATCGGAGCCAACTTTTTCTTCTATCAGAAGCAGAGTCTCTGATTTGATAACAAGCTCCTTGATCCATTTTGAGTTGAGACTTACTGTCTTTGTCGGTAAAATAGAATTTTATTACCTTGTCAGGTTATTGTTAAAATTTGAAATTATTTACATAAGGTGATCTGGCACATAAATACATCAGTCAAAGAAAGATATCAAAAATAATAATAGGTGAAGCACACACAAAAAAAGAGATGGTAGGGGCTGGGGATATAGCTCAGTTGGTAGAGTGCTTGCCTCACATGCACAAAGCCATGGGTTCAATCCTCAGCACCACAAAAAAAAAAAAAAGAGAGAGAGAGAGAGAGAGAGAGAGAGAGAGAGAAGATAGATAAATAAGTACATCTTTTCACACATAGAGTACAACAATCTCAGCAAAATACTACCTAAAATAAATATGCATGCTGATCCAACATTCACCATCCAGAACTAAGGTTGGGATCCATTAGATTGGGATCCAATGGGGGAAAATATTTTAAAATTGTATGGCCCCTTAGCAAGCATGGACTTGCAGTTTGTATTGGCTTCTCTGCTCTCTAGCTACCTCTTCCATCATCCAGAGTTTGTGAGTTCAGGGACAGAATTTGGCTTACACTGATGCACTTGGCAGCTACATCCGCTGCAGCTGTTCAGGGTGTCCCTAAATGAAGTCCCTAGCCAACCTGCAAGCAGAAGCGAAAATCCAGCCATTGCCCACTCATTAAGCTCATCTCCCTGCACAGGGAGCAACTACTCAGAGGTACCTTTTACTTGGCACATAGGCACAAATCGCCCCTCTCCCTTATCTGCCTAGAGAGTGCCTTTTTTTTTTTTAATTGAGCAAGGCATTGTATATATTGTCTGAGGATTTGCCATGTTATTATTATTTTTTGCATGTTTTGTTTTGTTTTTTTAATTGAGTTAGGTAGTGTGTCTCAGTCACCTTTGCATTACTCCAGCAAAATACCCAGGTCAGGCTACTTATAAAGTAAAGAGAAATTTAGTTCACAGTGTTGGAACTTCAAGAGGGTGGTGTTGGCATGCCCTTGCATCATGCAACGTGGAAGATAGCAATGGCTATTTTAAGTGGGAGCCAGCATGTAACTATATCTTTAGGAACAGAGAGAAAGTCAGAGATGAGGGGCCACAGCCTCCTTCCAGGGCTCATGCAAAGACCTCCTCTAGGCGACCAAGCCTGTAACACGGGAGCCTTTGGGGGACACTGATCCAAACCATAGCAGATTGCCCAGTTTAAAAAATCAGGGATCTCACATAAATATTCGTATTTCTGGGTTTTTGAAAAACTGGATGCTTTTTCCACCGTAGGTCCACATTTCTTCCTGACATCCATCCACACTTGGCTGGAGAGACACTGCCTCTGCGGGAGGCGGGGTTTCCGCAGGCCCCGCCCACTGTTGCCCGCCTACCCCTGGCAGCAGGTTGGGCCGCGCAGCCGGGTGCCCACAATGTGGGCTATTGCAGTGGAAGCAGTTCCCCCCGTGGGAAGCCCTCCAGCGCATCTTTTTTTTTCTTTTTTTTTTTTTTTCCAGCGCATCTTTTGAGTGACAGATGAGGGATAACGTCCCACAAGCCAGAGAGATTGCCATCCTCACCGCAGCTGCCCATTTCTCCGGAGATCCAGAGAAAGGCGCTGTCAAGCCCAACTGGGCAAGCTAGGCGGATGGCCGGCCTCTCTGGTTTGCTCAGAACAAAGCCACTCCCTGTTCTTGCCAGAGGAAATGGAAATGGCTGCTTCAGAGGCTGCCAGCAAAACTCAGGCAACCTACTGGGTTATTGCGATTTATTGCTTGGCTTTTTCAAAACCTCCAGGAGGAGGTGGTAGACACAGGGGAGACCCACCATCCCTACAAAACCGTTGGCAAAAACCTAGCAGAAAAATAACCACTCTGGCACCCAAATATCAAGACAGTGTGTGGAATTCTCAACCCAGCTTGCTAAATCATCTTTTCAGGAAACCCTGGATGAGCCCACTGGTTTTTATTACCATCCTGCTAGGTCCTAGATAACTGAGGCTAATGAAATGAGCTGAGGGTTCTATTTATGGCTACACAAGGCTGATTACTCTGGCTTAGCCTACTTTCAATCCACAGATCTCCCTAGTGGGCAACTTGGTGCTCTGTTATGTATTTTTCTCTCCCTGGGACTTTCCTCTGGACATAGAAAACAGAAAAATTAATAAGGCCACTTTCACCTGCCTCACTCAAGAACAGGACTTTCAAACTTCCCTCTCAACACTGATGCAACCCCTCAATTCCTGACAGCCAGGGGTGGGAAAGTTTCCAGAGATATGCGGCAGCCCGATTACCAAGAAGAGATGAGATGTTGTTACCTAATAAAAATGCCATAAATACGAAATGATGAACTACCATGGGAAATGAATGGATAGAAAAGGACACGTTGGAATGCAGGATAGTAAAATTCACTTAAACTTTGCATGACCTTGAAGAAAGTCATAGTGATCTATTTTTCCAGGTTCCTCAAATAATGCATTGAGATATGGCTGCTTCCCAAGTCTTACTGTGTAATGAACTGAATTTAGACCCTTTCTAAATCTTCCTCCTTCCTGGGATACCCTAGAATCTCTCTTGAATCTCCAGGTTGCCTGGGTTTCTCCCTATCCTCAGCATCCTTCAGGCAGTATCAGCTAATGAGACAATTACTTCCATGGAAGCATCTCACTTCTGGCCATGGGGACCAAAGTGCCTCTCTTTGATAATTCAGAACAGTGGGGAACACAGGGTCAGATCACCCTGGGGTGATGTCTACCAAAAAAGTGGCTGTGACACTGAGTTCCTGGAAGGTTTGCTACAGCTGGTCCAGATTTTCCATGGGCTCACCTTTAAATTAAAAGAATTTCTGCACTTTCAAGAATTTGAAAACAAAGCCATGTGTGAGAATATGAGACCCACTCCTATGCCCTTGCAAGAAATAGGTTGCATTCCTTTTTCTACACTTAAAAAAAAAATCCTCTCTTTTTCCTCCCTAGAATGCCATATATGTAAATGATTCCAAATTAATCTTTAGCATGTGCCCATGTTGTTTTGATTTGCTAAACTTTAAAAATATGCCCATTGTTCTCTTTTAACAGTTTTTGGCAAGTTTTTCAGAAATCGAAATACGTTAATAAAATGAGTACAATTAGCAAGTGCCATTCAATGATCACTAGAGGTAAACATACCCTTATAATATACAAAAAGCATGATTCTCACAGATTTTACAATGCCACCTAAGATTTCTTATTTAACTTTATTGTTAATCAGCAAAATCAGTACAATTACACAGAGAAAAGCTAATAATAGAGTTGTCAGAATGGTACTTTGACATATCATTCAGTGTTTTTGTATTTAAGGTAATTACATAATTTAGTAGAAAGAAAGAGACCTGCATTTGGTGGAATTCTATCTTAATAGTTCTCTATCTTAATAGTTCTGTCATATTGGCCATAGTCCTTAATCTCTCTGATCCTTGTTTTATTTATCTTTGGATGGGGTGCTGGGAATGGAACCCAAATCCTTGAGCATGCTAGGGAGGCTCTTTACTCCTGAGCCATACTCCCCAGCCTTTCTTTTATTTTTCTATGGAATAGGGTTGGTTAATACTCATAGAGTTAAAAGGATTACATGAGATTTTATGTTAAAATGTCTAACAGGGTGGCTGGTACAGTAGAAGATACTCAATAAAGAATGCTCTAACTATTAGCTCTTTTTCAAATGATAGTGATTTAAAATGTTTAGATACATGCATTAAAACTTTAGAAACACAGTTGACCTACTGTATCCATAGATTCAACCAACTAAGGATCAAAACAATAAATTTTTTAGTTGTTTCTTGAGCTGTAGATGTAGTTCAGTGGTAGAACATCTACATAGCACGAGCAAGGCCCTGAGTTCCATCCCTGGTACCAAAACAAAACAAAACAAAACAAAAAAAGTATGTCTTGTTGCCAATACTTTGGTTCACACATGAAATCCCAGATACTTCTCGGGAGACAGAGGCAGGGGGATCACAAGTTCAAGACCATCCTGGACAATTTAGTGAGATCCTGTTTCAAAATAAAACAGAAAGAACAGGGGCCAGAGCCGTTGCCTAGCATGCTCAAGGCAAACTCTGGGTTTGATCCCTAGCATGGGGTGGGTGGGGGGAACCATTAAAGGTTTTGAGTATTATTCACTGTATATAATCCACATCACATACCAAATATGTGTGAATCAACTGCTTATGTTATCAGTAAAGCTTCCAGACAATAGCAGTTAAGTTGGTAGTTAAGTTTGGGGCAAATCAAAAGTTATACACAGAGTTTTGACTGCACAAGGGGTCAGAACCCCTAACTTCTGTGTTGTTCAAGAGTCTACTGTATGTGGAAGGATAAGCTTGATTATATGCAAGTTCTAAGCCATTTTATAAGGGACTTGACCATTCTCAGATTTTGGTATCAAAACTTACTATATTGCTCTTCAGAAGATTAGAATAATTTATTTTCATCACCAAAAATGTCAGTGACTGCCATAATCTTAAACATTATTAATGAAGGGGCTGGGGACATAGCCTAGTTGGATATAGCTCAGCCCTTGAATGCACAAAGCCCTGGGTTCAATCCCCAGCACCAAAAAAGGAAACACACACACACACACACACACACACACACACACAATACAAAGCCTGGGCCCACTGGCACACACCTCCAATGTCAGCAACTCAGAAGGCTAATGCAGGTTTGCAAGTTAGAAGCCAGCCTGGGTAATTTAGTGAGATCCTGTCCCCTTCCCCACTTAAAAAAATTAATTAATTTTAAAAGGGCTGGGGTAGAGTGACCTTGGGTTCCATCCCTAATACCTAAGGGATTTTTTATACTAATTATTTAAATCACTAGTATTAGCTCCTTCTCTTAATATTACATCACATACGAAAATTTTAATTTTTTGTGGTTGTTTTATCTCTCTCTTTTCTATTTTTTTCAGTACTGGTTTGAACCCAGGGACCACAGTCTGCCTAGGCTGCTGAGGCTGGCCTCGAACTTGCAATCCTTCTGTCTCTGCCTCCTAAGTAGTTGGAATTACAGGCATGTGCCACTGTGCCCAGCTCTGATTTATATCTTCTTCTTCTTAAATGCAAACTGCTGTTTGGTGAATTATCACTTGCATGTTGCCACTAAGCTCAGCATTTGGATTTTTTTTTTAATTTGCTTCAGAAGCATCAGCCTTTACTACCAAGATTCAAGCAATTCGTTTCTTTCTAAAATCTCTCATAAATTTTAAACACTATATACTGGCTTAAATGTTTCCTGTACTTACATAAAGGACACATAAATCAGTCTATATGTGATGCTTCTCACTGTGAAAGGAGTTGATCTCGTTCAAGAACCAGGCAATTTTATTGCATATCGAGTTTCTATAGTTCAGCCAAAAGTTCAGGGATAAAGACTTGCTGCAAAAAGTCTTAAACTATGCAGAGATGGGAAATAGTCATATCTGCATATTCCTCTTGTAGAATATTAGAACAATGTACTTGCAATTTACAGAGAAGAAGGAGATTGGAAATATATCTTGAAAACTTGGAAAATTAGTGGAAAGGGAGGCTTATCTCTACAAATATGCCAGAGTACAATTTGATTTTATACCTGAGAAATTAATTAGATTGAATCATTTTATAAGGATTGGAGTTAGGAGAATACTAGAAGTGAAGGGTTCGTCTTAGGACCTCTTAATTGATTAATCAGTGAAGTTACCAGATACAGTTAGAGGTTTAGTCTTGAAAAACTCAAGATAACTGTCAAAGAATTGTAATGGCTTAACTGTCTTTCAATAATACCTCTCAATGAAGCTACCTCATGAAGAATCAAAATCTGTACTTTTTTTTTCATTGAACCTAATTATAGGGTGACCAATTGTCATTGGTTTGCCTGGGGCTGAGGGTGTTGCAGGCATTGAGGGATTATCAGTGCCTAATCCTAGAACAGTCCCGGGCTGACCTGGACAGTTGGTCACCCTACCCAACAGTCTCATCTCTATCATTAAAGCATCTGGATTACCTCAAAAAATCAACCCGGCTTGCCTGATGCAAGACAGTTAACAAGCTTTTATTAACTGCCTACTGTCTGCCAGGGTCTAAAGATGATGAGCAATTGATGGACAAGCATCACTAATGGAAATATTTTGAGGTTCTCACAGTTCCTATCTGTGTTGGCCTCACATGGATACTTCTACTTCTGGGTTTGTGTTGCTTCTTGTTATTAGGCTGAACTCAACAAAGCAAGATGACCACAATTAACTTTTATAGTGGATTCATCCTGGTTGTGCTATTGTTTAAATTAGATATGATATCTAATTTAGTATTAGCTAAATGTATTAAAAATTCCATGTGAAAGTGAGTGAAAAGAGCCAAAGATGGATAATAAGCAATGTATTTGTCTGCTTTTCCTTAAATACTAAATTAAACATAAATATAGTATATGGCCTGACATTATAGTTTGCTTCCACAGACATTTATAGATTGCTTACCTTGGACCAAACTTGTGCTTGGTGCTGAGGCTGCATGAATGCACGAGAAATGGTTTCACCCTCAGGAACATTCTATCTAGTAGAGAGAGAAACACGTGGGCCAGTTTCTCTCTGTTTGCCACCCTTTTCCCCAGATCCATTCACCACCTTTCTTTGCCCTGCTCCATGTCCCAAAGAGTTGACCTTTGTGAGCTGCGTCACTGGGGCTCCTCACTCTGTGGCTTCTGATCCAGTTCAGCCAGTAAGAAGCATCGTTTTGGTGTGGCAGCTCTGACAGTCTCTCTGCCATTGTAATTCTCTCATCTAGGGCTCCACACTCACTTGGGCTCCTGTATCTAACACTTGATGTCTGAACCATATCCACTTCTGAAAATAGATCCATTGTAAAATTATTTGCAGAAATTTCTCTGCGTGTACTTCCTATTTCCTGTGCAGACCCTGATGGACTCACTGGGAAAATAAACTATAGAAATAAAGGAAGGTAAGTGTAATAATGGAGGCTATACAAGTAGAATGGTGTAATAAACGGTGACTTCTAGCACTGGCAACACTGTCCAGGAAATGCAAATATGATCTGAACACTAAAGGACAAGGGACCAGTGGGAGGAAAACCTGGAAGGGGCAATGTTTGGCATGGAGAGAAAACAAACCGCAGTGCAGTCATGCAATGGTTAACAGTTCAGGACATCTGGAGGACAAAGTATAGACAAAGTACAGTCTTGATTTATGATGGGGTTATGTGTCAATAAACCTATTATAGACCAAGGAGTGGGGTAGCTGCGTCAAATGGTGGTTCCATTCCAAGTTTTCTAAGCAATCTCCATACTGCTTTCCAGATTGGTTGCACCAATTTGCAGTTCCATCAGAGTGGTCCTTTTCCCCCATATCCTCGCCAACATTTATTTTTGTCTGTATTCTTGATAACTGCCATCCTGACTGGCGTGAGATGAAATCTTAGAGTAGTTTTGATTTGCATTTTTCTAATTACTAGAGATGTTGCATTTTTTCATATATTTGTTGATCAAATGTATATCTTCTTCTGAGAGTGTCTGTTCATTTCCTTAGCCCATTTATTGACTGGGTTTTTTTTTGTCATTAAGGTTTTTGAGTTCTTTATATATTCTGAAGATTAGTGTTCTCTCTGACGTGTGTGTGGCCAAAATTTGCTCCCACAATGTAGGCTCTCTGTTCACCTCATTGATTGTTTCTTTTGCTGATAAGAAGCTTTTTAGTTGGAATTCAACCCAACTATCCCACTCCTCAGTCTATACCCAAAGGACTAAAATCAGCATACTGTAGTAACACAGCCACATCAATGTTTATAGCAACACAATTCACAATAGCTAAACTGTGGAACCAACCTAGATGCCCTTCAATAGATGAATGAATAAAGAAACTGTGAGATATATATATATATATATATATATATATATACACACACACACACACACACACACACACACACATACATACATACAATGGACTATTACTCAGCATTCGAAGAGAATAAAATTATGGCATTTGCAGGTAAATGGATAGAGTTGGAGAATATTATGCTAAGCCAAGCAAACCAATCCCCAAAAACCAAAGGCCAAATGTTCTCTCTGGTAAGTGGATGCTGATCCATAATGGGGAGGTGGGAAGCATGGGGAAAATGGAGGAACTTTGAGTGGGCAAAGGGGAGTGAGGGTGGGGAGGGAGCATGGAGGCAGGAAAGATGGTGGAATGAGATGGACATCATTACCCTAGGTACATGTATGACTGCACATATGGTGCAATGCTATAGAGTGTACGACAAGAGACATGAAAAGTCATGCTGCAATTGTGTACAATGAATCAAAATGCATTCTGCTGCCATATATACTTAATTAAAATAAATAATTTAATTAAAAAACTATTATGGGTTGAAAACATCATAAGTCAAAATGCATTTAATATACCCTACCTGTCAAACACATAGCTTAGCTCCGTCTATCTTAAATGTGCTCAGAATACTTAACATTACCCTACAGTTGGACATCTTCTAACACAAAGCAAAGTGTACTTTATAATCAAGTATTGAATATATCACATAACTTTTGAGTTTATTGAAAGTAAAACCAGAATTGTTGCATGGTTGTGCTTTCACACCATTGTAAATTTTAAAAATCATTATGTTGGATCATTATAAGTCAGGTACCATCTGTCTATGGAAAGAAGCAATGGAAGATAGTGTGAAGAGATAGACCAAGGTCTATCTCTTTTACACACACATGCACATGTATCACACACACACACACACACACACACACACACCATGTGACAAACACTGTTCCAGGCACTTGACAGTCATTGGACAATAAAACATAGACTTTGAAGTCCCTTAGGAAAACAAACAATAAGCTATAGACATAACGTATAAATAAATCATGTAGCATGTTATAAGGTGATAAGTTAATGGAAAATGGAAAAGTAGAGAGAGTAAAGGAGATTAGGTATGAGATGAGTATCAGTAGTAGGCTGCAGTGTTAAAGAGCCAAATAGGCCTCACTGGATAAGTCACACTGAGGAGGTGATTTGTACAGAAAAGGAATTGATGGAGATAAGAATGTGGATATCTGCAGGAAGAACATTCCAGGTAGAGGAATCCTCCAGTGCAAAGGGCCCATGGCAAGAGCATGTCTGACATATTCCATGAACATCAATAACGCTACATAAACTAGAGCTGAAGTGGAAGAGGAGAGAGTAATAAGAGATGAGAACAGAGAGTTTCAGAGTGGGGAAGGACTTAATGGGTCTTGTAATTCCTTTGGATTTTATTCAGAGGGTGACAGGGAATGTGATAGTCAGCTTTCTGTGAGCCAACCACCTGACAAGAACAACTTAGAGTAGAAAAGAATTATTTTGGCTTATGGTCCCAGAGGTCTTAGTCCATGGTTGGTCAACACCATTGCAGAACCATCATGGCAAAGGCATTATAGGGGAAGGGTGCTCAGCTCATGGCAGCCAGAGAAGAGAGAGAGAGAGATGGGGAGAGAAGCCAGGGACAGATGTAGTCCCCAAGGCCATGTCCCAGTGACCTACTTCCTTAGCCACACCCTACCTGCCTAGAATTACCACCTGGTAGTCCATCCAAGTTAGTAATCCACCAGAATTCTCATAATACAACACTTTCACCTCTGAACATTATTGTTGTATTGTGTAACACATGAGCTTTGTGGGCAGGGTACATTCCAGATCCAAACCACAACAGGGACCACTGGAGACTTCTGAGCAAGGAACTACATACTCCTGGCTGAAATTTATTCTGTGGACAATGTGAATCAACTGGAAGAATTTAAGGATGGGTATACCATGAAAAAAAAATACTTAAGATCCTTGTTATTCAAAGTGTAGTGTAGCATTGTCACAACCCAGGGACTTGCTAGAACTGCAGAACCCCAAACTCCCAAGACAAACTTGCACTTTAACAAGATCCCAGGTGGTTTATTTTGTGGTGAAGTTTAAGAAGGACAGATTTGAAAGATCCTGTTGAAAGAAGGGTGGAGGATAAAGTTGAGCAGGAACAAGAAGTCAGAGAGGGGTGAGAAGAGCCTAAAATAGGACAGAATTAGAGATATAAAAAGGGGACAAACTGAAAGGAAATCCAAGAGAAAGACAATGCCCAGCATAACACAGACAATTCCTAGATTTTTTTTTTTTTCCTTTTTGGTACCAGGAATTGAACCTATGAGTGCTTAACCACTGAGCCACGTCCCCAGACTGTTTTATTTTTTATTTTGAGACGGAATCTCGCTAAATTGTCTAGGGCCTCACTAAGCTGCTAAGGCTGACTTCAAACTTGCAGTCCTCCTGCCTCAGACTCCCAGCTCACTGCAGTGAGTGAGCTTTTCTCATTCACCTGGGATTAAAGGCGTGCACCACTGTGCCCAGCAGGCTAGATACTTTTAAAAAATGTTCTGAAATATTATAGGTTCACTGTGATTGCAAAAAATGTATAAGGAAGTACCATGTGGCCTTCACCTAATCTCCTCCAAAGTTAACAGCTTAAACAATTATAGTACAATATGAAAACTGATAATTTGACACTGATATAATCCATAATTTATTCAGATTTCACCAATTATTACGTGTGTGTGTGTGTGTGTGTGTGTATGTGTCTGTAATTTTATCCGGGGCAGATTTATCACCACAATTAAAGTACTCAAATCAACACCATAAGAATTACTCAGGTTGTTATTTTAAGGACATACCCATCCCTCCATCCCTAATCCCTACTCTGTTCTTCATCTCTATAATTATGCTACTTCACAAATTTTATGTAAATGAAATCATAGCCATAGGTAGCCTCAGGGATTGGCTTTTCTCACTCAGCATAATTTCTTTGAGGTTCAACCAAATTATTATGAGTATCAGTATTTTAGTCCTTTTCATTGCTGAGTAGTATTCTATAGCATGGATTATAAGAGTTTGTTCAACCCGCTGAACCCACTGAAGGACATCTAGATAGTTTCCCAGGTTTCCAGTTTGGGCTGTGATGAGCACAGCTGCTTTGAATGTTAGTCTACAGCCTGGATACTTTTTGAATGAATGAGTGAGATAGAATCGATATGACATAGTGATTAGCTGTGGGGAGAAAGAGTGGCATAATCAGCAAAAGAGAAAGAGCCCTAATGCAATGGGAAGCCACCAAGTACAACAAAAAGAGTTTGTTTCACACACACACACACACACACACACACACACACACTTTACTAATCATCAAATAGTATCCTTTTTTAATAAGACAATAATTTAATATGAGTAAACTGGGAACTTAAAAATCGAAGTAAAATTGGACAACATAAGTAGATGATAGTTCTCAATCCAATCTTTTAAGATATTTGCATAGACTTAGACTGGTTTGCTATGATTGGATATTTTTAAATTCTTTATATTTTGAAAATTGTTTTATTATTTGCCTGAGCTCCTATTCTGTAATGTACTATTATTATTACTATATCACAGCATTCCTCAGATAGTTTGTAACTTGAAGAAAGAACATTCTACATAGTCATGGAAAGTATCAAAAACAAAAACGATAAAGAATACATTAGAGCCAGGCGTAGTGCCACACACCTGTAATCCCAGCAGCTTGGGAGGCTGAGGCAGGAGGACTGCAAGTTCAAACCCAGCCTCAGCAACTTAGCAAGATCCTAAGCAACTTAGCAAGACCCTGTCTCTAAATAAAACAAAAAACAGCTGGGATGTGGCTCAGTGGTTAAGTTCCCCTGGGTTCAATGCCCAGTACCAAAAAGATAAACATTTTTTTAAAAAATACATTAGGAAAAGCACATGGTATTTTTAAATTATCTACCTCAGAATAGTTCCAAGATAGTGTCCTATATTTTTTCTTTTGTATTTTAATGACTTTACGTGGAACTCAAATTTTCCCTAGGTTTTTTTTTTCTTCCTTTTAGTATCACACTTTTTCCTTTAATATTCAAATAAATATCATTCAAGTCCTTTCCTTGTGGATGGTAAGAACAGTCCCTTCCCTAGTTGGTATTTGCCCTTAGCCTGGGAACTGTTCCTAGATCAGTGTCCTTCTGGAAATGATGCTACCCCTCTGTGCAGACACAGGAGGAAGAAGGAGGGCCTCAGTACCCAAGAACACCCACAGCCTGACTCCTAACTTCCTGCCTCTGAGCCTGACTCCAGCCTGAACTGAGCAGGAAGCCGTTTACAACACCCCCGCCTCTCTTAGGCCCCAGACCACAACCCACAACACAGGGATCCTCTGTAGTCAGAGTTTTCTTCATGACTTTCTTTCTGCAATCTCAGGGATTCTGGCCTTCTCTCCTACCCCTTATTACCATCCCCGTCTTCCTCACCCACACCCCAGCCAGGAGAAGCCAAAGCACTAGGCAACTTCACAGAAGCCCAAATCTTTAGCTTCCTCATCTTGGGGCTCACTCAGACTAACTGGACACCTCCTTTTTTAAATTTTTTTTTTGGTGCTGGGGAATCACACTTAGGGCCTTGTGCATACTAGCCAAATGCTTTCCCAGGGAGTTACACCCCTAGCCTGCCAGCCTTCTTTTTACATAACCAAAAGGCTTTTGGAGTCTTCTTCCAAATGAAAGAGATTTTATCAAAGACTGAGAGATTTAAACATAAAATATTATAATAAAAACTAAAACATCAAACACATACACTCACAAAAAAAAAAAATAATAATAATAATTCACCAAATTCGAGGTTAGCCCGGGGCCACTTAGGGAGACCCTGTCTCAAAATAAAAAAATAAAAAGGGCTGGGAATGTAGTTCGATGGTAGAGCACCCCTGGGTTCCATTCCCGGTACCCAAAACCAGCCAGTCAAACAAACAAGCAAAATATCTGGCCAGGAGGGTTAGGGATGTAACTCAGTCACCTAGTGTGCATGAGTCACTGGGTTCAATCCCTAGTATCGGGGAATAAAAAAATCTTGCTATGACAAAAGAGATTTAATAGAGGTGCTTGATCTATCTCTGTGTATATGTTTTTTATCATTATAATAATCTCGATCTGTTGACTTCATCTTTCAGGAATCTACAGCCAATACACAAGAAGGATTCTTGTTTTTTTTTTTTTTTTTTTTTTCATTTAGGAAAGTCTGATTTGCTCAGGATAAATTTAACAGGTCAAATAATATACTGTAATATTTATCTGATCCTGTATGTACTTTTAAAATTAATTTGGACTTGCAACTGCTTAGTCAAGGATTCATCAGAAGGTGGGACTTAAATGTCATGTATAACTGATAGGAGGATTTATTTCTTCACAGGTCACTAGGATAGGCAAAAGTTAGCATCAAAGGCTTAGAGTATGTTACCACCCTGTTGCCATGGAGATTGAGAACCAAATTTAAACATGTTCACCAGGGTCATTATAATGTAGCCAGAATTTAAAGAACAGACTGACTTTAAACTATTTATAACTTTACTTGTTTGGTCTACCAATTTTTTAATTTTTTTTTTAGTTGTAATTGGACACCATACCTTTATTTCATTTATTTATTTTTTTATGTGGTGCTGAGGATTGAACCCAGCGCCTCGCATGTGCTAGGCAAGTGCTCTACCACTGAGCCACGACCCCAGCCCCAGGTCTACTAATTTCTACATGTGTTAGGTTACTCAATAATGAAGCTGCGGGGGGTGGTTCTGGGGTTGTGGCTTAATGATAGAGGGCTCGCCTAGCATGCATGGGGCACTGGGTTCAATCCTCTGCACCACACAAAAATAAAATAAAGATATTGTGACCACCTAAAACCAAAAAATAAATTTAAAAAAAATGAAGCTCAGTCCTTCTAAAGCTATTCACTCACATGGTCCCTTATGTTGCCCGGGCCCAGATATGACACATCTGGCAGTCTGCTTGGGTTGGCCACTGGATTGCAGGAGAGAGAGAGAGAGAGAGAAGTCTGGGATGATTCCCAAATGTCTGCATCTGGTGACAGGGAGATATGGCAGGGTGAGCTTGAGGAGTAAAAGCTGGATTAGAAACTGTTGGCCTGAGATCTCTGTGGACCATGATGACAGAGAGACAGTCAGCAGACGTTGGCTATGCACATCTGTAACGTCATCCAAAGTGAATTCCAAGGCAGTTGAAAGGACAAAACCCTAGGAATATAAACCCTTGGGGGTGGGGCAGAGGAAAAGGATGCAGTAATGAGTCTGAGCAGGCATCCCGTGTCTGATAAAGCATGTGGCACATAGTAGGCACTCAGCAAACAGAGAGAAAGAGGTAAGTAAATACAGAACCCAGCTACCAGGATTGGGATGGGCCTAAAAGCTCAGCCTGCTGACACTGGTAGAAATCAGAAAGGTGTCTGGAATCCTGAGGCTCTGCAACATACTAGCTGCTCTGCCGATCAGCCCCAAGTCATATGTACTTGTCCCCACCGTCCTTGGTCTCCCTCATTTTTTCTTTTCTACTCCCCCTCCCTTCAGCCCTTCATGGGGCTTCTCTGTGCCAGCGACTCCTGTTTGCCTTCTCATTCTTCAGGGTGGAGCCGTTACAAGTTAAACGACTTTTTACCAGTACAGATTACCTCTCTAAGCACAGTTGTGGGTTTTTTTTTTTTTGGGGGGGGGGCAGGTATTGGAGAATGAGCCTAGCTCAGGGGTGCTCTACCACTGAGCTTCATGCCAGTGAGACAGGGTCTCCCTAAATGGCTTAGAGCTTGCTAAATTGCTGAGGCTGGCTTTGAACTTGCAATCCTCCTGCCTCATCCTCCAAAGCTGCTGGAATTACAGGTGTATGCCTCTGGATCCAGGTAATTGTGGTTCTTCATTATGCATAAAGACCTTCTTCCTGTGAAAAGTTAGGATGAATAAGATAAAGGAGATTTAGAGAATGGAGAATTCCATCCTGTTTTACCAATAGGAAAATTATACCCAAAGGAGTACTATGGTTGGAATATGGTTTATCCCCAAAAAAATTCATGTTCAGGTTTGATCCCCAATAACAGCGTTGGGAGGAGTTGGAGTCTGCAAGAGAGATAAATACTTTTCTTGCAGAAGTGAGTTTTTACTGTCTTAGGAGTGCTTTGATTTTTATGAAAATGGATTATTCTAAAGTGAACCTGGCACCTCTTCTCCTCACCCTCTCTCATACATGTGTTCTTCCCTTCTGCCCTTATCTACCTCCCTTCCCACCATGAATTGAATCATCATGAAACCATTACTAGAAACCTAGCAGATGCCAGTGTCATGCTCTTGAAACTTCAGAACAGTGGGTTACATAAACCTCTTTAGTTTATATAATTTCCAGCCTCAGGTGTTTTGTTATAGCAACACAAAATGGACTAAGACCAAGATGAAGAAGAAGGCAACCTTATACTTCTACCAATAAAAGGATCAGACTGAGAGGTAAGAGGAGAACCAAAAGAAAATGACATCATCTACCAAAAAAGGAGATGCTTTAATAAATGGTTGCTAGTCAACTATACTAAATACCAACATAAAGGACAGGTAAGAAAAGGAATAGAAAGCAACCAGAGGATTTGGTAATCAGTAGATTCTTGGTGAATTTGGAAATCCTCATTGGTAGTAAGAACTAAATCCTGATGCCCCGAGTAAGTACCAATGAGAAAGGCAACATGCCTCACCAACATCTCTCACTGTGCCCTGCTCCAGCCATTCTCATTTTGGAAAAGGGCGTCACATCCACCCATAGCCCAAGTCAAAACTCTAGCAGCCACCTTGGACCCTGCTCTTTCCTTTATTCCACAATTCAGTCCTGTCTCCAAGATAAATCCCAAATCCTTCTCACTCTCAAGGAGAACCCCCTCTCTCCTTCCTGGTGATGGAAATAGATTCCTAACTGATTTCCTTTCTACCTTATTTATTATCTTTACTATAATCCATTCTTCCCAGGACAGCCACATGGTCTTTTAAAACTGGTAGATCAGACCGTATATTACTCTTTGCAAAATTCTCCTCAATGATTCTATCTCACTTAAAACCTTTTTTTCTAACCACTTACCCTGCCCCGCTATCAGTTTGGAACTCTTCTGCTTCCTGAGCTGATCTTCTTTTACTGCACTTTGAACATCAGCACGTTTCCTGCTCTAAACTTCTTCCCACCCTTGCATTTACTCTTCCATTTGTAAGGATACTCTTCCTCAGATTTTCCCAACCCTAAACCCGCCAAAAAGGGGGTTGAACCCAGGGGTGGTCTACCATCAAGCTATAGTCCCAGCTCTCTTTATTTTTTATTTTGAGACAAGGTCTCACTAAATTGCCAAGGTTGGCCTCAAACTTGAGACCCTCCTGCCTCAGCCTTCAGAGTTGCCAGGATTACAGACATGCACCACTGCATCCAGTTCTTCTTCAGATCTTAGAAGAGGTGCCACTTCTTGTCCTTGATTCGGGGCCAGCTTCGTGTACCAGCCACCTGCACCCTGCCCTTGGAAGGGCTCTCTTGTAGTTCTTAATAATTTTTTAACACAGGATCCACATTTTCATTTTGTGCTGGGCCCTACAAATGACGTAGCTGGTTCAGCTTTCAGGGATCATGTTAGGAGTCCCCTTGTCTGAGAGCCTTCCTTGGCCACCCATCCTAACGTAGCCCCTCCCCTTGTAAGTTACTTGCTACCACATTACTCCCATTTTATTTGCTTTATAACAGTGTTCATCTTCTGATACTTCCTTGCTGTGGGCTTCTTTGTTACAATGCAACACAAGCACTTACAAAGCAGAGACCTCCTTATCCTCAGCATGTGGGACATAATAGATGCCCAGTGTACATTTGCTGAATAAATTATTCCAAGAACCTATACTTGCTGGAAGCAAGAGAAGCACTATGCTGGGCGTCATGAAAATTTAAAACATTTGATATTTATAGTCATTCTAATCAATAATTAGATTTGTGTAGTGCTGGTCTAAACATAAATTCCAGTTTCACGATGATGCTAAATGGGATACAATTTCCTCATATTGTATTCAAACTTGAATTTAGAAGTTTGTTGTTGTTGTTATTGTTGTTTTGTTTTGTTTTAGTCTATGCAGTACTGGGGATTGTCTAGCATGCACTCTACCACTGAACTACATCCCTGGACACTTTTTTCCTGAATTTTATTTGGAGAAAAGGTCTGGCTAAATTGCTGAAGCTGGCCTTGAATCTGTGATCTTCCTGCCTCAGCCTCACAAGTAGCTGGGATTACAGGTGTGTGGCACAGCAACTGGTTTTTATGAAGGCGTTTTGTTTTGTTTTGTACTGGAGGTTGAACCCAGGGTGCTTTACTAGCTGCATCCATCCCCAGCCCTTTTTGTTTTTTTTTATTTTGAGACAGGGACTTGCTAAGTTGCATAGGACCTAGCTAAATTGCTAAGGCTGGCCTCAAACTTGTGGTCCTCCTGCCTCAGCCTCCCAAGTCAATGGGTTAACAGGCATGCACCACCATACCCTACTTCATGAAAGATTTTGAAGTCTGAATTCAATGTTTACTTTTGCTACTTGATTACTACGAGCTTAAAATAACATTTTTAGTTTAGCGTGAATTTTTAAAAGAGGCTATTGTTATACTTTCCACTTACGTTGTACTCTATGGCTCAATAAAACATTTATGTTTGTTTTGACCTACTCAGCAACTCTATATACTATATAACTCTAGCTGTAATTTTTCATTTCGCAGATTGCTTCGAATCACTTATTACTCTCCAACTACACTGCTGCTTGGGGAGAATACATGAATAATAATCACAGAACTTGAAAGCAGGGAAAAACAGTAGAAAATATTTCTACCAACACTCTCCTTTTTATTTTTTTTAATTTAATTTAATTTAATTTTTTTGGCATCAGGGATTGGACCCAGAGGCATTTAACTACTGAGCCACATCCCCAGCTCTTTTTTTATATTTTATAGAGAGACAAGGTCTTGCTGAGTTGCTTAGGGCCTCACTAAATTGCTGAGGCTGGCTTTGAACTTGTGATCCTCCTACCTCAGCCTCCCGAGCCGCTGGAATTACAGGTGTGCACCACTGCACCCAGCCTAACACTCTCATTTTTAGATGAAGACTCCTAAATTCAAAGGCACAGGATCATGAGACGATTGTGTGGCAGAGATTTTGATAGAATTTGATCTCTTAAAGCACTGATCTTTGTACTATCCCAGTGGTCCTTTCTATCAAGAGTAAGAGGAGGGGTTAATCTTTTAACCTTCCAGAAGTCTCTACCTCCTGAATGTTCACCATCTTAACATCGCCATACTAAAGACCAACCTTCCAACACATGGATCCTTGGATGGATAAACCACATCAAAACCTCAGCAGGTATAAATCAGAGATGATATTGACAAGTCCATTATGGCCACAATTCTGCCCAGGCCTGATAAACTAACACGTTGAAGTCCATCCCTGAGAGTCCTCTATCAATTTCTCTGCTGATACCACATGCATCCTCTTACTATCTTTCTCTTTTAAAATATTTTTTTAGTTGTAGTTGGAAACAATATCTTTATTTTATTTATTTATTTTTATGTGTTGCTGAGGACAGAACCCAGTGCCTCACACATGCTAGGCGAGAGCTCTACTGCTGAGCCACAACCCCAGCCCCCCTCTTCCTATTCTTCTTAATTAAGATGACCTTGCTTTAGGTCTCCTCAATGGCCAATCATCTATAATATTTTATAAGCCACTTAAATCTTGAGCATACTAAAGTCATAATTATTAAAGCAACCAATTCACATGAAGTATTCCTTAATCTTAAGGACAAAATGGCAGCTGTGAAAACAGATGATGTAATTTGAGGAAGAACCTTCATGGAAGTTTAAAGATATTTCAAAAGTAATTAGTATTAGTAATGAAGTTCTGTTCTCAGAAATTACACATAAAGAGGAAACATGAATTAAAGAAAAAAATCTGCTACTCAATTTCTTAAACATCCGGTTCCATTTTCAACAAAATCTGGGCTCCTTGAAAAGGAATGTGCAGATGCCAGCCATGACTTCAAATGGCCCCAAAAGCAGACAGCAGCAAATTAATGAGCAAAGGATGTGTAGAATCAGAGCAGAGCCGCATGGTTTCCTAAGACTCATTCTTCCAGAACTGTGCTCTTTTTTTCCTGAGAAAAATACCCAACATGGGACTGGGGATATTACTGCATACAAGGTAAGTTCAGTTGGTAGAGTGCTTACCTTGTATGCACTAAGGCCCTGGGTTCAATCCCCAGTACCATCAAAAAAAAAAAAAAAATATATATATATATATATATATATATATATAACATGTTGCCTCCTCTACTGGCCAACCAGTCATCACTCAGGATGTGACATGTCTTTTTGTAAGTGTGGATTGTAGTTGCTCAAAAGTGAAATTGTGCTGTTAAAAATAATAATAGGGGGCTGGGGTTGTGGCTCAGCGGTAGAGCACTTGCCTAGTGCATGCAGGGCCCTGGGTTCAATCCTCAGCACCACATGAAAATAAATAAATAAAACAAAGGCATTGTGTCCAACTATACCTAAAAAACATATATTTAAAATAATAATAATCATCATCATCATCCCAGGCAGCTTGGGAGACGAGGCAGGAGGATCGTGAGATCAAAGCCAGCCTCAGCAAAAGTGAGGCACGAAGCAACTCAGTGAGACCCTGTCTCTAAAAAAAAAATACAAAATAGGGCTGGGGATGTAGCTCAGTGGTTGGGTGCCCCTGAGTTCAATCCCCAGTACCCAAAATAATAATTCAAGTTTTGCTTTGAGTTGATGTTTTCTACAGAGAGATGAGATTTCCTACTAAAACATAATTAGTAGGTAATCAAGACAGCTGAAATGGGGTGTGGGTCCTCTAATTGCTCAGTCCCTGTGCCCAAGCAAAACTCCAGGTTATATGTTGCCCAGAGACAAGGACCAAACTCTGAGGGCCTTCGTAAAGCAGGTGGACCAATTCAGAACGGTCTATCTCTTTAGAAAAGTACTGAGCACATAGTAACTACTGACTGGCTGAGATGAGTTCTCAAACTTTCATAGGTGGGGGCAGTAGCCGGGAGGCAGAGGGTGGGGTGGGCAAAACCATCTTGCAGTTTAATCAGCCAGAGATACCATGGCTTTAGGTTCTAGAGCTGGCCCTGGTAGCTACCAGATCTCCAAACTGTTTTCAAAGGAATTACTAGGAGCCACGTTTTCAATTCAGCTAATCAATTAGCAAATTGTAGTGGACCTGAAATACTCATCTATTGAATTATTCATGAATTAGGTTTTTATATAATTAGAAGTGATAACATCATTTGTTTTTATCATTTCTTATAGCAGAGGGAAAAAAGAATACTTATATAATTGTTTGGATTTCTTTACTTTTATTTTTTGGGTGCTGGAGATGGAATCAAGGGCTTCTTGCATGTTAGGCAAGCACAAGACAGAGCCATACCCCAGTCCCTATGTAAGTATTCTTTTCAAAATGGTTTATCTTAGAGTTTACTTATTTTCATGTTGTTGCTTCTATTTCCAATCTAAGATATTTGTTTTACCTATGTTTATGTGAAATTTATACATGTCATGAATTTCAAATTAAAAAGATATTTTTAAGGCTTTAAAGAGTCCTATCCAACTAGAACTGTATTTGTGTAAAACTAGGCAGGCCAAGGTCATTGCTCTGATTGTGGGCCCAGCCTGCCCTCTAGTGTTTCTTTTTTAAACCATGCCAAATTTTAAACCAGAGTCTTAATCTCAAAATATTGTTTTAATAGGATTAAGAACTGTGTCATCAAATTAACAGAACAGAGCCAAATCCCTGACACAGATGAGAATTAAATCAGAGGAAAGTACGGATCCTTCTAGAAACTGGTGGCAACTTCTCTGGGAAAACATCACAAAGTTCGTGGTAAATATACTTTATTAAGTTTCATCTGGTTAATAAGGTATAAATAGAAAAAAATTAGCTCAAATGACATGTAAAATGTGATCACTGTGTAACTACTTCTATACAGCTGTTATTTTATTATAGTGCTAAGATATTTCAAGTGTTGATTAAATAATGTAAGTTTTTGTTATTGTTTTTAATACAGCAAATACACAGAAAGCAGATAAATATCTCCTTTGGAGGAAGTCAAGATAATTTGTCTTAATTTACAGATTTAACTTTATTAAAGCACACAGTTGTTTTTATTTAACTTTTCTTAGTAAAGTTTTAAGTACTTGTATTTGGAATATCTTTAACTAATGTATATCAAGTCAAATTTATTTATTTATTTATTTAGGTACTGGGGATTGAACCCAGGGGCACTTAACATCTGAACTGCATCCATCCCCAGCCCTTTTATTTTGGGTTGGATCTTGCTAATTTGCTTAGAGCCTTGCTACATTGCTGAGGCTGACCTCAAACTTGTGGGCCTCTGTATTTAACCTCCTGAGTTGCTGGGATTATAAACATGTGCCACCATGCCCAGAGTCCAATTATATTTAAGAGGAAATTAGTTATCTGAGACAAAATCTAAATGTGCACTATTCATATAGCATCACAAGTTTTATAAGAAGCGGGAGAAAAATATGTGAGACTGTTTTTCCTTCATAAAAGAGTAAAGCCTAGTAGTGCTGAGGCAGAAGGATCATAGGACTTAGAATTTCAGTGACGTATTATAATTAATTCTGTCTTAAGAGATGTTTACTGATGACAAGAAAATAAAATGGGGCTGTGATACACAGTATCCATTGCCTCAATGTTCAAATACATCCAGGACGACTTTATTTAACTGTCACAAAAAGTGTAAACTAAACAGGGACCCCAGGTTGTTGTTTTTTTAACTTATATCTTAACTTTCCCTATGTCCCAGGCATACGAACCTAAGATGTCTAAAGTCATACAGAAAAATTGACAGAAAAATGCTTTGGAGCCCATGTGTTTTCAATTGATGCCAACAGAAACTAACCTCATAGAAGACATGTGATGCAGTTTATTTTTCCTTTGCAGTAACAGCAGGAACATGAAGCCGCCACTCTTCGTGTTTATTGTGTATCTGCTATGGCTGAAGGATTGTCACTGTGCACCTACTTTGAACGACAAAACTGCCATCGGTGAAAACCTGAAGAGTACGTTTGGTTTCTTATCTGTGTGGTGTCCTGTTTGCATGTTTTCCTATCCTGCTGGCATTTATAGTGACTTATAGTGTTTTATAGAGAGATAACGGTATTCACTACATCTCACTGTGAGAAGTTCTCTGGGCACTGAAACCACGTCATCATGATGCCAAACATCTGGATAAAGATAGAAAATTCCAATCAAGTCTCTGCAAGCGAGTGTTCCTATATCCAGATGTTTGCTATCCTGTAGATAAAACGTGCCTGCTTTTTGACTGCCTTTTTTTGGTACCATCCAGATGTTCGGTGTCATCTCAGCACTGCTTTAATGAACAGTGAAATACTTCTCTAGCATTTAAAGAATTTAAACCATTAGAGTAATCTGTGTAATTGTTCTTAAACGAGCAAAAGAATGGGTAATAATTACACTCAATCTGGTTGTTTCTGTGCATTGACTTGTGACCTTTCTTAGTGACACAGGTTTGGAGTACTTAACCACTGAGACGAATAAATTAGCTAAAATGGGGCTGATTTGGAGTCTATAATTAAATTCAGAATCAAGAACAAGCTTATCAGGAGGCCGCACTGGCTACTGAGAAGAAAGAAAGACAATAAAATTTATACCCACTTAGGGCTTATGAAAGGTGGGAAAGAGATATCCATTAGGTTATGAAGGAATCTTGTTGTATGCGATTCTTTCTTGGTTTGATGACTTCTTGGAAGGTAATTAAAATTGAAAAAGGGAAATCGTTCATTATGTTTGAAGTCCCCACTTGAGACCTAAATGGAAGAGAAAAATGGAAAAAGGAAAATAAGGCCTGCAAAAAACGACAAGAACGAGGTTAAATGAGCTCTGACTTGTTCAGGAGCTTTCAAGTAAGGGACAGAAGGTATTATCCATGTGGCAGCTGACAGCTAATTCATTACAATCTGCTTTCAAAATACGAGTCTATAAGAACTATGAAACCTCTATTAAGGAGACATGAAATATTGGTGAACTCATTGTTTAATAATCCAATCAGATCTTTAAAAAACAAACAAACAAACAAAGAACTCCTGCAATGTATCTTTCAGGTTTTTCTGAGGCTGGGGAGATAGATGGAGATGGAGAGGTGAAGAAGGCTTTGATTGGTATTAAGCAGATGAAACTCATGATGGAAAGAAGAGAGGAAGAACATACCAAACTAATGACAACCTTGAAGAAATGCAAAGAAGAAAAGCAGGTACCATAATTAAAGAAAAAACAATCTGTTCTTTTTTTATTTTTTATTGTTTTGGTGCCTTATAATTATACATAATAATGGAATTCATTATGCATTATTTGTACATGAATATAACACTTTTTTTGGTATCAGGGATTGAACCCAAGGATACTTAACTACTGAGTCACATCCCCAGCCCTTTTTATATTTTTATTTAGAGACATGCCTCACTGAGTTGCTGAGACTGGCTTTGAACTTGAGATCCTCCTGCCTCAGCCTCCCAGGCTGCTGGGATTACAAGCATATGCCACCACACTTGGCTTATTCTTAGACCTTTTTGATTTAGGATATCGAGTCAAAAGTGTTCAGGGAACTTGGGGGCTAGATCAGTCATCTCCAACATTTTTTCATCTGCCATCCCTATAACTAAAAATATGTTAGCACTCACTACTAAATATGTGCATATTATTTTATTTGTAAACTAGATACATGAATTGCTACCATTAGTATCTCGAGGTACAACATGTATTTTGGGTGAGGTTCATCATCAGATCCAAATTTAAAAATAATCTAGATATTTTGAAAGTCTTAGCTGACTTGCCAAATCTGATTAGCTCATTATAGTTTTACTTTGTCATGTGGCCAACACAGAGCTCACGATGAAGAGTGGTCAGCTCTGTCGTGTGCTTTTTATGCATTTACACTTACATTATTCATATTCATGTTTTAATAGTCCAGGTCTCCCTCATCCCAAGAATCTTTCTCTCCATTTTGTGAGGGTTAGTTTATTTACAACTAGATAATAAAATTCATTGGTCCACCTGAATCCTCTCAAACAGGGACTCATTACAATTTGTTTCAAAGGAACAGAGAGAGAGGGATCCCTGGCCAGTGTTCCAGAATGTAAAAGAATCCTTTTCCCTGGAAGACCTCACAGTTGACTATGTGCAATGTCTGACATGGGCACTCAAGAGAGCACCAGTGTACATTAAATATTGCATCAGCCAGATCCGTTTTATTTATTTATCTTTTGAGGTGCTGGGGATTGAACCCATGTAAGTCTAGCATTCTACCATTGAGCTTCACCCCTAGTCCCTCATCTATTTTTAAAAATTCAAGTACAGCTTTACTAAATAGCTGTAGTTCACACTATGTCTTTTACCAATACAGAATACACATTTTATACAAATGTCTTGAAAGATGTTGAGAATTGTTCATAAACTACTATTAAAAAAAAAAAACTCTGTAAATTTCCAAAATATAGGACTGGGGTTGTGGCTCAGGGTAGAGGCCCTGGGTTTGATCCTCAGCACCACATAAAAATAAATAAATAAAGGTATTGTGTCCAACTACAACTAAAAATAAATAAATAAATATTTTTTTTTAAATTGTCCAAACTATAGACATTACATACTCAATAATTTAATAAATTAAACTATGTTAAATAACAATTAACATAACACTCAAAATAATTACATTTTTTAAAAAAGATTACCTTCCCACATTATCCTTAATCCAAGATGAAATAAAAACTCTAACAAAAATAATGTCAAATTGTGGCAAAATACAAATAATATAAAATTTAAATTTACCATCATAATTTTTTGGGGGGGTGCAGGGAGTTGAATCCAGGGCCTCACATGTGCTAAGCATATGTTTACCACTAAGCAACCCTATCTTGGTCATTTTTAAGTGTACTGTTCAGCAGTATTTAGTTAAATAAATTTAGAATGTTGCTCAATCAACCTCCAGAATTCTTTTCACTTTGCAAAAACCCAAAATCCATGCCTATTAAACAACTACCCAATTCCCTTCCCCATATATGTGTTTGTGTACATCTAATACATATACACATACATAACAAACATTTCAGTGTTGGAGATCAAACTTCCTCCATCCATTTTCAAATTAAAAAATACAAGCAGAGTTCTAACATTTCCTCCCTCGATCTCTACACATACACCTATAAAGTTGGGGGCCAGTGAATTCCAGCTAAGTGCTCACATCTCTCCCCTCCCGAGCATCCTGGCCTCTGAGAGTCCATTAAGCAACTAGAGCAGAGTCTGACAGGCTGACCCCAAAGCAGTGTGTCAGCCTGTCACCAGGCCAGTTAATGCTCCAGCCACACCTACCGCCTGGAGTCAGGCTGGGTTCCTGGCAGGGAAAGGAGATTGCCTGACCAGCAGCTGCAAACCCTCCTCCCTTTGGCAGCAATTTAAAGATTTTGAGGAAATCTAAAATAGCTCAACGTCAGGACAACATGGAAGTCCCTCAAGCTGGGTTCTACCCTGGTGGGCTTGTGAGTCTGGCCATCTGGGAATAGTGACGCTCAATGTCATTAACAGAGCTTTTACAAAACACACTATCACGTGGAATGCTTCAAACATCTGGGTAAACCATACTTTCATTTTACAGCTAAGAAAACTGAGGTTGGAGATGTTAATTAACATGTTACTCCAACGTTGAAAGGCATGAACGGGGGAGAAAGCCAGCAGATGTGTGCAGAGGGGACCTGGTGGCTTTGTGTTTTTCTCACTTTCTGGAGCCTCCTGGCAAGCGAAGGCTGTAGTACTAGGAAGAGAATATTCCAGGTAGGGGTGGATCAAGTAAGCAAATGTTGGTTTCAATTCTAGCCCAGCAAATGGGAGAATTTCTATTTATTCTTAAAAACCTACTTAGGACCCAAAAGCTTACTGCATTTGGGCACTCAATTAAAAAGTTAATGGAGCAGAAGGTCTTTAACCCTGAGTCTCTCTCCCTGAACTTACGGTAAACCTAGAATAAGGATCAATTTAGCCAAATTATGACTTGGTAAATATGGGGTTGGCGCACCCAATCTCCTGGTACTGAGTACCACCCGTCGGGTGACACGACATCATCACAGTCCCATGCCACTCCCTCCCCCCATTAATATTGATTGAGAGCAACTGGAACTTAATAAAATGAGAAAGCCACAAGTGGCCCATACTGATTTGTCCCCTATGTCAGGTTCCTGAGTATTTTAATGAGCTATGAACTGTAAAAATAGAGTTCTAGCAGCTGGGGAGGCTGAGGCATAAGGATTGCAAGTTCAAAGCCAGCTTCAGCAACTTAGTGAGGCCCTAAGAAACTCAGCAAGACCCTGTCTCTAAATAAAATACAAGAAAAAAGGGCTGGGAATGTTGCTAAGTGGTTAGTGCTCTGGGGTTTAATCTCAGGTACAACAACAACAACAAAAAGAAGAATATAGTTCTAAACGTGGACTCTGTCCATGTCCATGGGTGGAACATTTAGGAGAAATAGAAGGTATAATAAGACATTCCTAAACCAGAGATCTACTTCATCCAGGGCAACTTTTCATTTTTAAAACTTGGGATGTTTGATTTGGTCAATGATCTTTGTTATGCTTCTAAATGGGTGAGTGAAAATAAGTCTGAGAATAATGAATTGTAAGAATGTGCTAATTGACTTGCTTCTTTATATCATTTAATACAAAAACCTTAAAAGGGAGCACGTACTATTATTCCAATTTGCTAATGAAGAGATTAAAGTTTAGATATATTAAGTAATTTGCCCAGGGATACATGGTGAGTATAGTTCAGAACTGGGAATACTGGGATTTTGGTTTAAGGGGATAAGGTGTAGAATATTTAAAATTGGGTCTAACTGAGAAAACTCACGAGATATTGTTGCCTGCCGGAGTGAAACAACCATTCTTAAGAAGATATAGGTTTCCAACATTGTTCTGCAAAGCCCAGGGGCACACACACAGAGATTCTGTTTGGGTCACCATATGCATTTGGCAGCCTGGGCCCTGCTGGTTTTCCAATGTGGGTGGTAGCAAATGCTACCTGGCTGAGCACCAGAACTCTGCAATGAGGCCAACTGAAAAATCCAAGCCAGACAGAGGAAATGTGGAAGACTGTCAGAGCCTGGGTGATTCTTTGGGCTCAATAGATAGAGTGGTTTCTTTTTCTTTTCCATTGTTTTAAAATAATGTACAATAATTTGTTTTGTACTGATATTGAACCAGGAGTGCTTAACCACTGAGCCACATCCCTAGCCTTTTATTTTATTTTTTTATTTTGAGACAAAGTCTCACTAAGTTGCTTAGGACCTCGCTAATTTACTGAGGCTGACCTTGAACTTGTGATCCTCCTGCCTCAGTCTCCTGAGTCACTGGAAATACAGATGTGTACCACTGTGCCTGGAAATAATTTGGTTTTAAGTACCAAAACGTTTTTTTCTTCTATAGGCATTTTTCACTTACGGGAGAGGCCTTTAGTTCTATCTTTGTATGGACCGGCCCATTATGCTCTTCATCCCCTAACTTCATCTAAGGCAAACAGGGGGTCAGTCTTAAAAGCCCACACTCAGAGGGAGGCCAGGGATCTAGGCAGGGGTACAAGAAGAAAGGCCTGATGTGCCATGAAGGCAGCCTTTGGGAACCTCCAGAGGCCAGGCTGAGGCTTTCAGGGACAGGTGCCCACTGCACTGGGCTGCTTCCCACTGGATGCAGGACCTGGCCCAAATACAGCCAGCACCACAAGGGGGAGTGCTTGGAATATACAAGAGGAGAATGAACATTCTCAAGAGACAGCTTCTCTGCAATTCGAGTATTAACTCAATGGGAAGATGCAAGAACTACACTTTCTCGTAGTGTATGAGAACATGCAACAATTAAAGGCAATATCAATGAAAGAAATAAATATCATCTTCCACATCCCCCGTAGACTAGACATGCAGAGGACAGGTAAGAAGGTAAGTCACAGTGGTCCCCCCAGATAGGGGTGACATCTTTGTTGTTGGTTCACCCTCATCTAGTGTAATGTCCATCCACATAGCAAACACTCGATAAATCCTTATTGAACACATGAATGAACACATGAATAACATTTGCACAATCTCCAATAAAAACCAATCAGTGCTCTTCTCTTTTAAACAGAAAGCACTGCAGCAGATCTGTTAACGGCAAGGGGCCTGAACGAGGAAGGAGTAGTTTAGAATACACACATTTTTTCTTATCTTTGTTTTATTTATTTATTTTATGTGGTGCTGAGGATTGAACCTAGTACCTCATTCCTGAGAGGCAAGCACTCAACCACTAAGCTACAACCCCAGCCCCATACACACATTTTTTAAAGAGTGGAATCAACTAAGGCACACAGAGAATCATGAAATGGAAATAGGACTCGTTTCTCTACTTTTTTTTTTATTGGTTGTTCAAAACATTACAAAGCTCATGATGTATCGTCTTTCATACATTTGACTCAATTGGGTTATGAACTCCGATTTTTACCCCAAATACAAGTTGCAGAATCACATCGGTTACACACTCACATTTTTACATAATGGCATATTATTGACTGTTGTATTCTGCTGCCTTTCCTATCCCCTACTATCCCCCCTCCCCTCCCCTCCCATCTTCCCTCTCTACCTCATCTGCTGTTGTTCAATTCTCTCCCTTGTTTCCCCCCACCCCCCCACCTTTCGTTTCTCTACTTTTTAATTAGGGGGCTGTGAAACTCATGAATGAAGTTCAGGAACATCTGGAGGAAGAAGAAAGGTTATGCCAGGCATCTCTGGCTGATTCCTGGGAGGAATGCAGGACTTGCCTGGACAGTAACTGCATGAGATTCTATTCAACCTGTCAGCCTGGTTGGTCCTCGGTGAAAAATACGGTAAGAGGAAAGGAGAGCTCAAAATGTCAGAGCTCTAAAGGCATCTAGATCTGCTTTTAAAAATACATTTATATTAATATTTAGAATAGAGATGCCCAACTGGTATCATCCTTTTGTCATCTAGAATCTAACACGAATGCTATGAGCCACCATCTGTGTGTGTACAGCTTATAAATTAGAACAACCATTCAGTATTTATCCTTCCTTTTAATGATACCAAAAATACCCTCTTTCAGCCTTGTATTTATTATTCACCAAGTTCCACTAGACTGTGAGCTCTTTGAGGGCAGGGATCATATATTCTGCCCTCATTTGAGCATTGTAGTCATCCAATAAATGTTTGCTGAA
This sequence comes from Spermophilus citellus, assembly GCF_964194105.1. NCBI lineage: Eukaryota > Metazoa > Chordata > Mammalia > Rodentia > Sciuridae > Spermophilus > Spermophilus citellus. The sequence continues at coordinate 80,190,524 of NC_138198.1, read as the reverse complement.
TTGTGTTCTCAATTATACAACTTCAGTCTCTGATTCAATCTGCTTTCATTTTTCTCCACGAGAGGCCACATATATGAAGACATTCTCTGCCTCCTGAATCTCTTTGAATGCACACATCCTCTTGTGTGTAACACATACATACAATGTGCATACATACACACACACTTTCATGTCCCCTTTTATCCATATATGTCCTAGGGAACTGGCATGTTTGTGTTTTGCCCCTTTGGCTATCTTTGGGGCAGAGGGAATCATAGAGGGTGGTGACCTGAATAGATGAGCTTTGCCCTATAAAAGGCTCCAACTGGCCTGAATTTTCCTCCTCCCTCATGAAGTGAGCAGAATATGAAAATTGACTAGAATTTCACTCTTCTAGTAGAGCACTCACTAATTAGAGGATGCTCCTGGCTTGGCAGTGCCATACTCAATTACAAAGGAGAACCCCTAGGATAAGGAGCGTGCCAAGCTAATTTGTCTCCACTGTTGATTGCATCTGCTTTATTTTAAAAGCCACTGTCATTGTCTAATACACCAGAATATGGTGGGATGAGCCCTGGCTGGAAGCCAGGAGATTTGGGGATCATTTCCACCTGGGCCAGTTGTGTGACCTTGTGAATATTTCTCAGGGCTCTCAAGTATTTGTTGTCTTTGTCTTTTTTTTTTTTTTTTTTTTTTTGCATGGTCCCTCCATTCTGCCCAGGCTGGTCTTAAACTCCTGGGCTCAAGTGATCCTCCTCCCCAGCACCACCATAACCCAGAATTAAAGTCTTGTTTTGGGGGATGGAGCCAAGTAAACAAAAGCTGGCAGAGTGAAAGGCAGACAGCTCACTCAGATGACTTTCTGGGAAAGTCACAAGTTCTCTAAAAATTCCTGGAGAATACTTTGAACAGTAGTGGGTGGTGCTATGGCAGTAATGTTCAATAGCAGATAACTTTATAACTTACATTTAAAGGCAACTCTGGTCTGCCCAGGATTCCGTGTCAGAGATGAAGAAAAGCATACGGTAGATGCTGGAAAATCTTTTCCCCCTGAATGGTACCCAAAATTCTACAATTAGGGCTTCATTCCTTTGACTATAACCAGGAGGGCTTCCATCATTGCTAATAAGTAACCATCCCTAAATAACCTATTAAGCTATATCTGGTATCTAAATTCATTGTGAATGTATTGATCTTTTCCTTTCCATTTATGAGGTGAGAAAAAGGAGAGTATAAAGACATTAATGATATTTCATTAAATAATTTTATGTTTTTATTTTTTTTGGTACCAGGGATTATACCTAGGGGCACTTAATCACTGAGTGAGCCACATCCCCAGCCCTTTTTATATTTTATTTTGAGACAGGATCTTACTATGTTGCTTAAGGCCTTGCTAAATTGCTGAGGCTGGCTTTGAACTCATGACCCTTCTGCCTCAGCCTCCCAAACTGCTGGGATTACAGGTATGTGCCACTGTGCCCAGCTCACTAAAGAATTTTAAAAAAAAATGAATGAAGACAAGTGAAGGACAAGAGCCTTCTCCACAGTTTTCTGACAATTTTGATGGTGCCCTTGAGGCAACAGCAAACCAACTACTGCCAATGCCTCAAGTTACAACTGCTCAACTGTATTGTGAACTTGACCTTTCTAGACCATCAGTGGGCGAACCTACACCAGGAGGAATTTCAGGTCCTATTCCATAGACAAAGTCAAAGCCAGGTATAAGAGTGTTGTTAATACATTATTTTAAAGTTGATCGCCCAGAATGGTTCTTGATTTGGAATGACTACTTACTATAAACTGACATTTACTTTTGCAATAAGAAATAGTCCAGAAAGAAAATCAATTTTTATGGCCTGTCTGTTCCCCACCCCACCCCACAGGTTGAGCAGTTTTTCAGGAAGATCTATCAGTTTCTGTTCCCTCTCCACGAGGATGAGCACAGCCATCTCCCCAGCAATGAACAGCACACTCAGGAAGACGCCCAAGTGACCCAGATGGAGAAGGCGTTCCTCCAGTTGACTGCAACTGCGGAATCCCTCTTTAACAGGAGTCTTTACGTCTTCAAACAGATGCAGCAAGAGTTTGACCAGGCTTTCCAATCCGATTTCATGTCAGAAATCAACTTAATGGAACCTCACCTTTTTCCAGCTTTATCCAAAGAGCCAACAGAAAAAGCAGATCTTGGCCAAAGCTGGGATATCCCCAACTTCTTCCAGCTGTTTTGTAATTTCAGCCGCTCTATTTATGAAAGTCTCCGTGAAGCAATTACCCATACTCTGCGTGCAATAGAAGATTTGCCAAAACATGACGAAGGCAAGTATTAAACGATCACTTTTACTTAGATGTCTATGCTGCAGGCAAATTTTGTTTAGCTTAGAAAATGGTAGACAGTCACTCTTTAGCATTTCTTGAACTGACAATCTGTAGATAACCAAAGTTTCAGAGCCTCTTAAAAGGAGTTTTCAAGTCAAACACTATCCTTCTCCCATCATTGTTGAGAACTCTAGTGCTATTTTCTGTCTTTAGAGCAAATTTTCAAAGCTAAAAGAAGAAAATGCTATTAGGGTGAGAACTTGAAAAACACAGATTCCTCTTTTCTTTCTTTGTTGTTTTTTTGGTACTGGGGATTGAACCCAGGGTGCTCTACCACTGAGCTACATCCTCAGCCTTTTTTATTTTTTATTTTGAAACAGTCTTGCTAAGTTGCCCAGGCTATCCTTGAACTTGCAATCCTCCTGCCTCAGCTTCCCCAGTCGCTGGGGTTATAGATGTGTGCCACTGGGCCTGTCTCCTTCCTTTTTAAACTCTCACTTAAAGAGAAACTCATCTCTATTCTATTTGAATATCATGGATTTTCTTTAAAGTTCCTTTAGGATCTTCACCTCCCGTTTTTTAAAGAAGCCTAGTCTCACATGTAACCGGGTCAAATTCAGTGTTTTGACTTTCCTGAGTCACTACTATAATTCCCAAGATCATAAAATATTTGCCCCAAACTGGAGAAGATGCTCATAGGCAAATCCCAAAATACAGAAATAGAAATTAGATATGAATTGCCTTCTGTGAATACTAACCATGCCCGCATAATATTCCATGTTGGGAAAAAAATGCTGCTTTATGTTTCAAGGCAGGGGATATCTTCTCCAAGCTTCTATGGAGTAACTTAGACACAGCAATTCAGAAATGAGCATTGCTGTGTGGGCAATCTCCATTTCCTTGGACTTATTTCTTTGAAACCACAGACCTCTTGACTCTGAAATGAAAAATAAAATGGGCTCCTTCTGGCTGACTATTTTCCACTTATATCAGTAGTAGCTGGCAACATGTGGGTCAGATTCTCAAAGTTGCTATGCATAACATAACAGGCTTCAATAGAGGAGGGGTTTACCCCACACATTTCAGAAACTCAAGCCAGGAAACAAATCCTTCAGATTCCATTGTTCCATGAGCAGAAAACAGCTATTATCACTAGAATTGTTGGGGTCTATTTCAGGGTCTGGTGGATTTTTCTCCTAAGTCAAATGTTTTGTCTGGTGTCCCATTCTGAGGTTCCAAATTCATCCAATATTTAGGAGAAGCATCTGGGCAGTGGATTAAATCTTTCAATGCTTGGGGTGCTATCACATATATTTGTCTGATCTTTTAAATAGATATCAATTATCTTGGAATAACATTCAGAATGTGTTTATTGGAACAAAATGGCAATCCTCCCTTCATATTGCATAGTGACCTTACATATGTGCCAGGATTAGGACTGATTCAGACATATCCAGATCTAAATAATCTCCCCACTACTGCAGCTCCCTCTGACCCCATTGACTTAATAAATGTGGGTCACCACTATTTGCCTGAGGTTCCTTCTCCTTCATACATCTGGGGACCAGTCCCCACTCTCAGCAACGCCCTCCATGCTGGCCCCTCAGTACCACCTTCACCTCTGTGATATCCTAGATATCCAGGGTCCTCTGTAAATGCAAATGTTAAAAATGAAGTGGCAAACAAAAAGCCTATGTTTCCCTAGCATACTCTTCTTTCTCCAGTATCCTTTCCCTTGCCAGACAGTGTATAGAAAGCTCAGCAGAGGAAGTGTTTTGGTCTCAGATGAGCAAATGTGGACTATCTGTCAAGAGAGTCAGGCTGTAGGGCATTTGTAAGTGGTTTCCGTCATTCTATTAGGTGTTTGGGAAGGAATAAATCTGTTGTCTCTAGAAAATCTACCTAATGAGGAGACATTTTGAGCTTTGCTCCTTGGTAATGAGCTGAAAGATGTCTGCTCAAAGATATCTACTCCTTAATCCCCAGAACCTGTGACTCTGTTGTGTTATAAAACAAAGGGAAAGCAAGGTTAGCAATGGGTTTTTAAAAACATTTATATATATATATACATATATATATATATGTATATATATATATATAAAATATGAATGAATATATATAATCTGGCTGGGTGCAGTGGTGCACAACTGTAATCCCAGTGGCTCTGGAGGATCTCAACATCAACGCCAGCCTTAGCAAAAGCAAAGTGCTAAGCAACTCAGTGACAGCCTGTCTCTAAATAAGATAAAATACAAAATAGGGCTGGGGATGTGGCTCAGTGGTCGAGTGTCCCTGAGTTCAATACCCAGCACTTTCCCCCACACACAAAAAAAAGATTGCTAATCTGTTGACTTTTGAATTTTAAATTTAGAGATTATTTTTAATTATGGGTGGATTCAATGTAATCACAAAGCTCCTTAAATGTGGAAGGGGGAGTCAGAAAAGAATTGTAGAGAAAGCAGCAGGGGAAATATTTTGTCCTTCTTTGTTGGCTTTGAAGATGGAAGAAGGGGGCCTCAGCAAAGGAATGTAGGTGTCTCTAGAACTGGATTTGAGGGTATGTGCAATCTTTAATAGATGTCAAATGGTCCTAGCACATGATTGCAACAATATGTGCCCTTAAGTTTGAATATAGAATAAAGATTTTGAAGCACTGGTAAGAAAAAGCAAAGACATCGTCTCCTGTTGTTTAAAGTTCAAACTCTAATGACACTAATGTATAAATGTTGTGTTCCCTGCAGACTCTGACCAGGGGACACAACAGGGAGGACTGATTTCAAAGACGTTACCTGAGCAGGACAAAGGACCGTGTGGAGAAGTTGGACAAAATTTTTCTGGATGTTTCAGATTACAAGAAAAATGCCAGAAATGTCAGGATTACTTATCAGAAGGTAAATAATTATTTTTTTTTCCCCCAGAGTTTCAACAGTATTTGGTTAAAATCTCCCTTTCACAAGTTTTGTGGATTGATTTGCTTTCTTTCAGGTTCTTTTCTGCACTCTCATTTCCACCTGGCAGCATTCATTGAATGTAGGTTTATAAATTGTTATTATTCAAAGTATGTTGATTCACATTTTTACGTTCTTTAATTCCTTAACTGTTCCTGTGAGGCTATTATTATTATTATTATTATTATTATTATTATTTAGTTGTAGATGGACACAATAACTTTACTTAGTTTTTTTTTTTTTAAACGTGGTGCTGGGGATCAAACTCAGTGCCTCACATGTGCCAGACAAGCGCTCTACCACTGAGCCACAACCCCAGCCCTCCTATGAGACTTTTTATGATTAAAGAGCAAACAAACACTAATATAAGCAAAAGAGAAAAACATTGAGCAAATTAGGTCAACTCTTACCACAAAGAAAAAGAAAATCCACCAATGAAGAAAAACTTCCCATTAAATAAATCAATTTTTAGCCAAGTGAGTTATTATTTATTATTATTTTTTGAAAGTAGCATTAGCTCTTTCCATTTGGAGGGTTAATTGACCAATTAGTGTTTGCTTATTAATTTTCAGTACTATTTTACTATTGAGCTATATCCTCAGTCGTTGTTTTTCTTTCTTTCTTTCTTTCTTTTTTCTTTTTGTTTTTCTGAGACCACATCTCACTAAGTTGCTAGAACTTGTGATCCTTCCACCAAGGCCTCCCAGGTAGCCAGGACTACGGTGTACCATGACTACTCCCTTTCCTGATGGCCTGGCTGAATAGTTAGTATTTAAATAGGAAAAGTGGCTCTTTTTTTTTTTTTTTTTTTTTTTTTTTTTTTTTTTTTTACAGCTCCCAGCAAGCCTTTCCCTCCCAGATTTGGCCAAGAGTGACCTTCCCCAGGCAGGAGATCCTTCCTCCTGTCCTCCTCCCTTCCTCCCTTTCTCTGTCTTCCTCCTAATAAAGTTACTCCTCTCATCCCAACAGAGCCAGGTCAAAATGTTTCTTACTAAAAAACAAGAAGACCTTTTGGTTCCTATGCTTTTGCATTTTATCTTGCTAAAGGCCTAAGGAAGAACATTTTAAAAGTGTGGATAATGACTTGTAGAAGGAAGTTGGAAGATATAGTAAGAGCAACACAAATCAGTATCTTCATAAATTATCCTACCCTATTAGCTTGCAACTTTGGGTGAGTCAGTTTTGCTATCTAGGACTCAACTGAGTAGTCTTTAAAGAAAAATTATTCTCCAAAGCAATTTCAGAGAAGATGGAATCATAAGTTGCTAAGTGCAAAATAATAGCTCTTGCACCCTTCATTTCCACCCAATCCAAAGACCACTGGAGTAATATTTACACTTGCAACAAGAGCAGCTCCTTCCAACCAGCAAAAATTCTTTTATCTCCCATTTGCTTTCTCTCCACAGCCCTCTAACAGTGAGTAATGCACGTAATTTAACTGTTTAGAAAAAAGGGAGAATACATTGTTCTGATCTTGAAAAAGCTAACATAAACTGGGTGTGGCAGTGTATTCCTGTAATCCCAGCAGTTTAGGAGGCTGAGGCAGGAGAACTGTAAATTCAAAGCCAGCCTAGGCAATTAGCAAGGCCCTAAGCAACTTAGCAAGACTCTGTCTCTAAATAAAATATAAAAAGTGCTGCAGATGTGGCTCAATAGTTAAGCACCCTTGTTTTCAATGCCTGGTACCAAACATACACACACACACACACACACACACACACACACAAACATAAACCATACGTTGTCAGATACACCATTCGTTGATAAACCATACGTTGTCAGATACACCATAAGACTAATAAAGATTATTTTTAGGTTTTAACATTAAGGATGAGGGCTTTGGTTGTGGCTCAGTGTTAGAAGGCTTGCTAGCATGTTTGAGGCACTGAGTTCAATCCTCAGCACCACATAAAAATAAATAAAATAAAGGGATTGTGTCCATCTATAACTAAAAAAAAATTTAAAAAGATTAAGAATAATTTTTAAACTCCTGTCTATATTTTCCAAACTTTATGATAAATATACATGTGTTTTATATTCTATAATATTAAAAATCATTAGACATATCTTAATTTTGTTTGATTTTTTAACATACTAGTACTTTATTTTATTTTTGTGGCACTGGGGATTGAGATCAAGGTCTCACACATGCTAGGCAAGTGCTCTTACCACTGAGCTACATCCCCAGCCCATTGGTGCTTCTTTTACTTAACCACCCTGCTTTGGCTCGGGATGTAGCTCAGTGGTAGAGCATATGCCTAGCATGTGAGATGTCCTGGATTCCATTCTTATCAACACAAACAAAACAAACCCCACAAAGCCAAAATCCAACCCAACTCTCTCAATCACCCTGTCCAAGGTATCTTGTGCTTTATCGATTAATATTCTCTACTAAAGAAACCGGTCTTCAATCTCGTCATGCAAGTTAATTCACTGCGGAACTTCTATACATTTTCATACTGTGCAACTCAAAAGGAGGGAGGTTCCCATTCTAATTTTTTGTGTTCAACTAAATAACTAAAAGATGAAAGTAATAGTCTATCAAATATTTGGATGGTTATAATACCCAAATATAGTCAACAACACCCCCTTTCACCCTCTATTTGAATATCACCAGCCTGGACTCTTGTTTCTGAATTCTCTGGTTGGATGGGCTTATGGGGCTTGGAGGGTGGGTTCCCTGGGCTATAGGACAGGAGCCAGGATTGTTTTCTCTTCTTCCACTTTGTTCCCTCTCCTCTCCCTCCCACCTCTGCCCTTCTTTTAAGTCCATCCCATCAAGGTACTTGTCTGTTTTTCTATATCCCTCTCAGGCCAAATATTCTTTCCTTGAACACATCTATCCCATATTAGAATGTATATCAGAAAAATTAACATCTAAAATCTGTCTTGGTAGAAAAAGTTTGGAAAGCACTGCTTTTCGATGGTTTGACTATCAACTGGATCTTATTCCTCCTAAATTACAGACTGGATGACTCTTTGGGCTGCTGTTTTGTCATTTGGAAAAGGAGAGTAAAACATGTACTTCATACAGATCTTCTGAGGATTAAATAAGATGTCTGAATATCAATAGTTTTTATTATTTAAGTATTCAGGTTTTTCAGTTACGGGTTGCATATAAGATCGTGTAAAGAAGAAACAGAAAATGTTATATGTTTTTATAACAGAAAAATATATGTGAATAAATGGACCACTGACAAAGATCACCCCACTCAGGCAGCCCATCTATGTATCACTAACATCTATTTATTTCCTTCTATTAAGCTAAAGGAGTTGATGAATAATCTCTCCCTGCTTGTCACAAGATAATAATAGGAAAAAATCAGATAATATAAATGTATCTGAGAACCAATACATACCAATGTTATCCATCTTCCCATTACTTTGTTTTTAATTTTTATTATTAGTTGTTCAAAACATTGCATAGTTCTTGACATATCATATTTCATACATTTGATTCAAGTGGGTTATGAACTCCCATTTTTACCCCGTATACAGATTGCAGAATCACATCGGTTACACATCCACTTTTTTACATACTGCCATACTAGTGTCTGTTGTGTTCTGTTGCCTTTCCTATCCCCCCTCTCTATCTTCCCATTACTATAAAAATGCCTGAGATAAATCTTATAAGGAAAAACAATGTTCATTTTGGTTAGTAGTCCATAGTTGATTAGCCCCATTTCTTTGGACCTGTGACAAGGTTCCACATCATGATGAAAGTGTATAGAGTGAAATCTCTTACCATGTAGCAGGAAGAAGCAAAAGAGAAGAGACCAGGCAGACTCCCAATGATCTAAAGATTTCTCACAAGGCCCCGCCTCTTAAAGTGTCCACCGCCTTTGGGCTGGGAGCCAAGCCTTTAACACAAAGGCTTTGGGGGATATTCCATGTCCAAACTATAGCAATTAGCTAATGGATACTGTATACATCCAGTAATATAGCATAAATGCAATGTAAGTTGATTGTTACAAAGGTAAAATATAAAGAAAGGATAACCTAACATGCTCCTATAGTGCTAAAAACTTATATTGTAAAATACAATGTTATATGAAGAACAATTAAACAAAAACTCATGTGCCTACCACCTAGATTAAAAAATACTTCACTAAAACAGATGAAACCCCACATTGTCTTCCTCCATATCAAATTCTCTTTGAGTATACTCTCAAAAGAAAGTAGCTATTTTAAATTTGGTATTTATTATTTCTTTGTATGTATGCTCTTGTCATGTATTTATTTATATAATACACATATATGTATATGCATACACCATACTTAGCCATATTTTTTTAAATTTTTATATTGTCAGCCAGAAGTGGTGGTGCATGCCTATAATCCCAACAGCTCCAGAGGCTAAGGCAGGAGGATCACAAATTCAAAGCCAGACCCAGCAACTTAGCAAGGTCCTAAGCAACTCAGCAAGACCCTGTCTCTAAATAAAATACAAAAAGGGCTGGGGGTGTGGCTCAGTGTTTAAGTGCCCCTGAGTTCAATTCCTGGTATAATATATATATTATGTTGTCAATATATATATATATATTATGTTGTCAAAGTGTATGTGTGTGTATGTGTGTGTGTGTGTGTGTGTGTGTGTGTGTGTGTGTATATATATATATATATATATATATATATACACACACACATATATATATATACACACACTCATATATACCAGGAATTGAATCCAGCATTGCTTAACCACTAAGCCACATCCCCAACCCATTTGTTATGATTTTATTTTGAGACAGGGTCTCACTAAGTCCTTAGGGCTTCACTAAGTTGCTGAGGTTGATCTTGAACTTGCAATCCTCCTGCCTCAGCCTCCTTAGCCTCTGGGATTGCAGGCATGTATCACCATGCCCAACTTCAAAGCATAATTTTTAAACTTAAAAATATGATTCATATATATATATATATGAATGTCAAAATTAATGTAATTTCTTATTGAGGGGAACTGCAGAGTGTTAAAGCTAGTTCAAATGAGTATAAGACACTGAAGTATTATAGTCAAGAATAGACAGAATGCTGAAATAAGAATACAAAGTTAGATATAAAACTAGTTAGTACATTAGAGAGCAACCATAGCAATAACTTTTGTAGTTATCTTTTCTATCAGTCTAGACATATCTGCTAGACAAAAATCATTTGCAACTTTTCAATCCATAATTTATATCTAACTTCATAGAGTCTGGCTCTAATCAACAGTGTATAATAAATCCAATGAAGGATCATTTCCCTTGAGAAATGAGTGATCTGCAGGTGGGCCTCTGAGATAATGCCTCAGTATGACCCTAGAAGGACATGCAGCTGTTCCTGAGCCTTATTCCCAAGTTCTGGATAACTTCCCTTAACAATATAAATATTATTCTTATTTATTCTCTTACAACTTTTTCACTCGATGTACTTTGTGAATTTAGCCATGTGAATACACATGGCTCTAGTTCATTAATTCACTGTTATATGTTGGTCTATGTAGTAACATCACAATTTATTTATCCATTAACTAGTTGAAGTACCTTTAAGTTGTTTCAAAGTTTTGTTATTACAAACGACTCTCCTATATTTGATCAAACAGTAATTTTGCCTCTTCAATCGATACTTGATACTTTCTTCTAAGACTAAGCACATAGCTCTAGTTATAATCTCAAGTCTGATAAATACAAGATAAGTAAAATATTTTTTCCAAACATCACTAGCCATGTTTTCACAGTTTACTATACATTTTTGGTCCTAATTTTAAGTGTTTACCATTAGGGTTTCCTCTTTCCTATGCCAATTACTGGTACTGGACTTTCACATCCAAATTTAAAACAGTAGTTTCCTTTTAAGGAGATTAAGAGGATGTGCTATGAAGGAGCACAGCAGGATCTTATTCTGCTTTAGTAATATTTCTTTTTCCTTAACATGGGTAGTTAGGAATGTTGTGTTTACAATACGAAGTTCTGTTTCCAGCCCTGTTTCTATTACATAAAACCATATCATTAACTGGATCCCCTTGGAAACCAACACGGACAATATGAATGGCCACTCATCAGAACTGCAGGCACAAACTAGGAACTCTCTGAGACTTAAGCCCATGTCACTCACCGCCAGGCTCCAGGGACTTTCTCTTTGACCATGTGTCTTCTTTGCTAGACTGTCCCGATGTGGCTGACCTACACATAGAATTGGATAAGGCCCTTAGACTGGTCAATGTGTCCAATGAGCAATATGACCAGGTTGTCCAGATGATCCAGCATCACTTGGAGGACACCATGTATCTGATGGAGAAGATGATCGAGCAGTTTGGCTGGGTGTCTGAACTGGCAAACCAGAGCCTAGGAGCTGAGAACATCTTTAATTCAATAAAGGTAATGGCGAGATCCAGAACAGGAGAGCAGGTATGGAGATTATGTGTATGCACTTTGATTCTTCGTTAGTTTATTTAATAATTATATCTGAATATGAAAACAAGTGGGGGAGAATATTCCTACTTCCATTGTGATTATATTCAGGCTGACTTGATTTAATGAGCTACATTAGAGAACAAGAAATCCTATACAGAAAATCAATTTAAAACACAAAATACTTTAAATCAATTTAAAATGAAAAATACTTTCTAATCCAGTGATGGCTAATTCTGCTCATGGTTTTAGGACTAGAACTGATGGAGGTAAACTTGAAGGAAAACTAGACAATGTCATTTTTTTGGAATTTTTGGCTTTTTTTTTTGACAATGTCATTTTTTAAGGGGGAAGACTTACAGGTAAAGCAATTGAAGTTCAAAATTTGACTTTGAAACAGCTAAGAAAGCGTGGAAAGTTCCTTAACTTTTTTAGGCCTCAGTTTTCCCCTTGAAAAATAGAAATAATAACAGCCACCTTAAAATGTTTATCTGTAAATCTAGTAGCATAAGTTCCTTATGCAAATTAAGAGTTATTAAATTATAGTTCTTATTAGTGTGTGTGCATATATGTATATATTTTGGTACAAAGGATTGAACCCAGGGGTATATTACCACTGAATTACATCCCCAGCCCTTTTTATTTTTAATTTTTGAGACAAGGTCTGACTAAGTTGCTAAGGACCTCACTACATTGCTGAGGCTAACCTGAAATTTTCGATCCTTCCACCTCAGTCTCTTGAGTCGCCAGACTTTCAGACATTCACCACCACACCCAGCTAGTCTTATTAGTTTTTGACATAATAATAAGCTGCTGAGGGGCTGGGGATGTGGCTCAAGCGGTAGCGCGCTCGCCTGGCATGCGTGCGGCCCGGGTTCGATCCTCAGCACCACATACAAAGATGTTGTGTCTGCTGAAAACTAAAAAATAAATATTAAGAAACTCTCTCTTTAAAAAAAAAGAAAAAAATAATAAGCTGCTGAGTTATGAGCTACCTTGAGAATTATGTCTATTTAATTTAATTTTAGTTTATTTATTGCTGTGTTTGGGAACAGAACCTAAGGCCTCACATATGCCAGACAAGCCCTCTATCACAGAGCAAAACCCCCTGGCTGATAATGACACACACTTTATAAATTTATTTTCACATAGGAAGATACTCTCATCTTCAGTTGCAGCTATACTGACTCCCACATTCAATCAAGAACTCTTTGTTGCATAAAACAGTGACCTACTTTCTTTCCTCAGACAGGTACCCCCACAACCACACGTTACACGTTAATTACATAAATGCACCATGGTGATTCCTGATGAGGTTTGTGTTCAGGGGTTCCTAAAAACACCTGAACACAAAAATCACTAGGCTGAACAATCAAAGATGCAATATTCTGAGCAGCATGTGATCCCTGGGCATCTTTTTTACCAGTTTCCACTCTGCTGACTACTTCTCCAAGGGATTTCTTCCCTCGGGGCTACTGAGCTCCATCCATCTCTGCAGGATGGAGCCGGGGGCTAGAGGTCACCTGAAGCCATTTCCTTGCTTAGTTGCTCCCTCTTCTAGTTTGCTTTTCCTCACCCCCTTAACAGTGGTCCCTGAGAGCATCCCTTTCAATCACTCATGTTAAGATCTCCAGCTCTGGTTCTCGGGAATTTGACCTGCTGCTCTGTCATCCAGCTCTATTTCAACCCACAAAGTTTGGCCCATGCACAGCTTGAAAAATAAGCAAAACAAGCACATTTTAAAATAAATAAATACACAAAATATAAGACAGAAAAGAGTAGCATGCAGTGCATTGAGTAAGTCATATGCATGTCATAGAACTTTCATTTCCAACGTGTGAGTGTGCAGATATATGAATATTTACACACAAATGTAGACATGTCTATTTTGAGTCATAAGGTAAAATGCATTTGTTATTGCAGACCATAGCCAAAAGGTGCTGAAAGCCACTGTTCCTGTCGCTGCTGATTCAAATTCTGTGACATTATTAGGTCACACTCTAGGAGGGCAAAAGAATTCAATGAGTTTAATTATCCTCACACATATGGACTTTTGGGTCAATGAGAAAAAAACTTGTCTTAAAGGATGAAATTTTAAGAAAATCTTTATCAGTGCTTTCAACCTTTAGAAAGCTACAGTTGATGTGTAATTTTTTTCCAGGCATTATTTTCATTTCTGTACTTTAATTTGCTCCCGTTCTAGGGTATCTGAGTAACAATAGCAGATTTATCTGAAGTTCTTTAGATTGATAACAAAAGTACCTATGTATAAAAACCTCCATATAAAATAAAATTATGGTTTTCAATATATATATCTTTATGATAACCATCATCACTAAAGAGCATTGACTATATTTTGGGCAATGTTCTAACAATTTTTCCTATTTTATTCCCCTCAGTGATCATATAAGGTAATGTCTTAATACACTTTTTGTTGCTGTTACAGAATACAGAGACTGGGGTACAGTATGTGCTTAACATGCATGAAGCCCTCAGTTCAATAATTCCCAGCACCATGGGGGACCCAAGCATGAGTGATTTATAAAAAAATAAAAATTAAGAGGTTTATTTAGCTCAGTGTTCTAGAGACTGGAAAGTTCGAGATCATGGGGTGACTCTGCTTAGCTTCTGACGAGGGCCATGTGCTCCTCCACATGGGAAGGGGACACGGAAGCAGGCGTGCATGTAAGGAGAGCACATGGATGAGAGAGACCAAGAGGAAGTATGAGGGAGAGGTGCCAGGCTTGCTTTATAACTTCTGCTCTGGTGGTAATCGATCTAGTCCCTCTGGACCTTTACTTCCACATGACCTAATCACTTCCACCACTTCTCAATAAAGCTCTGCTGGGAACCAAATTTTAACATCAGTTTGGGTGGGGACAAGCCACATCCAAACCATAGCAGGTAAGTAGTATTATATTCCCAGTGTTTCAAATGAGGCACAAGAGAACAGAAGCAACTAGTACAAAGGTAGCTAGTAAGTGGGAGAACTGGAATGCAAACTCAAGCAGGTCTATCTGGACCCGGTTCTTATTTAATCATGTAAGGGAAAGTGCAAACCCATAAAATAGCAAGCATTGAAGTGAAAAAAAATTCGGGCCCTGGTTGTAGTTACAGGTGTGTTTGCTTTAAGGTTATTTATTAAACTAGACATAAAGTTATTTATTTATTAAACTAGACATAAAGTTATTTATTAAACTAGACATATACAGTTTTATGAATATTATATTCACTAAAAAAGAAGGGGGAAAATCTTATGCAAGCCATTCCTTTATAAACTTGAAAACTTATAAAGTTACTGACTTCAACCTGGCCTCAATTTTTTTTGCTTTAGTTCTTCTGATAAGGGTATTTGTTGAAAAACATTTTCAAAATAGTTCTCTTCAGATGACAACAAGTTGCATGTCAGTTCAGTGCCATGTAAATGATTGAAATTGAAGCATACACACTTGAGAATTCAATAAGAGTAACTGATGGGCATTTCACACATAACATCCATAAATTGTGAATTTCGTAGGAAAACTCAGAGCAATACTTTGTACTTCACATTAATACCAGTGGCACAAACAAAAGTCATTAAACATTTTATCTGCTCACTTCAGTTTTCTGGTTCCTATTGTGGTTAAGTCATGCCATGTGGCAAGGCAGGACCAATGAAATATGAGTAAAAATGATAAGGATTATTTCTAGGATACAACAGTGAAAAGCTATGTATATTCTTCCTCTGCTGAGAAAAAAAGACAGGTGTTCAGGTGCCTTAGCCATGAGATGATGTGCTTTTATCATCCAGGTGTCTATATAGTGTAGTGCCCTTATAAGGGACATGTAACAAGAACAAGAGATAAACTTTTGTGATATGAAGTCACTGGAATGTTGGGACTAATTTGTTCCCTCAGCACAACTTAGCCTATCCTGACTAATGTATTAATTTTACTGTACAATCCTTCTTCTAGGCAGTTCCAAGAGCTCATGAAGGAAATTCTTCCAAACAAGATGACCCAGTGGTAGAATCAAGCATTCTGCCTTCCCCTAAGTCTGCATTGGGGATTCCTCTTGAAGAAAGTGCTGAGAGTTCCAACTTCATTGACTATGTAGTAACGAAAGTTCTTCAGCATTTTAAGGAACATTTTCAAACTTGGTAAGCAGAGCGCCTGATTAAGAATGCTTTGACAGGAGTAGATGATTCATAAAAGGAAAAAAATAAAACTAGTTTTAAAAATCTCTGGGAAATATGTTCAACTTCACAATAATCAAAGATATGAAAACAAACAAGACATCATTTTCTGCCTATCAAATGTGAAAATTTTAAAAAGCCCCATGAAATCTAGATACCAGTGTGATAAATTGGAAATTCTCTTATATTATTGGCAGAAAAATAATCTGGATTTGCCTATTTTATTTCCTTTTTTTTTCTTTTTCTTCTTTCTATTGTAATAGGGACTAAACCCAGGGCCTTGTACATGCTGGTCATGTACCCTACCTGTCAACTACAATCCCAACACCCACCCTATTATTAGGGGTGGGAGATTGGGGAGGTACTGGGGATTGAACCCAGAGGGGCTTAACCACTGAACCACACCCCCAGCCCTTTTTAAAAATTTTCAGATAGAGTATCACTAAGTTGCTTAGGGCCTGGTTTAGGGCTGGCTTCAAGTTTGTGATCCTCCTGCCTCAACCTCCCAAGTGGTTGGATTATAGGTGTGGACCACCAAACTCAGCTTAGTCCCAGCCCTTTTTATTTTAAGACAGGGTCTCACTAAATTGACCCAGCCAGCCTTGAACTTGCAGTTCTCCTTCCTCAGCCTCCGAGTAGCTGGGATTACAGGTATGTGCCATCATTCCTGGCTGCCAACCAAGATCTTTGTAACATCTATTAGATTAAAGCACAGGACTCAGGCACAGTGGAGGAGAAAATGAGGAATTTGAAAAGATCCTATCCAAAGAAGTTCTATCCAGCAGAATAGAATACAGACACATATTATCAATGCCAGGCAGGATTTACTGGGCATTCCAGAGAGGGTCATTTGCTTTATGGTAGGGGGAAAACTACTCAGCTGGATGTATTTCCTTTCTTCTTTTTCTACCCCCTTTCTATCTTATCCAGTCCTTTCTTTCTCTCCTTTCCTTTACCCTTTCCTTCCTTCCATCCTCTCTTCTCCCTTCCTTAAGAAAAAATAATCAGTTAAAATATATATCTGTAGGTGAATAATCAAATAATGGAGGTAGCCCCCAAAAATTACCAAGAAAAAAATGGAAAACGTGAGCCAACAGGTCAAGAAAAGTGGAGTGTCAAGGCATCAGGGATGTGGAATATCCCTTGAGCTTCCCTCTTCAGGGACCTTCTGACTCCTCTAGGGGAGTCTGGGTTCTTTCTTTAGTTACAATCAGGACTAACTCAGCAAAAAATGGGAGGATACTGTCTGACTCACAAAATCAAAGGAGAACTGGAGGACCATGCCTGGGCCAGGGCTGGAACCAGGTAGCTCAGAAACTTGGAAGGTGGGACCAGTGGACACTTCCTGAGGGCCCCGTGGTCAGGGTGAAGCAGCTGCAGTGGTTTTATGTGCTCAGGTGACTCTGTTCAGGATTTGACTTGCAGGGGGGGATCAGACCCAGTTGACAAAAGGGCATCCCAACAGTCGAAACACCTTTAACCCCTTTGTCTAGGTAACTCTGAGGCATCAATAGATCTCGGTTCAAATTGTCACTTCTTCAGGTACAACACACCTGACCTCTAAACTAGACTGGATCCCCTTGACACTATGCAGAATTTTACTCTTAGCCATGTGCTTCTTTCCATGAGAGTAGGTACCATTTTAGGGTTTTTGCTTTTCCCCCTAGGGGCCTAGGATTGTGTCTAGCGTATATCAGACCCATTAATTAACACATGTATCAATGAACAGAACACAACAAGAAGAGCAGGAGGTGAAGATAGAACAGCAACATTGGAAAGAGGTCAGGAGGATTCTGAACAGCAAGCTATGGAGTGTGAGCTATAGATAGCATTCTTTTTTCTTGGAGTGAAAGCTCACAATAGGTAGTAGCATAAATGCTCTTGGGTTTTGGAAAAATATATATATATATATAGCAAAATAATGGAAAACCCACATGGATGGATATTCTTATTATTACTTGAAGAAATCATAGTTCCCCTGGTGTGTGGAACCTGTAGGATGGTCCCTGTGATATAGCTCAGTGGCAGAGCACATTAAATCCCCAGCACAAAACAAGATGGTCCTTTCCTTGGTGTGAATATGGTTTACTCTGCACTCTATGTGCACACAGGATTTTCTCAATAAATTTTTGTGTGTGTGTCCCTTCCACAGTGATGATGATAAGAATCCATCACAGGGACCCTCCTACAGGTTCCACACACTAGGGGAACTATGATTTCTTCAAGTAATAATAAGAATATCCATCCATGTGGGTTTTCCATTATTTTGCTATATATTTCTTCCAAAACCCAACAGCATTTATGCTATTACCTATTCTGAACTTTCACTCCAAGAAAAAAAATGCTATCTACAAATAAGTAAGCAATATTTTGATCATTGTTACTTTTTTTTTTAAGGTAAGAAGATATAATACAAGAAGAATTACCTCGTCGGCTGAGACCTGAAAATCCTGAAATACGTACGATTCAGGGTAGTGCATTAATCATAGTTGCAGGAAAGCAAGTTAATTATTTATTATGAAGTACTGTTAATTTGCTTGTCTTGAATGACAATTTAATAGCTAGTCAAACTGAGTTCAAATGAAAATTTCTTAAAAATCAAATGTACTTCTAGGTGCGGTGGTATATTCCTATAATCCCAGAAACTCAGGAGGCTGAGACAGAAGGATCACAAGTTTGAGGCCAGCCTCAGCAACTTAGCAAGGCCCTAAACAACCTAGTGAGGCCCTGTCTCAAAATAAAAATAAAATAAAAAGGGCTGGGGAACACCCCTGGGTTCAATCTCCAGTACCACCAAAAAAAAAAAAAAAAAAAAAAAAATCAAACATACATATGCACTGTATTCTATGATAAATTAGTAATTCTTTGAAAATTAAATAAATATTAAAATTAAATAAATAAATATTAAATCATTGTGTTCCATCATTTCTACAAATGTGCCATTTTCTAGTTAAGAAAGTGTCTTTTCTTTAATGTGGCTTTTAGTAAAGTGTATTATAATTGACTATTTGAAAAAGAAACTAATTTATTCCTTTATTTGGTAAAAGCCACAGCTTCTGCATAATTTTTTTTACTGTGGTGAAAGACACATAGCATAAATCTTATGATTTAAACCACTTTAAAGCATGCAGTTCTGTGGCATCAGTACGAACATTCCTACTATGTAACCAGCACTGCAATCCATCTCCAAAATTTTTTCATCTTCTTAGCTTGAAACTCTGCACCCTTAAACCCTAACTCCCTATTCCTCCCACCTGCCAGCCCCACAACCACCACTCTACTTTCTATCTCTATGAGTTTGACTGCTCTACATTCCTTACATATATGGAATACTATGGTGTTTGTCCTTTTGTGACTGACACATCCCCTTAGTTCTGTAATGCCTTCAAGGTTCATCAAAGTTGTTTATGGGGCCGGGTTCGGTGGCACACGCCTGTAATCCCAGAGGCTCTTGGGAGGCTGAAGCAAGAGGATCGTGAGTTCAAAACCAGCCTCAGCAATGGCGAGGCAGTAAGCAACTCAGTGAGACCCTGTCTCCAAATAAAATACAAAAAAGGGCTGGGGATGTGGCTTAGTGGTTGGGTGTCCCTGAGTTCAATCCCTGGACCTCCCCCCCAAAAAAAAGGTCGTACAAGGATCAGAACTGCCCTCCTTTTCTAAGGTTGAGTAATATTCCACTGTATGTTCATGATTTTGTTTATCCATTCATCTATGGATGGATAATAAGTTGTTTCTACTTTTTCACTATTGTGAATAATGCTGCTTTGAACATGGGTGTACAGCAGTTTCATTTTCATATTAAAACATTTTTTTTACAAAACCGCATATATTTTATGGCTGACACTTACCCGACCTCAAAATATGGACTCTGGTACAACACAATAATAGGGCATCTATTATTACTGGTATTTATGACTAAGGAAAGCACTGGGAATATATAGAGAGTCAGTCTTATTATTATTATTATTATTATTATTATTATTATTATTATTATTTTACTATTCTTTTTAGTTGTAGGTGGACACAATACCTTTATTTTATTTGTTTTTATTTTTATGTGGTGCCGGGGATTGAGCACAGTGCCTCACACATGCTAGGCAAGCTCTCTAACACTGAGCCACAACCCCAGCCCCTCAATTTATTTATTTTTTTTAAAGACTCTAAACCTTCACAATCTTGATGCAGAAAGGCCTGTCAGAGAGAGTCCAGAGGCAGCCAATGGAATACAACCAACTGAAGAAGATAAAGCTTTTCTTAAATTGCAACCAAAGGCCATAAAAAGACATAAACAAATGACAAAATCCTGGATTCCATGGTGAACAGTAAATCTAAAAAAAATAAATAAATAGAGCCTATCCAACTACACATTTCATATATTTGTTAGAGATGTTGCCAAAAGAGAAATTGTAAAGAGAAACGGTTTTCTCTTGGGTGAGCTAGCCAAAGCTTGTAGAGTGGAAAGAGAAAGAAGAGGGGGAGGTCAGGCTCAGGACAGCCAAGTGATAGAGAGACTGTGGGCAGGCTGACCTGGCTTCCCATCTTGGCTGCTCTAGTGTGAGCCCTGGGACTTGGGGCACTACCCTTAACCTTGCTAGGCCTCACTGTTGTCATCTATAAAATGATAAAAATAAGTTTCTGCTTTATAGTGTCGTCATGAGAACGACATTAAATAATCCTTAATGTGGGATTCATGATAAGCATCAATAAGTGGTAGCCATAACCAAAAGTATTATCAGGTGCCTGATTTGATTATTGAGACTCAAATATGTGAGTTTCTTGCTGTCCTATACCTAATTTTACCAACATTTTTAAGGGTTTGTTGTGTAAAAAAAAAAAGTGGGGAGGCTTATTCTAGATTAATAATCTTCAAGTATATTTGCTCTCTCCTATTCCCTTACAGGAAACTGAAAAGATACAGATCCTGTGATAGCAAATGCTAGGTATCAAATGTTCATTCTGGATTGAGTTATCATTGTGATTATCATTTGTACATAACTGATCAAAATAACATAAAAACACACTTTACATCGCTATGATTATTAAACACATTAGTAAAAAGTAAAAATTTTGCCAGGTACAGTCGTGCAGGCCTGTAATTTCAGCAGCTTGGGAGGCTGAAGCCAGAGGATTGCAAGTTCAAAGCCAGGCTCAGCAACTTAGCGAAGCCCTAAGCAACTTGGCAAGACCCTGTCTCAAAATGAGAAATTAAAAGGGCTGGGGATGGACTGAGATTGTGGCTCAGTGGCAGAGCGCTTGCCTAGCATGTGTGAGGCCCTGGGTTTGAGTCTCAGCACCACATATAAATAAATAAATAAGGGTCCATTTACAACTAAAATATATATGTATATAAGTGACTGTATGACCAATGTGATTCTGCAAACTATACACTCAGAATAATGAGAAATTATACCCCATTTGATTCAAATGTATGGTATGTCAAGATCATTGTACTGTCATGTGTAACTAATTAAAACAAATTTAAAAAAAGGGGGGCTGGGGAGGTGGCTCAATGGTACAGTGACCCTAGGTTCAATCCTGGGTATGTCCCCCAAAATTAAAATTTTAACAGAAAGTCTTTTTTTTTTTTTTTTTTTTGTATTGAGGAATGAATCCAGGCATGCTTAATCACTGAGCCATATCCCCACCTCTTTTAAAAAATTTTTTTAAATTTTGAGACAGGGTCTCGCTAAGTTGCTTACGGCCTGGCTAAATTGCTGAAACTGGCTTTGAACTCTGAATCCTCCTGCTACAGCCTCCCAAATCACTGGGATTATGGGTGTGGGCCACTACACCCAGCTAACAGAAAATCTCTTAATGAGAAGGAAGAACTTTTTTTTTATCCTTTTTTTTTAATCCTCCAACAAGTTCCTGTATCCATTAATAATTATAATTTCTTCCTAAGATGACAGGATTCAATATGGAAAAAAAGAGACAAGGCTCAGCATCAATATGAACTCTATTTTTGGCTTTAGATGCAAGCACTGCAGCTGCCAAGGTTCAGTTAATCTCCTCAGTGAGGTTTTGCCTGGTGACCAGCTTACCCCACCTGATCACCCTCTGACCTTTTATCTGGACATCACCCTAACCCCTGTTACTAATTACAGGGCTGGGGATGGAACTCTGGGCCTCATATATGCTAGGCAAGCACTTTACCTCTGAGCACTCCCAGTCCATCTCTGGATCCTTTGGGATTGTTTGTCTCCCCTAGAATATCAGTTCTATGAAGAGGGACCTTGCTTGTCTTGCTCCTTATTGAAACGTGGAAGGTACTGTGATACAAATGTTTGCTGAATGTATGAATGCTGTTAGTCTGAGGATCATTCTAGCCAACATTTATAGAGCAGCCAGTTCAAAAGGACCCTTTCCCCTATTATTATCAGACCTAGGTTCTCCAAGGAGACCATGACAGAGAAATCTCCATGTGGGCAGGGGAGCCCACTCTTGTGTCTTGAGATTCACATTGTAATTCAGCTGCTATTTGGCTAGAACAATTAGACCAGGTTCATAATAACATAAGGAAAATAAACACATAGGTAACATGCAACTGGATACCCTCGGATCTTTTCAGCCTGGGTTGCTGCCAGTGGTTGGAAATATGCGAAGATATTTTTTTCAAAGAGTTTTAATATTTTTTTAGTTGTCAATGGACCTTTATTTTATTTATTGATACGTGGTGCTGAGAATTGAACCCAGTGCCTCACACATGCAAGGTAAGTGCTCTGCCACTGAGCCACAACCCCCAGCCCAAGGATATATATATATATATATATATATATTTTTTTTTTTTTTAATTGGAGGAAACATTTGAATTTGGCTGGTTTTCTGCAGGCATGCTGGCACACTGCAATGTGCAGGACAGTTCCATCCAAGACACAGACACGGTACTTTTGAGAAATTATGCAGCTCTAAGCTCACCCAGCACTTGCCTCTGCTCAGCAAATTGGCTCCATATACCCTGTCTAAACCCTTTTTTTTTTTTTTTTTGTACCAGGGATTGAACCACTGAGCCACATCCCCAGCCTTTTAAAAAAATATTTTATTAAAGATAGGATCTTGCTGAGTTGCTTAGGGCCTTGCTAAGTTGCTGAGGCTGGGTTTAAACTCATGATCCTCCTGTCTCAGCCTCCCAAGTCACTGGGATTACAGGTGTGCCCCACTGCGCCCAGCTTCTGAACTACTTTTAAGCTTGGGTTTTCTTACCACCTATCTCTTTCTAAACAACCATCAGAAAGAATGTCCACCCTGCCTCAGTCTACCCCACCCCGGACCCTACTCAACAGTACAACATGGCAGGACTTAATGCCAATATCCTCAAATATGGCCCCTTGGCATACTGTATATCTTAAGCTGCAGGAAATCTGAGAAAACTGCACAAGATCACTCACTGTCCTCCCACCTTTCTTCCCTGAGGCAATCTGTAAAGAATTCTCTGACCTAACTTCCTGAAAAATAGGTCATAAGGCCTTTATTTCAGAGGGGTCCTGCCTTGTAATCAGAAGCAAAAAGAATTTTGTCCTCTGGTTATACTCTGTACAACTATACATTAAAATCAATTTTTCCTGGGTATTTGGGTCTTCATTTCTGAAGTCTCCTGTATCATACAAACTTGTAGTCAATAAATTTATTTTCTTATTAATCTGTCTTTGCTATAAGAGTGTCAGCCATGATGTTGAGATAAGTTAGGAAAAGATATTACTTTTTCTCTTCAATATGTAGGTGGTCTATCTTCCCAAAGGAGATACAGATGGCTTTTAAAAATTAATATTACACTGGAGTGAAGGTGGGTTGAAGCAGTAGGGAGAAGGGAAGAATCTAGGTTGATCCAGGATAGGCCAATGTAGTATGATGATATATTAAGTAGATTTAAAGTACCTGCTATCCTATAACCAAATGCATATTAGTTATTGTGACCCCTGGGAGCATTCATTCATCCTATACTTTCGCAAAAAGCTACCAGAATCTTGCTGTGTGAGTCATCTTTTCCTATCTGTGGCAAAATGTTTGTTTTCAGAGGTTGGTCAATGGTTAGTTGATCCAGTTGCCTTTGGGCCCATACCTGTAGCATGGTATGGTCATCATCGGTTGGACCTCTCAGATTCCTATTGGAGGAGCTATTCATCTCACAGCAGCCAGGAAGCAGAGAGAGAGAGAGAGAGAGAGAGAGAGAGAGAGAGAGAGAGAGAGAGAGGGAGAGAGGGAGGGAGAGGGAGATATGCAGCTGATGCCACACTATCCTCTTTTAAGAGAATTGCCCCAAATGACCTAACTTCTTTTCATTAGACCTCCACTTCCTAAAGCCTTCACAACCTCCCATTATGGGCTGGCAACCAAACTATTTAGCTATTTTCATACATGAGCCTTTGGGGGCTACTTACCCAAAGCATGATACTTGCAAAGACTATGAACATGAGATAACCAGAATAAAACTATGGACTCGGACTGGGAGTGTAGTTCAGTGGTAACACCCAGGTAATGTCACCTCCAAGGTTTAATATATTTCAGCAGAGCCCACATTCTATCTCTCCTGACAATAAAACACCTTATTGAGCACCCACTATGTATTCAATAAATGGATGCTGAAGACTGTATTACAACATATGTATTCGGACATTTTAAACTTATCAAACAGTTCCTACTCACTAGCATTTACATTATTAAACTTTCACTAAAATTGAAAAATGTGATGTTAACAACTTGAAAAGCCTCTGATCATCATTAATCAAGTTTTTTTTTTTTTTTAAAGCTGCATTATTCAACTTGCTCCAGCTGCTAACATTCAGTGAGGACGGGGAGAAAATAGAAACACGAATCACTTGTTAGCATGTCCCCTTAGTTGTGGGAAACATCAACAATTTTTGTTGTTGTTGTTTTTCCTTTTCTTTCTTTTCCTTTAAGAGTGTATAACAAGCGGGAATTGTCCCAGGATCTCCCGGCTTCATAGAATGGCAGAGGATTGGAGAACTTTCCAAGAGGCTCTCGCCAATGCACCAAGATGCAGGATTTGGGAGTTCTCTCGGGTTTTAACCGTCGAGATGGGATAAATTCGAGCAGACTGGCGTACTGTTTATCTTAAACTGCAACGTTTCCCCTGGGCGGGGCCCCGGCGGAGCCCGAGGGCTGCTCGGCGGGGACAGGTTGGCTCGGGCGGACCCACCGCTTTCCAGCAGGAAGAGGCGGAGCGAGGGCGGCGTTGGGGGGAAAATGCGCGCAGAAAGAGCTCTGTTTTGGCGCCCACGTTTCCCGCCGCAGTCCGCGTCTCCAGCCTCCACCATGCCTGCCGCCGGCTCTGAGTTGCAATGCGCGCTGTCGCCGCCAGCCGCAAAGGAGCTGGGCGCAGAGCAGCCGCCGCAGCACGGGGAGCTGCAGTACCTGGGGCAGATCAAGCACATCCTGCGCTGCGGCTTCAGGAAGGAGGACCGCACCGGCACCGGCACCCTGTCGGTTTTTGGCATGCAGGCACGCTACAGCCTGAGAGGTGACCGCGGCTGGGTCCACTCTGGGAGGGAGGAAGGGCCCCCGCAGGCTCCGCGCTGCGGCTGCTGGGAGCGCTCGGGAGACGCCGAGAGCGCAGGCTACAGGGAGGCAGGGGACGCCTCGGTGTCCCGGCTTTGCAGACCCTGAAACAGGCTGATTAGAGAAATGATGCACATAGGGTCACACAGATGGGACTGGCAGAGCTGAAAGGTGAACCAGATCCTAATGGCT
Source organism: Spermophilus citellus (assembly GCF_964194105.1). Lineage (NCBI taxonomy): Eukaryota > Metazoa > Chordata > Mammalia > Rodentia > Sciuridae > Spermophilus > Spermophilus citellus. The sequence goes on along the minus strand of NC_138198.1, from coordinate 80,165,016 downwards.
CCGCGGCTTAGCCTATCTCGCCTCCTGCTGGCATGGTGCAGCAGTGCTCGCCCCGCGCTACGCCGTGGGAGATCTGCCTGGGCACGTCCTGGCTTTGCCCCTCCTCTTTTCTCCGCGGTTGGTTGGTCCGCTTTGCAAAAGTTGAAAAGAGGAGGGAAAATGATAGGGGCGGAGCGGCAAAGGCGGAAGAGAACCGAGGAGCTGGCGGGAACTTGTTCCTGACCGTTTCGCTTTCCTCTTAAACCTGCCAAGAAACGGAGAGTCCTCAGAGGTCTTACTCCACCCTCCCAGGATGGCTCCAGGGAAGAAGTGCCCCTTACGGGTTGTTTGCATCAGGCTTTCTGGAGACTAAGGACTGGCTGAGGGAGGGCACAGAACGTTAGGCAGCAGGTGCGGCTCCTTAACGTCTGACAGCAGGTGATCCTGAATTGAGCATCCGTTGTGCGGGGCAGGGGACTCCTCCAAGGTGTTTAAGCCAGACAGTAACATTGACTTCCACAATAAAGAAAGAGCATCCTTGACCCAGGCGTGCGGAGTGGTTTTGAGAGGCAAGACTCTTCATTGTAGTTAGGAGGAAAAACCTCGCACCCTACATCCATTCAGACACTGCTCACTACCAACTGCCAAGGCAGACGTGCCCAGGACGGCTTAGGGATTTCCTCTGAGCAGAGCAATTCACCTTATGTTGCTCTGAGAACAGTAGACTCTGATGAACCACAGACCTGGACCTCTCCCCCCACACCCCAGGCCCCATTGAGGATTGAACCCAGGGACTCTCCACAACCACTGAGCTATATCTCCAAGTCCTTTTCATTTTTTTATTTTAAGACAGGATCTTATTAGGTTGCCAAAGCTGATGGTTTCCCACCAACCAGCTTTCCTTTTGCAAGAACTTTCAATCCGCCTCCCTCAGCTTTCCCAGTCTCAGGGATTTCAAGGCCAGCCCCACTACACCCAGCCATGGACTTGTTTTTAAATTCACTTCCTCTGCTTAGACCTTGGACAAGTGACTTTGCCTCTCTAGTCTTCAGTCCCAAATGTTACAAGATTGAGGAAATAATGCTCAGTAGGGAATATTGATAAAAAAGCAGGTGCTTGAAAAAAAAAATCCCTGTTTCATGAATATCAACTATGCAAACAGTAATGTGGCCTCAATTAGTGCTGCATTTGGGGATAAACGTTTACTCTTGCTTGTTGCCTCCCTCCCATTGGTGCCTGTAAAATGAAGATCATAAAGATTCCTCAAGGAGGTTTGATCTAAGGATCAACTAGGATCATGAATAAAAGTGAACAGTTGCTGGCTTTGGTACACTAAAATAATTGATGTTGATTTGCTTTACAAATATTGAAAAACTATTCTGAAGTTTTCACCAGTGTGACATCTGTTCCCCTGCACTGAGTTAAGTTTACTCTTGACAGTGGTGGAATTGCTTGTGTCCTGGGAAACATTTTGAGTGTTGCCTTCACACCTGTGTGACAGGATTCACAAGGACTGGGTAGTGGGTGATAGCTCTTTCCCTTTTCCACAGGGGCATCCTCCATGTCTTTGTGTGGAACTGCTGTGTCCAGTAGTCGCCAGGGCTCAGGAGGGGCTGTGCCTGTGTGACTTGTGTCACTGACTACAAGTCACTGACTTGCCTTGCAGCCTGGAGCTCCTCCCTGATCCCAGGAGTTGCAGTTTTCTGGATGTTCCTAAGGTCACTCTAGGAATTTACGTCCCAGGACAGTTTTCCTCTACAGGAAAGGTTGGAAGATGTGTTCTCTGTTCCCATGTTGAAACTGTATGGCAAACTGTTTTTCAGATGAATTTCCTCTGCTGACAACCAAACGTGTGTTCTGGAAGGGTGTTTTGGAGGAGTTGCTGTGGTTTATCAAGGTAAAGAAGCTGCTTCTGTTGAAAGTTGACGGTCTGTTTTCAACATAGAGAGGGCTTTTAAGAGTCCGATCATGTAACTCCTCAGCCCACAGCCCTTAGACATTATCCCTAGTAGTTCTCATTTTACTCAGTAAAAAGCAGAGTCCTTATCAGAGCGCCTTCCAGCTCTGGGAAATCTGCATCTCTGTACCATCCATCCTACTCCTCTTGCTTATCTTTGAGCACACTAGGACATTCCCACAGAGGCCTCTGGCACTTGCTTCCCACTCTCTAGAACCTTCTCCTCCACCCCCATGGAGTGTGACTCCTTCACCTCCTTAAATCTTTGCTCAGTGAGTCTCAGCCTCCCAGTCAAAGACTATAATTCTCCCCTGACTCCTGTATTTTTCTCAAGAGGGAACATCTGATGTGTAATGCCACAGTCTTTCCTCTCCACCCTGCCCCCATTGTGGGTAGGGGGATAACAGACAAATAAATAAGCTCCACAAGAGCAAAGAATTAGTCTCTTTTTTGCTGTTGTTCCCCCAGGGCCTGGAGCATAGACTGCCATGTGCTAGTCACTCAACATGTTTTGAATGCTGAAGAGAGCAAAAGGTAGTAGGTAGTTTGGAAAAGAGCTCGAGAGCCATGAGATGGGTAGCAGTGACACCAGGCTCCTCCTTGTATAGTGTCCTGGTCCAGAACCCTCTGAAGAGATGGGCTCGGTTCTAGGACAAGCTGGACATTGGGATCCCATCTATAAAGCTCTTGATGTGGCTTATATGATCTTGGGCTGTCCAGGCAGACCTAGAAAGGGTTGACATTTGGCTTCAGTTCAGTCTTTCTCAGTTCTGTGTTCTTGGGGTGTGTTCTGTGTTGGCCTTTCAAATGACAGTGAACCTCTACCTCAAAATGCATCTTCAGAAATCTCAGGTCTTTTTTTTTTTTTTTTAAACAGTACCGGAATTGAACTCAGGGGCACTCTACCAATGAACAACACCCCCAGCCCTATAGGAAAAGATTAGAGAGATGGATCCAAAGAAGAGGTCAGACCACCCTATCACCACCCTCCAAAAGTTAGGACTGGGTCCAGTCTGCTTACAGATAGTTCAGGCTCCACGTGGACAGGGTCCAGTGCCCGCCCTCCAGCGTGTCAAGATGGGCTAGAGGCTGAGCAGTGGGTGACTTTGGGGGCCTCAACCCAGATGGCTCAGAATTCACTTGTGTGCCTGTTATACTCTCATCTCTTTAGGGATCCACAAATGCGAAAGAACTATCTTCCAAGGGAGTGAAAATCTGGGATGCCAATGGATCTCGAGGCTTTTTGGACGGCCTGGGATTCTCCACCAGACAAGAAGGGGACCTGGGCCCAGTCTATGGCTTCCAGTGGAGACATTTTGGGGCAGAATACAAAGATATGGATTCAGGTGAGGAGACAGAGCAATTCCTCAGACTTCCCAAATGTTCTTCCTAGCGTGAGTTTGCTCCATTGTTTTGGATAAAGTCTGGGGCATAATGAATCAGCATCGGGGCCAGGGTGTAGCTCTGTGGTAGAGTGCTTGCCTAGCATGTGTGAGGTCCTGGGTTCTGTCCCAGGAGCTGATATAGAACTTTGACATTTTGAGAGACAGTGCCCCATGAAGGTCAGATCACACTCTTGGTGATTTGCATTTATGGGGTTCTTATGAATTCTTGGAATTTTCCTTATCTGTGCCATCCTGTGTCGTTTGTTGGCAGATAGCTGCGGGATTGTTGTCCATGTTGGGGAATAGGGTAGGAAGAAAGTTCATCTGTGGGAGCTTGTTTCTTCAGCTAGAGACTAAACCTCTAGCGTGCAGTAGGTGGTGTTGGTGTGATCCAGCATAGCATTGGGGTCCCCCTCCCCCACACTCTGCTGGAATAGAGGAAGGATGAAACATTTCACTCCAGGATTTCCTGTCCTGTTAGTGGCACCATTTGCTTGAGTCACAGAGCCCAACCCCCTCCCACTCCCGCCTTTGGCTCTTTCTTTCTAGCTCACCTGTTCTTAGGATAGGGATTGCCAAAGCAAACACCACCTCAGGGTGTATTTGTGTGTGTGTGCACACATGCAGGAGTAACAATTTCCTGGCTGGAGGGATTTGGGCCTGGTGTTAATTCCTCAGTGAAAGACTAAGTCTGCATTTATGTGCAGTCATAAGACCTTTTTTGATGTTGGCGGTTTCAAGAATTAAAAAAAAAAACGCTGGAAGACTAGGAATGCGTGAATTTGAAGAGGGAGAAGGTAGAATGGTGGCTTGGGTTGTGGGGAAATGGGAAGTTAGTGTTTGGGTACGCAATTTTAGTTTGGAAAGATGAAAATGTTCTAGAAGTGGATACTGTGTGGTTGTACAACAATAGGAATTACTTAATGCTGATGAATTGCATACATAAAAATGGTTACAACAAGGGCTTGTCTAGTATGCGCAAGGCCAGACTTTCTGCAGGTGAATGGTCAGTGGCTTTTTGGTATGTGATTGCTGACCTAGGGCTCCTTCCTGAAGATGCCAGGCTTCTCCCCTGGCTAGGGGCTTTACATCCTGCCTGGTGTTATTTCTTGTTGCTTAAGGGGCCAAGTCATAAAAGTATCGACTTAGTTGGATGAGTACAGGCTGCTAGATATCAGCAGAGGAGTTTGTCATCTTTGATTCTGAGTTTTCATTTTGAAATAATTAGATTCACAGGAAATTGGGAAAAAAAAAAGGTAGAGAGAATTCTTCTGTACCCTTCACCCTGTCCCCGCCCAAAGTGATAGCTCCTGTTAATACTCTTACTTAAATTAACATTGGTACAATCCAGAGTTGATCAGTTAGAGGCCTTTATCCCACAAGATGTGAGAACTATTGGTCTGGAACATTTCTCATCAGTTGGAATTTTAACCAGAGGACAGTCCGAAGCTCTGTGTTTCCATTAACAAATCACTTCTCAGCTTCCAGTTCCATCTCAGAAGGAAAGCAGGGAATCAATATATTTATAGGAAATACCTGTTTAGCTGCTCAATCTCGAGTATAGTTTGGGGTAGAAATGTGGGTAAGTTAGTGTCAAGGTCGTGGAAAGGAATCCACAGTCCCTTTTTAGTTGGAATGTGTATGCAATGCTATATTCTACTTCAGACTCAATATGTTCTGTGGGACAAGGATAAACTAGGTTGTGTCAGTTGAAGTGTGACAAGAAGGGTTGGTGGGTTAGAAGCTGAGTCCATGGGAAACATTGGAAAAATCTAAGATTAACAACACACCTGAAAATGGATAATATTATAAAGGTTTATTTAGCTCCTGGTCCTGGAGGCTCAAGGACCCACATCTGGTGATGGCCTTCTTACAGTCCGAGTTCTGAGGTAGCTGGGAATTGCATGGCAAGAGATGAGAAGAGCACATACATGTCCCTTTTGGTTTCTGTCCCTCTTATAAAATAAGCCACCAAGATTTAATTGTGGGGACTGTGCCCTGTGACATTTTAGTTTTTGGTGGACACATCTTTATTTTTTATGTGGTACTAAGGATCGAACCCAGCGCTCCGCGAATGCCAGGTGAGCTCGCCACCGCTTGAGCCACATCCCCAGCCCAACACATGAACCTTTGAGTGACACACTCAAACCATGTCCAAACCATAGCACTTAGCAGTGGGGGAAGGGAGGAGGAGGAGGAGGTGACACTGTGATAGGACAAATCTTTAAGGAATTCATGTATAGAAAACAGACTTTACTATGACTCCAGAGGACTAGAAGCTTAAGACCTCAAACTCAACCCAGAGAGAGATGAGAAATTTGCACAGAGTTCTGTCACCATGGGTCAAGAAGGGACATTGAATGAAGGGTGTAATAGATGATGGCAGGGCCATCCCATGAGAGGCTCTGATTAATTTGTGTATGTGTCTTTAACAATTCTATAGATTATTCTGGTCAAGGAGTAGACCAACTGCAAAAAGTGATTGACACCATCAAAACCAACCCTGATGACAGAAGGATCATCATGTGTGCCTGGAACCCAAAAGGTGAAACCATCCTGTCATCCTCTTTTCTGTTAAGTGTATGGTCAGCACAAAACAAAGCCATGTGACACTGCTGAGGCACCACGGGGAGGTGGGACCCTGGGAGCTCGCCCCAGCCATGGGGTTTGTTGTTAACCTCAGCAAATCACAATTCATTTTCATTCTCGGATCATCAGGTTGAAAGCAGAGTTTTAAATTGCCTATGAAAATACACATAAAATCCTAATGTTTTATTTGGAGCAGATGACATTTCAGGTCACCACTACTCCACTCTCACTAATAATTTTACAACACAATTGTTAAAAATAAAGTCTACCCAGAATGGGATTTTGGATCTATAATGAAGACAGTAGGGTCTGCTGAAGGCACCAATATCCTGTGGTCCCTGCAAATGAAGTAACTCATTCCTCCTGTATTTGCAGTCTGGTGCCACAAAAATAGCACAGATCCTTAATTTCAGCTCGAATAGGAGAACATTGCTTCAGCATAGACAAATCTGCACAAATCTTCAGCTTCAGGCCACTGCTGCAGGAGGTGGGACAATGGTCTGATTTTTGTATGATGAAAAGGTCTGGGTTGCAGACTTCCCTGGGGCCTGATGGCTTTTTTCATGATCTCCAATGGTTTACCTTGCTTTTAGCTGTGCTCTTTAAAACCATCCACCCCTCCTTGTTCTCCTCTGTGCTGGTTCCTCAGATCTTCCTCTGATGGCACTGCCTCCATGCCATGCCCTCTGCCAGTTCTACGTGGTGAATGGGGAGCTGTCCTGCCAGCTGTACCAGAGGTCAGGTGACATGGGCCTGGGCGTGCCCTTCAACATCGCCAGTTATTCCCTGCTTACCTACATGATTGCACACATCACAGGCCTGCAGGTGAGCTGCCCTAGGAAAGCGCTCTTAGAGCCAGCCTATTGCACTGAGCTCTTTGATTCTTTAATTTGGAAAAACTAGCAGGAGAATTCAGTCTGATTAGTATTAAAATCTGATATACATAAGACAGATATAAACTGGCTTGCCTCGTGAGCCTTCATCGGGCTTTCCTGCCTTTGTTGTCTGTGTAAACTTAAGTTCACACAGGTTGTCTATAATGTAACTTTCCTAAGTTAACTTTTCTCAAAAGCTGTACTGGTTAAATTCTTTATTTTTCTCAAAAGTCTTGGGATAGCTGCATATTCTATAATGTGTTTTTAAGTGATGTGTTTAAAGGAATTGAAACGACAACATTGATTGTTCTGTGGGATTTATTTAGCCAGGTGACTTTGTACATACTTTGGGAGATGCACATATTTACCTGAATCACATTGAGCCACTGAAAATTCAGGTAAGAATGATATCTAGTATACTTTTCAAAGCTTGGTACTCAAAGGTTGATTTGTGGAGCATTCTTATATGACAGGCCCTCTGTGTGATGTCATGCTGAAATAAAGAGGACATGCTCCAGTGTTTAGGTGGGCAGGGATGATGTGATACTTGATGTGATAGGAGCTGTGAGGCACTAAGCACCTGTACCAGAAAGGAAGAGCCACACTCTGGGCAGGGAATTTGGGGCCTTCCTAACTCATTTTTTTAGTTGTCGATGGACCTTTATTTTATTTATTTAAATGCAGTGCTGAGACTCGAACCCAGTGCTTCACACATGCTAGGAAAGTGTTGTACACTGAGCCACAATCCCAGCCTCCCCAATTCATTTTTACTTGAAGGGGAATTGAAGTGCATGTTTTCTCTTTATTTTATGCTAAATATAATGCTTAGGTCTAAACTTTCAAAAGCCTAGTCTGTTCAAATCCCTATTACTGACCAACAAATGACTTGAAATGGAATAAAAATATGACTGTGCCTTCATGAGCCCCAAGAAAAAAATAATTTTAGAACCAAAAACTTTTATCCTATTCTAGATTAGATTGTAAGTTACTCCATTTTCGGATCTTGGCCTAAATAGAGGGTGACCACAGGTTTATTCAGCTGCTTCTCTCTGCTGTCTGCACTTGTGTTGGACACAGATACAAAAGGTCATGACCTCTACATCCTCACTGCCACAAGTACTCATACTGGAGTCCAGGCTTGCCTTTTTCTGTAACTTGTCAAGAGATGCCATCTTTTGTTCCCCTTTCAGGGACATTTGGGTTAGGGACAGTGGAACTCAAGAAACTATACTGCATGTTACTATGAGGTATAGATGGAAAAGTAAAATAAAAAACTGTGTCATGTTAATAATTACCATAACTCACACCTGATGGGCTACCAGGCACCTGGTGCTTTGTATTGTTACAAGATACCCTTTACACTTGATCTGTGCAACAGAAACAATTGGGTATGTTGCAGTAGTAGTGTATAACCAGGGTTAGGGCACCCACAGTACTAGACACTTGTAAAATAATACTTTGTTGATTAAAAGTATTTATTTTTTTAGTTGTAGTTGGACACAATATCTTTATTTATTTATTTTATGTGGTGCTGAGGATCGAACCCAGGGCCTTGCACGTGCTAGACAAGCGCTCTACCGCTGAGCCACAATCCCAGCCCAAATACTGTGTTCTTGTTCCATGGGAAGCAGAATTAAAAGCAGGTTGCACAAATATGGCAAAATAATGATCTGATTTTGTTTTTAGCTTCAGCGAGAACCAAGACCTTTCCCAAAGCTCAAAATCCTTCGAAAGGTTGAGAAAATCGATGACTTCAAAGTTGAAGACTTTCAGATTGAGGGGTACAGTCCACATCCAACTATTAAAATGGAAATGGCTGTTTAGAGTGCTTTCAAAGGAGTTGGAAAGATTTTGTCACTTATAGGGTTAGGCTGAATGCCCAGGTGAAAATTGTTTCTTTCTAAAGAAAAAGAAACTAGGTAAAAAAAATCAGTTACTATTCATTAGCTTTCAAATATGTTTCCATTGGCAGATATAACTGTGCTATTTGTTTTAGCAGTCACATTTTGTTGACTGAGGGAGCACAAAATGCTGAGCAAAGAAAGTGGGAGTTTATATACTTTTAGCAAAAATACATAGCATTTCAGTCTCTTGGCTTCATTAAGACTTGTGAATTTCATTGTTTGTACAAGCTATTTATTCCCTTCAATTTTGAAGTAACCCATCCATCATAATATATGTGCATTATGCTTATTTGTTTTATATGTTTCTATAATAAAGAACTGTTTGCATTTGTCCATTTTTTTTTTTTTTCATTCTGTATTGCCATTTATCTGCTCAGTGCACGCCCAAAAGAGATTCACCCAAACAAACTCACCTAAGCCAAGCAAGCGTGTGCTGGATTCTGGTTTAGATGCTGCTTAGAGGGTGAGAATATATATTAAAAATTCTGACTAAACTATATTTTGCCCCTTTTTTTCATGATTCATCTCATCCTAGACGCATTTTACATTAAAAGATAATTACCACTTAGGGGGCTGGGGCTGTAACTAAGTGGCAGAGTGTTTGACATCACATAACAAATAAAGGCATGCTGTCCAAAATAAATAAATAAAAAGATAAACACCACTTAGGAAGAGGTTTTTTTTTTTTTTAAGGATTACAAAAATAATTCATGAAATACCATTTTGCCCCCATTTATTTTAGTGTGGTATGGATTCTCTAATATGTTTACTGATCAGGAAAAGGCTAGATCACGTCAGGGCTAATAGTTTTTCCTTTGATGCACTAACAGATCCCCTGGAGTCCTGGAGAACTATTTTTATTCTGCTAGTTTAGGACAAGTGTTAGAACAAATAAGGGATTGTTCCAACAAATTATGCAATGTGTTGCTTATTTTCAAAGTATGATTTAATATCTGCAGACTGGCGCTTGATGGAAATTTTGGTAAGAATATCTTCCTGGGCTTTGGGTTAGGTAAATCTAAATCTACTTAAGGATTAAATAGAATATATATTGGCTTGTTAAAATAATCAAATTGAAATGATGACTGGGCTAATTCTTGAGTGGAACTTGTCTTGATTAGTAGGGTAAGATTTTTTTTCTTCTTTTTTAAGTCTTTTCACTTAAGAAAAAATGGTGTTAGGGCTAAATGAACACTTAGTTTTCTTGAGCAGTGAGCTGCTTCTTCCAGACATCACCATCTGGATATTGGTGTTTCCTTACAGAGTCCTCCTTCATTTCTGTTGAGTAGCCAGCATCCTAGCAAAGACGACATAGTCACTTGTGTGGATAACCACCAGGAACAAAAATATGTATGTTACTTATTCCTACTGTTCCTAATAATGCCAGTAAGTCAGAAGCAATTCAATATTTTAAAAAGTTTTCAGACTGGGGGTTGGGGGGCATACTTTATCGGGTACTCAGTAGGATTAGTTACAGAAACTAATCAAATTTCCTTTGATAGTACAACCCCTATTGGTGAACATAAGCCACAATCTGAACCTGACCAGGACAAATGGCCCAGGTAATACCATCATAGTCAGAGACTTTTAGGTCACTAACTTGTAGATGTTACCAATTTTTGGTTTTTTAAAGAATCATTGTCAAGCTATTTAATCTCCATGCTGACCTTCCGGTCTTAGGAATTTGCTTCTGACCTCTTAAAGAGCCATTTTTTTCTAGATATGAAAATAAACTCTAGGGAGTTAGAGCTTTGTGCCCTATGTTCATGGGTACATTAGTGGCTAGCAGCATCTGAGGTGTCCCAAGTCCCAGCTTACCTTAGGAGGCATGTAGGAAGCCTGCTTGATTACCACAGGATACTTGAAATGTTCATGCAGATGGTCCACATATTCACACATCCTAGAAGAGGGAATCAAATTGGGACAATAATGCCTGAAGTCAGATAATGCTTTTCTTAAGGCAGAGGGGGGACTGCCCTTAAGAAATGGACTCCATCATGGCTTAGCTGATTTCAAAGGCTTCTATGCAAAGCCCTTCTGTGCCCCGGATGCTTTTTATCCGTAAAACAGCAATGTGGGGGCTGAGGGGAATCACAAAGCCCCTGGTAACTAAAAGTTCTGTGATGCCCTAAAAGCATCAGTTTAGATTCCATGAAGTATCTGGAATCACCTGGGTGCCTATATCCCAAAGTTAGATGAATAGATTAAATCACCAAATGAGTCTCTTTCCAGCTATGTGACTAGTTTAGAAGAGTATAGGTTTGGGGGGATTCCACCTCTTGGGTCCCCTTCTTCCTCCGGGAGAAGTCTTTTCTGCTGTCCTTTAATAAACTTCTAATTTCTACTCTTAAAAAAAAAAAAAAAGAGGAGTATAGGTTTGGGTCAGTCTGTCAGCCACTTTCTAGTTTTGTGGTGGGAGGGTGGGATGTGTTTATGTTTGGGGTGGAGGGGGACAGGTAACCTAAGCTGCTTAAGTCTCCTGATCATTAATAGCTGTGGCAGGCAGGTGGTGTGCAGCCTGGTGCTGGGACTGCATAAAGAAATTAGCAAATGAGTCTCATGGTTTTGGTGGACACAGGCACTAAGCCACTGACTGTGCTGTGTCATGTGTTAAGAACAGGTTGTGGAGGAAGACAGCACAGTTGGGCCTTGAAAGATAAGCAGGGAATAGTTCCCTGCAAAGAAGGACAAAGCATGTGGGGTTGGCGTGCACTGTCGGTGTGGTGGTGTACGGGCATTCCCTCCAGCACTGCCAGTATTGCACCAGGAACTTCCTGCACTGAGGCACTGGTGGCACTCATTCTTATCCCTCAAGACCCGTGGGACTTCTCAAGGTTGGTCTGGACCGCCCTTGTTCCCAAGGGCAGGAACTGAAATGAGAGCAGCAAAAGCAACATAACCTAGGAAGGTGGTTTTTCTGCATGCTAGAATCAGCCTATTCATTGGAGTGGGGATGACCTGGTGTCAACCTCCATCTTCCAGATGAACAGATGGATTTAGTATAAAATTGTTCAGGCATATTAATAGGAAGTACCTGTGTACTGATTACTTTATTACTTATTACTTTGGGAAATGCACTAAGGGATACTGAGGTGTCCCAAGTCAGCTACCAAGAGCTTACCTGAATCACATTGAGCCACTGAAAATTCAGGTAAGAATGATACCTAGTATCCCTTTTTAAGCTTGGTACTCTTGATAAAGGTTGATGTGTGGAGCATTCCTATATGACAGGCCCTCTGTGTGATGCCATGTTAGAGTAGAGAGGACATGCTCCAATGTTTAGGGAAGGGTTCTGGGCAGGTGGGCGGGGATGAGTATATAAGTTTATAAATTCCCACTTTCTTTGCCCAGCATTTTGTGCTCCTTCAGTCAACAAAATGTGACCACTAAAACAAACAGCACAGTTATATCTGTCAATGGAAACATACTTAAAAGCTAATGAATAGTAACTGATTTTTTTGGCCTAGTTCCTTTTTCTTAAGAAAAAAACAATTTTCACCTGGGTATTCGGCCTAACTCTATAAGTGACAAAACCTTTGAAACTCACTCTAAATATTAAAGAAAGAAACCATTACAATTATAAAGGACCCCTGCTATGTGCCCAGATAGATCCCTTTATTTGGCTGGGAGGGTTACTGAGGATTGGGTGCCACTGAGCCACATCCCCAGCCCTATTTTGTATTTTATTTAAATGAGTCAGGGTCTCACTGAGTTGCTTAGTGCCTCGCCATTGCTGAGGGTGGCTTTGAAACTGAACCTCCTGCCTCAGCCTCCTGAGCTGCTGGGATTATAGGCGTGCACTACCGTGCTGGCTCCATTTTGGTGTTTACCTTTCCAATGCCTGTTTTCATGCCCTCTCTGTGCATCATGTTAATTGAGCTTTCTTAGACACCTTTAACTCTAGGAGACCAAAAAGCACAGTAAGCAAAGCTTTATGGATGCATTGACTGGAAGGATCCCATCCCAGTTTCACCTGAGGGCTGAGGTTACAGTGGAGCACCTGTCTGGCATGTGCAAAGCTTGGGGTTTGATACTCAGCATGGCAAGATGATAAAGTTCCCCTGGGCATGCCGAGAAGATGAACTAACTACATAAAGCTGCAGCCAGGTGGTACAGGACTCTAGGGTCAGAAGAGGAGACTGGATGGAAGTGGAGAGTGCATATGTGCTGAGAGCTGGCTTCAGAAAAAGGAGCTGGTTTTGAGAGAGGAGGTCTGGATTCAAACTCCACCCCCAACATACTTACCAAAGTGAGTCAGCTACCAAGAGCTTACCTTTCAAGAAGGAACAATGACTCTGCTCAGGTGGGTCTCCATTGTTATTGCCCCATGTGGAAAGTCAAGCAAGACTAAAAGCCTCTGTGTTATAGTTTGTGTTCAGTTTATGAACACAAAAAGTAAATGCTACTATGTTTGTTCACTTTGGAAGCTGGCTTTCTTAAAGCCATTTTGGGCCCTTGTAACACTGCACCAGGTTCTGAGTATTTCTGGTCTTGAGAGCAGAATCATAGAAGATGTGGCTTGAACCAAGGGGCACTACTCAGGGGCAAAGTGAGTTAATGGCACATTACTGACCTGTTTTTAAGGCTTGCAGAGACTGATATGTAGTCAAATATAATCAGGTGCTGCACCAGTTCACAGAGGCCAACTCCACCCGCATGGGGGCAAACAGGAACTAGAAGAAATTTCTATTTAATGCCAAAGGTAGCACAGAGAGAGGAAGGAATGAAAGAGAACCCTGTGGTTTTCATTAATACCCAAAGGTGATTAAACCATTCATTAATAATGAAATTCCAGGATGAAAATCATCAAAGATTCCTTGATTAGAGCTAAATGAAGAGTTAGAAAGAAACCAACAAGGCAAACTACAGGCTTATGTGAATTGCAAAGACCCCCAAGGGAACCATGGGGTCTGATGGCAGGAGAAACAGGTCTGGCCTGCAGCCTCTGCAGGGCCCTTACTTCCAAACTTCTTGGCCATGAGTAATACTGAGAGGTTTTCATTGACACTTCCCAGTCTGCAGCTATCAATCTGGAGAAACTGCAGGGCATTCGCTTGTAGGAGTTGCTTAAATATCACTCTATTGTGGCACTGGAAATAGAATTAAAAATAACACAAAGAGAAGAGTCAGCCTTAGCCCTAAGGATCCCTAAGCCTGGCAACGTGGTGATTCCATGCCAGCTGTGACTCATCAGAGGTCTTCAGCAAGCCTGGGCTGTATTATTCTCACTTGGCATGTGGTGGCCCTGACAGTGCAGGCAGGGACTTTGGGCTCACTTCTTTACAAATCTGCGAATGTGACAGTGTGAGTCAGGTACAGATCGCATCAGCCCGCCATTTATTAAGGAATAACTGCTGTGTCGATTGGCAAGTGGGAGTGAAGTGGAGCATCAGGATGAAGTACAGTAATAGCGATGAGCAGGTGGCACAATGACAAAATGGAACCATGGCAGAGCAGTATTGCTCCTTTGCTGGGAAAACTGAGAATCTGTTCCTCACACTGCTTGGCTCGTGGGCTGGCTGCAGCAGGTGTTGGCAGGCACTTGAGCTTAGTTTATAAGCACAGAAAGCAAATACCATCATGTTTCTTCAATTTGGAAGCTGGCTTTCTTGAAGCCATTGTATGCCCTTGTGATCATAACTTTAAATTGCTGCCTTGTCCATTCTGATGTGAAAAAAAATCAATGACCTGAGTCCCATGAATTATAGAAAAATCTGCAACCTTTTGACTACATCTGACTGCAGACACTAAGGAACTGCTTATTTCTAAGATAACAAAAATTCCCAGCTCACAATGCAACAGGTATGGGAGCCTAATGTACAATGGGGTCCTCAGTCCGTGGTCAAGGACATGTCACTCACCTGCTCTCCAGTGGCGACGCCAATTCCTAATGGAAGCAGTGCCTACAAGAGAAGCCAGTCTTGTGTCATTTTCATAAGATTTGAAACAACTCCTTGTGTTTAAAATATTTATAGCTGAAGAAGGAGACATCCTTGGAGTTGGACCATGGGAAGTTTAAAGACTGGCAGGAAGATATCCAGGGGAATGTGTGTGTGGAGGGACCAATGCATGTCCAGAGAGCAAAGGCAAGCGCTGCTCACAGTTGCTATCGGTTCCCTTCCTGGCCCTCCTGCTCCAAGGCCTGTGCTGTGGTGTGGAACTGGGAGAAGACCTGGTCACTCAGCAGTGGCTCTTCATGGACACACAGGGTCCAACCTCTGCTTCCTGCAGGTTACCTCTCCCTTTCTTCTTTTTTCTCAGTGGTTATTCTAGAATCCTCATGTGCCACTGTCAATTCCAAAATCCTCTCCCTTCCAGGTATGTGGATGACTGAGATCCTACTTCACAGATAAGGCTGAGACCATAGCTCACCTGTGAACTCTTCACTTGGTGAGTTGCTGGAATCTTCCAAGACATGATGCTGCTACTCTATCCTCTTGTCTGGCCCTGGAAAGCTACCTCACTCACCAGCCACCGGGCCCTAAGCTGCTCCTCTGCAGCCTCCACTGAACTAAGATTCTACAGTTGCCCACCTCAGACATCTTTGGCTCCTGTCCGGTTCCATCTCTTGATCACTGACACCCAGAGCCCACACTTTCTGAGCTCTTACTGCCTGTCAGGCACCATGTAAAATACTGACATCAATCACTCCTAGTCATAACCCAGCAGGAGAGGAGCCATCAGTAGCCCCATTTTACAGGTGAAGAAAAAGAGGTGCAAGGTAAGAACTGTGCCCCCATCACAAAACTAGAAGGATACAGCTGGTTTGAACTTTAGGCCAATTCCAGAGCCAGAGGAGGCTCTTTCTACTGCATTTGGCCTGAGATCTCACCCAACTTTACTTTATGTGTGAATCACTAGATTAAGCCAACTTCTCAGAAGAAATAGCCCTTATTTGAGAAGGCAGTGTCCCTTACTCTAGCACTTGTCCTGCCTTAAGCAGGATGTGTGAACTTGGCCAAGTTATGCACAAGTCACCTGAAGCCTTGGCTTCCTAATTGCAGCAGGTCTCAGTTTCAACAGATGGGTTCTCAAGCGCCTTTTCACACAATATTTTATGCTTCCTGAAGTTTCTAATTTAAGATTGCTTGGTTCTTTTATCTTAGAAGAGAGGGAGAAAAGGAAAGGTAAGGAGAGAAAACCATTTGAGTTACTCATTCTACCACTCTAAGGCCGTCTATGTGTGGCACTGACTATGTACCAAGTTTTTGTACCTCCTTGTCACTAATTCCTGAGTCTGCTCTCTTCAACCTGCCCTACCCTTCATCTCCCCTGGATGAAGCAAGAGCCTCCCAGTTCCCATCCTATTTCCTTCTGCCCATCCTTAGCCTTCCACAAACCCACCCCCAATTCACTTCTGTTGCCATACCAGTCCACTCGCCCTTTCCTCCAGCCATCACCGTGCCATCACTGAGATCCTCCAGTGGCTCCCTCTGGCTGCATTCTCTGAGCAATGGACCCCATTGTCTGGCCCCAGCTACTGCCTTCCCAGCACCTCCCCAGCATGCATCCTGCATTCCCTTAGGTATCTCCATACCACCCACCCCTCCCTTGTAGCTGGCTCATTTGCCCCCTTCCTCTGATGCCTACTGAGGAAATGACATCCCCACACTTGTGTAGGCAAAACCTGGGAGGATCAAATTCCAGAAGAGCTTCTAAGGAGACCCTCCAGGTGGGCAGAGGTCAGGTGGGTGCTGGGGCGTACAGCATTCATTAGGGTGCAGCAACCCTTAAAGAACTCTAAGAAGCAAAGGCAAGTGGGACTCAGGTGAAAAGTCTTGTTGTCCCATGACCTCTCATCCAGAGCTGTCCATTTCAGAACTATTCCTTGGAAAGTTCGGGTTTTCTTTAAATAAAGAGGCCCCAGTTGCTCCATGACTCTTGCTCTCATTCCCTCCCCTGTAGTGTGGTGTTCCCTACATTATCACTTCTGCTATCCACCCCAGCTGGTAAGTTGATTTTCTTTTTTCCTCTTTCACATAAGACCACACTCATCATCCTTCTCCCCCTTCTTTCTATTGCACTCGGCCCAGGATCCCATCCAACTTTACTTCATGTCTCAGGTTTTTCTCTTTCATGAGGCTGTAAGTAGGGAAAGGAGAGAATTCCTGAAACAGGTTTCTGATGAGTGTCCCACCTAAAGTAGATCATATGCTGATTTAGTGAGAAAACTGGAAGAACAAGTCTCTGAGCCTCTGACTTCATACCTTTGTAAGACCTGTGAGTTTAGGTAGGATGCACTGAGGTGTTCCTCCCAGAACCTGGAACTAAGACTACTCCATCACAGTTAACTTTTTTGCAGGGGGCAGAGGTTACTGGGGATTGAACACAGGGGGCACTCGACTACTGAGCCACATCTCCAGCCCTATTTTTGTATTTTATTTAGAGAGAGGGTCTCACTAAGTTGCTTAGCACCTCGCTTTTGCTGAGGCTGGCTTTGAATTTGTGATCCTCCTGCCTCAGCCTCCTGAACCACTGAGATTACATGTGTGCACCACTGCACCCGGCTCAGAATTAACTTATAATGATCAAATCCTAATAGGGGAGAGCAGAGTTATGCAAAGTCACCTCAGGGAGAAAATGATTCCTAAGGGGGCAAGACTTGGCTGGAAACCAAATGAATGTAATAACTCAATAGCACAGGGTGTAGGGGAAAAGGGTTATCCGATGAAAACACAAGTCAGAGGCAAATGTTCCCAGGGGGAGAGACAAGGCTTGAGTCTCAATGTCTCTGCTGCCAGAAGCAAGTATATCAGCTTGGTGATAGCCATGCTGGGCCATTGTGGTCTGAAGCCAGCACATCTACAAATTCCACAGCCAGTCCTAGCCAGTATTCCATACTCATCCTGCAGCTCCAGCTTAATACAGCTTCTGACAGAGTTTGTGCTGGTTTGAGGATGAAAAACCTAGAAGTTCTAGTTCTCTTTATGAATTAACCAACTGGTATTCTCGCTTTGTAGGTCAATGCTATAAATCTGAGCAAGCCCTCCAAAACAGACAAAATTTCTCGGATATCCTGACGTATGAGTTGTTTCTTTCTTTTCTTTTAATATATGAGGTTCTTTCAGAACCTGAAAGGGATTGGGGCTGGCTCCCAATTAGAGTGGATTTCTCTCAGGGGCTCTTGGAAACCTTCTCGGGGAGGCTTGACATTGACATTAACAAAGCACACCTTTCCTTCTGAGACATCCAGAGAAGTCTACACTTTTTGTTTCATTCTGGGTGAATGAGTGAGGATGGTCCTCACTTACAATAAGGATAATGATAAACCCATTGTAAGTGGAGAGGATACTAAATAGAAAACTCATCAAACACACCACCCATGGAACATACTAGCTTGGCAGCTCGGCACACTGCAGAGCACTGGTTATTTCCCCTAGTGATTGTGTGGATGGGTGGGAGCTGCTACTTGATTCTGCTTGCTCCTGCTCAGCATTGCAAGAGTATTGTACTGCATATTGCTAGCCTGGGAAAGGATGCAAATTCAAAACTTGAAGTCTAGTTTCTGCTAAATGCCTATCACTTTTGAACCATCATAAAGTGGAGAAATCATATGTTGAGCCATTTTAAATCAGTGACCATCTATATCTAAGTATCAGTCATATTTCTATATTTATAAAGTATGAGAACCGTATCTATTAATCTTCAGATGGCTGGTAGCCTTTCAACTTTCAGCAACTTTCTTTCTCAAATGGAAGTACGGTCTGCAGCTCCCATACTTGTCACATGTTACAATTATTTCAAATATTCCATGAGGAAATGTAAAAGGGAAAATGCAAAGAAATTTTGGCATTTTCCATGACCCTTCTGGAAAACTAAACAAAAAAATAAATGGCCAATGCAGCAGAAGCATCAGTTTACCCACCTTGGAAATGGCTGCGTGCCCCAGGATGTCATCAGGGGACGTTGGCTCTTCAATCCACAATGGCTTGAACTCAGCCAGCTTGGACATCCACTCCACTGCCTCAGGCACATCCCAGCGCTGGTTGGCATCCATCATCTGTAAGGAAAGGGCTTTCACTCTGCTGCAGGGGTGACTCCCAACAAGGAGACATTGTCACTCAGTACCACCAACTGCTGAGGAAGATTCACCTGACGTTTCCTTTTTTGAGGACAAGCACATGCAGCCCAAACAAAAAGAACCAAAGAGTAGCCACTGAAATTAGAACTCTGGCTCTAGATACTGTCTTTTTTGAGGAGATGCAAATTGTTCATGAAGACTCTGGAATGTCTGAAAGTGCCCTGGGCTGGGTCACAAGAAGTACTTGCTAGACGCTGAAGCTCAGGCCCAGTTTACATTGAGATGCCCCCACACCCCCACAAATAGGTGTGTTTTGCAGTGTTGGTTAGATTGTTGGAACCATTTTATCATTCTGAATCATATGCACAGTCAATATTGAGTTTGCTCAAGAGTTATTTATTGACTACTACCGACCATGTGTCTGGCACATTAATAAATAACTACTTAATGAAATACCTGCTTCCCTGGGCACTTCATGGATTTTGTTTCATTAATCCTTATAAAAACCCTACAAGGCAGTTCATATTAACCTATTATAAATAGAGAACTGAAATGCAGAGAAGTAACTTACTCAAGAACAGTAGGTAAGTCAAGGGTGAATTCAGGTCTAGGCCTCACTTTCCCAGCCCTGGATCTCTGTAGTGTGTGCTGCCACCCTGCCTGGAAGCCAGGGGCTGGGTGTGCAGCACTTGAGCAAGATTCTTCCACCCCGACTACCACCAGCCTTCCCATGCTTGGAGAAGACAGAAAAGGAAATCTATCTATAGAACGTGCTAAGTGTGTGAGCTCCCTCACAAGACGGTGAGAAGCAGAAGACAGTACACTCAGGATCAATTTTCATCATAAATTATTTGGACGAGGATGACCTCATGAAACAAAAGCAGCTAAATTAACTCATGTATAAATAATGGGACTTCTGATTCTGCTGCCACTTCAAGGAATCCAAACTTCAATTTTAATGTATGAAACAAGCCTTTTAACTTTATAAAAAAAAAAGATTCGAGGTGGCTGGGGAATGGCTCAGCGGAAGAGTGCTTGCCTCCCATGTGTGAGGCACTGGGTTTGATCCTCAGCACCATATAAAGTAAATAAACAAAATAAAGATACTATGTCCATGTATAACTAAAAAAAAAATTTAAAAAGAGATTCAATGGTGACCTCCTTTCATGAAAATATTTTACACATGATAACTTGTTTCATAACAATACGCAGTCAGGAATGACCAATCCTCACATTTATTTCTGCCAGAGTTTCAATACTTCTTCACACCAGTTCCCTGAGAACCGCCTAGCTGATGAGCTATGTAGGGAATTAATGACTGACACATCAGGGCGCCAATGGGAGACCCATTTGCTTGAGTTTATTCATATTAGCAAGATGACCAATCTATCACCCTGGTATTATTTAGCTTGTTCTGCAGAATTCAAAAACTAAAAAGTATCAGCCTCCATTTTTTAAAAAGAGTTTACCTACTACAAGGCCACAGAATCATAATTCCTCTGACAGTAAGTTTTAAAATTCCCACTGTTTTTAATTCTTGCTCGAAACGAGTTCTTGCTTGAAATGAGTTTTGGCCCTGAACAAAGTGGCAAGGTGGCCACTTCTTAGTGGTGTAAGAGGATATTTACCAAAGTCTTCTCTGGTCCAATCATGTCTCTGATGAGGCGGCATCGACGCATGTCATCCTGGAGATCAGCCCCAACCTTTACTTTAAACCTATAAATACATTTGTTGGGTAGTTTGGATCTGTCTTCTGACTTGGCAAAAGCTCCTGGATTTTCTACAGAAGTGACTCTCTATGTCAATAATCCACAGACCACATTTTCCAGTAACCTCTTGGTATTTTCTAGTCAATTTTTAGACAAGCGGCTTGAAAATAAACCTGCAAACTGCATCTCTCAGTACCCAGGATCAGGGCAATGATTTTCAGTTACCTGCAGTTAAGGAACTGGAGAGAGAAGTTAAATCTCTAATATAATTAACTGAGTTTTTACTGTGTCATGAAAAGAAATTAAGAGCAAAAAGGAACAAAACTGGGTGTATGTGCTAAAGGCCGGGCACCAGCCCCAGCCCCACTCTCTCATTCCACTCCCTAACTTTACCACCACTACTACCTCCCTCCTCCCCGCTACCTTGTTGATCCAACACCACACCTCCTGACCTACCCAGCCTCACTTTCACTCTCAACCCCTCTCCTAGAACTACAAAACGTCACAGTTGGAATTGAAGAGGACAGTGGGGCTGATAGGTTTGCTAAGACAACCACCCTGAGAAATCACAAATCAAGAGTCTGATTTATAAAGCACCTACATTTGCTTAGCCCTTCCCACAGAGGGTCTTATCTTAAATGAGCCCATGAGAGGAAGGCCTTGGGGCTAGTCTGTTCCCTCTGGTGCAGGGGCCTAAGCCCCAGAGGGGAAAAAGGACTAGGCCACAGCACTGAGGAGCAGCAGAGTGTGGCCTCAGGCTCCCTGCAGAGATCTCCTTCACACCACATCTGACATTTGCAGGGAGCTCCCTAATCTGTCTTGATGTTCAATTATGATCTTGGAATAAAAGCCTCTACATTTGTTCCCTATGACTTTGCTGTCAGGAGAGTGTCATTGACGGGAATGTGGGCACTGTCATGTGGAGGAGGGGACACATTGCCAGGCCACTGGCAAGCTCTCTCGCTTATCAGCCTCTGCTTCCTGTGCAATCCTGGCATCAAGGCTGCACTTAGGGCCAGCACTGGCTGCTGGATGTTGCTCCAGACCGAGCCTGGACTGCCCAAGCTCCTTCCTCTGCTTCCCTAAGTGCCTACAAAAATCCCCAGCTCACACGCACCCAGGCACTTATTGCCCTTTTCTTCCTGAGCGCAATTCTATACTCTCTAAAGACATTTCTACACACATTGAAGCTTGACTACATGATCTGTGGTGCTTGAGAGAGGGCTGCTAGCCACAGCCTCTGCATGTCAGGCTTCTTGTGTTGGGAGGCCCATGAAATTTTCCTGGAGCCTGGCCGACTCACCAGATTCACTGCTCTGGACTCCTGAGTCTGGAGGAGGGCAGGAAGCCTGCATTGAGCACCTGCTCTGAATCTACCTTATGCTGGTCCTTGTCACATATGGCAACTTTGAGAACCATCAATTAATATTATTTCCATTTTATACAGAGAGAAAATGCAGTGGAGCAAGAGTAAGCAATTTGCTCAGAATCACACAGGTTTGTAGGGAATGAGGGGGAAAAGCAAGATTTGATTCCAGTTCCATCATATGCCAAAGTCTCTTTCTATTGCTTTATGCTGACTCCTTTATATCTTTAGCTGAGAAGTTAAAAAGAATCCACATTAGTGTGCACATCAATCACTTAGGGATCTTGTTATAATGCATTTTCAATGTAGCAGGACTGGGGAGAGGCCGGGACTCTGCATTTCTGACAAGCTCCCAAGCTCCCAGGTGCTGATGCTCCATGAACCACACTTTGAGAATCTGCAGAGTTGGTAGCCAGATCAATCACAAGCCAGGTAAAAGGTGCCACATTGATCTACACTCATGGGCTTATAGTGGCTGGATCAAGAGGGAAGACAGTCTCTGCTTCCTACTCTATGTAAGGATTTGGGGTTATTGACAACCACAATTCATTCAGAGGAAGATCGTAGGAGTCTCAGGGGTCCATAGTCATATATGAAGGAGGGAGAAGTGCAGGTGTTCCATCTGATCAGGAGGCAGTCTGGGGAAGGGAGGGTTGTCACTCCAGTGGAAGAGGAGAAGCCTGGCTCCTGGAAACTCCATGAAGAACCAGGACCAGTGACAGAAAGTTAGTTGGAAGTGAAGGGTTGCCAATATTCAAGACCTTTCTAATACTTAATGGCCTCAAGCAATGGAAAAGTGCTTTGTAAAGTTAAGCTGATTGCCTTGGGAGCTGTCCAGAAATGCTGAATCAAGTCTTGTGATTCATCTAATAGAATGGATTTCTATTCTCAATAGCTGCTTGAAGTGGACAGTCTCCAAGTTCTATTTTATTCATGTGATGTTCTAACATTCTAACTGGGACTTATCTTTGGAGAATGAGCCTGGTCTACATTGGAGCTCTGGTGTGCCTATGTGCCATATTGCTTTTGGCCTTGTTGGTGCTGTTTAGTCCCTGGCTCTTCTCCAATGAGTCTCTCCCTGCTGCTGAGAAGGTCAAGTCCACTACCACACAAATAACTTACCTGGTCCAGCCGTCCTTCAGCGCTGCTGCACAGAGCTATGGGAAAAGAGGAGTACCTGTTGGTACTGGCTCCTGGAAATGCCATGAAGAACCAGGACCTGGGCTGGGTTGTGGCTCAGCAGTAGAGTGCTCACCTGGCACGTGCGAGACCCTGGGTTCGATCCCCAGCACCACATACAAAAATAAACAAGTGAAATAAAGGTGTTGTGTCCAACTACAACTAAAAAAAATAAATATTAAAAAAAAAAAGAACCAGGACCAGTGGCAGAAAGTTAGTTGGGATGGAATAAGGTACTGAGCTCCCCTTGCCTGACATTAGGCACCTCAGTCATTTCTGATCTGAGTTTCATAAACATAACAGTTATAGCATAAATCAGAAAAACAATTATGTATTGTTAAAATTAAAAGGAGATGCAGTTTGGCCAATAGAGCATCATTCTTTCTAGTGGTAGTGATCCTTGTCTCTACGGGAACTATTTCTCAAACTGTCACAGCAATCCTGGAAGGAGAATATAGTATGAATGACCCTCTTTTTAGCCAGGATTTTCTGTGACGGCCATCAAACTAATGGATAAAAAGAGCAACAAACAAAAGCCAGGCTCTGTCTCTTTCTCTCTCTCTCGACTCTAGGTGAGTACAATGTAATAAGAAAGAGTAGGGGCTGGGTTGTAGCTCAGCAGTGGAGCGTTTGACTCGCACTTGTGAGGTACTGGTTCCGTCCTCAGCACTACGTAATAAATAAATAAATAAAATATATTGTGTCCATCTTTTAAAAAACAAAAGAGTAATAAATGAATAATGTGCTATCTGTATACCACACGTCAGCCACCGGATGCTAACCTACAGCTTTCCTCAAAACTGCCCCACTGAGACACAGGCTGTTATTTCCCTGTTTCACAGTGAGAAAACTGAGGCTCAGCAATGGGTAAGTCACCTGCACAATGGTACATGGTTCTATTAGTCTCTATTATCAATATCAGTCTCTCACCTTCTAGAATTTGAGCTGGGATGATTATGTCAGAGTCCCAGGGTCCGCAAGGTGAATGGCTTGACTTTCATTCATATACAGTACTTTCTGAAGGAAGCCTTGGATTGAGGATTTGGAAAACCTAATAATAAAATTGTAAATCTCTCCCAGGGAAGCCTGTGTGATTTGGTATCTGCCTCTTCCACTTCCCTGCCCCATTTTTCTAGCATACAGCTCCCCCAAACCTTGGGGATCTCTTGAGTGGTGTCTTTTGTATGCTAATGACATGAACATCAGAGCTGATCACCAGAAAGACCAGGCCCTAATAAGGTGTTAGAACTTTCAACCCCCACCCTAGACCTCTAGAGAGGGGAAGGGATGAAGGTTGAGTTTACTGCCAATAGCCAATGATGTAATCAACATGCCTACTAAGTGAAGCCTCTAGAAGAACCCAAAAGGAAAGGGTCCAGAGAGCTTCAGGGTTGGTCTGGGTGCCCCTGACAAATATTCTGCTCTGTATATCTCCTCTGCCTGGCTGTTCCTGCATTATATCTTTTATAATAAACCAGTAAATGTACGCAAATGTTTCCCTAAGTTCTGTGAGCCATTCTAGCAAATAATAAAATTCAAAGGCAGTGGGGGTAGGAGGTGGATTGGTTGGGTTGTATAGAAACCTCCATTTTCTAGATAGTTGGTCAAAAGCTCAAGTGACAACCTAGACTTGCATGACTGGCATCTGAAATGGGGAAGTCCTGTGAGCCTGAGCCAATAACCTGTGGAGTCTGATGCTAACTCCAGAGTTAGAATTAAGTTGTAGGCCACCCATGGTGCCCACGAGATTAGAGAATTGCTTGATATAGGAGAAAACTGTACACATCTGGTGTCAGAGGTAATGTATGACTGCAGAGGTGCGAGTGCAGACGGAAAGCCAGTTTACTTTTCCCCCTTCAGCTTGCCTGCAAAACCAGGTTAAAAAGCCCACCTGCTTTAGTGTGTCATCTGAGTACCCCAGCCAGGCGCATGATGTGGTGTAGGCAGGGTAGCCATGCATCAGCATTTGCTCTTCTGGAAAACACAACACTTGTCAACATCTTGCACCTTGCAGGGAACTTTGGGTTCAAATTGTCTGCAGCTAAACTGTTGCCCAGAGAATCCAGCTCTTCTGAGTGCCCTTCACATGCACCCTGCCACAAGTCCAGCCAATTGGGGTGTCAATTCCAGGTGATCAAGATACCCTCTCCGAATGCCCTACTCCCCAAGGGTTCCCCCTAACCTACAGTATAACCCTAAAGTCAAACTTTCTGTGAGCAGTGGCTGAAGTGAACCCTGCAGCCAGAGGTCATACCTATGTGGCTTCTTCACCTAGACCCACAATTCTGATTGGGGCCTTAGTTGCTAGGCACAGTGCATCTGGCTGGCCTAGAGTTTGTGATCCTCATGCCTTAATCCCCCAAGTCACCCAGGTTGGCACAGTGCATCTGAGGATAATGTGTACCCATAGAAGACAGGGACACTCAAAAGTGAACAATGATAGAACAAGCAAGGAAGGAAATTTTCTTATAACCTACCTCTTTCTTTTTTACCAATTTGACCTTTCTTCAGTATTTCTGCAAAAAATAAAAATCATCACTCACTCCTTCATCCATCCAACAGGGCCTATGGCTGCTGCGTACACATTTCAGTAAACCAGGAAGCTTCCAGGCCCACTCCTCACACATGACTCACCATAGGCATCCTCCTCAGTCAGGACATCAGTGATATACCTAAAATCAATGCAGGATAACAACGCCCTGGGATCCTGGTAGCGGGACAGGAAGAGGAAGGCCTCAATCAATTCACAGGCAGATTATGTTTCTAAGATGCTGCTTATTCTGATCTATTGGGCTCATCCTTTCCAGGAAGGGACCTTTGGGATTTGCGTAAAGTTGGTCCTGTCACTCCTTATGTGGAGTCCTTCAGAGGCTCACTGCTGGCCCTGGCAAGCCCTCAATCCCTCATGCCCTGATCCTTCCTTCCCTGCTTCTGCCTTGTTCTTTCCAAAAAACATGGCTTCCCAGCAAGAGGCCCTGGCACAAAACAAACACTTGGCACAACATAAACAAACAGACGGTACCTGGCATCCCTCTATATACCTGTTCAACCCCTAGGCTGACTTTGCTGAGGGGATGAAGGTGGTCCTGGAGCAGGTTGGTGTGGAGGAAAGAAAGCTGCTCTGAGAGCTGGGTCACCCAAGGTCATCCGAGGCCCACTGCTCCTGCAGCCTTGGCAATCTCCTCTCCTGCCAAGTGGAGATAATTTCCTTCCCTGACAGCAAGAGAGTGTGGAATGGGAATGCGTTGACCTTCCTGGACAATGGCCAACTGTGCT
Organism: Spermophilus citellus; assembly: GCF_964194105.1. Lineage (NCBI taxonomy): Eukaryota > Metazoa > Chordata > Mammalia > Rodentia > Sciuridae > Spermophilus > Spermophilus citellus. The sequence continues at coordinate 80,138,776 of NC_138198.1, read as the reverse complement.
CCAGATCAGCTTTTCGTCCTCTGCCCGCTCAGCGCTCTGGCCGCATGTCAACTTAGGCCTCACACTGGGTCTTCTCCCGACCCCACCGAACAGTCAGGGGAAAAGGAACCAGCAGCTCTGTTCCCACTAATGTCATACAGTGATCATAATAATCCTCCAGAGCTGCTAAAAATCTAAAGCTCTTTCAACCCTGAGATTCTGTTTTGAACAGAGAAGTAGCATTGAAAAGGACAGGTTCCAAAAAATGGAAAGTCCTCAGGTGGGATCTCAGGCACCTTTCTGATACTCCTCAGATCCTTCTGTTGTGGTGGTCACTAAATACACCCTGGATGAAAGGCTGACCCTTTCATATCTTTTCCCTTGAGAGGGCCCCCATGCCACCCTTGGCCATATCAGACGGATGTGACAGCCGCCTCTCTTCACCTGCCTCCAGAGGGGAACAAAGTCTTCTGGCCCAAATGTCTTCAAGGCTATTGTGTTCTTTGCTTTTAATTAATTTTCCTGCTAAATAATAATTTGTGGACCACCAGACATCACACTAAGGCAGCTGCAGCTCACAGTGGCTAATTAATACACTCAGGGTCACTCAGCTAGTTAGTAGTGAAAAACACACTCAGAGCTAGGTCTGCCTGGGTCAGAGGTTCACTCCCCTTTAACCTGCATGGAGTTTTCCTTCTCAGCAGCCAGGTGTTCACCCTGCTATAAATAGGTCAAGGAGAAAGAAAACACCAAGTGTGTAACTTCAGAATCAGTGTGAAGGTCCTTCCCTGCTGGAAACGCACAGCACAGGTTGCCATGATCTTGCTTTTGGAGTCAAAGTGACCAGATGATGTCTTAACAGTAGTACCTGGCTTTCAGGAGTTTAGGAGGTGCTCTTCTCATTTGGTCTTTAACTCAGGGACGTTTGCAGAAGCTCTATGATCTTCTTTTCATAGTCCTCCCAGGCAGTGGAGGTGGAGAGGATTTGCATCCTGTGTTATATGTCCCCAGCAGGGGAATACCTTAACTTCCTGCCTCCTGACGTACCACCCCACCTACATAAGCAGAACTGCTACTTCACATATCAGAAAGGGAATATTGTATTTTACTGGTTTTTGCTTTATCATCAGTAATCTATAGACTATAGATCCATAGTTTTGAACATACTTACTGATTATCAAAAGGCAAATAATCCACAAAATCTATTTCATTTAGAAATGATTACAACATTAAAGAAACTACTTACCATATCCACAAGTAACTTCCACAGAGGCTTGAAGAAAAAAAAGAAAAGATATGTAAAGCACATTCATAAAGTACCCATTTTTGTCCCATGTGCTTGTGGCAAACTCCCACTATCAGAGCTTCGGTTCCCCCAGCCACCCACTCACCTCTAATGCTACCCTTATCTCCTGCTGCCTCTTAACCTGTTCCCTTTGCTGTCCCTTTCCATCTTTCTTGGCCCTTTATAACCTAATCCTATAATTTCCTAACTATTGCCAATATTACTCAGGGAAGAAAATAATCAAGTATCTCAGTATTTCCTTTTGGAGACCTGTGTTGCACTTGACTTTGGTCTTCTGAGGCTGCTTATAGAGAAAGTCACATGTCCTCCTGTGCCACAGAGCTACACATGTGCTTCGGGGATGACTTACCTTTCCTTCCTGCTTCGCCCACAGGTCCCACACCGCGTTCAGAATGGCTGCTGTTGCCAGGTGCACCACCCCTTTCTCTGGACCAATCTGGGAAGGAAAACATAGCAGCATTTCCTAGACATGAAAAAGACACTTAGGTCCTTTGGCCAGGGACACATTTCAAGAATGAAAAGACAGCAATGGAAATTCATTTAAAGGTTATGCTTTATAGAAAACAATTTTTTTAGTATTGATTTTTTAGTTGTAGTTGGACATAATACCTTTATTATTTATTTTTATGTGGTGCTGAGGATCGAACCCAGGTCCTCACATGCGCAAGGCAAGTGCTCTACTGCTGAACCAAAACCCCAGCCCCAGAAAACAATTTTTAACCAACAGAAAATTCGTGAAAGTATAAAAACTTGTCTTTTCATCTCTCTCTTTACTAAACCATTTGAGAGTAAAGTTTCAGATAGCATGTTCTTTTACTCTTAAATACTTTGGTGTATAGTTCCAAAAAAACAAGGACATTCTTCTTCTTAACCACAGCATAAGGGTCATATTCAGGAAATAAAATATTGATGGGCTATTGGTATTTAAAAGATAGTCCATAATCATAATTCATAATCCATAATCAAATATCATCAATTTTCCCAATAGTATCTTATTTTACCTTGATCCATATCCAATCCTGGACCACGTGTTGTATTCAGTTGTCATGGCTCTTTAATGTCTTTTTGTCTGGAACAATTTTTTTTTCTTTTGATGATATTGACATTTTAGAGTAGAGGCCATTTGATATTATCAAGTACCCGCTATATGTGTCAGTCTGTAGTAACTTCATGATTAGATTCAGTTTATTCTTTTTTTTTTTTTTTGGCGTAAATGCTGCATAAGTAATTATGTCATTTTGTTTTATTATTAGGGTTATTAACTTTCACCACTTGAGTAAAATAGCATTCATTTGGTTTCTCTACTCTGAAGATACCAGTTTCCTTTTCTAAATAAGAAGATTACTATTGACCCCAAATTTAAGCATACACTTGTGACTCTTGCTTCAATTAACTGTGGCTATGATGGTTGAAATATGGTGATTTTCTAATGTTATCATTCATCTCACACTCGTTAGTTTATACTCTAATGATAAGTTTTCCTTTGCTTATTATCTGAATAGATTCATAGATTCTTATTTCACTCAGTGAGTTTAAATGACATTGCTATCGTATTTATTCTAATGTTACAGTTGTCCCACATTTGGCCAGTGGGAGCTTCTTCAAGATGACACCTTTCAAGGCAAGATACACTTGCTTTGCAGAAAGTAAAACATAAAACCCAAGGCAATATGGAAAGTGCATTCTCTTGTGCCCTTCTCGGTGCATGGATGGGAGACTAGCAGAGTTTGGACAAGACAAACCAGTCATCAGGAGACAAGGGCAAAGTCTAGATTACTGGCTTTATCTTACTGTATTAAAAATCCTTACTCTAAAGCCAGACTCAGAAGGCAAAGAGTTGTATGTTTTCTCTTCTATGTGGAAGTTAGAGAGGAAAAAGGAAGAGAAAGGTATGGGGGAGAGGTGGGATCTCATGAAAATCGAAGGGAAAGGAGTAGAGGAAAGGGACCAGGGAGTGGGAGAAAGGGAAAGAGGTGGGAATTGCTGGGGAATGATTATTGGCCAAATTATAGTTATATCGTATGCCTGAATGAATATGAAACAACAAATTCCATCACAACTATAATGTACCAATAAGAAGTGTCGAAAGAGAAAAAAAAAACCTTCCTCTAGAAACTTAGTTTTTCATGCTTCAACAGTATGCTAGATACTGCCTATAAGCAGGCTAGGTACTATGGTCTTCTTTATTTCTCTCTCTCTCCTTTTTTTTTTTTTTTTTTTTTGGTACTGGGGATTGAACTCAGAAGCACTCAGCCACTGAGCCACATCCCTGGCCCTATTTTGTATTTTATTTACAGACAGGGTCTGTAAATAAAAATGGGCTGAGGCCCAGCCCATTTTTATTTTTTATTTTGAGATAGGGTTTCATTAAATTGCTTAATGCCTTGCTAAATTGCTGAGGCTTAGATTACAGGCATGCACCACCACACCCTATTTTTTTTTTTAACTTTGCTCTTATTTTACTTCTTAATAACCTCTGCCACAATACCAGAACTGTTCACATTCTCTCTTCCAAAGAAAGGTTGCCCATTCAGCTCTTTATCCTCTAGACCACTGTTTCCAATCTAGGGAGTGGAAAATGAGGTAGATAAGAGCCAAAAAGCTTTAAGCCTTACAGAAAGGAACTGATTGCCTCAAAATACTGATTATCTAAATGACTGAAGCCCTAATTTATTTGAATGAAAATGCTTTACTTAGAAATTGTACAGCCATTACTATTTTCACATTTGCTGCAATCAAAGGACATCTTAGACTGTAGTAACTTATTTATAAAAGCTTTTTACAAAATAGGTCTCTTACCCATCTGAGCTGCCCGTCACTGGTGAGCTGCCTGTAGAAGCCTCTGAAGTCACTGACAATGTCCTTGAGGTCCTTGTGAAGCACATGGTGGGCAAGGGCATTCACGGCACAGACAACTATTTTGAAAGAATTCCATTTTTATTGATGTTTATTAAAACATATTAGTGTATCCAATAAATTGAGAGGAAAATACCACAAACTAATGTACACATTTTATGAAAAAAATTTAAAGTACCAAAGGTAAATGTTTTGTAGAATTGCTCCAAAAATGTGCATGTCTTATTCTGTGCTTGTCATAACTAATATTCCCCCAAAGCAAAATAGCTGAATCTACATATTGAGTTAAATTTCCTGAATACAGTAAATATGTTTGATTGATTGACATGGGCAAAACAAAACCACAGATCTGTAATATTAAATGATGTTCTAAAAATTATTTTCCTATTCACTTTGTAAGGTGTTCAATCAGATTCAAAGCCAAACCCTAGTACTTTATTGTTCCTAAGGAATAAGAAAACCCTAATTTACAGAAATAAAAGAGAAAAAAAGAAAGAAAATGCCTCTTCATTATTGACAAGTTTTGAAAATATCTTCAATTTATAAAATCATAATACACTACTAAAAATTAAATGAGGGCTGAGGTTGTGGCTCAGTGGTAGAGTACTTGCCTAGCATGTGTGAGGCACTGGGTTCAATCCCCAGCACCACATAAAAAAACTAAATAAACAAAATAAAGGTATTGTGTCCATCTACAACTAAAAATATTTTTTAAAAATTAAATGAATTTTCAACTAGTATAATATTTATACATACATAAACACTGAACTTCTTATATTGGCTTATTTAGGATATACTATATTTTTCATACACAGTTTGAAGGTTAAACTTAATTTGGGTCAATAGTATCATCAATTATTTACTCTTGGTGCTTTAAAAAGCTTTGTTGTGGGGCTGGGGTTGTGGCTCAATGGTACAGTGTTCGCCTAGCATGCGAGGCACTGGGTTTGATCCTCAGCACCACATAAAAATAAAAATAGAGGGCTGGGGATGTGGCTCAAGCGGTAGCACGCTTGCCTGGCATGCGTGCAGCCTGGGTTCGATCCTCAGCACCACATACAAACAAAGATGTTGTGTCCACCGAAAACTAAAAAAGAAATATTAAAATTCTCTCTCTCTTTAAAAAAAATAGAGATATTGTGTCTACTTTTAAAAAACTAAAAAATAAATATTAAAAAAAAAAGCTTTGTTATGTTATTTAAGCTGAAGAGGGGTTGCATACAAAGTAGATCTGTGGTATAGGGCCTGCCTAGCATGTGTGAGGCCCTGTATTTGATTACTAGCATCACCAAAAAAAGAAAAGATGAATAAATAACAAATTGTATAAGAAAGGCCTTTCTTATCCTCTACTTATTCTATAAAACATAGTTTATGTGTACATCACCAAGATAATCAACTCAAGTCATCAACTTAGCCCCAAAGCTATTATTACAGAACATTTTGACCAGTTAGTTTGGTATTGCTCTGCTTCTAATGGAAAAAAAAATTAGGTCATTTAATAGGATAGTTGAAGGGATGTGGGTTTATTATCAATCAGACCTTATGAGGAAGACATTCTGAAAGTAGTACCACATGCTCTTAGGATGTGCCTGGCCTGTGTGAGACAGCTCTCAGATGACTGCACATTGCTAATGGATGTAGAATTTAGGGCTGAACTAGCTGTTCTGGGTTCTCTAGGGCTTTTGTTAATGGGATCCACAATCATTCCAGTTCAGATATTCCTTCCCTAGAATTGTAAGAAGACAGAATCTTCCTCATTCCTTGATGGATGAGGTTCTCGGATTTTAAAAAAATCTGAAGAGTAAGACAGTGACTCATAGTGAGGTATATTATTATCTACCTCAAACCTTGGCCTCATGTTTTTTATTGTTGCTATAATTCACTGACTAAAGGAGCCTGTGGTTTGCATCACAACAGAAGATGCATATAACAAAAGCTAAGGATGAGCTCATCCTTTATGGTTCTAAAAGATGAGGCCACACTGAAATATTCAGCTATCTATGTGGATTTTTCTTGTTTGACATAAAGGCACTGTAAGAAGTTAACTCAAACTTGCTGCATTCAGTAGAAATTTGGGTTGTGATGTTGCTGCTGGCTCCCTGACAGTGCAATATCGCAGGAGACGGCAAACTTTGGAGAGGAGTGATGCTAGAAGCAGCCTGCAAGAGCCAACAGCAGCCTAGTTGCCACCTGCCCTCTCCACACACCTCAAGAAAGGGCCTAAACACCAGGAGAGGGATTCCTTCTGGCCAAAGCAACCAGCTCAAAGTGAATCAGGTCTATACTAGCTCAAGGGAAGAATCTCTGTCTACACTAGGTCAAGAGGAGCCAGTCCCCATCTATACTGGCTTGAGGCAAGTATCTCAACTGAACAGGAGAGGGGAGGCACAGTGGTCCAGGCCTTGCAGAGGACAGCTGCTGGGCTCCTGCCTTTGCCCTGAAGCTTCTCTCCTTTTTTCCTCTCTTTAATCTGCCTTAAAAAAAATCTCTGAAATGTCAATTTTACTATACACTTTGTAAGAAACATAAATTTATCAAGAAGCATCTTTGATGTTCTAGAAGTATGGGAGAAAGGACAGAGAACAGCAGGGCAGGGGGAAGTGTCCTAGGGAAAGTCTCTGATGGGGCTGGGGCTATAGCTCAGTGGTAGAGCACTGAGCTACATGTGAGAGGCACTAGCTTCAATCTTCAGCACCACATATAAATAAATAAAGATACTGTGTCCATCTACAACTAAAAAAAGTCTCTGATGCCTCTCCCAGGTGGGGGCAGAGGAGACTTCTAGTGGATCCAGATGTGCTCCTGTCTAGAACCTGTGCAGAGAAGCCTGAGCCAGTTTGCACACCACACTCCTGCAGCTGTTTAGTCCACACAGATGCCCATGCCATGATGTCAGGATCACAGAGCACAGGGTCTTCTGGCTGTCTGTTGGCTTTGTTTATCTCAGCTCTCCATTTTCACTGGAGCCCACTCTGTTCCTGAATCTAGCCCATTTCTGCCCTTCTTACATTGGAATCACTTTTTTTCTGAATGCTGGCCCACAAGGCAGTTGCTGAGTGCAGGTGCAGTTCTTATTGTTATAAGATTGCCCTGTGACCCACCTACTGAGCATCATCCAGGGGTCAGGCATGTGGCGCACAGGGTCCCCCGGGGAGGCTGTGCTGGGAGTGGAGGTCTTTGCATATAGGAAGCAGGCATGCTGGCTTTCCCATTGCCCTTCTGCCCTGCCTTCTTGGCCTCCGTAGGCAGCTGCTGCTCACAGGTAAGGTGAAGGTGGAAGGGCAGGCTGACTGGCATTCTTCTTTGGGAAGACACTGGAAGGAAAGTTCCCTGGGGCCCAGGCAAGGCCCAATCCTGTTGATGCACAGGCTTCACCAGGAACATGCAGCCTGCGCCCTGGGTTATCTGGTGCTGGAGTATCAGGTAGGAAGCTATCACCTCATCGTATTTTCAATTTGCCAGGGACACTCAGGTATTTTATGGGTCATAATCCATGTCAAAACTGATGATTACAATTGCAGAGTCTGGGTGTTAGGGGACTGGCTCACTAGAACGACTGGGTGAATATTCTTCACCCTGGCTCAGTCATGGGTGCCCCATTATTTGCTTTACGGTGGGCCTCTGCATGGAGTCCACTGTCAGTATTTGTTGACAAGGCTCCATGCTCCTGTGGAAATATGCTGGGGAATGGTGCACCTTACATGCATGATTACCTCCTTCAGCTGCTTAGCAGTAGCTCCATACATAAATGGGCACATTGCTGGCACCATCAAGTACAAAAGACACCCAGGCTCCAGATGTCCACCAGGGGGCCCTCATATTTTTTTCCTCTAGATGACTTCAGCGGCAAGGTATTAGAGAGTGACCCAGAACTTGTTCAGCTTCTGCCCCGTCATGAATCTGGTGCTCAGGCTGAAGTTCAAGAGTTTGCTGTTGCCTCTGGCACCCACCAGCATGTTCTCTGCATTCAGATCTAGGTGCTCAATGCCCTTCTCAATCTCACTCACAATCTGCCTGAATGGTCTCTTGGCCTCCTCCTACATGCCATCAACATACAGGATGAGGTGTATGCCATAGCTGGATATTTTCAATGGTCTCAATGATTTGAAAGAGGTGGATCACACTTCGGCGTTCCATGGCCATCAGCATATATAGTTTGGATGGGATGTTTTGCTCTAACTTTGGCAGAACTTTCACCGTCACCTCTGTCCTGGTGAGGAGGTGGTGGACTAGTTTCATTTGGGCAAAGCCACCTTGCCCCATGTCCATCAGGACCTGATAATGGTCCATGAAGGTGGTCTTATAGCAGGAGCTGGACTCCGGTAGTACGACACTACTCTGACTGCTCTCACTACACATCCCAAACAGGAATACCAACTAATGATACTAGCTGAAACAAAACAAAACCAAGCCAAAAAATAAACAAAAAACTACCAAAACAAAAACAAAACAAACAAGCAAAAAAAAAAAAAATATATATATATATATATCAAAAGGCCACAACCACCTGTCACAAACCACCAAAGGTACTATCTGGGAATCCAACAGATTACCACCAAAAACTTTCTGTACTTGTGGACAAAAACCCACCACAGCCAGCCTCTTATATAACTGATGCTTGAAATTCCCTTAAAATGGCTCCTTGGGTAGTCAGGACAAGAAATGGTGCAGTCACAATTGAACATAACTGCCAGTGGGCATCTCACTTTTTGACCTCCAGGACATTTTTGACTTTCATAAGAAGTATAAGAAAAGAGTCTGGAAGCTTTTTGTGTCAGTGGGTTATGAAGATGGATATTTACTTGCTTAGAAATTAAAATCTGTGGGCTGGGGTTGTAGCTCAGTGGTAGAGCACTTGCCTAGTACGTGTGAGGCCCTGGGTTTGATCCTCAGCACCACATAAAAATAAATAAATAAAATAAAGGTATTATGTTCAACTACAACTAAAAAATAAATATTAAAAAATAAATAAATAAAATAGAGGTCCATCAACAACTAAATTTTTTAAAAAGTGTATGTATCTAATAACAGAAAAAAAGAAAATGAACAAAAAAGAAATTAAAATTTGTAAGATTAAAAAAAACTATAGTTTTATGAAGCATCAGTAGTGACTGATACTGATGTACTCAGGCAAAAACACTATTAAAAGGCAAGAGGAGGAAAAAAAGAAACTTGGATTGTAGTGGTCTGACTTCAGCATGGAGAAATTCAAGTTTGTGTGTCTAATGGGATGGGTGGAAATTCATCTGGAAAAATTGGCCTTTGAAAGGCAGCTTCTTGCTGACTAAACCCAAGGGTTTTCTCCTAGACCTTGATTCTGTGGCAACCTCCAGCACTGGAAGTTCACTCAGCAAAGTTTGTGGATGACCATGGATGTCTGAGCCCAAGTGGTAGCATGACTGTGTTTTTGTTTATTTACACTTTCCTGCTTTGGACTGGGGCTGGGGCTGGGGCTCGGTGGTAGAGCGCTCGGCTGGCACGCGTGAGGCACTGGTTCAATCCTCAGCACCACATAAAAATAAAATAAAGGTATTGTGTCCACCTACAACTAAAAAATACATATTAAAAAAATGTCCTCCTTTTTAACCTCTCTTTCCTTTCCTATTTTTTTAATAGCTTGGTATTACATTATACACATCATTACACACTTATCTAAACCCACAGAATGTACAATACCCAGTGTGAACCCCAATGTAAACTATATTCTTTCGGGGATCATGATGTGTCAATGTGGGTTCACTAATCATAACAAAGGTACAAATCACTCCAGCAGCACACAATGATAAGAGGGAGGCTGTGGGTGTGTGGGGCGGGTACACACAGCTTGATTTTGCTGTGAACCTAAGACCACTCTAAAAAAATTGTCATTTAAAAAAAAAAAAAAAAATATATATATATATATATATATATATATATATATATATATATATATATATATATAAAGAAAGCAGGAAACATTAATAATAATTAAGTAAATTTGATAAAAATATGAGTTAAAAACCAGCCAAGAAAAACAACACTGATCTATTCTATACATTATAATACAACCTTTCCTCCCTACCTCTCACACACATGAACACTCTTTATGGGAACAAGGAAAATACTTATTTTTTTTTCCTTTTTGTTCTATTCTAAAAGAATGATTAGGCTGACTGACAGAGGCTGTAGAGAACGGAGATGAACTAATGGAATTTTTCATCTTTAGTGCAAGGGCCATGTAGCTTTTCGAATGAGTCTGCAGTCAGTCATGTGAAATATATAGCAAGGTCAAAGTTAAAATGGGTTCTGTCTGGCTGTGGTCTGAAAAAGGGGGAAGCCAACAACATTAGCACATAAGAGCCATGCCATAAAGATAGGAGAGTTGACTCACCGCTGCCCAAGATGTCCCTCAGGACAGCGGGTGGGGCTGAGAGAATGGGGGGATGTCAGGGAACAAACACTGAGCTCAGCAACACCCGAAAAGAGCTTCTTATTATCCCTGTGCTCACGGTCCTTCCATTGTGCACCTACCCACAGTAGCAAAATTCAAAGTCTTAGCTGTTAACAGAGAATGGTTCCAGGGGCCTGTCCCTATTTTGTAAGTTTACTGTGCATTTTACAAAACCTTCAGGGGCCACGCTGTGTAGTTTGTAGTATGAAGAATGACAGTAGCTTCATAAAGCGCTCAATGTACAGATAGCGATGATTAAAGTTTCGGAGAAGTTAAAATACAGCTTATAAATCTACCCTGGAACTGGGTTTGGTGGCACACACCTGTAATTCTAATAACTCAGGAGGCCGAGGCAGGAGGATTACGAGTTCAAAGCCAGCCTCAGCAACTTAGTGAGGCCCTAAGCAACTTAGTGAGACCTGTCTCAAAATAAAATATAAAAAGGGCTAGGGATGTGGCTCAGTTAAGCACTCTTGGGTTCAATCCTTGTTACGAAAAACCAACCAACCAATCAAAAAACCACCCTGGTCAGTGGACACTGTCTTGGGGAAAACTTTTACACTAAATTGTTAATGGTGTGTGTGGAGGGGGGCAGATCATTGCCTGGTCTCTTCCATCTGCCTAGTAAGTGCCTATTTATTCTCAGAGCCTTTCCTCAAAGCATCACCTCTACTCTGAAGCTTGCCCAAAGCCACCTGAGCAGAGCAAAGTAACCCCTTCACTTTGCAACAATCCTTACTCTGTACTATGATCCTATTTTTTTTTTTTTTTTTGTAGTACTGGGGAATAAAACCAGAGCACTCTTAGCAGTAAGCTACATCCCCAGCTCTTTTTATTTTGAGACAGGGTCTCACTAAGTTGCCTGAGCTGCCCTTGAATTTATGATCTTTTGTCTCAGTCTCCTGAGTAGCTGGGATCACAGGTCTGTACCACTGCACCCAGCTGGATTTTGTCTTTTGTGACTGTTTCCTCAATAAATCTGTACACTTCTTGTCATTCACACACACGCACACACTTCCTTCATCTGCTTGACAACATTAAAATCTTTCCGTAGGGCAAGACTTTTATCCTACAGCTACCTAGAATGCTGATGGTGTAAATAATCATGAGGGAAGTGTCATATTGCCACGAAAGTTAGATAACCTGTTTTACCCCTTTCCCTGATAGTTACTCTTTGCCCTATCATGATTTGGCTTCAGCCTCTAATGATCCACTGAAAATAATCTGGCAAAGGTCACTTTTTGTACTTCTTGAATTTTATAGCATGTGCATGTATGCATACAAAAAAGTGGCATTTAAATGTTCTAGAGAACAAGTGCTTTAGGAAGTAGCTGAATAGCTCTCTGGGCCTGCTTCCTTATCTCTAAAAAAGTGAGGGGACTCAACATTGTCTCTAAGATCTTGGCCAGCTAAGAAAGGTTACGTTATGTTCAGTGCCTTCAGTTTAGGAAAATGGGGGAGGGGAGAAGAATCACTTAAACATGGCTCAATATGCCCCACAAAGAACTGGCCCCTCAAAGCAACTTTGTGTAAAATATTTTGAAAACTAGGTAGACTCACAGTGCACACCACAATAAACCTTGCTGTGTGAACTTACATCTGCTCCCTCCACCACCCTTGGTCACTTTCCTAGTATAGGTCCTCAAAGATCTACAGAAGCCAAGAATTAAGAGCAGATGAATAGCATTCTGGTAGTCACCATTCAATACAGAGAAACAGATCCAGAGTCAAGGGTTTTCCCACAGTCTATAGATGGCTGTAAGAGGAGAGGCCAAATGCTGCACCTTTTAATTTCTCCCAGCAAAATAAGTATTATTTTTAATCCCTTTGAGAAGTGTAAATACAGAAAAAAAAAAAAAAAAGGTCAGAACTGGAGTCTAAGTGAAAAACGAAGCATTCTAGAATCTCAAGAGAATCATCAACTCACCAACTTCAGTGCCTTTTCCCAGAGTGAAGGTAATTCCATATCCCTTGAGTCCATCTCCCGCATCAGTCTCTAGGACAACATAGGCAGCCGAGTAGTCAGGGTCTGTATGCTGCAGGAAAGGTGACCCATACCCCCCAAATGCAAATGTAAGAAACCCAGAAATAACCATGACAATGACACCTGAAACAAAAAATGCAATAAGGGACATGCCAAGAAGAGATCCAATCTGCTGGAAGAGTTGACGCACCCCAAAGAAAATGCAGGAGATCTGAAGGGACCAAAGGAAAGTCCTGAATGGTTCATATCCGTTCAACAAATACAATGTATATTTTTTTCCTTTGGTGCTGGGGATAGAATACAGGTCCTGGAGCATGCTAAAGCATACCCTGTACCACTGAGCTACACCTCTAGCCCCAGATGTACACATTTTTTAATGCCAATTTGCAATATCAAAAAATTGGTGTTCAGCTGGGTGTGGTGATGCATGCCTGTAATCCCAGTGGCTCGGGAGGCTGAGGCAGAAAGATCGTAGGTCAGCCTCAGCAACTTGGCAAGGCTCTGAGTAACTTAATGAGACCCTGTCTCAAAATTAAAAAAAAAAAAAAAAAAAGGTTAAATAAAGGGCTGGAGACATGGCTCAGTGGTTGTGTGCCCTTGGGTTCAATGCCAGGTACAAGAAAAAAAAAAAAGGTCATCTGCTCAATTTCATATTATTATCATTGGCATTACCGTTATTGTCATTTGTGGTGCTGGTGATCAAACCCAGGGCTTCATACATGCTACCAAAGTGCTCTACCACTGTGCAATGTCTCCAGGTCTCAGTTCAATTTTAAACCCAAGAATTTCCAATCACAGCTCACTGAACAGAGTTATGTTGGCAAGTAGCTTAAAATTGAACAAGCCAAGGTTTCAGAAAGCTCTTACATAAAACTGGACTGATCTTCACTGCAATAGTTTATAGCAAGGATGATAAATATAACAGTGCAAGTTCAGAGACCACTGGCAGAGAAAGAAGTAAAGCTTCAAGACAAATTAACCCATTTTATTGTTGTTGTTTTCTATTGTTTTTATTTTTTTATGGTACTGGGGATTGAACCAGGGGTGTTTTATCTCTGAACTACATACCCAGCCCTTTTATTCTTTTATTTTGAGACAAAGTCTCACTAAGTCACCAAAGCTAGTCTTGAATTTGCAATTGATCCTCCTGCCTCGGCCTCCCAAGTCACTGGGATTACAAGTGGGTGCCATCAAGCCTGGCTAGAGAAGAGTCTTTTTTTTTTTTTTTTTTTTTTAAGAGAGAGAGAGAGAGAGAGAGAGAGAGAGAATTTTTTAATATTTATTTTCTAGTTTTCGGTGAACACAACATCTTTGTTTGTATGTGGTGCTGGGGATCGAACCAGGGCCGCGCGCATGCCAGGCAAGTGCGCTACCGCTTGAGCCACATCCCCAGCCCCAAGAGTCTTAATGGGAATGTGCAGTGAGATGGGAAAGCCTTGGAGAGGGAAGAAGGGGGCCAGTGCAGGAAGAAGGAGTAGTCAGAAAGGCTGAGAATGGGAGCTAGACAGATTCACAAGGAAGAGACAGCAGATGGTATGAAATGCATGGAGCATAAAGGTCACTGGAAGGAGAAAAAAACTGAAGGCAATTCCAAGAGAAGGAAGGAAAGAGTAGTCAATTTCAGATTAAGAAGGAAGGAGATGTAAAGGATAAGGCAACAGACCTAGAGAAGGAAGTTTGGGGATGAGAGGAAGAAACCAAAGGGAGCTAGAAAGGTATGAGGATCAAATTCAGACTCTTCTAAAGGGAAAGCTCTGTCCATGTGGGATGGAAGAGAACCAAAGGAAATAAGGAAGTACTGAAGGACAAAGGGATATAAGTGGGAACCTTGAGAATAAATAAGGGAAGGAGAATGGATTAGCTTTGGAGCAGGACACGATAAAGAATAAAGGGAAAGAGGAGAAGGGGTTGGTTTGGAGACAGGTGTGCAGAGATGGGGCCAAGCGTATGACTGTCTTCAGTCTTCTCAGTGATGCAGTAGGCAACATCTTCTACCTGCTGGGAGGACAGGACTAGGGATTAAGGGAGCTCACAGACAAGGAGCAAATAAGAGGGAAAATACTTCAAGGAGGTGGCCAGTGGGCAGCTGAGCTGAGATGCGAGCTCACAGCTGTGGGGCTCTCTGGGTGCTTGATGAGTGTTGGGAAGCAAGAAATTAGTAAATACATGCAGGCTGAGTGCTCCATGTTTCCAATGAGGGCAGAAAGAAATGATCAGGAACTTCTGCTTTAACAGATTTTGAAGAGAGTTTCAGGACTTCTTTATAAAAATATCAGACTTCTCATCAGGAAGTTTTGCTCTGCTAAATGCTGAAAAGAAGCTGAAGTGCTGAGTTCAGCATGGCCAGAGGGCAAATGAAGCAATCACGGTGGAGAACTGCAAAGCAGCGTGTTCTGCTAAACACTTGAGAGTCAGCACATAACATACACTCTATCTCCTGAGGAGAAATGCTTATGTGTTTATGAAATTGCAATACAGGTATCAGATAATTTTTCCTCACCTAGGGGTCATACACCACTCAGTCCCAGAAACAAATGCTATTTCTTAAACCCTCCTATAATAAAATAGTTTATCATAACACTTCACAAATTCAAAGCTCAGGGCTAGGTCAGAGTTCTTTCTGCTTTCAGTTTCCTCTTATGTAAATAGTAATTATAGCCAATTCTTATTGAGGACCTTCTCTCTGTCAGCTCTTTTCAGGTATCTCATTTTACATGCATGAAGTAGACACCACTGTATTCATTTTATAGATGAGAAAGCCTAGGCTTAGAATGTGTGGTTTACCCACAGCTGTCAAGCTTCAGAGGGGCAAATGCAGTAGCACTCAATTAAGTGTTTGCACTTTTACAAATCAGTAAAATTTCAAATATTTATTTGGAGGTCCACAAAGGATCATCAAGTGGATTTACAAAAAGTCATTTATCATAATATCATTTGTGAAAGGACTTGTAGGAATTTTGAAAAGCAGTAAGATGCTAATGCCAGAATAAGGGATACTTTTTTTGCATTGAATAACATTATTTAGCATGATTTGAGAGGACTATTAGAAAATTCTTTTACAAAGAATTTCAGGTTCATAAAGAGCAGAGAAAATGTAAAGAACACCAATCTGCCATCTACCCAGCTTGGAAAGTAAAACATCACAGTGTGATGTCCTTGGGTACCGTTCCTCACCCCATTTCCTCTTCATCCCTACAAGGAAACGTTTTTCCTAATTTTGGTTATTTCTTACTTTGGGGAAAGTTTCTTTACATTCCCTACATATGGAGTCAACTTTTTCTAGTATGGCCATCTCACCAGAGGAGCAAAGTGGATCCAGTGGGGCACAGTCCCTGTGAAGACCCTTCTCAGAGGCTGAGGATGTACTCAGAGGTAGAGTGCTTGCCTAGTATGCCACAAGTCCCAGAGATGGATTCCCAACACTGAAGAAAGAGGAAAAATCCCCCAAACAAAATCCTGCTCAGAACCTTTATATTTAGGAACACCACTAGAGACAGCTGGGAGGTGGGGGCGCTGGGATAGGGAGAGGGGTCCCTCTGACATTCTCATTAAGGGGAAAAAGCCCTTCAATATTTTGCATAACTCCTTACAGTGACAAAACCTTCCTAACCAAGTTTCTAAGTACAGTAATTTCATGAGTGTTCTCCTATGTGACTCGAGTTTTTTTTCGGTGCTTAGTTTCTCATTCCAACGGTGACCTCTTCGTTTCATAGTCCCAAAAGGCACAGAGAAGTTTGGGCCTTCTCCAAGCCACACAGCAAAGTTGTGGCAGGGGCAGGATCACCACTCCAGACTCCCAGCACCAGACTTCCTGGTCTCTGTCATTTCAAATCCTATCAAGTTCTCCGCGGGGAAGCGGTCAGCACTGTTTTCTCGGGTTTCCTTGGTGGGGACCCTACAAAACTCTTCTGCACTTATTGCATAATAAGCACTCTCCCCTTTCCAGGAAAACGTGAATCAAAAAAGTAAAACCAAGACATTTCAAACGCAGGCAAATAAAATACGATAAATAAGGGGAAAAAATAAACCGGAAAGGTGGAGAGTTTCTGGCTGCTTCCTCAGAGATCTAAAAAGCGTCCACCTTCCCCGCGCTTCCAGTTCCCACTGTACCGAAGCCAGGTAAAGCCCGCGACTCGCGGGCCTGGGTGTTGTCCCGGCGGCGCCTGGGGTGGTCCGTCACGCTTACCATGGCGTCTGAGCCGTGGCCCCCGAGCGACGTGGGGAAGCGCACGTCCCGGACCGAGAGGCGGGAGATCCTGCCGCGCGCCATGTTGCCGGCGCCAGAGAGCCGTCAGCTGCGGTCCCGACGCCCAGAGCCGCAGAGGAGCGGCGGGGCGGGGCAGCCTCGCGGAGGGGCGAGCGCTGATTGGTCGCCCGTGGGGGTGGGGGAGCGGCCGCGCACGTGGACTTGGCCTCGCGGGCGCTGCAAGTTCAGCTCCCCCGGATTCGCCCGCTTTTCTCGGAGTTTGCGGTTCAGGCTGGCCCGCGCGGCCTACGCGAGGGTTCCCTCCCAGTCTAGATGGCCCCTGGGGGAGAAGGAGGTGCGTGTCCCACTGGCAGCCCGGCGCAAACCTGCCCCGCCTGGACTGGAAGGGAAGGGACTTGCCAGGAGCCGCGCCCGAGAGGGAGAAACCAAGTTCGACCTGGAAGCAGGTGTGGGCCAGTGGCTCGGCCCCGCTCCAGACGGACGTCCCCAGGAGGATAGTGGACTAGAAAATTCTATTTATTTATATGTGGTGCTGAGGATCGAACCCAGGGCCTTGAATGGGTGCTCTACCGCTCAGCCATATAACCCCAGTCCCCCTAGATCTCTTTAAACGCTCTCAGTCTTTTTGCCACCGGACAAATTAGAAGTTAGTAGGGATTACTTACTCCATTTACAGCTAGTGAAAGAAAGGCACCTGGTATTGGTTGTAAATATATATTGCCAACTCCAGGGCAGCTACTTAAAAAAGTGGGAAAGAAAAGTATAACTGGTATGTTAAGAGAGAGAATACAATCATGTAAAATCCTCAGTTCACCAAGGGCGGGAAAAGAATGGAAAGCAAAAATAGGAACAAAGAACAAAGAAACGAATAAAAATAGTGACAAATGTAGTAGATATTAATAAAAACTGAATATAAGTGGTCTACATGCACCAATTAAAAGACAGAAATGGCTATGTTAAAACAAATATAGATTACAAGTAAATGGTCTGTGTCCCCCCACCATGTTGAAATTTACTGATATGACAGTATTAAGACATGGGATTAGGAGGTTGTTAAAATCATGAGGGCTCTGCCTTCATGAGTAGAATTAGTAACCTTGTAAAAGGATGGGAGGGAATAGCATTCACCGCTTCTTCCTTGTGAGGGCACAGTGTTCAAGAAGCTATCTTGGAAATAGACCCGGTCGTCCTCTCCAGATACCAAACTGACTAGTGCTTTTGTCTTGGATTTCCTAGCTCCCAGAACTGTGAGGAGATAAATTGTGTTCTTTGTAAATTATCCAATGTATGATATTTTGTAATAGCAACATAAACAGACTGAGACAGGTAGACAAAAAAAACCATATTGGGCTGTGGCTCAGTGGTTCAGTGGTAGCACCACTTGCCTGGCATGTGTGAGGCACTGGGTTCGATTCTCAGCACCACATATAAATAAATAAATAAATAAAGGTCTATCAAAAAATTTAAAAAAAACATTAAAAAATTTAAAAAGTTACACCATATTAACTCTAATCAAAAGAAAGCAAGTAAGGCTATATTAATTTCAGTTGGAGTAGACTTCAAAGCAAAGAAAGATAGTCAAGGATAAAGCTTGAGGCCAGCCTCTGCAATTTAGAGACACCCTGTCTCAAAATAATAAAAAGGGATGGGGATATAGCACAGTGGTAAAATGGTCCTGGATTTAATCCCTAATCCCTAAAAATAAAATTAAACACTCCAACAATGAATAAAAAGAATTACAGACCCCAACCAAGTAGGCTTTATTCCAGGTGTGCAAGGCTAGTTCAATACTGGAAATCAATCCATCATTCAACAGGTTAAAGAAAAAAAATCATGTGACAATAAATGTAGAATAAGCATTTGACAAATCTAATTTGACACTCATTCATAACAAAAACTCAGTAAACTAGGATTAGAGGTGAACTTCCATAAGTTGATATGGAATATCTACAAAAGCTCCGATAGCTAAAATCATATTTAGTGTTGAGAAGTTTTACCACCAAGATCAGGAAGGAGCAAGGCAAAAATGTCCCCTCTCATCGCTGCTTTCCAGCATAGTACTGGAAGACCTAGATAATCTAATAAGACATAAAAAGGAAATAGCAGGTATATGTGTTGGGAAGGAAGAAATAGAACTGTCTTTGTTCCACTGATGATGATTATCTATAGAAAAATTTGAGTCAAAAAACTACTGGAACTAATAAATGATTATAACAGTTTGCTCATATAAAGTTCACATATAAAAGTCACTTTCTTATACACTTGTCCCAATGAACAAATGGAATGTGAAATCAAATACAACACAATTTACATTAGCACCTGAAAATTGAAATATGGAATCCTCTGTATTCTGCCTATTTATCCCTCCCTCTCTGCTAACCCCTGGCAACCACTGAACTTTGTCTTTTGTTATGTCTTTTCCAGGTCATATGGTCGAACATCCAGTACCTAGTCTCTTTCAGATTCGCTTCTTTCCTTAGTAATATATATCTGCATTCACTCTGTATTTGTTCCTGGCTTAATATTTCTCTTCTTTGATTTTTAATTTTTTTTTTGGTGGTTGGGATTCAACAAAGGCCCTTATGCAGGCTAAATGTGCATTCTGCCACTGAGCTATATTCCTGGTCCACTCATTTTTTTAACACTGATTAATAATTATCTGGATGTACAATGGTTTATCCATTCACCTACTGAAGGACATTGTGGTTGCTTCCAAGATTTGGTAATTATGAATAATGATACTACTTTAATCTGAACATGTACCTTCCAAAATTCAGATGTTGAAACTTAATGGCCAATGTGATGACCCCCAGAGGTGGAGCCTCTAAGAGGTGATGAAGGTAATGAGGGCTCCTCTCTCATGAATGCAATTAAGGCTCTTAACAAAGAGGTTTCATGCAGCATTTGGCTGTCATACCTTTCTGCCTTTCACCATGTGGGAACACAGCCCTCCTCCCCTCTGGAGCATGCAGCAACAAAGCACCATCAGGGAAGCAGTGAGCAGCCCTCATCAATGCTTTGGTCTTGGACTCTCAGCTTTTAAAACTGTGAGGAAGTACATTTTTGTTCTTTATAAATTACCCAGTCTGTGGTATTTTGTTATAGCCTCACAAATGGACTAGTACAACTGCTGTAAAAATTCATGTGTCTGTGTTTGTGTGGATGAATATACATTTTCAACTCATTTGGGCTTCTCAGTATTCACCAAGAAGCAGGATTTTTAGAGTACATGGAAAAAGTATGTTTCATTTGCAAGAAACCACCAAACTGTCAACTTGATTCTACCATTTTATATCCCATAAGCAATGAATGAAAATTCCTGTTGCTTTACATCTTCACCATCATTTGGTTGTATTAGTGTTTGGGGTTTTGGCCATTCCAATAGATGTGTAGTGGTAACTTGTTTTATATTTCTCTGATCAGATATGTAGTGAAGCATTTTTTGCTATGCTTACCTATCATCTGTATATCTTCTTTAGTGAGCTATCTATTAAGGTCTTTGGCCATTTCTTAATATGGTTGTTTTCTTCTTGTTGAATTTTAAGAGTTCTTTGTATATTTTGAATAACAAGCCTTTTATTAGATATGTCTTTTGCAAATATTTTCTCCAAGTCAATGGCTTGTCTTTTTGTTCTCTTGGCAGTGTTTTTTACAGAACAGAGATTTTACATTTTAATGTCATATATGGTTACAAATCCATAGAAAGTACAACACTAAAACTGAATCCTAACGTAAACTGTGGAAAACACCAGAGGAGGGACATCTCCTCATTTTAAAAAAGAGGTTAGAAGACAATACTTTCAGGGATCATTTCTACAGTTTGTTTCTAGAGAAATTTGAATGTGTAGAGTATGGGAAATGACAAGAAAGAGATGAAGTGTCCTTTCCTGAGTGTGAAGCTGGCCCTTGCTTTATTCCAGCTGCTATTTGCCACTGCTGACCATTGTTCTCCCTTTGGGGGAATAACAGGAAGAGGACACCATCTGAGTGGTTTCTGTTATGATTTTGGTAAAAAGAAAAAAACAAAGTAAAAAGAAGTTAGTATATTACCCTGATACTAAAACAAAGGTTACAAAAAAAGCTACTAGAACTAATATTACGTTTAACAAGTTCACAAGATACAGGGTCTATTTATTTAGGGTTAGGGATTGAACTTAGGGCTTTTCCAATTTATATTTGATACACTAGTTATCAAGAATTGGAAATTAAAATAAGAACTTAATACATCAAGTCAGGTGTGGTGGGGTGTGTCTGCTGTTCTAGCTACTTGAGGGTCGGAGATAGAAGGATCACTTGAGTTCAAGGAGTTCAAGGCTAGCCTGGGCAACGTATTGAGACCCTGTCTTAAAAACAAAATCAAAACAGACAAAAACCAATACCTCTTACAAGTGCATAAAAAGTATGAAATACTTGGGACAAATTTAATAAAAAAAATATGCAAGATCTGTATACTGAAAACTTAAAAAAATTGCTGAGCAAAAAGAAGACCTAAACATGTGGAGAAATTTCATATTATTGGAAAATTCAGTATAGATTTGATGATATGATGCAATGTAATTGAATCTCCAGAAGGATTTTTGTTTGTTTTGGTGGTACTGGGGATTGAACTCTGGGGCTCAGGCATGATGGGCAGGCCCTCTACCACTGATCTATATCCTCATCCCCTACCCAGGAGGGGCTTTAAACAAAGGTTGACATTTTAGTTAATTCTGAAATGTATATGGACAAAAATATGTGTGGAAATTTAAATAGCCAGTTTTCAAGAGGAACAAAGCTGAAGAACTTAAGCTATTTGATTTCAAGACTTACATGAAAAAATTTCTAAAAATGGAATACAAACTAAATCTAAGAGTTAAAATGATAAGACTTGTAGAGAAAGCATAAGAGAAAATCTGTGAATTTTTGTAATCCACTTTTTTTTTTTTTTGGTACTGGGGATTGATCCCAGGTGCACTCAACCACTGAGCCACATCCCCAGCCCTATTTTGTATTTTATTTAGAGACAGGGTCTCACTGAGTTGCTTAGCACCTCACTTTTGCTGAGACTGGCTTTGAACTCTTGATCCTCCTGCATCAGCCTCCTGATGCACCACAGCGCCCCATTAAGCCACATTTTCTTTTCAATATTTTTTTGTAGTGCGAGCCATAACCCCAGCCCCAAGCCATATTTTCTTATGATACAAAAAGCATAACAGGAAAAATATGATAAATTAGACTTCATCAAAATTGTTTTCTTGTGTAAAAGTCAGAGTAAAATCAAGCTGCAGATTGGGATAAAAAGATTTGTAAAACATAATGTGACGAAGGACTTGTATCCAGAATGCTGAAATGACAACTCACTACCAAAAAATGGGTAAAATGTTTTAGAGATACCCCATCAAAAAAGATACATGAATTTGGGCTGGGGTTGTGGCTCAGTGGTAGAGCACTTGCCTAGCACCTGTGAGGCACTGGGTTCAGTCCTCAGCACTGCATGTAAATGAATAAATAAAATAAAGGTCCATCCAACAACTAATAGAAATATTTTTTTAAAAAGATACATGAATTCAAAATATGCTTAAGACTCTTAATATGTTAATCATTAGGGAAATTCACACTAAAACCACCATAACAATACTATATCTACCAGAATGGTAACAATTAAAATGGCTAGCAAAAGCAGGTATTGACAAGCATGGGCTGTCATACATTGCTGATAGGAGTACAAAATGGCAGACTCTTCAGAACACAGGTTGGCAGTTTCTTAGAAAAGTTAAAGTTAATTGTACCATACAACTTGGTAATCTTACTCCAAAGCATTCAAGAGAATTTAAAGCCTACATTTACAGTAAAAACTTACACTTGGATATCCATAGCAGCTTTATTCATGATAGCCTTAAACTGGTGAAACATTCACCAAGCATATGGATGAACCTCGAAAGTATTATGCTAAGTGAAAGACATCAGACATAGTGATTACATATTATTCCATTTGTATCCATAGTGACAAAGTACTCAGTGGTTGCCAGGGTTCAGAGGTGAATGGAGAAGACTCTAAAGTGACATGATGGAATTTTCTGGTATGACAGAAATGTTTTATATCACAATTGAATGGTAGTGGTTTTGTGACTGAAATATTTGTCAACTTATCTAAATGTGCACTTAAAATGATAAGTTTGGGGCTGGGGTTATGGCTCAGCAGTAGAGCGCTCGCCTCCCACATGCAAGGTCCTGGGTTCAGTCCTCAGCACCATATAAAAACAAAAGTTATAAAAATGGTAAATTTTATCATATATAAATTAAAAAAAAAAATTTTAAAGTTCTCTTAAGGATCCCTCAACCTCTTTGAATTTGCTGATTCTAAGTTTGAAATCTCTGGAATTGCACTTGAAGAATTTCCTCTTGTATTTTCTTAATACCCTTTTTTTTTTTTTTTTTTTTTTTAGGTTCTGGGGATTGAACCTAGGGTTACTTTACCACTAAGGCACATCCTCAGCCCTTTTTGAGACAGTGTGTAACTAAGTTGCTGAGGCTGGCTTTTTGATCTTTCTGCCTCAGCCTCCTGGCAAGCCATTCCAGGCAAGCATCACTGCACCTGGCTTGTATTTTCTCTGGACTAGGTTTCTTTAGGCTCTAAGAGTTTCTCAAAATTTCTACCAGGCTGGTTCTACCCTTTTTTTTTTTTTTTTTAAGAGAGAGTGAGAGAGGAGAGTGAGAGAGGAGAGAGAGAGAGAGAGAGAGAGAGAGAGAGAGAGAGAGAGAATATTTTTAATATTTTATTTTTTAGTTCTCGGGGACACAACATCTTTGTTGGTATGTGGTGCCAGGCGAGCGCGCTACCGCTTGAGCCACATCTCCAGCCCTACCCTTTTGTAATTTCTAGCAAGTTAAGGACTACAGAAATAACCAATTATTACAGTTCAGATATGAAATGTCCTCCAAAGGCTCATGTGTTGAAAGTTTGGTTCCCATTCTACTACAGTGGTGGGACTTTTCAGAAGTGATTGGATCACAAGAGCGCTAATCCCATCAATAGACTAATCCATAACTGAATGGACTACTGGGAGGTGGTGGAACCTGTAGGAGTGGGACATAGTTGAACAGAATGGATCCTTGGGAGTGTGCCCTTGTGTTCTACATCTTTGCCCCAGTCCCTTCCTCCCTCTGCTCCCTGTCTGTCATTGAGGTGAGCAGCTTTGCTCCAGCATACCCTCTTTACCATGATGTTCTGCTTCACCGTAAGCCCACAGAGATGGGGCCAACAACTGTGGACTGAATCTCTGAAACCATGTGCAAAAATACATCTTTCCTTAAAATTGTTTTTCTTAGGTATTTTGTCACAGCAATGGAAAGCTAATATATTAACCAAATCTACAAACTAGAATTTTGGTCATTTCCAGGAACTTAGGAGACATAAAGGCATATATTCACTTGCCATCTAGTTCCATAGTATATTCCCTAGTTTTAAGAGACTAAAGCTTCCTTGAAAATAGTACAATTATTAGTAAATGGAATTTGATAATCTTTAAGGAACACGTCACTTTAAATATTTTTATTAGGATCACTGTCAATCATTTTGGCTGCCAACTTTTACCTCTTATTTCTACCATCCCTCTTATCAAAAATTGTCTAGAGGCACTTTTTTCCTTTGCATTTTCTAAGTCCTCCAGCTTCCTCAAATTAACTTGACCTTTAAGGTTTAAGTGAAGCTCTTCCATGTATGAGTGTTATCCAGTGTCCCATCAAGGATCTCTGAAAAGTACTTAATGAATTTATTTTTCTCATACTCAATCAGCTTTTCTCTTTGCTGAATTGTTTATTTCTTCACTGCTTTTAAACTAGGGCATGAAATCTACCCTTTCTTGTACTTAGTAATTCCGTTCCTGACCCATAGCTTGTGTACCCAATTTGAAGGAAGGAGTAAGGAAGACCCAGCATGCACCTTAAAATTGAATATTCAGCATCTCTTTCTTAGAGATCTGGGGCCCATTTTTTTTTTTTTTTTTACCAATTTTAAGGGGCCCATTCTTGCAAATAATTTTTACACACCAAGATATATTTTTTCTTTTTATACCATTTCCTTTTCTTATCACCTTTACTTCCTATTCCTATTGTTTTCATCCATGAATTGAATAATTCATTCATTCTTTAATTGGAGTGGTACAGCTAATCAAATACTCTAATGGAGTTTTACCAGATTAAAAAATACATAAACGTAATTGAAAAATACTTTTTTGCTATTGTACTGAAAAATTTGCTGTTTTGTTTAAATTGCCACTTTTATAAAAATTGAGTTTTCTATTTTCTACTGATACCTGTGACAAACACCAGTCACGGATTGACTGGAATAGATGGCACACTCAAACTAAGGTAAATCAAAGATATTTATAAAGAGGTGGGCAGAATAGGGGAACAAGGACTCATGCAGTAAGTGTAGTTAGTAGCAAAAACACTGTCAGATACAGAACTGTAGCTACCAGTCTCCAAAAGGAGACTGTATGGGGGAGGATGTATTGAGAGGAATCTTCAGCATTCCAAAAGGAGACTGTATGGGGGAGGATGTATTGAGAGGAATCTTCGGCATCAGCCCAAATTTACAGGAAGGGAACCAGAGGAATAAATACCTTGACCTTTCTTTCTGGTTTCCTCTTACCTTCCTCTTGTTGACTTGGCACAACAGGAATCCAGAGAGCAAGGAAATAGCCTAATAAGTACTGATCAGCCTTCCAGAAGTAGGGCAGTCCAAATGGTGAGGGAAAATGGATGAATTTGACACACGTTGCAAATTTTTTCCCTTGCTTTTGGTACAGGGGATTGAACCCTGGGGCACTTTTTACCACTGAGCTACATCCCATCTTTTCTTATTTTGAGATAAAGTTGTTGAAAGTCTCACTAAACTGCTGAGGTTGGCTTTGAACTTGTCATCCTTCTACCTGAGCCTCTGGTTGCTTATTTTAATCATGAGTATACCTTTCTCTACTAATAATTTGAAACAGGACTATGGTTGCCAGTGACAAAAACTCAACTTGATGAAAACAAAACAAAACAAAACAAAAAAAGAGGAGAGTATATACTCTGGAGGAAGGGCAGAGAGGAGCTGATTTTTGAGGAAATAAATACTATTGGGCCTTATGCACTGTCTCTGCATGTTGGTTTCTTTTGTAACAAGATAGGGATCTGGCTTTAGAGCAATGTGGTCAGACACTGGATGAGATTCTTCTTCTAATTCCTGAAAGAAAACTTGTAGGACTTAACTATAAGTGAAGATTCACATAAATGGGTTGGAAAGACTGAGCTGGAAGAGGCCAATTCTTATTAAACTAGTTTATAAACAATGCAATCCCAACCAATATCTCACCTGAATTTTTTTGGAATGTGAATAAATGAAGTCTATGCTTTATCAAGAATTTATCAGGATACCAAGATTAGGAAAAAAAAAAAAAAAGAAAAATGAATACAAAAGGGAAGCTGCCTTACTGATTATTCAAATATACTACCCAGTGAAAGTAATTAGAGGTTATGTGAATGGCAGAAATATTAAGTTAATTTGATAAAACAGATGTTGTAAATATGTATATATTCAAGGAAGGAACTCAAATGAGGTGTGAATAGATGAACCAATAGATTGGTGCTGGAAAAATTAATTATATGGGAAAAAGTTGTTAGATCATAAAGACACATTTTAAACTTAAATAACTTCCACAAGAATTGAAATTTGAAAAACAAAATCATAAATTATAATATAAATGACATGAACATTTAATTTGGGGTGGATTAAGTGTTTTCTAGCATAATAAATAGCTTTGACAACATACAAATGTACAACTTAAATGTCAGAAAGTACATGTAAAATTAAAAGGCAAACAGCAAACTAGAAAACATCCTTAAGCTGAGGAACTATTACATATTACAAAAATAATGAATGTTTACTGAAGGAAGCATGTGTGCTGATTTAATGTTAGTTTTTGAAAATCAGGAAAAAGGTCAATAACAATTTTAGATGACATGATAGTAATGGTAATTAACACAATTACAATACTGAAAAAACATAAATGCATTTGATTGGCCAGTTACAATTATATAATTTTATTTTTGTTAAACCTGTAATAAAATAATTGCAAAACACACATGAATATACAGATTTTACATTTTTAGAAAATTAAGACCTTTACTGGTCAAAAGTGGTCATTCTGTATCCTTCACATAGGTTGTGAATAGCTTCACTCAAATTACTTAACATTTTTCTATGTAATACACTAACTGGGAATTGAATCCAGAGGTGCTTTACCACTGAGTTACATTCCCCAGCCCTTTTTATTTTTTATTTTGAGAAGGGATTTTGCTCTAAGTTGCTGAGGCTGGTCTTGAACGTGCAATCCTCCTGCCTCAGCCCCCTAGGGTTGGTGGGATTTACAGGTGTTCCCCATGCTGGTACAATTTTAAAACAAGAAAATATTTGTAAAAATGTCACTCACCTGACATGGAAAACTAACCACATAGAATAGGTTCAGTAGTATTCTAAACTTAACAAAGAATTGATTTAACTCTGTTCAGGAATTACAAGTAATTGAACATTTTTTCCCCAATGGAAGAATAAATTCAGAACATATCAATTTTTAAAAAATTAATGAGAAATACGAACAGCAATCAAAAAGATATGTAGGTGCATTCAACAAGAATTTTTATTTCATTTATCCACAAAACAATATTACAATACTTTATAAAAATATTAAGTTTTAGGCTACTATTCATTAAAAAAAGTGTTTGTGCTAGAAGGCTGTTTTTGCCAACTCCTTTTTTTTTTTTTTTTTTTTGGTAAGGGTTATATTAAGACATTGAAGATGAAAGCTGTTGGAAAAAAAAATTTTCAAATGTACAAAACTGTTTTTCTTGGCAATTTAAAAATACATAACAATTTAAACTGAATACACATTAAGTTAGTGTTTTATCCTTATTATATAATTGTTATCATTAGGAACTATTTCATTTAGTTAAAATCTAATGAATACCATCAATTTCCTGGCTTATTTTTCTGATCAGAATTAGTACATGATTTTTGTTACCCTTTTTAAAGTACTTAGAAAAATTACATCATAGTTCACATAAAGCCCTTTAAAAAACAAGTCACAGATTGCAGATGTTAAGGATAATAATGAGGGCACTCTTCGCAGGAATGCCCTCTAGACACAGGGATTAATACTAAATAGGTTATGTAAACAGAAAACACAACCATAATTTTTAGTACCAGAACTATTGCCAACTTGCATGAAATTCATTTGTGACATTTTAAAATGATTTGAATTTGAACATATAAACCATGGCACAGAATTTTAAATTTAATGATTAAATCAGGTTAAGTGATGATAGTTAAAACTGAAAATATGGGAACCTGATACAGTGTTTTAAAGTGTAACTATAGTACAGTATTTCAAAATACAGATACTACTTCTACTTATCAGATTCAGATTTTCCTTTGTTAGACTCTTTAGCCAGTAATGCTGCTATTGAAATTCATTCTTGGGAATTTTTTTACAAGTTAAAAAAAAAATCAGCTTTATTTTGTATTTTCACTTCTGCACTTTAAATGGGCAAAAACTGTCCCCTTTTAATGATTGTTATTGTGCAGAATAAATTTTCCTCCCCAAATCAACTATATTCTAAAAGGAAAAATTGATAATCATTAAGTATAATTAAAAAGTGGAGATTTAAACATGGATTTGAAAACTCTAGAATTGTTCTGCATAAAAACTATGTCACTAGAATTAGTGTGAAGCCTTAACTTCACTATTTTGAGGATGTAACTAACACTCACTTAATGTGTATGTTAAGAAAATTAGTTTGCAGTCATACCTTATAACTCTTGAAGTCTCAGAAACAGCTAAGTGAGGAGCTTTGAGTGCCAGCAAAGCCATTTTGCTACTCCATGACAACAGCATTAAATATCACATTCCACCCCTCTTCCTGTAAAACTTTCACATTTTCTTTTCTCATATTTCTTTTAAATACATTTTCCTCTCTTAATCTATATTCAATACAAGCAAAAGTGCGTTCAAGTCCCTGATCTAGTGATATTTTCTATTTGTGGCACCCATCACCATAAGAACATATTAGCAAATCTTACAAGTCTATTTTTAAAAATGGACTGCTTAAATTCTGGGTCTCACTTTTCATGCTAAAGATTAAAAGATTTCCTCTTCGATTGGATAATAAAATTTCAATTACATATTGCCTTTGGGAAAATAAAATGTAACTTTACAAAAGATGAGTTTACAGTTACTTTCATTTTCCTAAATGTGAATTATTTCAAAAATGAAGTGATAAATTTCTTTTTCTACTTTCCAGTTCCATGAATCTGAGTATGAATATAGTGCATTAATACTTTCAAATTCCACTGCTGAGGTCTAACATTTAATCAAGTTTTAGGTGTTAACCTTTTTGCTTTTGAAAATTATGGCCTATTTCCAAGCAAAAGGAGGCATATGCTAAGACTTATATCGACTGTTTCACATAGGAAAAAAAAAAAAAAAACTTTGAGAATAATAAACACAAGAAAGTCTTCAAAACTGGAATGGAATCATTTGGTCCCATGACGTTCCTTAATTTTAGATTTTACTATGGTATAAGATTTTACCTCTCAATTTTTGTCTATAACAATAAATAATTTTCTCTTTTAACAATCTGAGTTTGGCGAAGAAAAGAGTAGCCTTGTTGTGCTTCCTTACCATGCTATTACCCATACTGTTCAGTATATTATCTCTAGATTTTCTTTGGACCCTGAAATAAGTTGGAAAATTCATCATTGGTACTTTAGAGTTTAACACTCAGGGGAAAAAAAAGTGGTTTTGTGCAACCATATCTGGAATTCCAGTTTACCATTAAAACATGCAGAGTGAAGATTTTCTTCTTTTGATTCCTGTACATAAAGTGAGGAATTATACACAAGTCTTTACATTTTGGCAGACTTATGCATATAAAATAGGCTACTAGGATTATAATCCCCAGATTACAATCCAGATTATAAATTTTCTCCTGGCTGGTACTGTGGCTCTGTAGCAGTGAAGTAGTCTTCCAGGAAGGACTGGATATATTCAAATGTTGGTCTTTCATCAGGGTCCTTCTTCCAGCAAAGATTCATCAATTCATGCAGAGATTCTGGACAGCCTTGAGGGCAGGGCATCCTATATCCTCGTTCCACCTGTTCCAGCACTTCACGGTTTACCATACCTAACACACAACATTCAAACGTTAAAGAAAAAAAAAAAATCCTAAAAAAATGATCCTAACCATCACTAGCAAAACAGAACAAATCCCCTAACCACTAGCTGTATATCAAGGTATGTTAAGTTTATTTAGTAAAAGATTCTTTTAATAAAAAATACAATTTAGACATCAGAGTATATCCAGAGAAACTTAGAAAATGCTAATCTACATTTAAACATGTTCAATTTTTAATTCTGCCTAAAATTTTACTTTCAACACTAATTTCTTCAAAAGCCAATCCCATTTGGTTAATGAGAATTCAGGGTACCATTTTGAAGTAAGATAATTTCTGATATTAATGTTTAACAACGCCTAACTTGGGCACACTTGAAGAATGGAGGCTAGATGGTGTCTGAAAGAACTTTCAAATAGGAATTCCAAGAATTTCAGCCCTGGTTTTGCTAAATATACTAACTACATAATTATATTGAGTCACCTCCCTGAAACAGTTTCCCTTCTCTCATATATCTGTTTGACTTTCTTCTTGTTATTACACACAGTTCCTTTCTTCTACTCCTTTGTAAACTTCCCTCTTCCACCACTGGCAACTCACCCCGTATTGGCAGAGGCTTGGCTGTCTCACCACGTCAGCAAACCCATCATTCCTCCTATCTCCCATATCACCCCCTCTTTCCTGCCTGTCCACAAGGAAAGCTATTCCTCATATCTTCTGCAATATTAAACTGTCAGCAATGAGATTTTTCATAGACTATGATTCCCCTAAAACAATGTAATGAGATTAAATTATTATCTCTATTTCTATTTTTAGTTATAATATGAGGAACAAGTGATTCTTTAAAAAACTTTATTAAAAGAAACTGCATAACTATTACTTTGGGGTCCAACATTTGAAAAAGAAGTTTTCTGTGATTTTCATCTAGGTAAGCAGATTTTAATAACTGAAATCCAGTATATTTTACCCAACACAGAAATATAAGCAGAAGTTCTTTGGGAGGAGGAGACTTAACATTCAATGAGGTACTTAACATTCAATGAGGGCTTACTTATAATTGGTGAACTTTTCCCCCACTTCTATGCCTTTTTAAAAATTTTATGCTTAACAGATTGTTAAGATTAATCAATCTAAATAAGCCTGAACCTATACAAAAGTAACCTTCCATTACCAATAATTCTTTTTTTGTCAGGTGCTAAAGAGTAAACCCTGGACCCTGCTCCTGCTAAGCATGTACTCTTACCATTAAGTTATATCCCCAGCCCTAATTATCAGTAAACTCTTTCATTCAAAACTTTACCCTTCAGAATTTTCTGACAATCACAACTAATGAATTATTTTATGACAATAGTTACATAAGTACAATATGGCAGAAATGGCCTCTGGTAGAAATACTATCATCTTCAGGGGCCTGGGATTGTGGCTCAGAGGTAGAGCGCTCACCTAGCATGAATGGGGCACTGGGTTCGATCCTCAGCACCACATAAATATAAAATAAAGACATTGTGTCCACCTATAACTAAAAAATAAATAAAAAAAGAAAT
The DNA here is from genome assembly GCF_964194105.1 of Spermophilus citellus. NCBI lineage: Eukaryota > Metazoa > Chordata > Mammalia > Rodentia > Sciuridae > Spermophilus > Spermophilus citellus. The sequence goes on along the minus strand of NC_138198.1, from coordinate 80,107,278 downwards.
ACTATCTTCAGGAAGAGAATTATTTCCTGTAAAGGAATTTCTGAATTTCATAATGAAATACAACTCCCTGAATACAGCACAGAGTTCTTTCTCCCCGATATCTCAGTAAAAAAAGGAGATAGGAATATTCTAAGATTGTTAATACTTAAAAGGAAATATTTAGCACTCTGTCAATAAATTTAAATATTTCATACTTGTTTGCCTTTGCCACGGTTTATTACTATCCTACAACAAGACTAGCAAACAAGCTGTCACTTTACAATGAACAGTCTGCTTTGAGAAGAGCCTGCAGTGGATCGGTCTGTGCTACACGTGAATCCTCTTCAAATCATCCAAGACAATGATGCTTATATAGTGTCTTTTGCTTCTTTTTAAAGGCTGGCAGGCTGAGAATTGGGGTGTAGCTCAGTGGCAGAGAAAGTCCTCAGCATGCACAAGACCCTACGCTGATCCGAAGCACCATCAAAAAAAAAAAAAAGACAATCTACAAATTGTATTTGGATTTTTGTCTGAACATTTAATTTAACCAGGATATCCCAACCATATTAATTTTTTATTATGTATTTTGTAGCTATGTAGTCAGCTGCAAACTCATTTTGGATTTTTATTCTTCCCTGTTGACCCTTTTCTCATCATGAATGCCCCTTTCTATCTCTACTAATATTTCTTGCCTTAAAGTCTACTACTACACAGGCTTTCTTTTGCTTAGCATTTATTTGCACAGTATATCTTTTTCTGTCCTTTAAAATCCAGTCTTATCTGTCATTTAATTAAAATGTTTAGTGTACTTACAAGTTATGTAATTATGGACATAGGTAGTTTTAATTTTACCATTCTGTTATTTATTTACTTTTTTTCTCATCTATTTTTTCCTTTCTTGCTTTATATTTTGAGCAAGCAAGCAGTTTTCATATTTCCTTTTTACCCTCTTCTTCTAGTTTTTGTTTGGAGCTAGGAATTGAACCCAAGGCCTGGTGCATGCTAAATAGTACTCCATTATATCCTAGTCCTTTTCCTAGCTTTTTCCTTTACCTTTTCTTATTATATTAGTGGTCACTGTCAAGATAAAATTTCTTTGGTTTATTATTCTTCATTCTAAATAAATACTCTGATGCTTTCCAAACAAAGAAAGAAACTTAGAAGAGTCACCTGTTATTCCTTTACCTCTGCCCCACCCCCTGTCCTCTGTGTGGTCATAGAATGTATTTTTTCATGCATTATAAAATCAGAAAGATACTTTTATTGTTGGTGTTTTAGATCAGCAGTTTTCAAATACTTTGAAGCCATCATTTCATTCTTTCCTGGTTTCCATATCCTGACAGAGTTAGCTACTGTGTAGATAATATACCACACATCTCTATGACTGTTTGGCTTTTATTTTAAAATTTGATCATGATATAATTATTTGAAGTTCACTGAGTTTATTTTAATTTATCCTGCTTAAGAATGACTAAGTTTATTAAATTTGTGGGTTGTGTCACCCCCCTGCACTATCAGATTTATAAAGTTTTTGGCTATTATTTTTTCAAAAATTGTTCTTCCACTTTTTCTCTCATCTCCTTCTGGGACTCCAATTACATATAAATTAGACCTGAAATTTCACTATGTCCCACTTTATTTCATTCACTTTGTTCTATTTTTTCCAAGCAGTTTATCTATGCATTACTTTGGATATTTTATATTAATGTACCTTCAAATCTACTAATCTTGTCTTCTATGTCCATCTAATATGTTTTTAATTTCATAGATACAGTACTGAAACTTCCATTTGAATCTATATGAATTCCAAATGAAACTACTTAACATGCTGTATTTTTTCCTCCAACCATATTGTATGTAGAGAAAGCAGAGCTAGATTTTATCTAGTGTTATGATTTTACCAAAAATACTGAGAAAAGGCAAAGGAAAAAAAATTGTAAATGTAAGGCAGAGATTATAATGCTTGACCATGAAATTTAAGGGGTATAAGGGATAGCTACCGGTGGTAGACTCAATGGATTGAATATCCTGGTAGTATGAAGAAATTTCTATGGTTGAGGTAGAGACAGCTGGCAAGATGTAAGTTGACAGTAGACATATTAAACTGCAATTGAGAGGTGAGCAGTTACTTGTTATGTTAAACCTTTAAGGTATGAATAGTGAGAAGATTACAGAGGAGGAGGAGGAGAGTTTAAGCTGCAAGAGACTAGGGCAACTGACATATGTATTAAGATGGCCATGAATTAAAGTATGAATGGAGTTTTAATAGAAAGAGTGATGGGGAGTCAGTATTAAGTGAGGAGAACTTGAATGGTATCAGCAAATAATAGCAAAAAGGGAAAAGTGGGAGATAAAATTTGATGGCATTAGCTCTAAAGTTGAAGATATTAGAAAGGAAGGATATATACGTAAAACCCATAGGAGTAGCATAGCTATTTTTCCTGAAGATTGGATTTTATATACTTTCACTCTCAACTATTAGAATATTTCAGTAGAAAAGTTTAAGAGGCAACAGAATAAACAAATATTCAATTGTCACTGAATTTCAAATAAGCTAAAATTTCCTCTTACCCCAAAAGCTTATTTTTAAGAGACAGCCATTTTAATTTTTTCTCCTTTAGTAATGACAGATACATTTATTGTCAAAAAAGTCTATTGAAGAAAATAGGGCAAATATATACAAAAATACATCAATCACACTAATAGAAAAGAACAATTACCTGGGGTACAGCAGGATATTTGTGATATGTTTCTGATCTGAGATAATGGTATGGATAAAAGGCACTTGTGGAAAACATTCTAAGGAGAAAGCTAAGATGGACCTCAGGCACACCTCCCCTGCCCTATCTCAGGATTGTGACTCTTATGGTTGCTGTCCATCCAATGCCAAAATAAACAGATGGGGACTTGGAAAAGGAGAAATAAAGATCCTCCCTTTATGTTTCAGCTCCTAACATACTCCTATTAAAGTCGTGATGGGCTGGGTGTGGTGGTGCATGCCTATAATCCAAGAGGCTTGGGAGGCTGAGGCACTAAGCAACTTAGCAAGATCCTATCTCAAAAAATAAAAAGGGCTGGGGATGTGGTTCAGTGGTTAAGCACTACCAGGTTCAATCTCAAGTTTTAAAAAAAAGTCACTGATGGGATAACCAAGAGCAAATGAGATGCAAACTTACCTGGATATGGCACTCTCCCCTTTGTTACCAATTCTGTCTGTAGAATTCCGAATGACCACACGTCAGACTTTATTGTAAATCGACCATACAGTGCAGCTTCTGGAGCCGTCCATTTGATTGGAAATTTTGCACCTAAAAACATATTGGCAATCTTGTTTAACTGTTTATTAAAAGTCTATCTTTGTGTCTTTGTGGGCTGGGGATACAGCTCAGTTAGCAGAGTGCTTGCCTTGCATGCACAAAGCCATGAGTTCAATCCCTAGCACAAAAACAAACAAATAAATAATTTTTAAAAAATCTACTTTTGTAACTATAGTTATTAGCAGTGCTAATCCTTTGTCAATATCCTTACTATATACATCATCAGTGTCAAATTCTAACAATAGAAGAGACATGGGGAAAACTCTTTAATTTTTGAAATTTATATTAAAATGAATCACATTTCTTCCTTATAGTACTGATTAAAAAAAGGAAGTTAGTGGAAGGAACAGAACATCATTCAAGAAAATACAGGTAGAGGCTCTAGTAAGTAAAAAATATGGATCATAAAATCTGTAACTTTTAAGTTCAGTCTGGCACCCAGCAGTTCTTCTAATTATGTGCTGATAAAGGAATATTTTATTAGATTCTAATGGCTACTGATTTTCAACCATAGTTTCTTTTCAATTTTATAATATATTTCTGGAAAAATTTATTGTGCCATCACTTTTAAAAGCTCACATTAATTTACTCCAATATTTAGTGCATACTTTTATGCACAGGCATTATACTAATCATTATGGGTACATAAAAACATGAATTTATACACTTATAATGTTAATAAGTTTATGGGTATTTTGAAGTTACTTATACATGTATGCATAGCAGTATAAAATAAGTTCTTTAGATTGTTTGGCAAACAGAAGATCAGTTTTCACTAGTACAATCACAAAGGTCTTATTAAAAGATGCTATTGGGGGTCCTGTACAGTACAAGATGTTTAGAGGCCTGGCCTCTACTCACTAGATGCCAATAGCAGCCTCCACATTGTAATAGCCAAAAATGTCTAGACATTGTTGGATGTCTCTTGGGGCTGGAGAGTGACTGTCCCTTGATTGAGAACCATTAAGCTAAGGTAAGAGTTTCAAAATTCATTAAGTTTTCAACAAATGGTGCTGGGAAAACTGGAAATCCATATGCAACAAAATGAAGCTGAACCCCTTTCTCTCGCCATGCACAAAAGTTAATTCAAAATGGATCAAGGAGCTAGATATCAAATCAGAGACACTGCGTCTGATAGAAGAAAAAGTTGGCTCCGATCTACATATTGTGGGGTCGGGCTCCAAATTCCTTAATAGGACGCCCATAGCCCAAGAGTTAAATACAAGAATAAACAAATGGGACTTAATTAAACTAAAAAGTTTGTTCTCAGCGAAAGAAACAATAAGAGAGGTAAATAGGGAACCTACATCCTGGGAACAAATTTTTACTCCTCATACTTCAGATAGAGCCCTAATATCCAGAATATACAAAGAACTCAAAAAATTAAACAATAAGATAACAAACAACCCTATCAACAAATGGGCCAAGGACCTGAACAGACACTTCTCAGAGGAGGACATACAATCAATCAATAAGTACATGAAAAAATGCTCACCATCTCTAGCAGTCAGAGAAATGCAAATCAAAACCACCCTAAGATACCATCTCACTCCAGTAAGATTGGCAGCCATTATGAAGTCAAGCAACAATAAGTGCTGGCGAGGATGTGGGGAAAAGGGTACACTTGTACATTGCTGGTGGGACTGCAAATTGCTGCGGCCAATATGGAAAGCAGTATGGAGATTCCTAGGAAAGCTGGGAATGGAACCACCATTTGACCCAGCTATCGCCCTTCTCGGTCTATTCCCTGAGGACCTTAAAAGAGCAATCTATAGGGATACTGCCACATCAATGATCACAGCAGCACAATTCACAATAGCTAGACTTTGGAATCAACCTAGATGCCCTTCAATAGATGAATGGATTAAAAAACTGGCATTTATACACAATGGAGTATTACGCAGCACTAAAAACGACAAAATCATGGATTTTGCAGGGAAATGGATGGCATTAGAGCAGATTATGCTAAGTGAAGCTAGCCAATCCTTAAAAAACAAATGCCAAATGTCTTCTTTGATATAAAGAGAGCAACTAACTCAGAACAGGGAAGAAGAGCATGAGGAAAAGATTAACATTAAACAGAGACGAGTGGGGTGGGAGAAAGGGAGAGAGAAGGGAAACTATATGGAAATGGAAGGAGACCCTCATTGTTACACAAAATTACATATAAGAGTTTGTGAGGGGAAAGGGGGAAAAAAAAAAAACAAGGGAGAGAATTAAACAACAGCAGATGGGGTAGAGAGGGAAGATGAGAGGGAAGGGGAGGGGGGATAGTAGGGGATAGGAAAGGTAGCAGAATACAACAGTCATTAATATGGTATTATGTAAAAATGTGGATGTGTAACCGATGTGATTCTGCAACTTGTATTTGGGGTAAAAAATGGGAGTTCATAACCCACTTGAATCAAATGTATGGAAGATGATATGTCATGAGCTTTGTAATGTTTTGAACAACCAATAAAAAAAAGAAAGAAAGTGAAAAAAAAATTCATGAAGTTTGTTAAAGAAAAGAAATTTTTTAAAAAAATTTATTTGTTGATATGCTAAAATAAATGTAAAGAAGCTATTATTAATTATACTTCAAATGTAAAGAACACCTAGCCAAATCCTTGCAGGAAATAACTATCAAAAAATCACAGCAGTGGGGCTGGGGATGTGGCATGCGTGCGGCCCGGGTTCGATCCTCAGCACCACATACAAACAAAGATGTTGTGTCCGCTGAAAACTGAAAAATACATATTAAAAAAAAAAAATTCTCTCTCTCTCTCTTTAAAAAAAAATCACAGCAGTATTCATTATATATAATTTTATGAATAAAATCAATGTTTTTGTGACTCTTCTGAGAGGACCTGTAATTATTCTTACTCTATAAAACTGCATATTGAAAAGAGTTTTAAGTGAGAAAAAAAACAAAGGACAATAGATTACAAGCATTTAAATAAAAGTACTCTTACCTTGTCTTGCCGTGTATTCATTGTCTTCAATTAATCTTGCTAAACCAAAATCTGCTATTTTGCACACAAGATTTTCTCCTACAAGAATATTAGCAGCTCGAAGATCTCGGTGAATATAGTTCATTCTTTCAATATATGCCATACCATCAGCAATCTTGGAAAGGAAAAAACAGATATATACAAAACATGATGTAGAAGGAACCAGGGAGAAGATAATTTTGGTTAATGTTTAATAGATCACTGGAAAATCATATATCTCAAAAGGAGATGATAGTAACAGGCATATTACTTAGGAGCTAGTAGGTAAAATAGAAAACACTATAATAAAAAAGCAGGCTAAATCCAGCTTTTAAAAATTGGACACATCCCCAGCACAACCACCAAAAAACCCACCAAAAATCTAACACCTTTTTTGAGGGCACCACTCAGTGTATCCAGTAACCATTAGCAGCTCAATGTCCTAATGTCTTCCTGTGTCAGTGGTTGGGAGAAAAGATAAGTCACAGGGTTATTTAGAACTTCTGGATAAAAGTCTATCAAAGTTCGCATCAGGCACAGCCTAAGATGTCCTGTAAGCACAGGTGGAAAACAGTAAACGAGCTTGCAGCCTAATGGTGGCCTGCAATCTGTTTTTATATTGCTCAAGAACTAAAAATGGTTTTTCTATTTTTAAAGAGTTGTAAGGAGGAGGAGGATGGGGTCTGACAGAGATTATATATGGCTCCTAAAACCTAAAACATGTACCTGACTTAAAAAAAAAAAAAAAAAAAGGTTTAGATACCCTAACACAGAGTATCTAGAAGTTTTGACCTCATGGCCTGGCATATGCCAGTGTTATATGCATAGTTCCTCTGTATAAAGTTCCTCTAAACTGCCAGATTCTGTGGCCATGTGGAAGCTCACTGAGAAGTAAAAGCTGCATTACCAGTTATGTCAACTGAGTTCAATAAAAGGCCCTTCAAACACCTATAACATATCTGAATAGAAACATTACACTTTAATAAAACAAAAAATTCAGAAGAGTTAAAAAAGATTTTTTTTTTGGGGGGGGGACCAGGGACTGAATCCAGGAGTGCATATTAACCATTGAGCTACAATCCCTAGACCCTTTTATTTTGAGATTGGGTCTCCCTAAGCTTTTGAGGTTGGCTTTAAACTTGTGATCTTCCTGCCTCGGCCTCCTGATTCAATGGGATTGTGTGTGTACTACTCTGTCTAGCCTAAAGAGACTCATTCTTTTTTTTTTTTTTAATATATATTTTTTTGGTAAGGAGCATGATATTTAGATGTTTTTTACTTTTTTTTTTAAGTTGTAGATGGACACAGTACCTTTATTTATTTATTTTTATGTGGTGCTGAGGATTGAACCCAGGGCCTTGCACGTGCTAGGCGAGCGCTCTACCGCTGAGCCATAACCCCAGCTCAAAAGACTCATTCTTAACAGCATATTGCCATTTTAATTCTTGTTTAGGACCATAGTAAATAAAAAATTCAGCATACACTTTAGATTTATAATATTTTCTTTGGAAGAGCACTCATCCATTTTAATTTTCTTGGTTTTTTTTTTTTTTTTTGTACTGGAGATTTAACCCAGGGCAATTTAATACTGAGCTACATTCCCTGAATCCTTTTAATTTTTTCATTTCGAGACAGGGTCTCACTAAGTTGCTGAGAGGTTCACTAAATTGCTAAGGCTGGCCTGGATCTTGTAATCTTCCTGCCTCGGCCTTGGGAGTTACTGGGATTACAGACATGAGTTACCATGCCCAGCCATTTTAATTTTCTCAGATTTATCTGTTGAAATATAAATAAATTTTGTATCTGTGAAAACACTTTCTAAAAGGTCATAATATATGGGATAGCACTGAACTGGGAGTTCCATAGCTAGTTTTAATATGTTCTGCTATGAACAAGTTTTGTAAATTTTAAATCCCTCTGGTCTTTAGATACTATATTATTTGTAATACTAGGAGCTCACGCTGGATTATCTCCAACGTTCCTTTCTGTTCTAAAATTCCTTTACTTTTCTACATAAACCGTATTATTTAGGTAAGATTATTCTACATTTTAAATGTTAACTTTCAATTCAAGTTGATATATCTATATGCAAATACCTGAGCAGCCATATCGACCAGCTGTGGAAGCTTCAAATATTTTCCATCTCCTTCCTTAAGGAAATCTAATAAACTTCCTGTAAGAGACAGTGAAATATCCATGGAAAATAAGTAGATTTTACATTAAGATTGACATAAATATTCCTCTACTCCCAAATAACCAAACTCTAACAAAATTTCTCAACTTTTTATTTTTAAAAAAGTTTCTTTTGTAGTTTTGAAATTTCTGAATAATTACCTCAAAGATTCTAGAAAAGACCCCTAAACTGAAATTTATTATCTCTTTATAACACATGGAAAAAAGGAAAAATGTACCATTTTCCCTTTCCCTACAGAAAATGTCATCAAATTGGTGTCATTCTTTCCTGCTTTGATCAAGATTCTAAGTTTTATACCCCAAAATATATTTTTTAAAAAATACTTTTTCAGTTGTTGATGGACTTTATTTTATTTATTTTTATGTGGTTCTGAGGATCGAACCCAAAGCCTCACATGTACCAGGCAAACAAACACTCTATCACTGAGCCACAGCCACGGCCCTCAAAAAATATAACATTTTAATCGATATGATTCAAGAATTCAGATATGGTTATAACTAAATAAAGGCAGCTAAATGAGCTGCTGTGGAAGTGCTGGCTTGACCAATGTCTCTTAATTTTAGCAGAAATTATAATGGAACAGCAAAATACTATGAATACAGCAAAGTGAAAAGCCAGGAAGAAATGTCTATTTGTTGCCTCTATCACTAGTTAAAAACATACACATGCTTCAATTTAGTAAAGAGAAACCATCAGACAAATCCAAACTAAGATTTATTTTATAAAACATACAATTGGATTGTTTTCTTAAATAACAATGCTGTGAAACAGAAAGTCAGAGGAATGGCTCCAAGCTCAAGGAGACAAAGAGAAATTACAACTGAATGTAACAAATGGCCAGGAGATAGGAAAAAGAAATTCCAAGTAATGGAAACAAGGAATGAAAAAAATCTATCTGTCCAAAACAGTGGGTTTACACTGGAGCACATAAGGCAATGAGTCTGGATGTATTATAGGGGCCAACTGCTAAGCTAAAAACCAAAATGGGGAATTTCTGAGTTTTAAAACTAGAAAGGACTTTTGTTATCTTGTATTCTTAACCTCTTACCTAGAAATAATCCTAAACTAGTGATCTGACAACACAGAATTCTAACATGTTCTCAAAATTAAATAATTTGTAAAGTAATACAGAGATAAATGAGCCATTAGCTTTACTTCCATTATATTTCTTTTGTTAGCAATGTCTTGATTTAAATTTCTTCCTTATCCCTTTCTCCTTTGTCTTCTAGTTCAACCAGAGTACTCTTTGAAAAGGTATACTTGGAAGCTGTTTACAGTAGAAACTTTTCCCAAAGAGAGCCATGAATTATTGGGTTTAGGTATGTTTTGACTATCAATTAACAGGCTTTGTCAGTTTGTTTCAGTCCCTTTTGAGGAAAAAAAAAAATTCCTATAGCAAATATGTATCTTGTTGTTGCCCTTGTTACCACTAGAGGGAACTATATCATTGGTCAAGGTAGACAATGGAGAGGGTAACATAACCCGTGCAGTTATTTAGTTTGATTCAAAAGAGTAAAAAAATAAAATAACTTAAAAAATAGATCAAGGGCTGGGGTTATGGCTTAGTGGGAGAGTGCTTGCTAGCACGTGTGAGGCACTGGGTTCGATCCTCAGCACCACATGAAAATACATAAATAAAATAAAAATATTGTGTCCATCTACAACTTAAAAGAAAAAAAAAGATCAAATTCAAAATGGGTAAAAATTGAGCCAGTAAGCATACTTGCAGATTTACTGGTCCTTCTTCTAAAGCATCAGTAGCCTAGGGATGAAGAGGAAAGAACATCAACTTTCTTTTCTCTTTTTCTTGGTCATAACTAGCTCTGTTACAAGATCTCACCTTGTGGTCTGTGTTTGAAAGATGGAGAAACTGCAGTTGACAGTAGTGCAGAAAAGAAGTTTCTAGGAGTCCTGAGTATACAGACTGTGTTTACATTAAAACAAATTTCCTTTAATTTTACCTTTTTTCTTTGCTTCAGTACTACCTGAATATCATTCTGATTTTATCATTTTAACTCAGTTTGTATATTTTGTTGTATATTTTGTTTTTTCCTTCAGTCAAATCTACTTTCATTTATTTTTATGTGGTGCTGAGTGTCCATCTACAACTAAAAAACATATTTTAAACAAAAAAACAACCTACTTTAAAAATAAATTCAAACTGCCTAGTCATCCTTTAAAACTTTGTAAATCCTCCGGAATAACTGGAACTAACCACTATTTCATTAACAAAGTGTCACATTTTTTGGGGCATGGTGGCACATGCCTGTAATCCTAGCAATTTGGGAGGCTCAGACAGGAGGATGGCAAGTTCAAGGCCAGCCTGGACAACTTAGTGAAACCCTGTCTCAATTTAAAAAAAAAAAAAAAAAAAAAAAGAGAGAGAGACAGACAGAGAAAGAAAGAAAATAAAAGAAAAAAGGGGGGGGGGGTGCTGGTAATATAACTCTAGTGGTAGAGCATTCCCGAGTTCAATCCCCAGACTAGCAAACAACAACAACAAAACCAAAATGTCCCATTTCTCTTTTCAAATGCTTCCAAAAATAATCATAAATTAGAAAGTACTATGCAATAAGACTCCATTTGTATAAAAACTGAAATGAATGATTCTTTTGTAAAGAAGTTACCAACATGAATATTCCAAGAGATACTAATATACACTTACCTTTTGACATAAATTCAGTGACAATGTAAATTGGTTCTTCAGAAACAACAGCATAAAGTGGAACAAGTTTATCATGTCTTAATTTTTTCATTATCTGAGCTTCTTGAAGAAAAGCTTCTGGCATCATTGTACCTGGTTTTAGTGTTTTGATTGCTACTTTTGTGGTTCCATTCCATGTTCCTAGAGAAACAATACCTCTTACTATTTTAATCAATATTTTAAGGGACTTTAGAACAAATTTCAATGAATAGCAATTATATTACATATTTAATATTATATATATATTTGTAATAAAATTGTGGCACTTTAATCTGTGGCTAAAAATTGACAAAAACCAAAAATTCAGGCTGCTTACCCATCCACACTTCACCAAAACATCCTTGTCCTAGTTTAACCTCTAGTCGCAAAGATTCTCGAGGGATTTCCCAAGCATCCTTTGCTAGACCTTGAGTCTGGGGTTTCACAGTTGGACACACGGTTGTTAACTTGTGGCATAAACCATCAGCATGTTCTAGATAAACGAATAAAACTACAATGTAAAATGAATTATGTATAAAAATTAAGCTACAGAGTATATAAATGCTTAAAAAGGGCTCATAAATTATAGAAAAACTGTCATCAGTTTTTCTCTAAAAACAAAAAGGAAGTTGTCTACAAGAAGCAAAAAAAAAAAAAAAAACAACCCACATATAAGAAGTGAAACATTTTGTTAAATATATTTTTATTTTATTGTTTACTGAATACTTAGCTCTAGCTATTGTGTTAATCTGGCTCTTTATAAATTGCTCATAAAAATGAGGCTTGGGAAATTTAGGAAACTTTCTCAAGGTCCCACAGTTAGTAAGTGATGGGATTCAAAGCCAGGTCTGTCTACCTCCAAATTTCTGATTTAATAAATGGGATTTATTTGATCCCTAAGAGAATGCTTTTATTAATTGTTATTTCTTTTTGTTTTGTTTTTTTCCTGGAGATTGAACCCAGCACTTTACCACTGAGTCACATCCCTAGCCCTTTTATATTCTGAAACAAGATCTTGCTAAATTGCTTAAGGCCATAATAAATTGCTGAGGGTGGCTTTAAACCAGCAATCCTCCTGCCTCAGCCTCCCAAGCCATGGGGATTACAGCTATGCACACCACTGTTCCAGGAAGAAAAAAATTCACTTAGTGAACTGAATTTTGAATAAGAGAGCCACAAATGTAAGGAACTTCAGATTTATAATAGCTTGATCTGTGCATCTTTCTCATACAGTCTTTCTTATTGTAAATGAGACATGTTTTCTCCCATTCTCATCAAGAATGGTTACCAACCACACAAATTTTCTATTCTAGCAAGGGCAATTATGTGTTGGCATTGCTTGGTAACATATTTGATTGATATCAAGACTGCTGATTGACTTGGTAGACTCAGTTTATAGTTACCTGTCATTGAAGAAGATATTACCATGGAAACTTTCCCTCCTCCAGTACTAATCATTTAAAGACTTAGATGCATTTACATAATGAATTGATAATGAAAAATTCTGAGACATAAGATTCCACAATTGAATATTTCCAAAATCTTGTCTTTGAAAGACAAGAATATCTATAGTTGCCACAGGTTAATCTTCTAAGAAAAATATACCTTCAGACCATATTTTATTGGGTTTATATTCTAGGAAATCTTAGGAGATCAGCCGCTGAAGGGGAAGGTAATCCAAGAGGATATGTGATACAGCTTTTTGTGTCAAGTGTTTAGCTTTAGCTACTTACCTGTGTTTATAAATAAAATATTTGCTTTTATGTTTTTTATTTATTTTCATAATATATTTTGGGGGAGGGGGTACTGGGCATTGAACTCAGGGACACTCAACCACTGAGACACAACCTATTTTGTATTTTATTTAGAGACAGGGTCTCACTGAGTTGTTTAATGCCTCGCTGTTAGCTGAGGCTGGCTTTGAACCCACTATCCTCCTGGTCTCAGTCTCTGGAGCTGCTGGGATTTAAGGCATGTGCCACTGCACCCAGCCTCAAAATGTATTTGTACATTATGAAATGGAACTCCACTGTAAAAACTATGCTTGTAAAATATAAAAATTTCAACAACAGTCTGATTTTAGCACACTATCCAATAACCCAATTCAGATACTAAGAACTACCTGTTCTCATTTTAAAACTAGAATACTAATATACACTGGGCACATACTGTGTATAAAGTAGTAGTATGCTAACCCTTAAGAGAGATGAGGACATGAATTTCGTTCTCATACAACAGAACATGAGGAAATAATTTTTACCTGTGTAGTGTTTCACCAATTTCTGCAGAGTGTCAAATTGTGCTCTGGTTGTTATATAGTAGCCACCATTGTCAAGTTTCCTAATTTTGTAGTGTTTCACATTGTCACCCCTTACTTCATCCCAATCACGAATAGAGAGGGAATAAGCACCTGGGAGGAAGAAAATAAATGCTTATTATATCTTTCTTAAAATACTGGACAAACAAAATTTTATATTAATATAATAGTAATCATACCCTTAGTGGTTTCACTTTCTCTTACTAAGAATATACCTCGTTGATTGCCAGGATTCAAAAGTAATCTTTCAGCATCTTTCCTCCCCATTTTGCCAAAATACCATCTAGAAAAACATTAATGATGTTTTGAGTTGGGAAGGTTTGAAGGTCAGAAAAATTATATTCACAAATAAATAAGAGTGAAATGGGATAGGAGAGATGACAAAGAATAGCTACAGAACATGCTTAGGATATAGTAAAACATAAATTTTTATTTATTAAAGAAGAATTTACAAATATCACTGTTAAAATATCTGATAGTATTTCCATGTACTGACTACTCAACATGTCTCTGGAACTCTACCTGGCAGTCATGGAAACAGCAAATGGAGAAAGACAGCAAATAACAGATCTTTTCTGTCAGTGACACATACAGGTAGGAAGAACAGAAGTTGTTCTCTGATAACATGTGATCACCTGTATTGATAAGATTTAAGTATATAATACTCAAATTATGAGGAACTCTTAATTTCATATGAGTTTGATTTAATAAAGTTTAATGAATAAAAATGACAATCTTTGCTATGAAAAGACTCACAGAACAGTGAAGAAGGCAAAAGAACAAAAGTAACAAATGTTATAGTAAAAACAGTTATTGAGGCAAATGTTAATAAAACAAACAAGTATTATAACCCCTAGCTATATGCAAGACACTGTGTTAACTGTTGTAATATGAAAAAGAGGTTATTATTTATGGATCCCAGAAAAACTAGTTGGACCAAAAAAGTAATATGTCATTGAAACTGACTTCTAACATTTTAGAAGTTGTAAGAATAGTACACAGAATTCCCAAGTTCCCCAGCTGTTAATATTTTACTTTGTTATATTCTTTATTTCCCACCTTCCTTTATATGTTGGGTACATGTGTTTACATCTTTTTTCCCCTTTGAACTGACTGAATGTTGCCAAAATGCTGAATCATTACCCTAAATACTTCAGTGTATGCTTTGTAGAAGACAAGGATACTGTCCTACATAACCACAATGCAAATACCTAAATCAAGAAGTTAAACACTGAAACAATCTCCTCTCTGAGGTAAATTTTGAAGAAAGTCTGCAGAATATGAAAAGGGCTAGATAATTTTTAAAACTAAGTGGAAAACTAAAGGAAAAAGACAAGGCATAAAAATATGATTAATTAAGATTTACTCAGGATACCAATCTAAGCAGATACTACAGCATTAATTATGAATTCTCAAGTAACATCTATTAATGATACATTAGCTGTATTAAGATTGGTATGTAATTGTGTGTGTGTAAAATTGTGGCTAAGTAGAATGTGCATTAAAACATTTTAAAAATCAAAATAATCAATAAAATATGAAGTACTGCCATACTCCTCTGCCTGAATGGAATCTGCAGGCGCTACATAATTGCTAGGGATGTAACCATTGTTTCCTGTAGCAATTGATCTTGCTTCCCACCAGTCTCCTTCCCTGAAACACATAAAACAACAATTACCACAACGTATAATATATTGCACTTTCTTATTTCAAGTAAATGAGAGATATAACTTCCATTTTTCTACTTATGCATTCACTTGATCGAGAATTAAACTCAACATTGTAAAAGAACAACATTTTAAAAATAAGTTAAATGAATTAAGGAAATTAAGACTAAGCAAAAGTATAATTACATACTACTACAATAAATCAACAACAAAAGCCCCAAACACCATACACTAAAAATTCAATTATAGTATCTTTTTTTACTCTTCATAATTCTTTCAACCTAAGACAATAAACTATATTGAACTAAGTAGTTTTGAATAAACTTTCAAATTATTCATCTTTGGCTGAATTTCTTAAGAGCTTGAGATAATTTGCTTACCATAATACTCCCCAATTTAAGGTACAAACTTAGTGGTTTTTAATATATTCATAGAGCTGTATAGCCATTACATAATAAATTTTAGAATATTTTTTACCACCACAAAAAGAACCCCAATACTTATAAGTAATCACCTCCAACCCCTTCCACTACTGGCAACCACTTAACTGCTGTCCATCTCTATGGATATGAATATTGTGGGCATTTCATATAAATGGAATGATTTATGTGGTCTTTTGTGACTGGCTTTTCACTCAGCATATATTGTTTTCAAGGTTAACCTATGTTTTAGCACATATCAATAGTTCTTTTTTGTTGTTGAATGCTTTTCTTTTTAACAGTACACAAAATTGTAATGTAATTGTAATGTTCTTGTTTTAGTCATTTTAGAAAAAAATTATGAGGCATGAGCACTCCTTGTAGAAAAGCAATTAATAATAAACAATAATAAAAAGCTCAATTTCTAGAAAAATGTTATCTAAAAATAATTCAATATACTCAAATTAAGTCACAATTCAGAATATGAGAACTATATGGTTTGTGGTATAAAAACCTTGACTGTTACAAAAGTAATATGAAAAGAACAAATATTAGTCTCTAATAAGGATGATGTACATGGCATTCACTACTTAAAATTAAATGTAAGGATAGGGTTGTGGCTCAGTGGCAGAGCGCTTGCCTAGCATGTGTGAGGCACCATTGACCAAAAAAAAAAGATTAAATGTATTTTTTTAGACCAAAATTTTAAAAATATTCATTGATTTTGCTCTCAAAAACTTAAATGGAAAGCCCTTTGGTAATTTAAACATTTACAAACTCATACACTTGGTTTTTGGTTTTCTAGTACGTTAATTATTTTGAAACATACAAACAGAATTGTATTTGATCCTGATAAGCAATCATGATTCATATGAACTGAATACCTACTGAGTGATAGATGTCACTCAGGATGTGTGGAAAAAAGGTAAAAAGATAGTCCTTAAATTTAAATAACTCAGTCTAGAGTGGGGTTTTGCAGCCTCAATAATACTGACATTTTGGATTTGATAAATCTTTGCTGCATGCATAGTAGGATGTTTACCAATATCACTGGCCTCTACTTCGTAGATGACAGTAGCAACACCCTGATGACAACCAAAAATATTTCCAGCCATTGCCAAATATCTCCCAGGTAATTTTGCCCCAGGTTGAGAACTACTGACCTAAAAGAATGACAAGCTAAGTGACAAATTAAAAGTTCCCTGGGAGCTGGGACTGAAGTCTGCATAGGGTACTATGTGAATACCTAATAGAAACAATATAGCAGGACATGGGTTGTAGAGCATAAATGTTAGAACACTTGTCTAATATACAGGAGGCCCTGGGTTCAATCTCCAGCACAAAGGAAGGGACAGAAAAAGGGAGAGAAGGAGGAGAATGGAGAAACAGTCACTCCAGAAAAAAGTAGTATGTGTGAAGGCATGGAAAGGGCAAGAAACTCTAGTGTACTTAGAAAATTCCACCTACTACAGTATGGCTGATTGGTAGAGTTAAAAAGGATTTGAAGAAACACATAATAAATCCTCAGGGAACGATGGCTACTGATTTTTTTTTTTTTTTTATGACTACAGGTAGCTACTTGAGGATTTTAAAGCAAGGCAGTCATGATCATATTTTACATTCTGGAACAATAACTGGTAACAGATGGAAACAAGGATAGAGGGAAACATGACTGGAATCAAAGGGACCATAAGTATATATTTCAAGAAGTTATAAATGATTGTTACACTTGCTAATGAAATTATGGGATTGGTTTTCCAAAACAAGGATCAAATTTTCTATGTGGATCACTAAATGACAGAAAGTCTTGAGAGTTACACAAGGAAAAAGCAACTTAATTTGGTCCATTTGGGAGTACAAAAGTTCCTTATTCAACTTTTTGACTTTGTTTTTTAGAAAAAAGAAAAGATCTTTAAATCATCTGGATACTTAAATAGGAACAAAGAATTTTCTTTATAAAAGATTTTTTAAAGTAATATACTTGCATATGCCCCCTCAATGACTCTTCATTTTTTTAAATTTTTTTTTTTTTATTAGCTACAACTCTTCATTCTTAAATCTCTACTCTTTATGGCTGAACCACAGCAGCACAATTTGTAGAAGTAGTAACTTCTATAGGCAGTATTATGTCATGTGTCTCAAGGAACTAAATCTATCCAGCACAGAGGTCAGAGACCCATACCCTGTCATGCTTATCTCCAGATCATAAACTAGCTTATAAGTTTCAATGTAAAGAACAAGTGTCTGTCTGTATTTCTCCCTCTCAGAATACTCAACACTTACGTATTGTTAATTATTTGAAATCTTTCACCCTTCTTAAATGAAAGATCTTCTGTAGTTCTAGCTTCATAATCATATAAGGCCACAAATATAGTAACACCACCTAGCAAAGGAAAAAAAGACCAAGGTAAATTATATAGATAAACTGAAACAAGAGAAATTAAAAAATATTGCCAGCAAAAATCTTATTTTTTTCTCTCTAGTTTTCAGAATCTATTTTTAGACAATTGGGGCTTCTAAAAGTTGGGGCTCTGAGCAGCTGGAGTTTAAATAGTGAGATGTTCTCTTAAGACCTTCCACAAAATCACTGTAGTTTACATATTCTAAAATTCTATAGACTCGGAAACAAATTTAATTTTGATTCTGAACCAATGCCTCTGGCTTGAAAAGACAGTCAAATTTTGAACCAATTCTTTGGAAGGAAGAACACTACTGGAGCACTATAGACTACTGACATTAATCTTCTCAACTTCTTATAAACAACAGGTAAACATTTTCATCTATAATCATTAATACTAAACATTAGGGTTTTAGTAAGATTAACTTACTATATACTTACCTTAAAAATAAAACTGTTGGGTTTGTCGTGGAAATTTAATGGCATGGCCGATATGAATTATAAAGTATAAATTCCAAAAATAACTCATATTTAGCAACATGTGCAGATGCTTAAGAGAAGAGCGCACTGAACAGCCAAACTATTATATGTAAGCAAAACAAATAACAATAGAAAAAATGTATACAACATGCATGACTTGTCAGTGCTTAAAATTATTTCAGACAGGTATTCTGGCTAAAGTTCCCATAATATATAATTCGTTTTTATTATATATATTTATCACATATGACACAATGTTTTGAAACATGTATACACTGTGAAATGGTTAAATCAAGTTAATTCACATATGCATTGTTTCACATATTTCTTTTTTTTTGTGGTGAGAAAACTTAAAATTTCTCAGCAAATTTGAAGACTACAATACATTGTTATTAGCTATGGTCACTAGGTTGTACTACAGACTTGAACTTATTCTTTTTAAATTTTTTTTTTCAGTGCTAGAGATCAAACCCAGGGCATCACACAAGCAAGGCAAGTGCTCTATCACTGAGCTCTGTTCCAACATATTCTTAATTTCAATATGTATATATTTTATTCAATGTAATTCCGCTGACTTGGCAAATATCAATGGTTAGTTTACATCCATCCATCAATAGATTTTTTTTTTTTAATGGTAGGAAGAAAGGCAGTTAGTAAAATTACAGACTAAGCAAAAATATGAAATGTAGAAAGCAGTATAAAACCTACTGTCTCTAAATACAAAATAATAGCAAACCAAAGTTCATTCATCTGGCTTCTATCCCAAGTTTTAGTCATGTATCAACTGCTTTTTGACATCACTACTGAATGTGTAATAACCATTTAAAACATGTACAAAATGAAGCTCTTGATTTTTCTTCTCTAACCTGTATTTACCCAAATCCTCTCTATCTAAGCAAATAGCACTAGAATCAAGTCAGGTAATAACTTGAGCCAATTCTACTACTAATACTACCAGTTCTACATCTATAATATTTTATTTATTTATTTTCCATTTCCACTGATGCCCCCTAAATCCCAATCCATGTCATTTCTTACTGGGACTGCTGGGGCTATGAGTACTGGCTATTTAATCTACTTCTCCACAGAGCAGCAAGAATGAGTTTTTTAAAAAGGGAATTCGATCATGCAAAATCCTTTACATATAATCTCGAGGAGCTTCTTCCCAGCTTCAGAAAAAAATCCAAACTCCTTACTAGAGTCTATGTAGTACTAAGTAATAGTGGTATCCTAACATCAATATCACATCATACAACTCTCCTCTCTGCCTACATTGTTCTTCCCACCAGTTCTTAAAAACTTTCCAGTCCATTTGTTTCTCTTGAACTTTGTGTTTGTTATTCCCTCTTCCTAGAAATTCTGCTCTTTCCTCAGGTCTGCAGATAGTTCATTCTCATCAATCAAATATCAGTTAAAATGATTTCTTCTCAAGGAGGCTTTCCCTGATCAACTACAGGATCTTTACCAATTATTCTTGCTAGTTCCTTCATAGAATTAAGAAATACTGATCTCAACTTGTTTAGCTGTTTGTTCACTAATTATTGTTCAATCAACATTATTAGGTAAACTCTATCAGGAAAGAAGCCTTATTTGTCTCGCCCATCTCTTTATACCTATATGCAAAGACACTCTGTTTTTTACAGAGTTAATAAGTGAACATCTTTGAATGGGGTATTTCACATGAATAAATACTTTTTCTTTTTCTTCAGTACTGGAGATTGCACCCAGATTGTAGCTCTACCACTAAGCTACATCCCCAGCCATAGCCCTTTTTATTTTGAAAAAAGGTCTCTGTAAATTGCCATAGTTGGCCTCAAACTTGTGATCTTCCTGCCTCAGCCTACACAGTTGTTTGGATTACAGGTGTGCACCACCATGTCCACTATGCACATCAATAAAAATTTAAAATAACTAAAGTATGTCTTTTAAGTATCAAAATTTATTTTAATCATTTTGAATTAGTAACTTTCAAAAACATATAATTCTGAAAATAAGTTAAACTTTTTACTAATGACAGAAATATCATCATGGCCATAGATTATTGAAATATTTGCAGTCAGAAGGCTGGAATTAGGACTGTGATTGTGGTGATGTCCAATATTCTCCAAATGTTGTCTAACAGAATCAGTGTATGGCAGTCCTCACTATTATTGGTTCAGAGGTGAACAAACTGAGGAGACAAATTTATAATCCATGCTTGTGACAGAGATTTCGCCTTTGCCCCCACAGGCTGTTAATAAGGACATATGTTAGGGCTAGGGTTGTGGCTCAGTGGCACAGTGCTCACCTAGCATGCATAAGGCACAGGTTTGATCCTCAGCACCACATAAAAACAAAATAATGTGTCCACCTAAAACTAAAAGATACATAAATAAATAAATATTTTTAAAAAATAAGGACATATGTTACTCCATTTGATGCTGGCAGCTGTTTATGCCTAAGGATAAACAGGAAACAGATGAAATAAACCCAAATCCTGTTGATATCATGGAACTGCCACACAAATGAATCTTGAAGTTCATCTTCTTTGCTTTAGCTACCTGTGCTTTGTTATTTCAAGGGAAAAGCATCCTGATGCCTTCATGTAACGTAAGAGCTCATTTTCAAGTTTTTAAAATCTACTTTTTTAGGGCATTCTGTATCCATGGAAGATTGTCAACTATCTCTTCTTGCTGTTCTCTGAAACGATACGATAATGTAAAAATGGGAGTCCTGCAGTATGACACTGAATCCAAGCTCTTATGCTTATAATCTCTGGGGGAAAAAAATTTTCTGAGCCTCAGGATTTTTCTTTTATAAATCATAGTATCTGATAGAAATACTGCATTATCGTGACTGTAATGCCAAATAATTAACACTTATTAAGTAACTACTGGATTACTTTAATACTAGTTGGCACTTTCTAATCCTGAGAAGTTATAAGATTCTTGGAAGAGGAATGTATGTTTTTAATCTTCATTTTCCCAGTGCCTGCCACATATTAATTGCTTAATAATTACTGGTAAGTTAATGAAATAATTAAAAGTATAACCCAAATACACATAAACACTATCAAACTGTCACCAAATTTCCCAGAACCATATCCATATATATATATTGACTTTAATTTTTATGTTAGATATTGAATTTTCACATACAATTTTTAAAAGTCCTCCAGTAAGATATTTTTCTTAGCAAATAGACCATAAGTATGTACTGCCCAAGGTTATGTTCTCAAACAGGCAACATAATTATCCATTTAAATCTCACCTGTTAAACCAGTAGGATATGAACTTGGCACCACTGAGAATGAGGAAGATGCTCCTCCAAAAGGAGTCACCCCTGAGGATCCTCCAAATGGTGTTATGGAAAGATTGCTAAAATTAACCGAAGTTCCTTTTGCTGAAGATGATGGTGCCACTGCAGTGTGCTCTGCTCCATAATGGCTGACACTTGTACTGACAGGCTCTGGAGTGTTTTCAGTTCTATATTTAATAGCTGGACTTTTGTTTTCTTTACTTTTAATGCAGCCCATTATCAAATCTACAGAGGAAATAGGCAAATATTTTGAGAAATAGTTAATATACATCATACTTTTAAAAATACAATGGAAAATATGACTTTAAATAAAGCATCCTCCCAGCCTTGCTACCCAGAAAAAAAGCAGTATTAAATTATGTCCCATTATCCTATATATGACAACTATAAAAACTTAAATTGAGCAGCAAATAAACTACACATAGTAACTTTAAAGGTAATTCTTTTTTAAAAACAGTAATTCTTAGTTGTAGTTTTTCCCATCCTATAACATTCAGAAGAAAGCAGGTGAATGACTGACTGACTGATAAATTCTGAAAGAGTGAACATTCATAACTTCAGTTATGTAATATTAATTCAAACTATAGCTGTAAATATTAAAATAGAAGCAGTCTCAAACTCACAGTTGAAGGGTTTTCAGATCACTACTTTAAGTGGACACATTCTAAAGAATGTGACAATTGAATACACACATCAAAACAAGATGGGTCTGGAAATTTAAGTATACACTGAATTTAAATATATACTGAAAACTATGAAGGAATTATAAACTAAACAATAAAAGGCAATTGCTGGGGCTGGCGTTGTAGCTCAGTCGTACAGTGTGCGCCTATCACATGTGAGGCACTTCTTCCAATCCTCAGCACCACATAAAAATGAAATAAAGATATTGTGTCCACCTACAACTTAAAAAAAAAAAAAGAAAAAGGCAATTGCTGCCGGGCAAGTGGTGCACATCTGTAATCCCAGTGACTTACAAGGGTGAGGTAAGAAGATCATGAGTTAAAAGCCAGCCTCAGCAATAGGCGCTAAGTAACTCAGTGAGACCCTGTCTCTAAATTCTAAATACAACAGTTACTAATATGGCATTATGTAAAAATGTGGATGTGTAACCGATATGATTCTGCAATCTCTGTAATGTTTTGAACAACCAATAAAAAATAAAATAAAATAAAAATAAAAATACAGGGCTGGGGATGTGGCTCAGTGGTTGAGTGCCCCCGAGTACCCCCCCCCAAAAAAAAGGCAACTGCTACTAAAATAAAAGTATTAGGAAAAATCGTCATTTAATGACCCATATGAGAAAAAAAGCAAAATAAGAAACATGGAGCAGTAAATTATGAAAGGAAAAATGAGTTAGTTGATATGCAGAATAAATAAGTGTAGATGATAAGCTGAATATGGGGAGAGAAAACACAAAGAAAAAGTGGTCATTTATTCATCTTAGTATTTATAGTATTTATTGAACACTTAGTTTTTATACATGTGTAATGAATAACTTCAAAGTTTGTAGTTTCAATCAAGTGGAAAGAAAAACCATAGCTGAAAGGAAACAAGTAGAGTGGGATAAGTTTTTTTTGTTTGTTTGGTTTTTTTTGACCAATGAGTTTAATTCCAGATGTATATTGCAGGTGCCTGTGAAGCTTAGTGAAGGATAATAAGTTTAAAGTTCAGAAAAAGGTGGGGAACTAGAGAAAAAAATAAACAAAATATTTTCACAGTTTAACTCTTTTGGAGATAATAAAACTCACCCAAGGTACAGATTTAAAGGAAAATGAAAAATTAACACAATGCTGGAGGATACCTACATATAAGAGATAAGCAGCAATTACAGCTGTTAATATTTCCATATTGAAAAAGATAATCATAAGCTTAAGACAAAGACATGAGTTGGGTGGGAAAGAGCTTCAACTATAACATTTTTATCCTAAAATAAACATAAACAAATAGTGAAAAATGTTAATGTATTAAATGTAGGTAATTATGTAACTATTTTCATGTGAAGTACGTTGTAATTTTTTTAACAAAGTGCTAATAAGTAGAATAGTATAGAGGGAATAAAGACACAGACTCTCCACATAAAAATGACTAACAGTGTTTAAAGACCAAAATGAAGTGACATTTAAACTGATTTTTAAAGGTTAGTTGATTAGAAATTAGAAGCCTGATAGGGGCATTAGTGTTTCTTTTCAAAGAGCTGAGAATCAAATTCAGGACCCTCCAGTTTAGCTGGCCAGGTAAGTATTCTACCACTGAGCCATACTCCCAGTCTCAGGAATATCCCCCCATCCCTCCCCACCAACGGAGATAGAACCTGGTGCCAGAAAGTTGACCACTGACTTATATCTCCAGTACTTTCTTATTTTGAGACAGTCTCACTAAGTTGCCTAGGTTGGTCTTGAACTTATGATACTCTTGCTTTAGCATCCTCTTGCCTTGGCTGGGATTACCAGGCCTGTGGCACTGTACCCAGCTGGAACATTTCTTAATATCATGAAGACACAGGATAGATTACAGTATACTGAAGAATACAGTAATTACTAGGTCATAAAAATACAGATAATTTTTGGACTACAGCTTCATCAGCTGAGAACATACATTTACTATCAAGATGGCTTCTATAATTTCTTTGTATAATTTACTGAGCCTCTCCTTCACAGTCTTAATGTAATCTGATACAACAGACATTTGGTTACTGAACAATCATTCTCTCAGTTTTCTGATAGAAGAACCCTGACTTTATTTACCCTCCTTTCATTTGTCAAGTCATTCAGAGGAGGCTCAACACCTTTCTAGCCCTAATGATTGACTTAAGCCACTCAGGGAGTCTCATTCCCTTGACAGTTTGCTTGTTGAGCCATGAACACAGGTTTCTAGAAAGTTTTCCTTACTTTCCATTTTTCTTGCACAGATGTTACATTCACAAATATGAATGCCCATATCTGGGGCTGCCATCCAGAGACCTCAAGTACCTATCAGAGGTAACATACCAATATATTGAGAATGGAAGGGCAGGAAGACATAAGGAACTTGGGTCCTAGATAGTGTTACTCAAATATTGTATAAACCTAAAGTCTCTTTTCAACGTATCATAAGGACATATCAGCTCTTCTCTTGCCTTCCTTGTGCTTGAGGTCAAATCCAGAATAATCCTGTGCGTACTAGGCAAGCACACTATCTTTCAGCTACATTCCCAGGCTCCAGATATCAGGATTCAATAGCATAACAACAAAGATTTCAAACTTCCCTCAAAGTGTTTATATAATCATAAAATATTCTCTTCTTTTTAAATTTTTTTAGTTGTTGATGGACCTTTACTGTATTTGCTTATTTATATGTGTGCTGGGAATCGAACCCAGTGCCTCACACATACAAGGCAATTGCTCTGTCACGGCGCTACAACTCCAGCCCTCCATAAAATATTAAGTTGTAAAATTTAAACCTTAAAATCATAGGCAAACTATTTTATTCTGATATGTGTATGAATATTTGCTGGAAAACAATGTTTTAACTCTCAATCTGATTTATTACTGCTATTCTGAAGATTTTTTTTAAACATGGAAATCTTTCCTGACACTGTCATAAAGTTTTTACCTAAAATTCTTTAAAAAATAAAAAAAAATCAACTTTGAAGATATAATTTACATACAATAACAGGCAACCATTTTAAGCATAAGGTTCAATGAGTTTTGGCAAATGTGTAAAATTATATACTATATTCACAATACAGAATATTCTGATCATCCCAAAAGGTTCAGTTGTACCCTTCTCCAGGCAAATCCTAACTTCAATCCATAACCTCAGCCCTAGGCAATCATGATCTGTCTTTTCTAACTATAGATTTATCTTTTCTAGGGTCTTACCTAAATAAAATCATATGTATTTTGTATTTAGCTTTTTCATTAAATCCTGTCTGAGATACTTCCATATCATTGCAATGTATCAGTAGTTTGTTAATTTTTATTGCTATGTAGAATCCCATCACTTGCCTATAACCACATTCACTTGTTGATAGGTTTTTCGAGATGTTCCAGTGTGAGGCTATTACAAATGAAACTACTATAAACATTCCAGTAAGTCTTCAGGGGTGGGGTGAACATGAGTCATTCTCTTCACCACCACCACCAGCAATATCTAGGAATAGAACTGTTTGATCATGTAATATAAAATTATGCCTACTTTTACCACAAAAAGCTATTAAACTATTTTCCATATTGTCTATACCATTTTGCATCCCACCAGTAATCAATGTGAATTTCAGTTGCTTTACGTCCTCAACAATACTTCTTTTTTCTGTCAAAAACTTGTCATATACCTACATGGATTTGGATAGGATCCAAATATTCTGTATAGCTATGTTTTACATTTCCAAGCTTTGGCAATGGAAATCTATTGATATTGAAAGGTATATGACATCATAAAATGCATCTGGCTGAACTGATGTTATATTATAAAAATCATATGAACTACATATTAACGCTAACCAATTCACTGATACAAATTACAGTCAGGTACTGAATAATGGCACATCATCTTTAATCTCTCTTTATTTGCCAAAGTCAACAAAAAGCAGTTAAACAACATCCTATCTTCTAAAATATATTATTTCTACACTTAGGTTAGTTTCAATGGTAAACAAAGTAAGCATGCACATTAATTACTAAGATATGATGAGGAATCTCTTACATTTGCAATGCTTCAAGGATCAGTTTCTCACTTTCTAAAAATCCTATTTAAAAACCAGGATTTAACTTACATAATTTAAAGTCACCCTTATTAATATATAGGTTATTCAGGTATGCACTTTTTTTTTTTTGGTGGTCCTGGAAACTAAACCCAGGGCCTAGCACATGCTTGACAAGTGTTTTCCCACTGTTACAACCCCCAGTCATTTTAAAAAATTTGAGTTAGGGTCTCATTAAGTTGCCCAGGTTGGCCTCGAACTTGCAATCCTCGTGCCTCAACCTCTCAAGTAGTTGGGATTACAGATGTGTGCCACCATGTCTGGCTCAGGTCTGCAAGTTTTGACAGATGCATACAATTGTACATTGGCTGCATCAATGTCAATAAAGAGCAATTGCATCACCTCCCAGGATTCTCCTATTCCCCTCTGTACTCTCCTTACAAGCCCAGAGAACCACTGATCTATTTCCTGTTCTTATAGTTGTATCTTTTCCAGATACCATACAAATAGAATCATATGATATTCAGCTTTTTGATTCTGGTTTCCTTCACCTAGCATAATGTATCTGAGATCCAGGCATGTTTCTGCGAATGTCAACAGTTCATTCCTTTACCAATGAGTACTATGCCACTGTATGCACATACTACTGTATGCACATACATTCATTCATTTCTCAATAGAGACATTTGAGTTGTTTCCAATTTTTGAAAATCACACATAGAGCCACTATCAGCATATACCTGCAGGGTTTTCTGTGAACATAATAAGCTTTCATTTCATCTGAGTAATTACCAAGGTGTGAAACTGCTGGCCTGTATGGAAGTACAATCTTAGGAGAAATGACAAAATGTTTCCAAAGTGGCTTTAACATTTTGCATTCTCACCAACAAAATGAGAATTCCAGTTGTTCCTCATTTTTTTGAGAGAGAGAGAGAGAGAGAATATTTTAAATATTTATTTTTTAGTTTTTCGGCAGACACAACATCTTTGTTTGTATGTGGTGCTGAGGATTGAACCCGGGCCGCATGCATGCCAGGTGAGCACGCTACCGCTTGAGCCACATCCCCAGCCCCTGTTCCACATCCTTAACACTTGTTTATGTCAAAAATTTTTAATTATTCTAATAAGTGTGAATTGAGATCTCTTGATCTCTTTATGGTTTTAATTCACTTTCCCCTAATGACTAAGCACCTGATATTGAGCATGTTTTCATGCTTATTTTCTACTTTGCTAACCATATCTACTTTGGTAACATATATACTTAAACTGGTCCTTTAACTGGGTTGTGTACTGGAAACAAAAATATTTGCTATTATAACACTCTATAGTCTTTATATATTCTGGAATCATGTTCTTTGTCAGATATACATATATTATTATATTTCCTCTCAGAATATATGTTGCCTTTGCATTATTCTAATGGTATCCTTGTACGTGGGTTTTTTTTTTAATTTTTTTTTTTTTTTTGGTAGTTGTAGATGGACAGAATGTCTTTATTTTATTTACTTTTATGTGGTGCTGAGGATCAAACCCAGTGCCTCACACATGCTAGGCAAGCGTTCTACCACTGAGCTATAGCCACAGGCCCTTGTATGTGTTTTTTAAATTTTGATAAAATCCAATTAAGAATTTTTAATTTTATGGTTTGTGGTTTATACGTCCTGAGAATTCTTCAGTAGAAGATTTTCTCTTATGTTTTCACTAGAATTCTAGCCTCTTACATCAAGACTATCAGGCTATTTTAAGCTAACTTTTGATTATGCTGTAAAGTCAAGTGTGAGTTTCAGTTTCTCCAAATTTGACATCCAGTGTTCCTAACTACTATTTGTGAAAAAAATTAACTATATCCCACTGAATTACGTTGGTACCTTTGTCAAAATCAATTTACCACATTTGTTTAAGCCTATTTCTATGGTCTGTTTCCCTGTTCTATGCCTATGATCAATTATTTCACTCTTTTCATTACTGTAGCTTTAGAGTAAGTCTTGAAATTAAATAAGCCCTCCATTTTTTTTTTTCAAATTTGCTTTGGATACTGTAGGGCAGGGGTCTGCAAATTTTTGCTGTAAAAGGCCAGTTTATCGCTATTTGCGGATGACATGATAATATACTTAACAGACCCAAAAGAGTCTACAAAGAAGCTGCTAGAGTTAATAAATGAATTCAGCAAAGTGGCAGGTTATAAAATAAACACGCATAAATCAAAGGCACTCCTGTATATCAGCAACAAAACCTCTGAAATGGAAATAAGGAAAACCACTCCATTTACGATATCCTCAAAGAAAATAAGATACTTGGGAATCAACCTAACAAAAGAGGTGAAAGATTTATACAATGAAAACTACAGAACCCTAAAGAGAGAGATAGAAGAAGATCTCAGAAGATGGAAAAATGTACCCTGTTCATGGATAGGCAGAACTAACATCATCAAAATGGCGATATTACCCTAAGTTCTCTACAGGTTTAATGCGATGCCAATCAAAATCCCAACGGCATTTCTTGTAGAAATAGACAAAGCAATCATGAAATTCATATGGAAAAACAAAAGACCCAGAATAGCAAAAGCAATTCTAAGCAGGAAGTGTGAATCTGGAGGTATAGCGATACCAGAGGTCAAACTGTACTACAAAGCAATAGTAACAAAAACAGCATGGTACTGGTACCAAAACAGGCAGGTGGACCAATGGTACAGAATAGAGGACACAGAGACTAATCCACAAAGTTACAACTATCTTATATTTGATAAAGGGGCTAAAAGCATGCAATGGAGGAAGGATAGCATCTTCAACAAATGGTGCTGGGAAAATTGGAAATCCATATGCAACAAAATGAAATTGAATCCCTTTCTCTCGCCATCCACAAAAATTAACTCAAAATGGATCAGGGAGCTAGATATCAAATCAGAGACACTGCGTCTGATAGAAGAAAAAGTTGGCTCCGATCTACATATTGTGGGGCCGGGCTCCAAATTCCTTAATAGGACACCCATAGCACAAGAGTTAATAACAAGAATCAACAAATGGGACTTACTCAAACTAAAAAGTTTTTTCTCAGCAAGAGAAACAATAAGAGAGGTAAATAGGGAGCCTACATCCTGGGAACAAATTTTTACTCCTCGCACTTCAGACAGAGCCCTAATATCCAGAGTATACAAAGAACTAAAAAAATTAGACACTAAGATAACAAATAACCCAATCAACAAATGGGCCAAGGACCTGAACAGACACTTCTCAGAGGAGGACATACAATCAATTAACAAGTACATGAAAAAATGCTCACCATCTCTAGCAATCAGAGAAATGCAAATCAAAACCACCCTAAGATACCATCTCACTCCAGTAAGACTGGCAGCCATTATGAAGTCAAACAACAATAAGTGTTGGCGGGGATGTGGGGAAAAGGGTACACTTGTACACTGCTGGTGGGGCTGCAAATTGGTGCGGCCAATTTGGAAAGCAGTATGGAGATTCCTGGGAAAGCTGGGAATGGATCCACCATTTGACCCAGCTATCACACTTCTCAGACTATTCCCTGAGGACCTTAAAAGAGCGCACTATAGGGATACGGCTGCATCAATGATTATAGCGGCACAATTCACAATAGCTAGACTGTGGAACCAACCTAGATGCCCCTCAATAGATGAATGGATAAAAAAAAAATGTGGCATCTATACACAATGGAGTATTATGCAGCACTAAGAAATGACAAAATCATAGAATTTGCAGGGAAATGGATGGCATTAGAGCAGATTATGCTAACCGAAGCTAGCCAAGCCCTAAAAAACAAATGCCAAATGTCTGCTTTGATATAAAGAGAGCAACTAAGAACAGAACAGGAAGGAAGAGCATGAGGAAGAGACTACAGTAAACAAAGACGAATGGGGGGAGAGAAACGGAGAGAGAAGGGAAAGCATATGGAAATGGTAGGAGACCTTCAATGATACATAAAATTATAAGAGGTTATGAGGGGCAAGGGGGAGGGAAAAAAAAGGGAGAGATTTGAACAACAGCAGGGGAGGTAGAGAGGGAAGATGGGAGGGGAGGGGAGGGGGGATAGTAGGGGATAGGAAAGGTAGCAGAATACAACAGTCACTAATATGGCATTATGTAAAAATGTGAATATGTAACAGATGTGATTCTGCAATCTGTATTTGGGGTGAAAATGGGAGTTCAAAACACAATTTGAGTCAAATGTATGAAAGATGATATATCATGAGCTATGTAATGCTTTAAATAATCAATTAAAAAAAAAAAGGCCAGTGTTTTAAGTTTTGTAGACCATGTTGGTCTCTGTAACAACTACTTGACTCTGCCACGTTATTGCAAAAGCATCTATGCACAATACACAAATACATTAAGTGTGACAGTGTTGCAATGACACAATTTCCAAAAACAGACAGTGAGCCAGTTTGGCTTGCAAGTAGTAGTCTGCCAAACCATGCAGTAGAGTCTTTGTATTACTATACAAATTTTACAATCAGAGTGTCAATTTCTTAAAAAAAAAAAAAAAGGCTGCGGGGACTAACTCTACAGATCAATTTGATAGCTTGCCAATCATGGTGGTGCACAAATAGAATTCCAGTGATTTGGGAGGTTAAAGCAGAAGGATCACAAGTTTGAGACCAGCCTTAGAAATTCAGTGAGACCCTCAGCAACTTAGTGAGACTCTGTCTCAAAATTTAAAAATAAATAAATAAAATAATGAGGACTGAGGATGTAGCTCAGTGGTAAAGCATCTCTGGGTTCAATCCCCAGTACCAAGAGAGGGGGGGAGGTTGACTTTTAAAATTTGTTTTAAAATTTGTTTATATCACAGTAGAATACACTTTGATATATCATACACAGATGGGATATAATTTCTCGTTTTTCTGAGTGTATGTTATAGAATCACATTGGTCATGCAGTCTGTTTCATTCTACTATTTGTCTTATCCCCACATCCTCTCCCCTTCCCTCTACCTAATCTGAGGTAACTCTATCCTCTTCTCTATGTTTCACCCCCACACACACATACACCCCTGTGAATTAGGATCCGCATATTAGAGAAAACATTCGCCTTTGGTTTTTTGGAATTGACTTATTTTATTTAATGTGATATTCTCCAACTCCATCCATTTACCCACAAATGCCATAATTTCATTCTTCTTTAAAACTGAGTAATATTCCATTGAATATATACACCACATTATTTTTATCCATTCATCTACTGAAAGACACCTAGGTGTAGTACTGTATTTATTTAGGATCTTCAAGTTTTTTCTCAAAAATATTTTGTAGTTTTTAATGTTATAGGTCTTGTCCAATTTTTGTTAAGTAAACCTCTAAGCATTTCTTGGTTTTCTAAATACTATTATAAATGATATTGCTTTATTTCTATTTTCAATTGTTCATGAGACAGATACTTCCTGGGCACACACCTGGAATCCCAATGACTCAGGAGAGGGAGGGGAAAGGACCTCAAGTTTAGGATCCTCAGCAAGACTTTGTCTCAAATTTTAAAATAAAGGATTGGGTATGTCACTCAATGGTAAAGAAACTCTGGGTCTAATTCCCAATCTAATAATAATGATAATAAAATAATTTTTAAAAAGATACTTCTATACTGATGTGTGTATTAACTTGTTATGTTCCTGCTAACCTCTCTGTTATCAGTTCTACTAGTTTTTTAAAAATAGGTTCCATAGAATTATCTATATCCAGAAAGATCACATGAACACAAACCAGTTTTATTTTCCTTTCCAATGTATGCCTTTGCCTGCCTGGCTTACTGCACTGGCTTGCTCCTTTACAGTACAATGTTGATAGAAGTAAAGAGAGAAAACATCTTTGCCATGGCTCCTGATATTAAGTGAAAAACATTCAATCTATACCTTTAAGTTGCCTGAAGGATTTTTTGGTAGTTGACTGTCCTCAGGCTGAGGAAATTTCCCTTGAAATTCTTTGTTTGCCTGAGAGTTTTAAATCATTAATGGGGATGTTGAATTTCTTCCAGTTTCTCTATTTGTACTTACAGAATCATATAGGTCTTTTTTATTCAACTTATAAGGTGAATTACACTGATTTTTCAATGTTAAATCAAACTTGGAACCTTTGAATTCTTGGGATGAAGAACATTTGGTCACAGTATATCACCCTTTTAATATATTCCTGAAAGTTAATATTTTGTAAACTATTTTTGGGTCTGTGGTCAAGAGACATTATTTTTTAATTTTCTTGTGAATTTTGTGTTGCTTCTGGTATTAGACTAATCATGCTGGCCTCATGGAATGAGTTGGGAAGAATTCCCCATACGTGTGTGTATTTGTATGTGTGTGTATTTTTAAAGAATTTAAGACAGGTATTACTTGTTCCTTAAATCTTGAAAAGAATTCACCAGAGAAGCTATTAGGGCCTGGAGTTTTCAATTATAAATTAAGTATCTTTAATATATAGCACTATTTATATTCTTGATTTTGTTTCTTGCATTAACTTCCAAGGATTTCTTAAACTCATCCCAGTTGTTAAATTAATATCAGCATAAAGTCATTTACAATATTCCATTATTACTCTAGTTTAGCTCCACCCTCCCCCAGCAAGGCCCAAGGCTCTTTGGGAGTTTTCACTAAATGCCCTGAGTGATCAACAAGGACTTTTCCCCTCTGGTTAGTAAAAGCTCAAATACCTACCACTCATCTATGACCCCCAATGTACCTCAGGTCACATTAATTTGGCCACTCTTTGTGCGGTTTTATAGTCTCACTCTATGCCTACATTAAGAAAAAGTAAAAAGACTTCTATGCACATGCACACTTTTAACATTATTTATCTACATTGTGTCGGCTGGAACTTTTCTTTTCCTCTGCAAACTCTAGCTACCTCTGTTTCCATGAATTCTGAAGTCTGTCTCTTCAACTTGTTAAGGCCATCATTCTCTACCTTTGCTGAGGGGGTTAGGTAACTGAAAACTGCACCTGATTTCTAGTCTTTCAGGGACCACTGTGTGTAGTGCTGTTGCTGTTATCCACTGTCTAAAAAAAAAAAAAAAAAATCACTGTTTCAATTTATTTTGTCCAGGTTTCACGCTTTTGGGGAAGGAGGCTGGGGATGGATTAAATTCATCATGACCACTTAATTTGTTCTTAAAAGTTTAAATCCAGAAAAATATTTCATTCCTTGATTTTAATATCATCAAAGTGCAGAGGGTATTACTTTCTAAATAAATCTGTACTTCAGGGCTGGGGTTTTGGCTCAGTGGCAGAGCGTTT
Source organism: Spermophilus citellus (assembly GCF_964194105.1). Taxonomy (NCBI): domain Eukaryota; kingdom Metazoa; phylum Chordata; class Mammalia; order Rodentia; family Sciuridae; genus Spermophilus; species Spermophilus citellus. The sequence goes on along the minus strand of NC_138198.1, from coordinate 80,073,629 downwards.
GCCTTGTACATGTGAGGCACTGGGTTCGATCCTCAGCACCACATAAAAATAAATAGATTATGTCCATGTGTAACTAAAAGTATTAATAAATCTGTACTTCAGTTCGTATAACAGAATTTATTCCTTAATAATAAATCACCTTCAAATAAATTTTAGGTGTTTCACTATAATCTGTTAAAAGTACTCTGTGGCATTTTTCTTTCGTACAAGTCGAAGAAAGGAAACATTTTAAAGTACTCATTTATGTATCTGATTAGTTTAAACTTTATACTCAGCTTCAGATAGGCTCTTTTAGATGGGAAGAGGGGTTCTTATAAAGACAAGCATAATAAAAGAAAGAATATATAAAAATCAGAAGCTATAGAATAATCTGATTATAATGATTGAAGTCTTACTACTATAATCACTGTTTTATTGTCAGGAGTTTATTGCTTCCCTTCCATTATGTGGACATAGCATCTCTATTTTTGTACTTTTCTTTTTTGCAGTGCTGGAGATCGAAGCTAGCACCTCTTACAAGCTACACAAGTAGTCTGCCACCAGACTACACCTCTGGTCCTTGTTCTTCTGATGTTTTAAAACCAACTACTTCACTTTCTACTGACACTGCCATTCCCTATCTATCTCACAATTTCTACATACTTTATTCATTTGTGACTGACTTAAGGGTCTCTCAATATTCCACAATCATGTGATTTGCCTATTTTGGGACTTTGCATTTGAATGAGCAAAATTAAAAGAATATGAAGTACTACCCAATTGCCTTAATCTTGTAACCAGTTATGAATTGGCTGTTGGTTCATCCCATGGTTTCTTCGTGAGCCTGGAAGGAACCAGGATGACTGATCAGTATTCAGTGTAAACTCTTTAACAAAGTCTCCTGGATTGTTCTTGCTTTAATAGCAAGTGTTGACACACGTTTTAGCAAAATGCACTAAAAAGTAAAACCTTCTCAGACTGAAGCAAATCACCACATTACATTATTTTTCTTTAATGGAGATGACTTCAGAGATTTGGAAGATTAATGTTGAATGCTGATCCAGTTCCACCACAAAGTCACTTTTTTTTTTTTTTTTAATGGACAGAAGATCAGGATTTACCTTGTTCCCTCATCACACCTGAACTACTTTTTCATCTTTGATAATGAGTAAGAAAAGGAAGAGTAAAACTAAAAGGGCTTTGCTGATAGGGCAAATTCTCAGGAGCAGAGAAGTAAAACAGTTCCTTTCCCATTTCTTATATAGCCATCTTGTCACCCTTCAAAAGAAAATAAATCACTGAACTAAAATATCTGCCCTATCACCTTTGTCTTTTGTTTCAAAATCCGGTAGGAAATAAAAGATAAGATAGTGACAGCACCAAAAATTGTTACTAGGTATTTAAGATGGTCAGGTATTCTTTTTTTCAAATCTCTGATCTTTTAATCCTGCCCACTATAGTTTTCCGCTTTTCTTTCCACATATCCCATTCTTTCAGCAAACTTCATTCCAACATTCCTGTTTCTCCACTTGCTTAAAATATAATCTGAATTTTCTTTCTGACTGTGTTTGCTGCTTTCACTATATTAAAACTTCCCAACAGGTGACCAAATAACTCCACACTGCTAAATCCAATGACCAACTTTCAGTCCTCTCATCTTACTTGACCATTAGCCATCAGCCACATTTGACACAGGTTTTCTACTACCAACAAAATAAAATCTGAACTCCCTTAGCCCCAGTACTTCAGGCTAATTTCCCTAATTCCTTTTCCCATTCTGCTTTCCCTATCACCTACTAATCTTCTAAAACTCAGCCTCTGGGTTAGGGAAGACAAAAAAAGGACAATCAATATTAATTAAGAAAACCAGGAGGCAGAGACAGTCTACCAGGAGGCAAAGACAGCCTTTTAAGCAGAGCCAGCATGCTGTGCAAATCAGAGACATGAAAAATTGTGCTCTATTTGTATAATATGAATTAAATTGCATTCTGCTATCATATGTAATAAATTTAGAATAAATAAAATAAACAAAAATAAAGATCCCTATTAAACTAAAAAAAAAAAAAAAGCCTACTACAAACCCAAGAATGAAGTGAGTTTTAAGAATGCTAAGTAGTTCAATGCTGAAGTACAACATACAAATAAAAAGGGGAAAGATGAGAACGGAAGAGATAGTAATAGGAAACAGAACAGTCTATCTCAGAGAGATTTTGTTCTTCCTACTTAACACAAGCTGCATTTTATACACTGGCATTCATTTAATTTTCACTGAAATAAATTACTGAATTAAAATTTGATGCTGATGAATTCTATACAACTACCTAACATTTATATCCCCTGCAAAGAGCCAAGCATACCAAAAGGTCTAGAAATACTTAAGTTTTCCAGCAAGTTCCTAACACATCAATTCCCTAAGTCAGATTAAAGTTTTTCAGCTTTATCTTAGGTGGTTATATGTCAGAATTACCTACACTATATAAGAATCTATAACACTGTATTCAGTGAATTGGGGACAAATTTGAAATGTTTTTAATGCAATTGGCTTAATCATTAGCAGATAACATTATTACACTGTATAGTGTTAAGTATCTTTTAAATAATAAATCATTAGCAGATAACATTATTACACTGTATAGTGTTAAGTATCTTTTAAATAATATTTTCCACTTTGACAATGTTTTCTGTCTCTGAAATATTTATTATTTAATTCGACCGCATAATAATCCTAATGTACTACCAGGAGAAGTAGGCATAATTTCTACATATTATAGAACCTCAAGCCCAGGGAGGCTGTCTTGTTCAGGAGTTGAGGCTAAAAGGAAACACAACCAGGGAACTATATTTTCTAACTTCCAAGTTGCATTCTTTCCACTACTCAACATAACCTCTAAGAAAATTGTGTATGACATTTTCTGTTCATTGATAAGTCACTAAATACTAACTCTTTAGAAAACATTACAAACATAACAACATTATTGGCAGCCAGCTTCCCTGCACAACTAACACCAATCTATTAACTTTGAAAACAGTCTTCCATCCTTCACTCTAACCATGTTGCATTACTGGTAGTAACAGTGACTAAAAATTCTCAAGTAATATAACACATTTTACCTTTTCATTTTTTTCGAGTCAGGATCTCACTATGTGGCCTAGGCTGGCCTTGAATTTAGAATACTCTTATGTCCACCTCCTAAAGTAGCTAGGATTACATGCACACATCACCTACCTGGCTAATTTAACACATTTTTGAACTTTAAGAAAGACTTAAATGTACTAACTTTAGCAATCTAACCAACTGTGGCATTCATTATATGCTATATCCAGTTTGGGGGAAGGGTCAGAGTCCTAGTTTGGCATTTTGCCCAGATGGTTCCAATTTACAACAGAGTTTTAAGAAATCCTAGATAAATTAACTTATAAATTTAATTTTATAAGGTATGAAATGAACAATCTCATTTGACTGTGAAATCAAGAAGGCTTACAGGTCATAAACATAAGTCAGTGACTTTTATCTTTCATTTTTAAATCTTCCCCTTTAATATAAAGCACAAAGGACAGCAGGACCATAAAAAAAAAAAAAAAAAAAAAAAAACCATAAGCAAAGAGAACGAAGCAGCAGATTGCTTAAAGGGCGTGAACTCCTGTCTTGTAAAAGCAAACAAATAACTTAATTTTCCAAGAGTGAAAGAAATAGAAAATGTAAGCAATGAAAAACTGAGGCTTGTAGAGCTCACTAATGGTGGCAATTTTCTACCACTACAATCTTTTTTTCTTTTTTTTTTTTTTTACACTTTTAACAATTGACCTTAAAAAATAAGCAACTCATTCCAAATCCCTGGAGCCTCATGGTTTAAGTCTGACAAGGGTCTGAAGTAAAAAAAAGAATCCTTCATTCTTTTTTTTTTTTGCTATGGATTATAGTAATAAACATAACTTACAAATCAATGTTAAACCACAGGATTTAAAAAGTGAATTAAATTCAACATAGAACAGATCCAAGTGTAAGAATGAATTACTTTTAGCTACTTTCAACAATTGTTAAAAACAATTTGTTGGTAGAAAAGCACCTGTAAAGAACTATTAGGCATCATTCCCTTCTCAAATTCTGCCAACTCTTGAAAAAATAAGCTGATTTTATCCCTTAAGAATTTTTATCCTCTCAGATTTTCACATCTTGTATCTTTTGTCAATATCCACCACCACCACCACCACCACCACCCCGCCCTAGGATATTCCAAGCCTCCCCCCTTTTTTTTTTGAGGCAGGGTCTCCCTAATCTGCTGCAGCTGGCCTTCAATTTGTGATCCTCCTGTTTTAATGCCCCAAGTAGCTGGGATTACAGGTGTGTGCCACCATGCCTGACTTTTGTTAAGGTTTTTGAAGAGCAAATTGCTGTATCAGATACTACTTTAACCTTTGTTGGTCAGTTAAATGCTACTCAGACGCTACATGGACTCTTCTTTAAACAATTATTTGTGTAACAACATTGTATCTCCCTTCTGTTTTTTTTTTTTTTTTCTTTAAGTAAGACTAAACTAAAGAAATTGGATTTAGTTATTGACTGGAACTCTTTACTTTTCCCCAAATTCTTGGGATATTTACTTATTACTATCTTGAATTTCAATGTATGTTTTAATCAACAGATTTAAAACCAAAAGTTTGATATATAAGTCAAATGTACACAACTATAAGTATGACATTAATACAGCAGACCCAAGAAAAGGGAGTTTTCAGCAATGAAGCAACAAAAGCAAGGAATAGCCAAGTGATTTAAGAAAACAAAATAAATCACATGATGACAAGCATGGGTGGAGATGAGTTGAAGAGGCAAAGCAAGAAACCACAATCAATAAGTTCTAAGACCATGGAGCTTTTGGTACAGATATTGTATTTTTGTTAAACCACTAATCTTCTCTTAGAAATTAGCAGAAGCCATAACAGTGCCTATCAAACTCAAGGTAATATATCTGGTAATGGAAGTAATTAAAAAATAAGTTGTTAAAAATAAGTTGAGACTGGTATACTAGAATTTCATTTTAACTTGTACATATAAACTACATTTAAAACCATTGCATTTTTTCCATTGTTAAAAACAAAAAACTCTGAAATAATTTTACATATTTGTAATTGGTTTCTCTTAAATAAGGCATGATGGTGCATGCCTGTGACTTCCTACTTGGGAGGCCAAGGTTGGAGGATCATATCATGAGCAATTTTGTGAGACTCTATATCAAAATAAAATAAAAAGGGCTGAAGATGTAGCTCAGGGGCAGCATACCCCTGGCTTTAATCCTCAGTACCACAAAAAAAAATAAATAAATAAAATCACTGTCCTTGAGAGGTGATTAATAAACCTTTCCTTCTCAACCATGATATATTACTTCATGAAGTAAATAGTTTATTTTGGTTTTGTTAGAAATCAGTAAAATTTTGACATTTGCTTCAAATTTTTAAATCGCCAAACACATTAAAAGATTTTTAATTTTTAAATTCCATAAAGAAAGTTCTGTCTTGTAATTAATATATTAAACAAAAACTACGGTTTGGGCATATAATAGGTGTTTAATAAGTGCTTATTGTTCAGTTTTCTTAACTTTTGTCTCATTCAAAATCAAGCTAATATAATTCCATGGATACCCACTAGGTAAAAGGTCTATAAAATATCAATTTTGCCTTTTTTTTTTTTTTTTGGTACCATGGATGTTCTAGGGGTACTTAAGCACTAAGCCACATCCCTGGCCCTTTAGATATTTTATTTTGAGACAGGGTCTAGCTAAGTTGCTTAGGGCCTTGCTAAATTGCTGAGGCTAACTTTGAACTTTCAATCTTCCTGCCTCAATCTCCCAGGCCACTGGTATTACAGGAGTGCACCACTGCAGTGGCCTCTGTTTTGCTTTTTAAACAGGAATTTTCCCAAAAATATGTCTAAGAAATAATGGCAATTACACAGAAGAATAGTAAAGACAAGCAATGATTTTCCTAGCAATTTTTTGGGGAGAGGGTGTGGGGAAAGAACATGACCTTACTTTTTAAATGAATAGAAAACATCTCTCAGATCATCTAAAATGGCAAAATGTATTAGATACCTAAAGTCATTCTTTTCCTGAAACTTACAGAATAAAATAAAAGATTAGGTCTCATTTTGTCAAAATACTCTCCATAGAAAGCTCATTTAGTGGATATAGCTGTGTATTATAGGCACCTGTTAGAATATCTTCCAGGAATCTCAAATTTACCTTATCCAAAATGGGACCTGTCATCTTTCCCATCACAATCTATTACTCCTTCCTCTTGTCACCCATGTCTCTGTGAACGGTAAGCACAGTGCTCCCATCCACACTTCACTAGAAGCCTGAGAGTCATGTTTAACTTCTACTTCTCCCATGTTCCATATGGTTAGTAACCAATACCTGATCATAATAGCCCATAATCTATAAAAATTTTTTCACTTCTTCAACTAATTACTACTTCCCTTAATTACCTATTATTTATTGCCTAGATTATTGCAAAAGCTTCCTTGACTAGCCTGTCTCTGTGTTAGTTCTCTTATCTCTCTGATTATAAGGTATGTTTGCATGTTCTCAAAAAACAAAACAAACAAAAAACCATATGCAGTGATGGTGCACACCTGTAATCCCAGTGGCTCAGGAGACCAAGGCAGGAGGATCACAAGTTGAAAGCAAGCTTAGCAATTCAGTGAGGCTCTGAGTAACTTAGTGAGATCCTATCTCCAATCAATCAATCAATAAAAATAGTATGCTGGTTGGAAATGTGGCTCAGTGGTTAAACATCTCTGGGTTCAATCCCTGGTATGTATGTATGTATGTATGTATCTATAAATAAATGAATTAATGAATAAATAAATAAATCTGATTATGAGCCTTGGTTAGCCTGACTCCCACTTCCTTTCTCCCAGTATAAAGTCTGCACTCCTTAACATGCAACAGAAGGCCCTGTATAATTTGCTTTATTTACCTCTCCTGGCTCTTCCCATCCCTCTTCCTATATCCAGTGCTTCTTGGCATACTGAATTTATTTTAGAAATACTGCTTCCATAAATGTTTGATACAACCACCTACCTCTTTCTTTACGCTTGGCTTATGACTACTCAGCCTTATCAAGTCTTACCTCAAATGTTCAAGGAATCTTCCCTGATTTCTCAAAGCACATTTTATTCCTAAATATGCTAATATTTTATTCCTAAATAAGGCAAGTCACTTTACTGAATTGCTACTGCCTGTTTGTCACTATGTTCTTCTGAACTGTAAGCTTTGGGGCAACAATTTTTAAATAATTTTTTAAAAAAATCTTTCTAGTGTTTGTTCTATAGCTAATACCCAATAAATATTTTTAGAGTGACTTTGGAGTTAGACCTACATTTCAATTATGGTTTCATTACATATTATTGTGATCCCTGGTTAAATTACTTAATCTCTCCCAAGCCTGAGTTTCCTAATTTTTATTCAGAAGAAAAATACCTATATTTCAAGGTTCTAAGAATTAACTGATATCATATGTAAAGCAACCAGTACATACCCTAAGAAAAGCAGGTGTTTGCTTTGATTAAGACTTCTGGCTTAAGCAAAAAGGAGATTTTTATAAAGGTTACTGAAAGGTTACAAGGAACTTGAAATTATAAAAGAAAACTAGAAAAAGGAATCTAAGTCCTGGAAATTTAGTTTGTTACCTTCTCTTTCTCCTGGTCCCTCTATCATACCCATTCCTTCCTCATCTCAGCTCCCCTCTTACGAGTTTGTCTCACTCTCTATCCATCTTGCACTCTGCCCCTCTATATATCTGCTTCATTCTGCTCTCCTGTAGCAGAATGGCCTTTTCAGCCCTCTGCTTCACAGGGTAAAACATATTATAGTCTTAATTTTACAGTTAAGACAGAGATTTTAAGAATCAACTTTGAATTCCTAAAGCACTCTGAACCTCCCTCTGGGTGAGTCTTCTCTAGACAAAGGTGGGATTGCTGCTGGAACATTTTAACTTTGAGATGGTGAAAAGGGTCTTAAGAAGTCTGGGCAATCAAAATATTATTGCACGTATTAAGTAAAAGGCAGCAGCATTTCAGGAGAACTAAAAACTGAAGTTAACCAACTACAATAAAAATGTAGTAGTTATCAGTCACAAGTTTAAAGTTACATTTCTATGACCTATGAGTGGAAAATGTATATCAATATAAAACATGTTAAAGGATTAGTTTTTTTCTGTTTTAAATTCTTTTACTGAATTTCTGATCTCAATAGCTAAATGTTGCAAAATAGACTGCAAAGGTAAACATTTCTTTTTAAAAGGATAAGGATTAAGGATATTCTTTTAAAACTTTTATTAAATTAGATAGTAAACGAACAAAAAAATGTACAGCATATTTTAAAGATGCAAAGAGGAGGTTAGGAAAAGACCTCAAAAGTACATTTTAAAATTTAAACTAGCAGGGCTGGGATTATGGCTCAGCAGTAGAGCACTCGCCTAGCATGGGCGGGACCCAGGTTCAATTCTCAGCACCACATAAAAATAAAGGCATTGTGTTGTGTCCAACTACCCCCCCCCCCAAAAAAAAAGATATTAAAAAAAATTTAAACTAGCATAGTCTTGTTTTAAACTGAAATAAAAACACTTCTTTTTTTTTTTTGGACGGGTTAGCACCTCAATTTTGCTGAGGCTCTCTTTGATCTCTCGATCCTCCTGCTTTAGCCTCCTGAGCCACTGGGATTACAGGCATGATTACACCATGCCTGACATGAAAACACTTCTTTTTTTTTTTTTTATTGGTTGTTCACAACATTACAAAGCTCTTGACATATCATATTTCATACATTAGATTGAAGTGAGTCATGAACCCCCAATTTTACCCCAAATGCAGATTGCAGAATCACTTCGGTTACACATCCACAATTTTACATAATGCCCTATTAGTAATTGTTGTATTCTGCTACCTTTCCTATCCCCTACTATCCCCCCTCCCCTCCCCTCCCATCTTCTCTCTCTACCCCATCTACTGTAATTCATTTCTCTCCTTGTTTATTTTCCCATTCCCCTCACAACCTCTTATATGTAATTTTGTATAGCAATGAGGGTCTCCCTTCATTTCCATGCAATTTCCCTTTTCTCTCCCTTTCCCTCCCATCTCATGTCTCTGTTTAATGTTACTCTTTTCTTCCTACTCTTCCTCCCTGCTCTGTTCACAGTTGCTCTCATTATATCAAAGAATACATTTGGTATTTGTTTTTTAGGGATTGGCTAGCTTCACTAAGCATAATCTGCTCTAGTGCCATCCATTTCCCTGCAAATTCTATGATTTTGTCATTTCTTATTGCTGCATAGTACTCCATTGTGTATAGATGCCACATTTTTTTATCCATTCATCTATTGAAGGGCATCTGGGTTGGTTCCACAGTCTAGCTACTGTGAATTGTGCTGCTATGAACATCGATGTGGCAGTATCCCTGTAGCATGCTCTTTTAAGGTCTTCAGGTAATAGTTCGAGAAGGACAATAGCAGGGTCAAATGGTGGTTCCATTCCCAGCTTTCCCAGGAATCTCCAAACTGCTTTCCAAATTGGCCGCACCAATTTGCAGTCCCACCAGCAATGTACAAGTGTACCTTTTTCTCCACATCCTCGCCAGCACTTGTTGTTGTTTGACTTCATAGTGGCTGCCAATCTTACTGGAGTGAGATGGTATCTTAGGGTGGTTTTGATTTGCATTTCTCTGACTGCAAGAGATGGTGAGCATTTTTTCATGTACTTGTTGACTGATTGTATGTCCTCCTCTGAGAAGTGTCTGTTCAGGTCCTTGGCCCATTTGTTGATTGGGTTATTTGTTATCTTAGTGTCTAATTTTTTTAGTTCTTTGTATACTCTGGATATTAGGGCTCTGTCTGAAGTGCGAGGAGTAAAAATTTGTTCCCAGGATGTAGGCTCCCTATTTACCTCTCTTATTGTTTCTCTTGCTGAGAAAAAACTTTTAAGTTTAATTAAGTCCCATTTGTTGATTCTTGTTATTAACTCTTGGGCTATGGGCGTCCTATTAAGGAATTTGGAGCCCGACCCCACAATATGTAGATCGGAGCCAACTTTTTCTTCTATCAGACGCAGAGTCTCTGATTTGATATCAAGCTCCTTGATCCATTTTGAGTTAACTTTTGTGCATGGCGAGAGAAAGTGATTCAGTTTCATTTTGTTGCATATGGATTTCCAGTTTTCCCAATACCATTTGTTGAAGATGCTATCCTTCCTCCATTGCACGCTTTTAGCCCCTTTATCAAATATAAGATAGTTGTAACTTTGTGGATTAGTCTCTGTGTCCTCTATTCTATACCATTGGTATACCCGCCTGTTTTGGTACCAGTACCATGCTGTTTTTGTCACTATTGCTCTGTAATATAGTTTGAAATCTGGTATCGCTATACCGCCTGATTCACACTTCCTGCTTAGAATTGCTTTTGCTATTCTGGGTCTTTTATTTTTCCATATGAATTTCATGATTGCTTTATCTATTTCTATAAGAAATGCCGTTGGGATTTTGATTGGCATCGCATTAAACCTATAGAGAACTTTTGGTAATATCGCCATTTTGATGATGTTAGTTCTGCCTATCCATGAACAGGGTATATTTTTCCATCTTCTAAGATCTTCTTCTACTTCTCTCATTAGGGTTCTGTAGTTTTCAGTGTATAAATCTTTCACCTCTTTTGTTAGGTTGATTCCCAAGTATTTTATTTTTTTTGAGGATATTGTGAATGGAGTGTTTTTCCTCATTTCTGTTTCAGAAGTTTTGTCGCTGATATACAGAAATGCCTTTGATTTATGCGTGTTGATTTTATATCCTGCCACTTTGCTGAATTCATTTATTAGTTCTAGTAGTTTCTTTGTAGACCCTTTTGGGTCTTCTAGGTATAGAATCATGTCATCTGCAAATAGTGATAATTTAAGTTCTTCTTTTCCAATTTTTATGCCTTTAATTTCTTTTGTCTGTCTAATTGCTCTGGCCAGTGTTTCGAGAACTATATTGAATAGAAGTGGTGATAGAGGGCATCCCTGTCTTGTTCCGGATTTTAGAGGGAATGCCTTCAACTTTTGTCCATTCAGAATAATGCTAGCCTGAGGCTTAGCATAGATAGCTTTTACAATGTCAAGGTAAGTTCCTGTTATCCCTAGTTTTTCTAATGTTTTGAACATAAAGGGATGCTGTACTTTGTCGAATGCTTTCTCTGCATCTATCGAGATGATCATATGGTTCTTATCTTTAAGTCTATTGATGTGGTGAATAACATTTATTGATTTCCGTATGTTGAACCATCCTTGCATCCCAGGGATGAATCCTACTTGATCATGGTGCACAATTTTTTTCATGTGTTTTTGTATTCGATTCGCCAGAATTTTATTGAGGATTTTTGCATCTAGGTTCATTAGAGATATTGGTCTGTAGTTTTCTTTCTTTGAGGTGTCTTTGTCTGGTTTCGGAATCAGGGTGATGTTGGCCTCATAGAATGAATTTGGAAGAGCTCCCTCTTTTTCTATTTCCTGAAATAACTTGAAAAGTATTGGTACTAATTCTTCTTTAAAGGTTTTGTAAAACTCCGCTGTATACCCATCCGGTCCTGGGCTTTTCTTGGTTGGTAGTCTTTTGATGGCTTCTTCAATTTCATCCATTGATATTGGTCTGTTCAAATTGTGTGTATCCTCCTGATTCAGTCTGGGCAAATCATATGACTTAAGAAATTTATCGATGTCTTCACTATCTTCTATTTTATTGGAATATAGGTTTTCAAAATAATTTCTAATTGTCTTCTGTATTTCTGTAGCATCTGTTGTGATATTGCCTTTTTCATCCTGTATGTTAGTAATTTGAGTTCTCTCTCTTCTTCTCTTCGTTAGCATGGCTAAAGGTCTGTCGATCTTTATTTATTTTTTCGAAGAACCAACTTTTAGTTTTGTTAATTTTTTCAATAGTTTCTTTTGTTTCAATTTCATTGATTTCCGCTCTGATTTTAATTATTTCTTGCCTTCTGCTACATTTGCTGTTGTTTTGCTCTTCCTTTTCTAGGGCTTTGAGATGAAGTGTGAGCTCATTTATTTGTTGGTTTTTTCTTTTTTTGAGGAATGACCACCAGGCGATGAATTTTCCTCTTAAAACTGCTTTCATTGTGTCCCATAGATTCCGATATGTTGTGTCTGTATTTTCATTTATCTCTAAGAATTTTTTGATTTCCTCCTTTATGTCTTCTGTAACCCATTGATCATTCAGTAACATATTGTTATTTTCCATGTGATGTAGGATTTTTCCTTCCTTCTTTTGTCATTGATTTCCAGTTTCATTCCATTATGATCAGATAAAATGCATGGTATTATCTCCACCCCTTTATATTTACTGAGGGTTGCCCTATGGCATAATATATGGTCTATTTTTGAGAAGGATCCATGTGCTGCTGAGAAAAAAGTATATCCATTTGATGATGGTTGATATATTCTATATATGTCAGTTAAGTCTAGGTTATTGACTGTGATATTGAGTTCTATAGTTTCTTTATCCAACTTTTGTTTGGAGGATCTGTCCAATGGTGAGAGAGGTGTGTTGAAGTCACCCATAAATATTGTGCTGTGGTCTATTTGATTCTTGAACTTGAGGAGAATTTGTTTTATGAATGTCGCAGCACCATTATTTGGTGCATAAATATTGATAATTGTTATGTCTTGTTGGTGAATGGTTCCTTTTAACAGTATATAATGACCTTCTTTATCCCTTTTGATTAACTTAGTCTTGAAGTCGATTTTATTCGATATGAGGATGGCCACCCCTGCTTGCTTACGAGGACCGTGTGCTTGGTATATTTTTTCCCCATCCTTTCACCTACAGCCTGTGTATGTCTTTTCCAATCAGATTGTGTCTCCTGGAGGCAGCATATTGTTGGATTTGTTTTTTTAATCCATGATACCAGCCTATGTCGCTTTATTGGAGAGTTTAAGCCATTAACATTCAGAGTTACTATTGATATATGGTTTGTACTTCCATCCATGTTTGATTGTTTATCCTTTTTTAAAAAAAATTAGTTTGTTTCTCCATGATTATCTTTCCCCTCGCCCTCTGTCTTTACTGAGGCACTTCCCACTGATGGTTTTGGTTATTGTTTTTCATTTCTTCCTCGTGTAGTGTTTTGCTCAAAATGCTTTGCAATGCTGGTTTTCTGGCTGCAAATTCTTTTAACTTTTGTTTATCATGAAAGATTTTTATTTCGTTGTCATACCTGAAGCTTAATTTTGCTGGATACAGAATTCTTGGTTGGCATCCATTGTCTTTCAGTGTTTGAAATATGTTGTTCCATGACCTTCTTGCTTTCAGTGTCTGTGATGAAAAATCCGTTGTTAACCTTATTGGTTTACCCCTGAATGTAATGTCTCCTTTCTCTTGTAGCTTTTAATATTTTCTCTTTGTCCTGTATATTGGATATCTTCATAACAATGTGTCTTGGTGTTGGTCTACTGTGATTTAGTGTGCTCGGTGTCCTGTATGCATCTTCAATTTGTATATCTGTTTCCTTTTTTATTTCTGGAAAGTTTTCTGTAATTATTTCATTCAGCAGGTTACTCATTCCCTTGGTTTGAATCTCTGTACCTTCTTCTATCCCGATGACTCGTAAGTTTGGTTTTTTTATGTTATCCCATAGCTCTTGGAAGTTTTTCTCATGATTTTTTACGAGCCTTTCTGAGTTGGCTAGACTCTTTTTTCAAGATGATATATTTTGTCTTCATTATCTGACGTTCTGGCTTCTACTTGCTCCACTCTGTTAGTGATACTCTCAATTGAGTTTTTAATTTGGTTTATCATTTCCTTCATTTCTAGAATTATTGTTTGATTATTTTTTATAATCGCTATCTCCTGATAAAGATGCTTAACTTCTTCTTTTATCTGTTTATGTAATTCATTCTCAATGTGTTCTTTTGCTGCTTGAATTTGCTGTATTGTATCCTCTTTAAGGTTCCATTCCATCTGTCTAAGGTGTTCCTGGAGTTCTTTATATGACCATTTTTCTGATGACTCTAGGTCCTCCTGAATATTTAGGCTGTCCTGCATTGTTTGTACTCCTTTTCTTCCTTGCTTTTTGAAGCTGCTCATGTTACTTCTTGTTCTGTTTTACTGCTGAGTTACTGTTTACTCCTATAAATTTATTAGATGCTTGGGAGGAAAGGTATTAGAAGGGAAGGGAAGAAGTCACTAAAGAGAATGAGAGTAAGCAGGTAGAATTCAAGGAAGGGGGGATAAGAAAAATGAAAAGACAAAGGAAGAAAAAAATAGGAAATAAAAAAGAAAAAATAATTAAAAAAAATAATAATAATTAAAAAAATTAAAATTAAAATTAGAAGAAAATTGTAAAAAAAATTAGAAAAACAACAAGAAAGAAAAATGAAAATGAAAGAAAAACCCAAATCAAAAAAAAAAGAGAAAAGAAAAAAAAAAGGAAAAAAAAAGAAAAAAGAAAAAAAAAACTAATAAATGCAGTCTTAGAGTTTGATTAACTTCTCTTCCAGTAGGTGGCGCTGTGCCCACCAGGTCAAGTTTCTCCTGTCAATACGCGGGAACCAATCACTGTGCAGCAGCTCCTCCCAGACTGGGCGAGTCTCCAATCTTGAGTGTCTAGGGCCTCCTCTTGTGTCTAGTCACTTCCCACTTTTCCTCTAGCCAGGCCCCTCTCACGGTGCCACTCATCACAATACTGGCTACACGCCAGGTCTGCTGCTCCCAGGAGCCCTGTTTTCATGAACGAGTGGGCACACTCTCCCTGTTTGCCATTCCCTCAGACCCTAAGTTTGTAGAGCTTGGGGCTAAGAATCCTCAGCGAATTTTACTTGCCCTCCGGTAGCCACTCCCCCGGTAGCTGGTGCAAGAGACCTCAGCAGTCAGCCCTGGTGGGAGCGGTAGTTCCGCGCCACGGGTCCCACGCCACCTCTGATTCCCTCGGGCTGGCTGTCGCACTCACGGGAGAGCTGGGAGGGGCCCTTAAGGTTTCCCCGATGTGTGGAGAGGGAAGGCTAGGGGATTACACACCTGTAGCCACAGGTTTCAATGAAGTTATCTCCTCCGCCGCAGTCTGATGACGTCAGTTCTCTGCCGTGGTGGTGTGTCTTGCAAATGGCGACAGTTCGTTTCCCTTTGCCGGGCGACCAATGCAATGGGTGGGTCCTTACTGTCTCTCCCAAGCCCCGTTTCAAACCTATGGCCACTACCTATGAAGGCTCGGTAGGCATTTACCTCCGTAGGATGAGAAGGGCTGACCAGTTGTTTCAGCCGGATAGGCATTTACCTCCGTAGGATGAGAAGGGCTGACCAGTTGTTCCAGCTGGATGGATTAATGCTGAGTCACAGCTGTTTGTCTGTGGGAAGCAGGCGAACGGGAGTTTTAATTCAGCCGATCCGGGCTCAGTGTGTGTTTTGAGAGGCCCAGACTGTTCGCCCCAGATCCACGTCAGCTCAGCATTGCCTAGTGATCCTGAGCAAACAGATTTAGGTTGTTTACGACTCCCTATGCCCGCACAGCTGAAGAGGTCAGAGACTTGATCTCTCCACGCCCGCCGCCATGTTGGAATCTATATCGAAAACACTTCTTCTTTTTTTTTTTTTAAAGAGAGAGTGAGAGAGGAGGGAGAGAGAGAGAGAGAGAGAGAGAGAGAGAGAGAGAGAGAGAGAATTTTTAATATTTATTTATTTTAGTTCTCGGCGGACACAACATCTTTGTTGGCATGTGGTGCTGAGGATCGAACCCGGGCCGCACGCATGCCAGGCAAGCGCGCTACCGCTTGAGCCACATCCCCAGCCCTCGAAAACACTTCTTAAAGTAGAAAAACCATGTGGGAAAACCCATCACATAACCTTTTATGGCATTCTAGCAAAAAATGGGTGCAATATTGTACCAAAATTGAACCTGAAAGCTTGACTTAGTTGAACTGGAAAAACCAGGATAAAATGGTGTGCTGTGAGTGAACTCATAACATATCTGCCTCCCACATGCCAACACAACAGATTTTTCTAAGCTTCTATTGTATCACAGTCTGAGTAATTTTTCACCTGGCATTAATATTTATAACATACAATTAACATTGTATAAATAAAACTTAGTAACTTAATAAGAGTTACTTAGTTTTCTTTTTTAAGTATAAGAAGATCCATTTTCATACATTAAACAACAGGAATGATATTGATGGAATCTTTCCAAATTTCATATTGGCAAAAAATGCCCATTTTAAGAAACATTCTTTGTAATTATTAATGTCCAGAAGATATTTGCTAAGTGTCTAATTTCTTTTGTATTGAGCATTTTTCTTTTAATTTCATATTTCTGAATACACTCACAATATTACCATTTAAACAACAGATATATGTAAGTGTATGCAATGGAAGCACCAGGGGACTGAAACCAGGGGCACCTTACCACTGAGCTACATCCCCAACTCTTTTTATTTTAAATTTTGAGATAGGGTCTTACTAAAATTTCTTCAGGCCTCACTAAGGTGCTGAGGCAGGCCTCAAACTTTGAATCTTCCCAGGTTACCAAGATTACAGGCAAGCACCACTACATCCTGCAATATATGTGCTATTGTTATCTGTTATGCAGATGGAGAAACTGAGGCCTGAACAGTGAAGCTGTATGTCACTAAAGTAGTGACAGAATTAAAAGTTGATTGAAGACTCAGTGCCATTTCTATTTCTGCTATAACAAATTACCACAAATTTGGTGGCTTAAAACAATGCAAACTTAATACTTTGGAAGTCAGATAGTAGTCTCATTGGGCTAAAACTCAAAGGTGTCAGCAGGGCTGTATTTCAAAGAGACTCAAAGCATACTCAAGACAAGATGGGTTTTCTTGACTTTTCCAGCTTCTAGGTGATGCTTGCATTCCTTAGCTCACAGATTTCTTCCTCAAACTTTTAAGGCAGCAACACTTTTATTTTTTTTACTCTTCTACCTTCTTCCATTCTTAAAAACCTTTGTTACTGCAGCTGGGGATGTAGCTTAGTGATGGAGCAACTTTCCTAGCATGAATGACACCCTGGGTTCAAGCCCCAGCACCATAAAACAAACAAACAAAAATCTTTGTTACTGGATTGGGCCCACCTGGATACTCCAGTATGTGCTCCGTTTTTAAAAATCAGTTTATTAGTAACCTTAACTCCATTTGCAACTGTAATTTCCCCTTTATCAAGTACTATGGTTTGAATGTCTGCTCCCCAAATTCATGTTGCTGTTTAATTGCCATTGTGAGGCATAAAGAGGTGGGATGGAGCAGGTGGGACCTTTAAAAGGGGAGCAGGTCATGAAGGGTTTGCTCTCATGAAAGAATTAATCTATTCATGGCTTAATGGGTTGTCTTGAGGATGGGTTTGTAATCAAAGCCAGTCTGACTGTCTCTTGTATGGACCCCTCTCATCCTGTGGACCTCAGGTCCCACCAGCAAGGCCCACATCAAAGACATCTCCTTAGCCTCGAATATCCCAGCCTCAAGATTGAGCTGAATAAACCTTTATTCTTTAAAAATTATGCAGTCTGTTATTCAGTTATAGCAACAGAAAACAGACTAAGCCATCTCATAACTTGATATATTCACAGGCCATGGACATCGTAGGGAGCCATGATTTTGTCTCTCACAGGACCCATACTTGGAATCAGCATACAGTCATCCTTTGGTATCTATGGGGGATTGGTTCTAATATCCAATATCCCTCACCTCAACAGGATATAAAAAAATCGCAGATGCCAATTCATGGTAGCATCAATTTACAACAAAGTTTATCAATTCATTCTGACAATGACAATCGATAAAAATCTATTTTTTGCATTACGGATTATTTAGAAATTGCTGCTGTTTCAATGTAGAAATAGGTAGAAATCTTAAAGGCACCTGAATAAATGAAAGTAAAAATTTATGAGAAAATAGGATCTGGTATTTATCAAATTATATATAGATGAGCTCCAAGGGCTATATTACAAAGGCAAAAACAGATGTATAATATATGCTCTGAAGGACTTCAATCAATTTATATTTCGAATTTCAAATGCATTTACATTTTGAATCTCCAAAGAATATCAATTTGTCTGTTTTGCTTTTTGAAGCAAAATACAGGAGTCAAGAAATGAATGTGGAAACAGCATGGATGGTTTTATTCTAGTCTGATGAAATTGTCACATTAAAAGGAGATAAACAAGTTTTTCATCACATAAAAGCTGATGCCTCTTTCTATCTTCATATTACATAAGGAGCGTCAGTATCTAGTTTCTTAAAGATGACCAAAGAAAGCCAGAAACAATCTTAGTTTAATATTTCTGAAATATTCTTTACTTCTGTGCTGTACTATTTCAAGCCTGAAATAATTTTTAAAAACATGTACATAATAAGTATGTGTATGAATGTCAACATTTTAAAAATCTTATTAAAAATGAAAAACATTTTGATTTTCCAAATTATCACATAAAGGTGTGAAAGTTTCCAATTTAGAAATACACAAAGTTCTATGAAAAACTATATTAGAATTCAACATGTTAACAACATTTGAAATCCTGATACTATTTTATATCCTTACCAGACTGTTATAATACTACTAGCAGTATTTGATGGCTCAGAGCAAGTATATAAAAGTTTGTTGAACTGAATTGTAGCAACATTTGTCATACAATTGTCCATATTTTATATTGTTTGTTTTAGGAATGGGTGTTTAAAATTTCATGTCTACATGCTGAAATTAATTCTGACTGGAAACAATTTCCTCATAGTGTTGATTAGCATTTTTTTGAGTAATAAAAACAGAATATATACCAGAAGTCCTAAAAAAAAAAAAAATTGTACAGTTGTTTTTTCAAACTTTCCTAAGTGAGATGAAAAATTTTCATGATCCAATGCTCTTATGTCAAACAAGAAACAAAAACTGCAATTATAAAATAACAACTTTTTACATCAATGAGCTATAGCAAAAGCTGTAGTCAGAAAAAATTCAAAGTCATTCGTAACTTTACTAAAGACAAAATAATATAAGCAAATGAATTAAATATTTAGAATTTAGAGAAAAATAACGACAAAAAATGGGGGTTTTATTTGTAAACATACTGGAATTTCCCACCTACATTTCTAATTTATTACCTTTTCTTTTAATTTTATTATTATAATAAAAAATTCCAATATAATTTGCAAATAAAAATCAGTTCAATAGGGCTGGGGATATGGCTCAAGCGGTAGCACGCTTGCCTGGCATGCGTGCGGCCCAGGTTCAATCCTCAGCACCACATACAAACAAAGATGTTGTGTCTGCCGAAAACTAAAAAATAAATATTAAAAAAAAATCATTTCAATAGATAAATCACTATACCTCATCTTTGTCAAGAAACAAAAGGGGGCTGGAGGTAAAGCTCCAGGGTACAATGCATACTTGACATATGTGAGGCCATGGGGCCAATTCCCAATACACACACACATACATACACACACACACACACACACACTCTCTCTCTCTCTCTCTCTCTCTCTCTCTCTCACAAAAGGGGAGAAAATACACAATATTAAGTATGAGAAGGGTACTAGAGCCACAGATAATTTGAATAGAAAGTGACAGTTTTGTATAACTCTCTAAGTTTTAAGAATTGGATGAAATGAATGTCTAGGCAAATAGAAATTAATAGAATTAAAACATAGGCGACCTAAACAACTATGAAAATAGTTTCAACCTTGAAAAAAAGCTATCAAAAAAACCCCAAAATATACATTTCATAAGGTAAATTATGTGATGCTTTCTCTAATTTTTTAAAAAAATGTTTTCTTAGTTGTCAATGAACTTTTTTTAAAGATTTATTTGTACATGTGGTGCTGAGAATCAAACCCAGTTCCTCACACATGCTAGGCAAGTGCTCTCCCACTGAGCACAACCCAGCCCTCTTTTAAAATTTTTAACTTGTTCCCTCAGAACTGGGGATTGACCTCAGAGCCTCAGGCTCACTAGGCAAGCACTGAGCTATGTTCCCAGCCCTTTATAAGACTGGGTTTCCTTAAATTGCCCAAGCTGGTCTCAAACTGGGTTATCAAGAGAGTTCCTTTTCAAAGTTACCTCAGTTACTCAGAAATTCTCTATGTTCATTCGTTCAAAAAATACTAATTGAGCAGGTACTAGAGTGGTAAAAGTGATTCCCCAGCATGTGGAAGGACCCTGGGGTTCTAGCCCCAGCATGGGAGGAATAATTTGAAAGCCTAAAAGGCTAAGCTACAATAATAAACAAAACAATTTCCCAGACCTTATGCAGTTCGTAACCTTAACAGGAATAGTAACCGTATAGGGTACTTTCTCATTGCTAAGCACTGCTCTAAGTATTCTATATATTAACCATTTAATCCTTACAATCACCTTATTTTTACTCTCCCATTAAAAAATGATCACAGGGGGCTGGGGATGTGGCTCAAGCGGTAGTGCGCTCGCCTGGCATGCGTGCAGCCCGGTTCAATCCTCAGCACCACATACAAACAAAGATGTTGTGTCCGCCGAAAACTAAAAATAAATAAAAAAATTCATATTCATTCTCTCTCTCTCTCTAAAAAAAAAATGATCACAGGCAGTATGGCTCTAGAGCAGGATTGTCCAACAGAAATACAATGAGAGCCACATAAGTTACACATGTAATTTTAAATTTTCTGGTATCTGGGCTAGGATGTAACTCAGGGGTACAGAACTCAAATATCATGTGCAAGGGCCCAGGGTTCGATCTTCACTACTGCCCCCCCACCCCCTCAAAAAAACAAAACAAAAAACTAGTAGAAACATTTAGGGTCAAAGTTAAAACAGGTTAAGATTAACAAAATATCTAATTTAACCTAATATACACAAAATGTAATCAACATTATAAAACTGAGTTATTTTACATTATTTTTTACTATATTAAGTCTTTAAAATCTCACGTGTATTTTACACTTATAGCACATCTTAGTTTGGTCTGGCTACACTTCAAGTGCTCAACTGTTTCTCGTAGCTGGTAGATACTACACTGGAAAATGCTCATAATCCCTGTTCTATCCTTCTCCACTCGGAGAAAAAAAAATTATTCTCAGAATGTAAGAATGGTTTACTAATCATTAGTCTGCTCATCAACACGTTAAAAAATAAGAAAAGGCATTTCTTTCAATAAAAGCCAAGAAAAGTTATTTAAGTCAACATCTACTGCTACATTTAATAAAATAAAAACTCTCATGAAATAGAAGAATCCTTCTGTATATTATATATCTATATTTAAAGCTCAAACTCTGGCATCATAGTTGGAACAGTAAATACTAGAAATAGTCTAATTAAAATGTGTAACAATTTTTTTTATTTTGAAAACATTTTTAAATAAGATGGGTAAATACTGGCAATAAACTAGGATTATAATCATTATTTCTGCATAATATTATTTAAACCCCTCAACAACTAGGAGAATTAACTTAAAAACCATTAGACACAAGATGTTTTTCTAAAGAAGTTACAAAAATGTATGAAGAAATAAGTAGCTCCTTATATACCAAAACAGCAAGTTTTACTGACTGATTGGTAGAACTGGCAATTGAACCCAGGGGTACTTTACCACTAAGCTATATCCCTAGTCCTTTTTTAAAAAACTTGAGATATAGAGTCTCACTAAGTCACCAAGGCTCTCTCTAAATTGCTGCAGCTGGCCTTGAACTTGTGATCTTCCTCCATCAGCCTCCCAAATCACTGGGATTATAGGTGTGTACCATAATATATTAATTTAAAAATGAACCATTTGAAAACCATTCACACCTGCTAAAAGGAACCAATACTCCTTGAATAAGTGGCAGTATTCAAAGTTACAGCAAGGCAAACACGAGATGCACCTGGGACATCATATACCAAAAATAAAGTACTACTCAAAAAATATTGGGGGGGGGTCTATCAAAAGTACACAGGAGACAGCTTAAAGAGGCTCTTGCTATCCAAAACTAGAATAAATTTGAGAACCAAAATGCATAGTAATACTATACATAAATTATAACATGCTAACTAAAAATAACTCCATAAATTCTTCTGATAATAAATAAATATTCTCTTACAGAATCCCAACTAATAAATGTAAAAGAACACAGGCCAGCAGCAGTGGCACATGCCTGTAATCCCAGTGGCTCAGGATCCAGAGTTCAAAGCCAGCCTCAAGGCACTAAGAACTCAGTAAGACCCTGTCTCTATATAAAGTACAAAACAGGGCTACAGATGTGGCTCAGTGATTGAGTGCTCTGAGTTCAACCCCAGGTACCTGCCGCCCCCAAAGAAAAAGAATACAGAGTTAGAAAAGTAGTATTCTGTAACCATCATTGCAATAATTAACTCAGGTGAATTAAGGCAAGAATCATCAGAGGAGGCTAAAACTTTACCCACATATAATTGACTAATTAAAGAGAAAAATGCTAAATTTACACTGAAGAAACCTGACAAATATCACTGTAACTAAGCAATCAAGTTAATATTGCCAATAATTGAACAGGTTAACATAGTGTGCCTCTTAATGTGTTATATGAGGAAGGATACAATACCCCTTATGCTGTATTCCTGCCCCAAATTTGTAAACTTAATCTACTCATGAGAAAACATCAGACAAATCTTGATACACACTGTACAAAACAAGTAGTCTGATTTAAAAAACATCAATGTTTGGAGAAATAAAGAAAGATTTGAAGAACTGTTCAGGTTAAAGAAGACTAAAGAAATATAACTAAATACATGTGGTCCTAGATTGGACTCTAGATTTTTGTTATAAAAGGAATTATGACAATTGGAAATTTGTGATTATGGTCTGTTATAATATTTCCTAAGGCTGCTATTAAAAAAAAAAAAAAAAAAAAAGCTTAAAACAGAAATGTGTTCTCTCATAGTTCTGGAGGTAAGAACTCCAAACTCAAGGTGTGAGCAGGGCCGTGCTCCCTCTAAAACTCTGGTTAAAATCGTTTTGTGCTTCCTTCTACCTTCTGACTGTGGCTGGAAATCCTTGGTGTTCCCTGGTTTATAGCTGCATCACATTAATCTCTCCCTGTTGTCATATGGCATTCTCCCTTGATGTCTTTGTCTTCACATGGTGTATTCCTTTTGTAAGAATGCCAGTCATAGTGAATCAAGGGCCCACCCTAATTCAGGATGATTTCAACTTAACTTCATGATATCCACAAAGACCCAATTTCCAAATATGACAAGGTCACATTCACATTCACAGGTGGGTGAATAAATAAGGACATTTTGAGGAATAGAATTTAATAACCACAACTAGAAATTAGGTAATGATATTATAGTGATACTAAAAACTTAACTGAATTTGATAATTGTATATTGTGGTTATATAAGAAAATGTCCTTATTTTTAGGAAATGCACCTTGAATATTCAAGGGTATTAAAACAGTATGATTGCAACTAACTCTCAAATGGTGTAGGGGGATACACATATACATATACCTATATCTAAGTAGGGGATCACAGAATACATAAGACAAAAAGTTAACACCTGGTAGATATGGGTGAAGGTATCCAGTTCTTTGAAACTCTTTTGCAACTTTGAAATTATTTCTAAACTAACATTTTTTAAGTACACATACAAACATCTATAAATAATATAACAAAAAAATGCTCAAAATGTGGTATATATACACAATGGAATATTACTCAGACATAAAGAAGAATAAAATTACGGTACTTGCCAGTAAATGGACAGAACTGGAAACAATCAATGTTAAGTGAAATGAACCAATCTCCCAAAAATCCAAAGGCCAAATGTTCTCTCTGATATATGAATACTAACACACTAACACACAAGGGGGTGGGGGGCAGAAGTTCATTGGATTAGACAAAGAGAAATGAAGGGAAGGGAGAGGAATGGGAAGAGGAAAGACAGTAGAAACAATCAGTCATAACTTTCCTATGTTCATATATGAGTACATGATCAGTATAACTCCACATCATGTTCAACCACAAGAATGGAACTCTAATTAGAATAAGTTATACTTCATGTATGTATGTCAAAAAATATTATACTGTCATGTATATCTAAAAAGAAAGAAAATAATAATATGTACTTAGGAAACTATGAATGCAAATACTAGTGAAAAGTGTATTCTTAAAGTTGCTTTTGTTAAAAATTGACGAGAGAGAGAGAGACACGCGCGCGCGCGCGCACACACACACACACACACACACACAGATACAGACCAACCGACGTGGGTTATAGAATAATCTGGTAACTTGAGTAAATTAAATCTCTTGAAGCTTTCTTTACCTGAAGAAATAAAGATATTAAAAGCACATAACTCATAAGAGCTTTGTAAGAAATAATCAGCTGAACTACATCAAAGCATTTATCACTGGGACTGACACATGTCAACGCTCGATACACATTATTCCCTGCTGCTACTGTTATCATGGTCAGAGTTATCAGCATCAAGCCATGTGGTACTGGCATAGGAATAAACATTGAAGTTCCTGGAAAAGAAAAGGGCGGGGTGGGGGGGATAAGTCTAGAAACAGACCCAAGGGTATTTAAAAAACAAAAATGTAAATGCCACGGGTGTGAAAAAGATTTTAATAACTAGCACTGGAAAGCTTTATCATCTGAAGGGAAAAAAACCGGATCCTTACTTCATAACATACATAAATTCCAGAGTAAAGAGCTAAATAATTAACATTGTGAAACAAAACACAAACCTATAATAGAATTTTTAAAATGATTCTTATGTAGAAGATATTTTTATCTTTTATCTGATAGATAAAAAGATAAAAATTTTGAGAGAAAGTATTCTTGAAACAGAAAATCCATAAGTCATAGAGGAAAATTATTTTAACACACTTTAAAAAAAAGATATAAGGAAAGCCTGGCATGGTAGCTATGCCTGTAATCCCAGTAGTTCTAAAGGCTAAGACAGGAGGATCTTGAGTTCAAAGCCAGCCTCAGCAATGGTGAGGCGCTAAGCAACTCAGTGAGACCCTGTCTCTAAATAAATACAAAATAGGGCTGGGGATGTGGCTTAGTGGTTGAGTGCCCCTGAGTTCAATCCCTGGTGCCAAAAAATAAAAAAAGATATAAGAATTAGATGAAGTAATGACAAGCACAGATATGGAGAAAGTGCAACCTAAAGACATAGAAAGAATCAATATCCACAATAAATTAAGAGCTTCTAAAAATCAATAAGAAAAAAACAAAATTGGCAAAGGTTACTGACAAAGCAATTCACCATTTGGAAAAATGTAGAGTAGGCTTCAATTGGAAAGTCAAATTAAAGTAACTTTAAGGGGCTGGGTTCAGTGGTGCACACTGGAGTTCTAGTTCCTTGAGAGGCTAAGGCAGAGAGAGGATGGCTTGAACCCATAAGTTTGAGACCTGTCTGACCCTACCTCGAAACAAAAGTAAGGTATCTTTATTCACATACTAGCAAAAGTAAAACAATTTTACAGATATTATTAATAAATAAGCAGGCTTATATATTATTCCAATTCAATCTTCCTAAAAAAGCAAAACAAAACACCTGGAAAGATATAAAATGAGCTTTAAAGCTCTTAATATTCCTGGCTCTAATATCACCAAAAAAGATAAAGCAATTTATCATGTCATTAGAATAATTATGGATGTGGGAAAAATAAAAAGAGAGCCAGCACCCCCTCGCCAAAAGATAAAAAAAAGGAATCACTAGATCTTATTGTCAGAAGGGAACCTCTCAGGTTTGACCACTGAATGGCACAGGAAAGTACTACTGACAGATGATCTTTTATGCAACATTTACTCAACTCTAGAGATAGAGATTCAGTGAGTCAATAAAGCATTGCTGGACAAGTAACTATTAAAAAAAAGTAATTCTATAGGGGCTGGGATTGTGGCTCAATGGTAGAGCACTTGCCGAGTGTGTGGGAGGCACTGGGTTCAATTTTCAGCACCACATATGAATAAATAAATAAAGGTTCAACAACAACTAATAAAAAGATTCTTAAAAATATGTCTATAATCTCCCAATTGCTTAAAAACTATCACAAACACCTGTTTAATAAACAGTTCTAGAATTTTATCAAGAATTAAAGGCAACTTCAGTGTCTGCACTTATTAAAATTTACCCTTTAATCATTTTACTTTTTTCTGAAATGTCTACCTATCTCCATGATTTCTCTACTACTGGTGTGGCTCTGGGAATATAAAAAAAAGTCTTTCAGAAACTTAAGATAATTCTTTCGAACCTAGAGACTTGAAATAATTTAAAGCTAAATGCTCTCTTATTAACTATTTTCTTATCTTTGTTCTAACTTTTCTTATTTAAAGAGCAACCTCTTGATACAAAAGTTAAAAGATTTTAATCATTACAGTACAAGGTATTCTCTGTCGTCTATTATTTCTATTATCCTACGTGGATCTATGATGTCTCTCTTATTATTAGTTTTTCCTTCTCTCTAAACAGCAGTCATTCTAAAAATCCTATTTGTACTGTAAGAATATACTAACAGGGGGCTGGGTTGTGGCTCGATGGTAGAGTGGTTGCCTAGCATGAACAAGGCGCTGGGTTAAATCCTCAGCACTACATAAAAATATGAGTTCCTCCTCCTATTTACATTCATCAAAAACACAACAGAGGGCTGGGGATGTGGCTCAAGCGGTAGCGCACTCGCCTGGCATGCGTGCGGCCCGGGTTCGATCCTCAGCACCACATACCAACAAAGATGTTGTGTCCACCGAGAACTAAAAAATAAATATTAAAAATTCTCTCTCTCCTCTCTCTTTAAAAAAAAAAAAAAAAAAACCACACACACACACAACAGAGCAAGCCCCAATAGGAGTAGCTAATGGAGTAGTGAAAGGAAAGGTGGTGAAGTAACATGGTGGGGGAGAGGGAATGTCAGCTTCACTATTAATTTCTACCTGCTACCACCCCCATCAAATTCTTTGATATGACTACTTAATGTCTTTCCTCAATTACCAGAAGTGCTGAGTAAATACAGAAACAATCCTAGTCTAACTCTGAACTCCCTCTCCCACCAGAGTGCTTGTACTTTACCTATAAAATGTTTGGAGCATTTTCAGACTTTTCATTCCTTTGGGTGGTACATTATTAGAATCTTACATCATATTCTTACTGCTTTTCTCATGATTCCTGAAATCTAAGGCACACATAGTAATATAGAGAATTCTCTTCCCTGATACTTTTAATAAAACTCATGATGACATTGCCCCTTATCTCCAAAGATTCTTTCTAGAATTTAGATATCACTAGCTTATTTTTTCTATTGGTTCTAATTAAGTTAAAATTAGAACAACTAATATCTTTCTAGATTCTTTTCTCACCAAAAATACAAAATTAAATTTATCAGACACTCTGCTTTAGAAAACAAACTTCAAGAAGGTCTGAGTTATGAAGTCTTCTATCATACATAGTTTGCTTCTTTAGAAATACTGAAGCCTGAAATAAGGAAGTTCACTTATGGCCAACTTTTTCAAAAAAATACTGTTTATAAAATTAGTGTATTTTCATACAGATGGCTAACTGTAACTGCTAGGTTATTTCCTGTCCCAACCTGTGGCAGACACAGCTAACTGTCCACCAAAAATCCATCCTCTCCCTTCTTGGGTGTGAAGTTGTTTTGGGGAGCTAGATTGTCCTGCCAGGGACTAGCTCTCCTTATGAACAGATAGCCATATAAATTGCTCACATACTATAATTATAAGAGGTATTGAGTGCTTAAGAAGCATAATTCTAGACATATATTTACAGAATAAGAAACTTAAAAAATAAACATAACCCACTTATTGTAAATGGATAATTGTCCTTAGGAATAATTTAAGTTCTACTTCTCTTAACATTTACAAGTCACTGCCAAATCAAACCACAGTTTCTATATCAGACTCCAGTAGATTGCTTATTTGAATTTACTTGATTATTAATGTTACTAGCTTAGTACTAGGTCTGCCACTCCAAAGTTAAAAACAAAAATATATGATTATTGCCTGAATTTAGTGAGGAGTTATTTGTTGATATGCTGACGGTAGGCAGACACTACTAGCTGACTGTTACACTTTCCTGCATTCAAAAATACTTCAAAAGTGTCACCATCAGGGAGATCCAAGATGGTGGACTTAGAGAGAGGCTACATTCCTTGTCACTCCATGACTCTGGATTCAACCAGAGGAAATACTGTTCCTCTGAAAGGCAGCCTTACTGCCCACTGATCCCTGGCTACCCCTCATTTGCCCTCCGTGATCACCTGCCATCTACCAGCAAATCCCCCGCCTTTTGAGCACAGATCGTTAGATGACTTTTACCTATCATCAGCCATTTGCCTATCTGCCCACCTCTTGCCTGCACATTGCCCACAGCCCACCTGCAGATCTCCTGCCTGCAGACTGCCCATAGACTGCCAGTGGATCACCCGCTGCCCACTACCCAGAAGTCCACTGACAAAGTACCCACAGGTTTGATTACACGTGGCCACCACCATTTTGGGACATCATCTAGGGCCTCCAAGTTTGCCGCTGCTACTACCCACCCACATCTGGGGTGGCGGGGCTTCAGTTTGGAGACACCAGCCAGGGCCTGGAGATATATTGTCGGGGAACTGCAAATCTGGTTGCATCTGAGGTCTTTCTGCTGGGTGTGCTAGTGGCCGCCTTCTGGCTGCCTATTTGTAATGTTGTTCCTTTGTGTGAGCACATTCCTGGTGTTCTCCTTGCAAGCTGAAACAGAGGAATTGAGATTGAGGGTCTGTAGCAAGGCAGAGCCTGGGGAAATCTGAAGCCCAAGTCCATCAGATTGTAGCTGGGCTTATATGGGTCAGTCTGGGTCTAGCAAACCCATGGAACACCAGAGACTTGGGGCAGTTTGCTGCAGGGAACTCAGCTGGAGAAAACTGGGCTGTCTACAGCTTAGTGAGTCCTGAAATGCACAGGGACAGAGGAGGCCAGCTACAATGGTGGGGAAGACTGGAAAAGAGCGTGAGGGCATCTTGCTATCGGCTCACCACCCAACAGGTCCCAGGAAACTGGACTGGACCTACCATCAAACTTCAGACAACTCCACCTATCATCAAAGAAGGGAAGCTGAGAAATTTTTTGAAAGCCAATGGAAGCTATCATTCAATTTTCCATTGAGACTTTTTCTTTTTTTTTCTTTTGCCCCCTCTCTCACATCTCTATCATCTTAGAATTTAAATATTTTTCATGCATCAATTTATTGAGAAATGGAATGGCTGAATAGTACAATACAGATTTTCTGTGTATTCTTATATTTTTACTTTTTGATTATTTATATTATTCTTTAAAATCTGTATATATATTTTTCTCTCACCTACCTGTCTCCCTGGATTCTCTTACTTCTCTCATACTAACAGCCAACCTCTATTAATTCCCCCCTTGTTCTTACTA
Organism: Spermophilus citellus; assembly: GCF_964194105.1. Taxonomy (NCBI): domain Eukaryota; kingdom Metazoa; phylum Chordata; class Mammalia; order Rodentia; family Sciuridae; genus Spermophilus; species Spermophilus citellus. Next base: position 80,044,253 of record NC_138198.1, on the reverse strand, counting down.
TAAATTTTTACCTTTATCTTCTCTTTCTCCCTCATAAATATCACATCTTACACTACTTCTGTTCCTTCACTGTCCATCATTAGAAACTGTAAACCCTTTCAGTAGACTTACTGTTTATACTGTAGACAATAATTTAACATATTATTTCTGTTTATTGCGACAAAACTGTAGAAGCCTTAATAGGAACTATTTTGTTTAAAAGTGTATATTGTTTGCACTGGGTGCTGTTACTATTAGTCTCTCCCTTAAAGGTAAGGTACTAGAAGCCTTCAGGGACACTATAAGATTACAGGGTAGAAACTACTGCCTCAGATCCATACCCACTAGATGGGAAGACACACCAACAACATGAAAAAAACAGGGAACAAAGCACCTCAAACAAACCAAGATGTTCCAACAATAGAATCCATAGATAACACAGTAGAAGGAATTTAAAATGTACATAGTTAAGCTGATCTGAATTAAAGGTAGTACAAGGAGTAAAATCAAAGAGAAAATAATACAGGAAGTGAAAGATCATTTCAATAGAGTTAGATTGTGGAAAAAAACAACAACCAAAATCCCTGAAATTAAGGAAACAATGAACAAAATTAAAATTTCAATGGAAAGTATCACCAACAGACTAGACCACTTAGAAGACAGAACCTCAGGAATGAAGACAAAATATATACTCTGGAAATTAAGTCAACCGCACAAAGAAGATGGTAAGAAACCATGAACAGAACTTCCAAGAAAAATGGGATAACATAAAAGACCAAATTTAAGATTTATTGGAATAGACGAAGGCACAGAGATACAAACCAAAGGAATGAACAATCTTTTCAAAATCTCTGGGACACTATGAGGCAGTGCTAAAGGGAGAGTTCATTGCATTAAGCTCACTCATTAAAAGAATAAAAGTCAACAAATAAATGACCTAACATTACATCTCAAAGCCCCAGAAAAAGAACAAAATCAACACCAAAAGTAGTCAAAGACAGGAAATAATAATTAAAATCAGAGCTGAAATTAATGAAATTAAAACAAAAGAAACAAATGAAAAAATTGACAAAACAAAATGTTGGTTCTTTGAAAAAATAAATAAAATTGATAAACCCTCAGCCACGCTAACGAAGAAAAGGGGAGAGAGAGCTCAAATCACTAAAATTCGTGAAGAAAAAGAAAATATCATGAAAAACACTACTGAAATACATATAATAAGAACCTATTTTGGGGCTGGGGTTGTGGATCAGCGGTAGAGCACTCACCTAGCACGTGTGAGGCCCTGGGTTCGATCCTCAGCACCACATAAAAATAAGTAAATAAAGGTATTGTGTCCAACTACAACTAAAAAATATTTTTTTTAAAAAAGAACCTATTTTGAAAATTTATACTCCAATAAAATAGAATATCTTGAAGACATCAACATTTTTCTACCGACATATGAACTACCCAAATTGAATCAGGAAGACAAAGAAAATTTAAACAGATCAATTTCAAGCAATAAAATAGAAGCCTACCAACCAAGAAAGGAATAGGACCAGACAGATTCTCAGCCAAGTTCTGTAAAACCTTTCAAAGAACAATTAATACCAATACTCCTCAAATTATTCCATGAAATAGAAAAGGAGGGAACCCTTCCAAACTCATTCTATGAGGCTAGTATCATCCTGACACCAAAACCAGACAAAGATACATTAAGGAAAGAGAACTTCAGACCAACATCCTTGATGGACACAGATGCAAAAATTCTCAATAAAATTCTGGCAAATTGCATACAAAAACATATAAAAAAGAGACTGTACCACGATCAAGTGGAGTTTATCCCAGGGATGCAGGATTGGTTAAACACATGAAAATCAATAAATGTAATTCATCATATTAATAGACTTAAAAATAAGAATCATATGTTCACCTCAAGGAGCAGAGAAAGCATCTGACAAAATACAGCACACAGCTTCATGTTCAAAACACTAGAAAAACTAGAGATAGTAGGAATATACCTCAACATTGTAAAAGCTATCTATGCTAAACTCAAGGCCAACATCATTCTAAATAGAGAAAATGAAAGCATTCTCTCTAAAAACTGGAACAAGACAAGGATGTCCTCTTTCACCACTTCTATTCAACTGCATCCTTGAAACTTTAGCCAGAGCAATTAGACAGAAGAAAGAAATTAAAGGGATACAAATAGGTAAAGAACTCAAACTACCACTATTTGCTGATGACATGATTCTGTATCTAGAAGATCCAAAAAATTCCTCCAGAAAACTTTTAGAATAAAATTAATTCAGCAAAGTAGGATATAAAATCAACACCCATAAATCAAATGCATTTCTATACACCAGTGATGAAATCTTCTGAGAGAGAAATTAGGAAAAATTACCCCATTCACAATAGCCTCAAAAAAATAAAAAATACTTGAGACTCAATCTAATAAAAGAGGTGAAAGGGGCTGGGGATATGGCTCAAGCGGTAGTGTGCTTGCCTGGCATTCGTGCGGCCCGGGTTCGATCCTCAGCACCACATACAAACAAAGATGTTGTGTCCGCCAAAAACTAAAATAAATAAATAAATAAATAAAAAGAGGTGAAAGACCTGTACAATGAAAACTACAGAACACTAAAGATAGAAATTGAAGAAAACTACAGAAGATAGAAAGATCTCCCATGCTCCTGGATAGGCAGAATTAATACTGTCAAAATGACTATACTATCAAAGTTATTATACAGATTTAATGAAATTCCTATTAAAATTCCAATGACATTCTTCATAGAACTAGAAAAAGCATTCATGAAATTCATTTAGAAAAATAAGAGACCCAGAATAGCCAAACCAATCCTTAGTTAGAGTGAAGCAGGAGGCATCACTATATCATACCTTAACCTATACTACAAAGCAACAGTAACAAAAATGGCATGGTATTGGTACCAAAATAGACATGTAGACCAATGGTACAAAATAAAAGACAGAGATAACCCATATAAATACAGTTGTCTCATACTAGACAAAGGCACCAAAAACATATTGAGAAAAGATAGACTATTCAACAAATGGTGCTGGGAAAACTAGAAATCCATAGTAGCAAAATGAAATTAAACCTCTATCTCACACCCTGCACAAAAATTGACTCAAAGTGGATCAAATACTTAGACACTAGAAGAAACACTTAAGAGAAGAAAAAGCAGGCCCAAATCTTTATCATGTCAGCTTCGGACCTGAATTCCTTAACAAGACATCTAAACCACAAAAAGTAAAATTAAGAACAAATGGGATAAATTCAAACTGAAAAGTTTTTTCTCAGCAAAGGAAACAATCAATAATGTGAAGAGAGAGCCTACAAAGTGAGAAAAAAATCTTTACCTCGGAGCACTAATAATCTCCAGGACATATAAAGAACTCAAAACTTAACACCCCCCCCCAAAAAAAAAAGATCAATAAATGAGTTAAGGAACTGAACAACTGAACAGATATTTCACAGAAGAAATAGAATCCATCAACAAACATATGGAAAATGTTCATACTCTCTAGCAATTAGACAAATGCAAATCAAAACTACTATAAGATTCATCTCACTCCAGTCAGAATGGCAATTTTCAAGAATACAAGCAATAAGTGTTGGCAAGGATTTGGGGAAAAAGATATACTCATAAACTGCTGGTGGGACTGCAAATTGGTGCAACCATTTTGGAAAGCAGTATGGAGATACCTCAGAAAACTTGGAATGGAACCACCATTTGACCCAGTTATCCCACTCCTTGGTTTATACCCAAAGGACTTAAAATCAGCATACTACAGTGACACAGCCACATCAATGTTTATAGCAGCTCAATTCACAACAGCTAAAATGTGGAACCAACCTAGATGCCCTTCAATAGATGAATGGATAAAGAAACTGTGATATATATACACAATGGAATATTACTCAGCAATAAAAGAATAAACTCATGGCATTTTCAGGTAAATGGATGGAACTAGAGAACATCATGCTAAATGAAAATAAGCCAGTCCCAAAAAACCAAAGGCCGAATGTTTTCTCTGATAAGTAGATGCCGATCCATTGGGGAAGGTAGGGGAAAATGAAGGAACTTTGGATTGTGCAGAAGGGAGTGTAGGGAAGGGTGAGGATGTGGGGATGGGAAGATGGGTAGAATGAGACAGATATCCTGTGTGTGTCAAAAGGCATTCTACCATCATGTATAACTAATTAGAACAAATTAAAAAAAAAAAAAAAAAGAAGACTAATAGAATAGAGGAAGAGGAGGGAGGGAAGGGAAATGGGAGGTACTGGGGAATGAAACTGATCAAATTATACTGTTTTATTGTATGCAGTATGAATATTATAACAAATTATAATACGCCAGTTAAAAAAAAGAAAAAAACTGCACACATTAAAAAAAAGTGTCACTGTTCTGGATGTTTGGAATAACTTCAGTAGTCAAAATAAAAATCCCTTCCCTCATGCAGCTTAAATTCCAGTGGCAGTCATTTCAATAACAGAAGTGTAAAACTTATCTGCCAACCTTTACACAAAGATTTAAGCTTGGGCAATGATGAACTGTTGGCCAGCAAGGAGTTGCACTGTGGATATTCTCTGTGGGACAATAATGCTACAAAGTATAGCTGGTAGTACACTAGAAAACAATGCTCCAGCTTATTAGGGAAGACAAAGATCTTCAGAGATACAAGTGAAGAAATAAAAGGAAATAAAGAAATAAAGAAAAGTCTTTTAAGGTGGTGAAGAAAATTACTGTCAATGCAAGAACTTGACACAGTGGCAAAACAGTAGCAAACAAAATTTCCATTTAAGCTTTAGACAAGAATATTCTTCCAGATGGTGAGGAATTCATGTAAACAACAGGATTTATAGGAACAAATAAGTATGGAAGATAATAAAAATTAAAGAAATCAACCAGTTGAGAGGAATCCTATAGTTTCCTCCAAATGCAGCTTTGAATGTCTGCGTAAATAGGAAATCACTATCCTACTGATAGGGCACATTAGTAAGTGCCTCTATCTGCAGCACATGTCTTGAAATGTGACAGAGAACCATTAGGTGGCAAGACCTTCTATCTATCTCTACTACCTCATCAAGGAAAAAATTATATCTACTAGTAGAAATGAAAGCAACATTGTACAGTAATCATTTGATCATCTTTTAAGTCAGAAGATTCAGATAAACATAAACTATATCCACATACATATATAAATATAGTGTATATATTTGCACATGGCAGGGGTACTGACTACATTATACATACAGACTATACATAGACCACACAAATCCAAACCTACAAAAGGGCAGAATTTGCTACAGTTTACTTAGTGTAATAACCCATCTTTTGCATGCTTGTTTCTTTGGTGAATTAAATAAAGATGGGGGGGGGCACCTGGTTGGGAAAACACACTAAGGATTTTCTTTCTGTAAATCTAGGCTAAATACTTCTTTCTTTCCTTTTTTAGTACCGGGATTTGAACCCAGGGGTACTTTACTAAGAATCACATCCCCTGGAGGTTTAATTTTTTATTTTAAGACATGGTCTCAGTAAGTTGCTTAGAGCCTAAATTGCTGAGGTTGGCCTTGGACTTTCTATCCTTCTGCCTCAACCTTCTGAGTTGCTGGGATTACAGGCATGTACCACCACATGGCTGGCTGGCTAAACATTTTATTTTGTAAAAAGAGAAAAAAAAAATGCTTTGGACTTAGTATATCATTTTCCATTATAAAGCCAAACTTACAAAAGAGTAGCACTTTAAAGTCTAGTTAGTGCAATAATCAGTCTTTTTCTGCTAATGAATTAATACTGACATCTATTATGAAACATGTACCGCAAAGCCACATCCATTAAAAAGAAAGTATAAGGGGCTGGGGATGTGGCTCAAGCAGTAGCGTGCTCGCCTGGCATGAGTGGGGCGCTGAGTTCGATCCTCAGCACCACATAAAAATAAAATAAAGATGTTGTGTCTACCTAAAACTGAAAAATAAATATTTAAAAAATTTTCTCTCTTTCTCTCTCTCTTAAATTTTTTTTTTAAAAAAAAGAAAGTATAAGTCACTGAAAATTTTCTGTTTTCAATTCAAATGTATAATGTAGTGGAAAAGAAAGAAGAAATTATCCTTTCAATCACTGTTCCTTATTCCTAAGGAATAAAGCTCTAGATTCAAATCCAAGTTCTGTCCAATCACTAGTTATGTGACCTTAGCAAATCACATATATTTTCTAATCCTCAGTTACTTCAACTGTAATAAATACCTACCTTTGCAACAATTTTTCTGTGTATTCTAGAAACAATTCAAATATTTAAGCTAACTGTGATATGCACATGAAAGGGTAGCATCCCCCACACCTGTCATACAATAGGCTTCCTTCCTTCCAAAGTCTAAGAGTAGAGATGGGAAATAGAAAAGGTCAAAGAAGGGAAAACTATAAACACTGTTTTGTCACTACTTATTTTCCCAAGTCCTTTTCTACTATTTTGGTTTCATTCCAAATCTTCTGACACTTCACACAGTCCTACAGGGTTAGCCTGGAGGCCACAGTTCCTAGCTAGTAGGTGGTAGCAACTAGGGACTTTAAGGCTATGCTTAAAGTCAGCCTAAAAAGACATAACTGGGAGAGTCTTAGCATTTTAATACTGAATGCATAACAGTGATTTTTAAATAGGGGCTGGAAAAGTGGGGAGTAAGGGTGAGTGACAAGACTATAGGCTCATAAGTGCAGCATTTGGAGGACAAATATTTCATATATTTACAAAGAGTACAGATGGGATTGGAGTTGTAGCTCAGTGGTAGAGTGCTTTCCTAGCATGTGTGAGGCCCTGGGTTTGATTCTCAGTACTACATATAAATAAAAATGAAAGGTCCATGGACAACTTAAAAAAAAAAGGGGGGGGGGGGCTGGGGATGTGGCTCAAGTGGTAGCACGCTCGCCTGGCATGCGTGCGGCCCGGGTTCAATCCTCAGCACCACATACAAACAAAGATGTTGTGTCCGCCGAAAACTAAAAAATAAATATTAAAAAAAAAAAGAGTACAAATTAACCCCTGAAACACCATGATACCTGTCTGGCTTTTTACAATTTTTTAAAATGTTAACTCCAATGAATTACCTAAAAATCTAACCAAGAAGGATTATGTCACAAAAGAAACTTTTTCTGGCAAAATAGATTTTCATTTTCAAAGAACTAAATGACAAACTTTGGGAATACTATTTATAATTTTATTTTCTTTTTTCAGAAATCTATTTTGCAAACCTTCAAATGCTAACCCTCTTCAAATGCTCATGCTTATTTTATTCCAATTATTAACCACGTGTGTTAAAGAAAAATATTCAGAACAAGTAGTCTACGCTTTGGTCAATTAAAAAAAGAGAATGTGAGTTTTCATAATAGCTATTTTCCTAATACACTTCAACAAAGTTCTCATCCAAATAGCTATGATTACCTGTTAACTGACTTTGGAACTATCTGCTTTAAGAGGATAATTAAAGCATCATTTTATGATATTATTGTAACATAAATACGAAATGTTTTTTAAAAGCCTTTCAATCATCTTTTTATACTAAAATGTCTATAAAAGCCCATATATCTCATTCACAAACATCTGTAATGAACTAACGCCTGGAATAACATTTAATCAAATTTTCCTGCCTAGAAAATGTTATCAATTTACTTGAGGCTAAATCTGTCTAGTGCAAAGGATCTTATTAAACTTTCAGAGGTATCACAAACCTAATGCCATCAAAACCCAAAAGTATTGTAATGAATTATCTCACTAAAAAGATCTACCAACTTACAAAATGTATAACAGTCTCATAATCAAAGCCAATTCTACTGAACTGTGAATTCCTAGAGAATGGCAGTCATTCATGTTGAAATCATTTTTCATCATAATAAATTATAGCAGTTTTTATCACATGACAGGGTCAATAAATGTTCACATAACAAATGGATTAATACTACTTGCTTGAGAAAGTTCAGTGCTAAAGTCCATGGGTCAGTTTTTTTATTATAATTTTTATTTACCTGATCTCTAATCTTACCACAAATTTTGAACTAAAACATTCTTAAAATTTTATCAATATCACAAAAATTGCAACTCTAGCAAAAGTCCAAATTTACATAAGGTTGAAAGACTATTAGAAACAATTTTGCCCAATTACTTCTTACTTCAAATAGTCTAGGAAGTTTACTGAATTCACCAAAGCTACACAGCTGGTTATTGTTAGAAGTGAAATTACAACCCAGATTTTCTTCTTCACTCTAGTTCTTTCCTTATTATGTTATATTTTCTTCTCTGCTGCTTTCCAAACACCTGACTGCTATTATTTTTTAAAGTATCCTTATCTGTAAAATACTAATCACATCAAAACAAAAGTTAGAAACCAATACACTTGCTATGGAACAATTGCAAGTATTAACGTACACAAAAGCCAACTTCTTCCATCTTACCCCAACTTTGACTTAATGACAAGAAACTGAAAGTTATACCAAAAACATCAGAGAGTGAATATCCTCTGTAGTCAGCTGAAGCAAAACCTAGAGTCTATACATTGCTCGGAGAGAGGCCACGTTTCAGTGGTCAGTCCTTTCCTGAGCCTTTCCTATCCCTGTCCCCACCCCTAATAATCTACCAGACATATCAACTATGCATTCCTTTACACATATTATGGCATAAAAAAATTATTTTCCTTTCTGTTCTAGGCAAACACAAACATATACTACTGACTTACTATTAACATGATAAAATAGCAAATGCATTTCAGAAAAATCTAGGATTTTTATATTTTTTATACCTTAGACTTTCTATATTCAACAAAATAAAAATCTTTAAAATAAAACATACTAAAAAACTTTCTACTAATGTTACAACTATCAAAATGAGGGGCTTGGGATGTAGCTCAATAATAGAGCACTTGCCTAGCATGTGTGAGACACTAGGTTTGATCCTTAGCACCACATTAAAAATAAACAAATAAAATAAAAGTATTATGTCCATCTATAACCAAAAAAATTTTAAAAAGAAGAAATATCAAAATGACCTATAAATTCATATTTGCAAGACTGTTTAAATTGTTTTACGAAATCACTATCTAGAATAAAACTTTGAGAACAAAAGTCTAAAGAATTCATTTAACTTTTAACTTATGAAAAAGTACTGTTAACTTTATAAAATTTTAGTAAAGGTATACCTGAAATATTTGTCATGTCTAAAAATCATCTGTAGTTACGAAGTCATATAACTATGCTTGGACACATCCATGAATACAGTTCAAAATTTACTTTGTATTATACTAGGGGCTTTGTCAAGGATTAATATGAAAATGTCCTAACCACAGAGAACACTACGTCAAGGATAAGTCCAGCCATGGAAAGAAATGGTTATAATGCAAAAAATGTGCTGTCATATGGGTTTTGTGAGAACACAAAGGAAAAGATCATCACACCAGTGTCATTAATTATGTCTGTGTACTTGATAATACTCAAGTGTACAGTCTTCCTGTACCTCTTCCTTCCTTTCCTCTTCCTTCCTTTAGGTTATAAAAGTGTGACAAATTAGCCAAACCCGGAACAACTAAGTCAAGTCAGGATTAGCAAAAAAAAAAAGTCTCCAGATTTTCAGTATACAGTAATGGTAAAAGGATAAGATGCTGCTGCTATTTACTTGACATATTTATAAACTGAGCAACAACATTTCAGAAGCAGCAAAAGTTGCCCACAGCACCTTCTAGTTTGGGGTTTGCCACATATAGCTGACACTGGTCTGTGTTTGTTAATGTTCATCTTCTCAAACAACAAGAATAAGGTGGAGGACCGAGGACAAAAGAATCTAGGGTTTCTTCTGCCAAAATTCAGGCAGCAACAGGGGATATGCCTTGTGTATCTAGTTCTAGAAATAATCTTTCTTGAGGTTCTTCCACTTCCTAGGAGAAAGCAGGGAGTCTATCAGCAATCATGCCACCTTCCAAACAACAATAGCTATTCTAAGAATTCCAGTTTAAAGCAGAATGGAGTATACTGTGTATGAGTCAAGGAATTTTCAATCTCTAATCTTACCGTACACTCAAACAGCAGCAAGTGAAGGGCATTGCTACCCAGGGATGGGGAGTGGGGAGGAGCTGACGCGCAGTGGCTTGTAATTCAGTATATCAGTACCATACTACACTGTGCTATACTCTGCAATTACAGGATTCTCTGTCTTCCCAAAGTGGGTTCCAAGATCTTAAAGGTAAACCCAATCCAGACAAGGGTATATTGCTATCAAGTCTGCTAGTTCTGAGACAACAGTAGTGCTGCTGCAGCCAATGATTCCTTGGCATACAGACACATTAAAATGATATTGGCAGCAACACCAGCTCTTCTCTTTCACCCTCTGCAGTTACTATAGCTCCTTTTGCTAAATCTGCCTTTGAGTTTAGACAGGAGCTGGATGGTTCATAATCACCCAGCAGCTGCAGCTGAGCAATACGCAGCCTAATTGTGGCACTGGAGCAGCTGAGAGGAAGAAAAGAGATAATACATACCCTACCACAGGCACACACAAACGGCTGCACACACTACTGATAAAACATCAAAATACCTTAATAGGAATAGATTATTAAAGAAAATTAGTCATACCTTGCTAGAGGACTTGTATTTATATTATAAATCTATTTAAATGTGAACTGAAGGTGACCTAAGCCATTTAGGGTTCTGAACAATGGAAGATCTTACTTAAACTTCCTGTAAATATCCACACAACAAGGCCAGTAGCACAAACATCACCTTTATAACATGACAGAGTTCCTGTGATATAAGAATTTGGCACAGAGCATGATCTCTTCTTTAACTTGAAAACAATGCAAAGCAACAACATCGACATCTAAAACAGTGAGTAAACATTACACAATGCAAGTAAAGTAGCATAAGCAATGATTCTCTGCATTTCTGAATCTCAAACACCAGACAATCATATGTTTGAGAAAACAAAACAAAACAAAACATATTCTCCCCTCAGGTACTATACATCTTCATAAAATTTAAGTAAATGTAAACATATTTTGCACTGAGAATTTCACAACATCCTAAGACTATTGAAACTAAGGCTGAAATTACTGATCTAAAGAATTACTGTTCTATAAAACTGAAAATAATAATGCTTATTATTTTGATGTCATAAAGTTCTGTTTTTTCATTTTACCTACTTTTCTGAAAAATAGGGTAGTTGATTACAGAATAGTATCCATTTTTCAATAAGCACATTTTGATTTCCTAGTAGAGGTAAAAGGATAAGATGCTACTGCTATCTACTTGGCATATTTATAAACTGAGCAACAACATTTCAGAAGCAGCAAAAGTTGCCCACAGCATCTTCTGGTTTGGGGTTTGCCACATATAGCTGACACTTAAACTGAGCACTTAAATTTAAGCTGTCACTTAAAATACATAAATTTTTTTTAAAAATGCATAAATTAGTAAAACCTAGTGTCTGCCATCAAAATTAAAATAGTTAACATAGAAAACCCATAACTTTATTAAAATTTTTTCAAAATTCTTCAATTATTGAACATTTAGAAGTGAGTATGCAACATTTTCAAGGCAATTATAAACACCAGCCAGTATATTACAATTATGATTTAATAAGTCTAATCCTGTTTGCAAAGGAGAGTCTAGGCAGTGTTCCAAAGTTATTCACCACCAAATACTAAATTCTCAATCTAAGCCCCTTATTTTTATTACACATGGGCTTCTTTAAAAAATAAAGAAGTTCCATGTGAAATAAAACAGTTTTAGAAAAGCACACAAATGTACAACTTAATGAATTATACTAAGGCCAGCACCCCTGTGACCACCACCAGGTTAAAAGAACTTTCCCAATCACAGCCTGTTCCCTTCTCCCATCTTAATTGTATTAAAACCACTTCCTTGCAGGTTTTGTTTGTTTAAAATAAAGTTTTTATCACCCAAGCTTGCATTTCTAGACATCAGGCATTGCTTTTCAAAAATTTTTTATTAAATTTCTTTCTTAATATAATGCTAACACAAAAAATGATGTCCACATTGCATTAATTCACTATATTGAAGGCTAAATATATTTGTAAAGAAAAACTATTAACAGTAATAAATTACAGCTTCAAATGATGCACACTTCAACTTTGAATATAAACAAATCTTGCATTAGTAATATTTCATTTATATTGGGTCACTGCTATTCTTTTAGCATATTTACTCTTTGGTCATTATATACAATAAGTTTCATTTGCACAAATATTAATTTTTGCAGCTTGAGAATTACTTAAACTCAAAAAAATATTTCAACCATGTATTACTATTACACTTTGATCATAAGACAAATTCCATCTATCCCAGGAAGAGAGGTCAAGTCTGTAATATCACTTTCGATTGAAAACCCAGGAGTCAATTTTGTGGCTTATGAAGTCAGCAAAAACTAACTGCAAAACTAAAGCTATTATAACATTATCGTGCTTACAAGAGAGTACATACTTTAAGAACCCTTTTATCTTTTATCCTGGAAACTTGGATATGAACTATCTTGTATTTAGATTGAGATCAAAGGCAATTGTTGTCATTGTTTCAAATTTAGGACCCTCTGAATTGCCAACCAGCATTTAAATTCTTCACTGAGATTTAGCTAGTATGCAAAAAGTAAGACACAATTAAGAGTCAACAGAGCAGGATCTCACACATTTGTAAGAAAAATGGCCTTGATGAAATACAACTTTCTTACAGTACGATATATGACTATTATATGTGATGCATACAAGATCGTTGGCTTCTAATTCAAGACACCCCTTCATTATCTATCCATTCAAAATGCTTCCTGTCCACTGTGTGCCAAGCATTGTGCTAGTTACTGGATTTAACACATGGTCACAAGTACACATTTAGTAATATTTTCCTTAGAGTGTAATTTAACTTGAGAAACTTAACCGGATAAAGAAAGTAAACAGTATGGTTTATATACGCTTAGAACTACCTGGATACTTATGGCACTGTAATTTTACAAAGAACGAATATACATACTATCATCGTATCATACATGTTAAATCATCTAAGTGAAAACATACCAGTGGTGCTACTACACTTTTATTTAATAATTTATTAAATATTTGACCTATGTTATTCTATGTTCAATTATGCAGAAAATAATTCAACCAAGTCCGAACTACACTGCGTCCCTCTCACTATTAAACAAAAAATAACGCTATTCCTACACCAGACGTGACTTTCCAAAGCTTCCTGAAACAACTCTGTCCCATGCCCAATACGGCAAAAGCTGGAAACAATTATCAAGAAGAAAAACACCGTTTAAAACAAAATTTTCTTTAACACTTGTGGACAGAGAACCGAACGTGAGGTGGGGTGGCAAGGTGCTGTAAAAGCGGACTCTGAATGATCTACTTCCCAACCCCCAACCCAAAACAAAGAAAAACTTTAAACATGTTGCGGTTTTCAATCAAACCAAGTGAAGCCAGAGGCTCACCACTCGCCCCACACACCGTCCTCCTCTCTGCTTGCACAGTTGCCACAGGCGTCAGGCGACACTCAGACAGACCTCCAGCCTCCAGGACAGAAAGGCCGCTTCCCTTGCCCCCGGCACCAACCATGCGGGCAAAAATAAACCTGGCCCGGTGGTCCACATCCTTAAGGATGCTGATTGGGGGCGGGGGGTGTCCCAACGCTCCGATCACCTCAAGTCGGACTTGGGCGGGACCGGGAAGGACGGGACCTGGACCCGTTCGGGGGGCGAGCAGGTAGCTCGGGCAAGGAGACACGCCCGCCGGCCGAGCCGGGGGAGGGGAGAAGTTTCTCCCCAACTTCCCGGCTCGGGGCCGGCGGGGGCGGGGAACGGCGGCGGCCGCCGCGGCGCCTTCGGGCGCGGGCGGGCGCCAGAGCCAGGGCCTAGCGCTGCTGGGGCCGGGGTCGCCCGCCTCTGCTCACCCGGCCACGCCGGTTCCTTACCTGCCCTCCGGCCGCGTTCGCATGAGTCGCCGCCGCTGCTGCGGCTCGGGACGGCGGGGAGGGGGCGCGGAGCGGAGGCAACGTCCGCAGGGCCCTCTCCCTCCTCCACCTCCTCAGCGCTGGGCGCGAGGCGGTAGCGACGACGGCGGGGCCGGCCCGGGACTCGTTACTTGTGGAGGAGGGAATTCCCGGGCTCCCCACCCCTCGGCCCCACTCTCACCTCCTCCTCTCGCGGCCCCGCCCCCTCCGCTCCGCGGTGGGGGCGGGCGCGGGGCGGGGGCTGCGGCTACCTGCGCGCTACCGCCCACTTACCGGAACTCGCGCCGCGCGGGCCCGACTCTCGCGCCTTCCGGCGCTGGCGCCCCCCGCCCCACCGCGGGCCCAGAGCCGCTCAGCCGAGGTCCGGGTCGGCGGCGGGTCCGGGTCACTCCTCCTGACCCAACATGGCGGCGGGGTCCGGGGCGGATTCCCGGGGCGGCGCAGGCTGAGGGGGCGTGGGGAGGAGGCGCTTCTCCACCCGCGGAGCAGGCCCGCAGCGCCGCTGCCCACCCGCGGGCCCGCGGCTGGCCGGTTTGGCTGCGGCGGCGATTGAATGGGGCGCGCCGATTCCGCCCCCCTGCCTTTTCTCCTGCCCCTCTGCTCTGGGGCCGTCGTGCCGAGGGCTTTGGGGCTTTGTTATCCTGGGGGAGAGCAGGGTTGAGTTTTTCTTGGTTGGCTGTTGGCTTCTCGGTACTATGCTTCCGCACTCTTTGTCGTGGATAGTAAAATCTCAGCCCAGCCGTGCGAGCCAGGAAGGCGTTGCTCACACTCTCCTCACTACCCTGGTCGCCGTCCAAAAACGTTCGCGTCTGGCCTCTTTCCGAGGCTGGGATCCTGTCCCTGCCCCGGGAGCTTCCTGTTGACTGTAGGTCGAACCAGCCTTGCCGGGAGGGGAACCAAGCTGAGTCCTGTTGGCAACCATCCCAAGTTGGTGGCTTTCGCTTATCTTGGGACAGCGTATTCTTATGTGATCCTGGCAATGTCCCAGTGAGGGACAGGTATTATGACCCTACTCGACAGCTGTGGAAACTGAGGCTGGGTCCTCAAAAGTGGAGCAGCCACAACTAAATTGTGTTTATCTGAACCCATGCACCTTTCCTATTTGCCTTACAGAATGGGAAGGGTCCGGAAGGAACCAGGGTAAAGAACCAGGGTTAAGTCAAGGTGGAGATGGGTTAAACTTTGAGGCTGTTTTGCTGAAGTCTCTTCTGTCTTGTCAAGCTCTTAATTTCCGCTTTTTGTTTCCTGTTTGGTGGGACTATTAATGTGGGACTTTTGGTTTCCTTTGTGGTTTTAGTGAAATTCAGAATCATCTTCGATAAACATGAAATAGCACAATCATCTGGGTCAGTATTCCGGTATTCTAGGAACTTAAGGATGTAAAAAAAAATAAAATTCTTCAGCTCACTAACTGAACCAAAAGTAAGCATAGGCATCCACATTAACAAAAAGGCACATGTAATATGACAGGGTGCTTCATTTAATTACTAAAACTATATCTGCCTTTGATGTTTTAGACATTAAAATTTTTGAGTAGACTTATATTTTTAAAACAAGAAAATAAAGTCCTTGAGTTGTTGCCTTTCTGAACTTATAACCAGAGTAGAAATATTTTTGTTTTCCTAAACTCTCAGTCTCAAAAAAAAGTTTACAATACTAGTTTATCCAGCTTTGAATTTGTTCTGTATGGAGATTTAAAGGTGGTGTCAAAATCTCACCTACAAGTTATAGTTTAAATTGACTTGAATTTGCTTCACCTCACCCTCATCTTTTTGGTTTTGTTTTGTTTTTGTTTATTACTTCAATTCCTGTTTTCCTTTTTCAAATAATCATTGTCCAGTGCCAAGTTTTAGTCTGTAAAAAACCTGGAAAGTTTAGTATCTTACATTCAATGGCTCACTTATTTCCAGGAATATTTAAAACATTTATTTTTTAATGGGACAGAATCGGTAAAGTCTTGTTTGAATTTTATATGCTAGATGTTACTTTTAATGAAAATCTTTTTATTTTACTTATGAAATGGACAAGTGAAGATCCTCGACCCTATGTGTTGCTCTCCTGCATGACATAGAGGTCTGGTATTGTATGTGTGTGAAGGAGTGAGAAGGGACCTGTCTAGAAATGCCTGGGGAAAAGTTTGACTGGTAAGAAAACCAGGGGAAAGCTTTAAACAAATAATTTATGAGATATGTTAGCTCCCTAGAAAAGTAAAATGTTTTATTTAAGTTCATTAATGCTTAAAATAATTTGGCTGGAAGTTTAAAAGATTAGAAGTTGAACCGATGCCCATATTCACCCTGGAACCTGTGATTCTGCCAGGAAAAAAAAAAATTGTTTTTTAAGATAAACTTCTTTCTGTCAGTGAGTGATCTGCTGCTGCTTCCATCACTGAGGCCATGATGATGATTTTCTTTTCCTAGTAACAGTGGAAAGAAAGCCTGTGGCCCTGCACAAGGTGCATGCAATATGCATGTCTCTGCCCTCAAACACCCATTCCCACTACCACCCCTTCTACCATTCAAAAACTAGATCTCCTCAAGTCTACTTGGTGCCTGAAGTTATCTGTAGCACCATGGCCTTGCCAAGATTGTTCATAAGCCCAATTAGGAGGAATATGAGGACCCCTCTAAGCAAAGATTTGGAGGATCAGGCAAAAGTAAGGTATTTTTCCTTGAGTGTTAGACTCATGGTGCCAAGCTTAGTGAAACAATACAGTAACCCACCCATTTCTCAACACTTGGTGTCTTTTTTCCCTCAAGGACTGTGGCTCATGGATCATAGTTTTAACTTTCCCTCAACTGGGCAAAAGCTATCTAAGGGAATCATCAATGGATATATTTTTTTGATTATTTATTTATTTATATTCACACACACACATACATGTCTGACAATGAACAGATGTTGATAAACATTTTTACAATTAATAAATGTCACAGCCAGCAATCTTAAATGAATGTCATCAAATGTACCCCATCATCTTGCTTCTTTTGTTGTTTTTCTAGCTTTTAACTTTGTGGCTGCAACCTGGTTCACAGTCAAAGAATTTCATCCTGTGCCTGCCATGCCTCTCAGCTCCATGACTGTTTTCTAGTAGTCTAGACTTTGCTCTTGGCATTTACTTTGAGATCATATCTTGGTTTATTCTCTGCTTCAGTTCTTTCTGGTTCTCTTGCTCTTTGGCCTCAGTCATGTTAAATCCCCTAATTTTAACTGTGCTTCCGGGTATCCACTGACTATTTCTAGGCTTACCTACAGCTTCAAACTTTCATACTCTGAATTGGTTCCTCACTCTACTTTCTGACTGCAGTTTCTAAGCTAGATGGTCCTGTTACATGATCTCTGTCAAGCAAAATACAGCAAGTAGTAGAAGTCTTTTGAGATTATCTGATTAACTTTCTTTCCTGAGAATTTGTCCTCTATAAATAGGGAGAGTATAGACCTGGGGTCTTAGTACCTTACTACTAATCCCAGGCTTCAACCTGGAGTTTGAATTTTGAGGGAGTGACACAGAGGTGACTCAGATTATTCATGGTGGCCATGGTAGAGTTGAGAGTTCCATGGCAGAAAGTGAGGGTTGAGGGATAGGGAGTTCAGTTGCAGGAGGCAAGAAGTGTCCAGAGCTGGTGATGCCTGCATCCCAAACAACTTCCTCCAATAAATGTCTTTTCTGTTTAAATTAAGGGGCTCTTTCTGTTCTTTGCAAATAAGAACCATAACTTAGTCTCTCCCACTGATTGTACCGCTGATGGTCAACTCAGGAGCTGAAAGGGCAACATTTCCTGCCACATTAACAGAGTAGGGTTGGGTGCACGTGATGAGGGAACTAGTTTTCACAGAGAGAGAAGGATGAATCAGATGTATAGCCAGAGTGAAGATAAGAGATTGCAGGCCCCTGATGCCGAGACTCATGTGCCTTGTACCACATGTAATATACCAAACTTAGACAGTTGGCAAGTCAGTCCCTCTTTCTGTCCAGCCATGGCTTTAAAATCAATACATAGCAACACTTTTTCTCATAGAACACTAACTTCATCTTCAGAATCCTCAACAAAATTCAGACAGGAGCCACCCTAAAATTGGAATTAAAATATGTTGAAAATCATTTGATTTGATCTGTCCTATAGACTGGTAATTTCGTGCTGTGATCTATATTCCCAGTTCTTATAGCCATTACCAAGGGTTTAGCCTGTACCTTTCTGCTCCATTAAGTTGATGTATAGTCAAAATGCGTCAGTGTCTCTGACACTAAGTTAAACACCACTAAAATTGCTACCAGATTGCTACTTTCTGGAAATCTTTACAAATGGGTTATGAAAAGTAGAACACAATTTTGCTTGAAGGCAAAAAGTTAAAGTTAGAATGTTTGCCTGCATTGATGATTTAGAAAATAAATTATGTATCAGGGTCTTTAAAGTTAACTTGTATTGCTGGGTGTGTGGCATTGGCCTGCAATCCCAGCTATTGAGGCAAGGGGATTACAAATTTGAGGCTAGGCCAGGCCACTTAGTGAGATTCTGTTTATAAACAAACAAATAGTCTGGGAATGTAGCCCAGGGGGAGAACTCCCCTGGGTTAGACCTGGGCACTGCAAAAAGAAATTTTAAAAACGTTACTTCATATCATGAACCATAAAAGGGTACTTGCTATTAAGTAACTTTTTATAATAGGCTTCTTAAAGTGACACTATGGGTTTTTAAAAATGTGTTTAGAATAAATCCATGCTTTTAAAACGTTTTAATCTCTTAAAGCTAAACCTGCTTTCTGTACTTTTTGACCTTATACATTATTTTTCATCTGTGTGTCTGACCAAATTTTAAAATCTGATTCACCAGATCTTAATATTTGATGTAAATCACACTGCATTAAATACTTTACCAAATGTATCCACTCTCCTTTGATTTGTATATAAATGGGGCTTTGTTTTTTTCTTTTCTTTTCTTTTCTTTTTTTTTTTTTTTTTTTTTTTTTTTTTGTGGTACTAGGGATTGAACCCAGGGGTGCTCTAACGCTGAGCTAAATCCCCAGCTTCCCTTTCTGTCTTTTAAATTTTGAGACAGGGTCTTATTAAGTTGCCCACAAGGCCTTGAATTTAGAATCCTCCTGCTTCAGCCTCCCAAGTAACTGAGTTTCCAAGTATGTACCACCATGCCTTCAGCTGAATAGGGCTTTTGATTACTTGAAATTATCACTTAATTTTCCTCCTTTCTGAAGTAATCACATATGCAAGAAATATTTAATATGAGACCCATATTGTGATGATATGTGTTTTTGGTCATGTGAGTGAGTTAACCATATAAGCATTGCAAATAATAGAATTGATAAAATACCAGAAGCAACTACAAGAAAAGCAATGGCTACTAATGGCCCTTACTGTCTGCTGTGCCTTTATGTGTATAATTTCCTAAATCCTCATAATAACCCTGGAGGTTGCTAGTTCTGTTCTCATTCACAGATTGGAGCCTTTAGACTTAGAGGAGTTTAACCCAATAAAAGGAGATGCTCCAAAACCTGTTCTACTAAAAGTTATTATGATTACAGAAAATAATTTTTTTTCTTACAATGCTAGGGATCAATCCCAGGACCCGGTACATGCTGAGCTTCATCCCCAGCCCCCAGAATTATTCTTAAGTGTTATACCAATGACCACATAAAGCAGCGCTTACTTCTCCAAATTCTGGAATAATAAAATGGGTAAATTTGGGGCTGGGGTTGTGACTCAGTGGTAAAGTGCTCACCTCCCATATGCAAGACCTTGGGTTTGATCCTCAGCACCACATACAAAAACAAACAAGTGAAATAAAGGTGTTGTGTCCAACTACAACTAAAAAATAAATATTAAAAAAATAAAATGGGTAAATTGTATTTTTAATTAGAAATACATACCTAAGAAATGTGAGATTCTATAAACTCATAGAAAATTCTTTTAATATTTATTTTTTAGTTGTAGTAGGACGCAATACCTTTATTTTATTTACGTTTATATGGTGCTGAGTATCAAACCCAGGGCCTCACACGTGCTAGGCGAGTGCTCTACCACAGAGCCACAACCCCAGCCCGAAAAATTATTTCTTTATATTATTATATTCCTAAGAAAGGATTAGGGTAAACTTTATAAAACTAGCTTAAAAAGAATAAATTCAATTCAAAAGAAAAGTATTAAATCTAGGTTTTTTTTGTGGCCAAATTTTACTTTTATATTGTGTGTGTGTAGAAATATGTAAAAAGTCCCATCATTATGTGCAACTGTAATGCACCAATAAAAAAATGGGGAAAAAGTCAAGCTTTCCGGAGATGATTATTTTGCATCTATCCACTCAACCTTTCATTGACACCCCCTAAAACCATGGTCTTCAAACAAAGAACCAAATATCTAGGAAATGACTATGTATACAGCATAAATGATTACCTTACCAAATGCAAAATATCTGTGCTATCTAAGATTTGCATTTTAATCTACCAAGTCTAGGTAAGTGTAGTGAAGCCTTGCATGATAACCATAACTCTGTGGTAAGAGCTACTATAATAGTTAATAATAGCCCAACAGAAGGTAAGATTTTTAAATATTTTTAAAAATCAGCTTATTCATTCATTTATTTTAAAAAAATGTATGGGCTGGGATTGGGTTCAGCGGTAGAGCGCTCGCCTAGCATGGGCGAGACCTAGATTCCAACCCCAGCACCACATAAAAATAAAGCCATTGTGTTGTGTCCATCTACACCTAAAAAATAAAAATAAATAAAAAATAAAAAAATATAGTGTCTTACAATAAATCTTGTATATTTCGGTCTATATTAAAAGCAATCTTATGATTATTAACTTGGAGAAACTGGAGGTGAATAGAACATATTAAAATCCAGGGAGTATAAAGAGTCATAGATTTTCAAAGACTTTATTAGGGCCTTTTCCTAGGGAAAATATAATTATACCAAATTTTATGTTAAAATAGTTTTATTTTGGAGATTTTCATTAGAGATTAATAAAATTAAGTTTTTACAGCATATACCTAGTTTGGTTAAATTTTTTTTTGGTTTTAACTAAAAGAATTAGTCACTTAAAAAAAGGCTATCTTCTAGTTTTATGACTATTTTTAATTTCTTTGTAGTGAACAAACCTATAACCATTTCAAATTATTTGAACTATGTATTCTGAAGATCAATTTACATGAGTACTTTTGCTTATGAATACTCAAACGTATTTTTACTAAAGAATAAGTAATCGTGAACAGAAGATTCAAAGTATATATAATGACTCTTAAGTTTAGAGGATGCAGGCTCAGTGGTAGAGCGCTCACCTAGTGAGGTGAGGCAGTGGGTTTGATCCTCAGCACCACATAAGTGTAAATAAATAAAGTCAATATAGAGGATGCTATTTAAAAAATCCAAACATGACTAAAGTAGAGTTTTCCTCTTGGAGACCAGATAATGTTGGCATAAAATAGAAAATAGGCATTTTTGCTCGTTTTAGGTAAAATTAGTTCCAACAAATTAAAATAGAAGCAAAGCAAGAGACTAAGGAATAGATGTTTTGAAATCCACAGACTGGAAAATTTGTTTCCTGCTTTGGTGAGTGACTTTAAAAATTTTATATGAACTGTTTATATGAAAATATTTAGGTTCTTTTTAAACCTGTTAGGAACCTGTTGTATAGTTGTAGATTTTATTTAACCTTGAAATAGTAAAAAGAAATCCCTCCTTTTATAAAAGGTTCCAAAATAAACAACTTTTTAAAGCTTTTATCTGAAGGTTTCACATATTCTCTGTAAA
Organism: Spermophilus citellus; assembly: GCF_964194105.1. Taxonomy (NCBI): domain Eukaryota; kingdom Metazoa; phylum Chordata; class Mammalia; order Rodentia; family Sciuridae; genus Spermophilus; species Spermophilus citellus. Next base: position 80,022,511 of record NC_138198.1, on the reverse strand, counting down.
AATTACCAGTCTCATTTCCTTTGAGATGATGTGCCATACATCCAAAGAACAAAGCATTTCCTGAGTCTGTTTAGAGTACATAGGACCCATTCTTAAGTGTTTACCATTTGCCTTGAAGAATCTGGAAGATATTTGAAGGAAGGAAAGAAAAAAAAAGAATACAGAATACAGAATATCAAATCTTGAGATGGTTAATAGCACAGAACTATGCAAAGTCCAAGTGAGTATTTGATAAATTTGAATATTTAAAAGGCTATGATAATGCAATGATCTTTGGACTCTGAGTAAAACAAATTATTTTGGGGGTGATGGATGTATTCTGGAATTTATGGTGATGGTTGCAAAGCTTTGTGCAACTCAGTTATACACTTTGAAAGGTTGCCACAGTCTGGCTGGGCACAAATCACGAGCCACTCAAGCAGGAACAAACTTTATCTCCGAACTCACGCAAACGCCACCCACTTGGCCCTTCCAGCGACACCACACACCCACCAGAACTCCCTCCACCGGAACTTCACCAACCAACTCGAACTCTCTAGAAATCCCCCCAAGAGCTCAACCAGATGGGCACACGAGGCAGCAGGAGCAGCTCTATTGCCGGACAGCAGGGGTCTATTTACAACTGAATACACAGCCTGTTTCAATCCAGCATCATCCAGACACAGCAATTATACACAGTTTAACTTAATTAGCACCTCACTTTTGCTGAGGCTGGCATTAAACTTGTGATCCTCCTCCCAAGTCACTGGGATTACAGGTGTGCGCCACTGCACCACGCTTAGGGATCAATTCTAAAGTCAGTATTTACCACCTGACATTGTCATTCAGAGATAGAAATATTTATCAGCCATTAGATAGAAATTTCTTTTAGGTGGAAGCAGATACCCAGTACCAAAAAAAAAAAAAAAAAGATAAAATTCTAATTTATTGCTGGCAAGTATGTGGGGAAAAAGGTACACTTATATATTGTTTTGTTGGTATGACCACTTTGGAAAACAATAGAGAGATTTCTTGAAAAGTTAGGAATGAAACCAACACAACAAATGACCCAGCTATTACATTCCTTGGTATTTGTCCAAAAGAATTAAAATTAGAATTACTATACTGATACATGCATACCAATATTTATAGCAGCATAATCCATAATAGCCAAGTTATGGAACCAATCTAGGTGCCCATAAATGATGAATGGATAAAGAGAATGTGATACACACACACACACACACACACACACACACACAATGGAGTTCTACTCGGTCATAAAGAATGAAAAAATGTCATTTGCTGATAAATGAATGAAACTGGAGAACATCATGCTAAACGAAATAAGCCAGACTTAGAAAGTGAAGGGTCAAATGTCTTCTCTCATATGCAGAAGCTGAAGAGGAAACAGAATAAAAAAATGGGATTTCATGGGGCTAGAGTTGTAACTCATTGGTAGAGCTGCTTGCCTAGCATGTGTGAGGCACTGGGTTTGATTCTCAGCACCACATAAAAATAAAGTAAAGCCATTTTGTCCATGTACAACTAAAAAAATATTTAAAAATGGGATCTCATGAAAATATAAGGGAGATCAGTAGAGTAGAAGCAGGGGACCAAGAGAGAGGGAGGAGAGGAGAGAAAGGAAGAGGAACTGGGGAATGGAATTGGCCAAATTATTCCAGGTGCATGTATGAATATAACTCAATGTATTGCAATTTTATGTATAACTATAATTCATCAATTAAAAAATAAATAACAAATAGAAGAAAGATTAGAGAAAGAGGATCAGGGGAAAGAAAGGGGCAGGACTGGGCACTGAAATGGGCAAAACTGTTATTGTCATTTATGAATATGTCAAAATGAATATGTCAGCACACTATGTATGACTATAATGCACTAATAATAGATTCTTCTATGTGAAAAAATTTCTAATTTATGTATTTTCAAGAAAAGGAAACTGAGCCTTAGGAATGCTAACCAAGTTTGTGGTTATAAGGAGCCTGATTCATAATCATATTTCTCCATTGCCTCTACAAATTAGAAAGTTGTTTTTAATTTGCATTTTTTCCTAATGCTCATTTCTTTAGCCACATATCATCAATACATTTCAACTGCAAGTAGTAAATGGTTTAAGCATTTTTCAAAGATTTATTTAGTTCTTGACTATAGATTAGAATTGTTACATAAAGGAGTACTTTTAGATATTTGTCAGAAACAGGAGATTTTTATTCTCATTAATATATGTTGATTTATTTCCTTATCATAATTATGTTTTTAAAATTTTCTACTTAGAAACCAAAAATATTATACATAACCTTTCCATTATAAAGTATTTTCTTCATCGTGCAGCTTGTGAAAAATCAGAAATGAAATGAAGTGCTTTTCCAGTTTCTCATGCTGAGTCAACAACAGAAAATCATTACTGTTACTCAAGAAATGGGCAAGAATATGCAGAACCTAGTGGCACACACCTGTAATCCCAGCTATGCGGGAGGCTGAGGCAGGAGGATTGCAAATTCAAGGCCAGCATTGGCAATTTAGTGAAACCCTGCCTTAAAACAAACAGGTTTGGGCATGTAGCACAGTGATAGAGCACTTGCCTAGCATGCATGAGGTCTTGGGTTCAATTCCTAGTTCCATACAAATACATGGGAAGAAAAAAAGGTGGTTATTGTATTGCATAAAACAAAGAAATAAAAGAACATACCCTGCCTTTTGAAGCTTAGCAGAATATTATATACACAGATGAGTAATAGTTCATTTCTAAAAAATGCTAATGAAGAACATTAAAAATAAAATCTTCAGTAATTTAGAGTAGGGGTAGATTGAGAGGCTGAGGCAGCTAACAAGAGCTTTGAAAAGGCACTGGGACATAATGCAGGGAGACAGTTACAGAAAGCCATTCCCAAGAGGGAAGATGAGGGCATAGTACACTTTGGATATAATCTGTGCATGAAATAGTCTTCTAAGCATTCCAGAAGTACATAATTTGTGTAGGGTAGAGTAGGAGGTGCAGATGCTTAATGAATCACATTTACAACTCTTCCACTTTGAATGTGGATTTTTCTATCAATTGCCCTCAACTCTCACTACATCAAACTTTTAAAGGCTGAGGACTTTATCTTATCTACTCTGATACTTTCAGTGCCTCACCCAGTATTTCCAGTGACTAAACCAGTCTTTTCAGTGCCTGGCACAGAAAAGGCATTCTGCCTGTATTTGTTGAATTAAAGGAGCAAATGAATGAATGAGTCTCCGATAGATTAAGTGAATTACTCAAGTTCAAATGACTAGTAGGTGATAAGAGTCATGATTGGAACAAACCATATGTTTTTACACGATTCAGACAGGAACTGGGAAATGTTAAGAGTCATTATTTCTCCATTCTCCCTGGCTGTTAGGAAAATTTCTTGGGTGAACCTTAAGAATTCTGTGTTAGGGTTCCCCAGAGAAACAGAGCCAACATGATGTGCATATACATAGACATATAGGGAACTGGCTTATACGGTTATAGTAGCTGAGAAATCCCCTCTGCCAGGTTAGTCACCAAGCTGTAGACTTGGGAAAGCAGATGGTGTAGTTCCAGTTGGAAGCTGAAGGCCTTCCTACTGGTGAAATAGGAAGACCCGATGTTTCAGTGCAAAACTCAAAGTTGGAAAAAGCCATGTTCAAACTGTAAGGTAGTCATGCATGGTTAATTCTTTCTTACTCAGGGCTCTATTCAGGCCTTCAAAGAATTGGATAAATAGGGTGCGGTTGGAGCATGCCGGTAATCCCGGTGACTTGGAGGCTCAGGTAGGGGAATGCCAAATATGACTACTTGGCAACTCGGTGAGACCCTGTCTCAAATGAATGAATGAATGAATGAATGAATGAATAAATAAATAAATAGAAAAAATGAAAATCAGGGGCATGTGTGCATGTGGCTCCATGGTAGTGCACCCCTGGATTCAATCCCTAGTACCTGGGGTGGGGAGGAAGAATGGTATGATGTCCACTCACACTGATGGAAGGCAGTCTGCTCTATTTAATTTACTGCTTCATATATTATCTCACCCAGAACACCCTCATACACATATCCAGAATAACATTAGACCAAATGCTGAGCATGAAATTAACTACCATAAAGTTTTATCCTTGACATATATAATGTAGTAAGTTAATTATCCCTAATTGGTTCCACCAAAACCTCATAGTGGAACATATTGAATTAATTAATTAAATAAATTTTTATAGTGCTAGAGATCAAACCCAGAGCCTAGCCCATGCTAGGCAAGGGCTCTACCACTGAGCTACAGCCCCAGTCCCATGGTCAATGTATTTTGTTCTGAACATGTATGTACACACATTTCATTTTCTGAGATTGTATAGCATGATGCTGAAGAGTGCCTTGCTGTGTTTGAATTTCAGCTATAATGGGTGACTTTGAGCAGGTTACTTCTCACTGTTTCTTTTTCCATAAATTAGAAATAATTATTGTTTCTTGATCATCAGTTTGCTGTTTGAGAATGAAATTATAAAAAAGCATAAAGCATTTTATGTAGTACGTGGTACAAAGTACTTAATAAGTGATGGTTACTGTTTAATAAGAAATATTAAAGCAAACTTAATGAATGTGGCATACCACGACTATTTCTTTGATTCTATCAAATAAACATTCTTTAAAAATGTTTACTTATATATTTTTTTAAATTTTAAGCATGTAAATATTTTATGCCTAGCATTCATGAGCCCAGGGGAGAAAAAGTGACTTCCTTTCAAGACATGTGATTTTTTGTGTAGTATTTACCCTGTGTTAAAATTTCAAAATTTTATATCAATGCAAAATGGATCTTCTATATAACACATTGTTATCAGGAGATTATAACCACGATATCCTTTTGGGGGGGGCGGTGACTGGAGATTGAACTCAGGGACACTCAAACAGTGAACCCAGCCCTATTTTGCATTTTATTTAGAGACAGGGTCTCACTGAGTCACTTAGCACCTCACTTTTGCTGAGGCTGGTTTTGAACTCGTGATCCTTCTGCCTGAGCCCCCAGAACTGCTGGGATTACAAGCGTGCACCACCCCACCTGGCTCATAACCACAGTATCTAATTTTATAATGCTTTGTAGTATCTGGGTAGTTTGGTTCACTGAATGATATTGTTTACTTCAGATTGTAGCTTTCCTCATATTAAAGTCTTGGGTTTGACCCAAATCCCTTTTTCTATTATTATATTTTCCTCTGTTGATATGACACTATATACTGTATTATCTTAAGCTTGCTTAAAAATTGTTTTTCCTTTTTGAATAGGATCATGGCATGCAGTGGAAGGAAAAATGTTGTGATTCAGTGTGGGATTTGTATCCTTAACACCTATTTCAGACTCGATTTTTTTTTTTTAACCAGATTCTTGCTAAATTGCCCAGGTTGGCCTTGAATTCACAATCCTTCTGCTTCAGCCTCCTGAGTAGCTGCAGGTCAAGATATTTTTAATTGAAGTTATAATCTTGACAAAATAAAATAATTAGAATGACTGCAAATCTCCCAGTGGGATAGTGTAGTTATTTTATATTATTACATAATTTCCCCTGCTGTTCATCCCCTTAGTTTTTAAAGGAGAATAAATTTTAGTTGTTTCCTAAAATTCCCAGCTTGAATGGTTTCTTGGTAATTTTGAGTTCAAGGATCATATATATATATTTTTTACTTCTTTCCCACCTCCTCTTATGGTGCTAGAACAATGCTATATCTGTAGAAGATGCCAAATATATTCTTAAGCAATGAATACACAATTGAAATGAGTTTGGAATAGTCCTAGGAAAGTCTGGAACAGTGCAGTGAGAATACTGTCTCTGTTAGAAGTAAAGATGAACAGATCCTTCAGTAATAGCACATAAAAAAAAAAAAAAAAGACAATTCTGACTGGCTGTGGTGGTGCACACCTATAATCCCAGCGACTTTGGAGGCTGAAGCAGGAGAAACTCAAGTTCGAGGCCAGCCTCAGCAACTTAGCCAGATCTCAGCAACTTAGTGAGATCTTGCCTCAAAATAAAAAATAAAAATGGCTGTGGATTTAGATAGGTGATAAAGCACCCCTTTGTTCAACCCCAGTACTGTAAGGGGTATGTGGGAGAGGATATAGGAGGAGATAGTCCTTTGTAGTAATTGGTGAGAAACAAAAAATAAGGAAAAAGTGAGGCAGGGGCAGGCACAGAGGCAGTCTATATATGTGAAGACAAACTTTGACCAGGAGACCAAAGACAGGGGTCAGTTAGGTAAAGAGGGAATGATGTCATCAGAGCAACAATAGAGGAAGATGGTTTGGGCAGCAGCTTTTGAATAGACTTTGAAGAAAAAAATCAGAAAGAGGGGGAAAAGGAAACAGGAAAGGGAAGTCTGTTGGGAACTCAGCATGACATTTGGAGTGGGTGGGGAGCTTCCTGTCACAGCTTGATGTTTGGAACATCTGGTCACCTCTTATCCTAAGGAGACCTTAGAAACTTCAGCTTCTTCAGCTGATGGGGGTAGAAAGCCCAGGGATTCCATGACGACTCAGTCCCTGCCAGGAGACAGGAAGATCTAAAGAAGGCAAAAGTACTGATGTGAAACAAAGTCTTTCTTCCACTGAGAACTCTGCCACTAGTTTTCTCATGTAAACATTCATATTTGTAAATATATTTAGGCTTTGTATTTTTGGAACATTAATTTTTATATTCAAATCAAAGTGTAAAATCTATTTTAAAATTATCCCAAAGGGAGAAAGGTAGCCAACCATTTTTTTTTTTTTATAGAAGAAACAATCGCTTTCAAAACTAATGATTTTCACTACCCAGCTTTCTGTTGCATTGTTCAATTTTCACAAGGTGCCATTTTCCAGCATTGACTGAAGTTTTCCACAACCCAATTGTGCCCTCTAGTGTTTTCAGTATTTAATGCAGGCCACTGCTAGAACTGGACTCTGAACAAATGGGGGAAACTAATCATGACCCCCACATCATCATTTACAGTTAATCTCGGCATTAGTCAGTATAGGTGTGAATATGCTATGGTAATAAATAAATCCACAAATATCAGTGGTTTAAAAAAAACAAAAGTTTGTTTCTCACAGAAATAATGCAGAATGAGCCTTTCTACAAGAAGCACTGTCTTGAAGTTTCCTGCATCCTGTGGTGTCTACCAACTTCTTACCTGACAAAGGCACCAAAATATGAAAAAGAGAGGGAGGAGACACACTTGCTTTTACCTGCTTCAGCCTGGAAGTAACATATCACTCAGCTACTTTCTTTTTTTCTTTTTTAAATGAGTTCTTACTATCTTACCCAGGCTGGTCTCAAACTCCTGGGCTCTAAAGATCTTCCTGCCTCAGCCTCCTGAGGAACTTAGACTATAGGAGACTTCAGGACTTAGTCTATAGGAGTGTGCTGCCATGAATGGTCTTAGAATTTTTTTTGGTTGTAGTAAAATATACATGACATAAAATTTACCATTTTACTTTTTTTTTTTTTTGCAGTACTGCTGCTTGAACCTCTCTACTGAGCCACATTTAAATTTTTATATTTTATTTTTTTCTATTTTGAGACATAGTCTCTTTTAAAAGTTGCTGAGGCTGGCCTCAAACTTGGGATTCTCCTGCCTCAGCCTTTCAAATTGTTGGGATTATAGGTGTGCGTACTGTAGTGCTTGGCTTCGATTTACTTATTTTAAAGTGCTTTTAAGTTTAATGACATTAAGAACTTTCACATTGTTATGCAGTCATCACCGTCATCAGTCTCCACAACTATTCTCTTCACTTTTCTGCATCAATACATTTTGGGCTGGGGTGTAGTTCAGTGTTGAATGCTTGTCTAACATGTGCAAAGCCTTGGGTTTGGTCCCCACCATACTCTCTGCCACTAAACAAGTCCATCTCTATTAATTAATAGTTCTCCATTCTTATCTCCTCCCAGCCTCTGACAACTATCCCTCTACTATCTGTATGAGTCTGATTACTCCAAGTACCTCAAATAAGTGGAATTGTACAATACTTATCCTTTTGGGTCTTGCTTATTTCATCTAGCACGGTGTCTTCAAGGTTTATTCATGTTGTAACATATGTCAGAATTTCATTCTTTTTTAAGGCTGGATAATATTCCACTGTATGTGTATACCATATTTTACTTCTCCACTCATAGGGACTCATCTTTGACAATATCATACCCGTTTTGTTTAGTCAATCATTAATACACAGTTTGAATGCTTTGTATAAATCTATAATACCTCTTGATTAGAGGGACAGAAAGTTGTTCAACATGTGATCATCTGTGTCCTTGTAGTGCATATATATATATACACATATATCTCACATATCTTGTCATTTCTACCCTTCATGAGGCCTTTTTGCAAAGCTCCACTTTCAAAGGAAGCTGTCTTCTCTGTACCTAATAGTGCTCTGGAGAAAATAAACTACAATGCTTGGCCTCCAGTTCAAGCTAGTTCTATCATTAACAGTTTCCTTTACTATCTGGATATATGAAGAGGCTGGCTTTTAAGTTAATATAAATGTGGAGGTGCTGCTGCAGAATGGTGGCCCTTCACCACTAGCCTCACCACATTTCTGAAAGTCACTATTACTCTATTATAATAATTCTATCGCTAACCATATTACTAACCCTCATATGATAGTTAACGGCTACCAGTCATTATGAAGCATTGTTCTCATGACCTGACACACACAGTACATGATGATGCTAGGTTTTGAGATAGAAAACCCAGGAGAAAAAGCAGGGTGGGAAAGGTGAAAATGACAACTTGAGTTTTGGACACTTTGGGTTGGAGACGCCTGAGGGAAAGCAGGTGTCTAGTGGAAGAGAGCTGTGGGAAGTGTGAGTTGGAGCCAGAACTTGGGAGCACTGCCAGGGCTAAAGATGGACTTTGGAATTAATAACACATAGGCAAGAGCCAAAGCTGTGCATCCAATGATATTTTTAAGCAAGGGAGAGAGAGAGAGAGAGAGAGAGAGAGAGAGAGAGAGAGAGAAAACGCTGAATGGCCATTTCTCCCAGCCCCAGGCCTGAGCAGAGCCTTAGAACAGTAGGAATGAGCCAGACAAGAAAGCAGCGGAAGTCCTTTCAGGCGGGGGGGGGGGGGGGGGGGGGGAATAAAAATGGTGGCACAGAGGCTTGAAGAGGCCTTGGTAACACTTGTGTTACTTCCTGTCTCTATGAATTTGACTCTTCTAGGTACTTCACAAGCGGAATCATCCAATGTTTACCTTTTGTGTTTGTATCATTAAGATGAGTTGCTCTTAACCCTGAGCTCTGCAGCAAAACTACCTGCAGAGATTTGAAAACTACAAATACTTGGACTCTTTAGCTAGAGATTTTGATTCCTGTGGTCTGAAATTGGTGTCTGTGTTAATCAGCTTTTATGTTGCTGAACACCCAACAAGAACAACTTAGAGGAGGGAGAATTTATTTGGGGTTCATGGTTTCAGAGGTCTCAGTCCATTGACGACTGACTCCCTGGCTCTAGGCTGGAGATGAGGCAGCACAATATGGGGGAAGGACCCAGTGAAGGAAAGCTACTGAGCTCATGGCAGTGTCAGGAAGCAGAGAGAGAGGAAGAGGAAGGGCCACAGGAAGAACAATGCTTTTAGGGCATGCCCCCAGTGACCCACCTCCTCTAGCCCGGCTCCTCCTGCCTACAGAAACCATCCAGTTAGCAAGTTCAAACAAGGCTAGACTGATTAGGTTTCTGCTCCCATAATCCAATCATTGCTCCTCGTAACACTCCTGCATTAACAGGAGCTTTTGGGAGGGAGGGACACTTTATATCCAAACCATAAAATCGTCAAAAATCTGCATTGGAAAAAAAGCACGTGGGAGCTGTGGTTATAGCTCAGTCGTAAGAGCACTTGCCTCGCATGTGCGAGACCCTGGGTTCGATCCTCAGCACCACATAGGAATAGATAAATGAAATAAAGGTATTGTTTCCAACTACAACTAAAAAATAAATATTAAAAAAAGCACGTGGAGGGAAGGGGGAAATTAGTTAATGGGTATAAACTCACAGTTAGATAGGGGGAATAAATTCTGATTATAGTTAATGATATATTGTTTTTTTAAAAAATCAAACTGATCAGTAGGGAGGATTTTGGAAATTCTCATCACAAAGAAAGGAATGATGAATGTTTGAGATGATGCATAACCTACATATCCTGAGTTGATCATTACACAATTTACACATGCTTTAAAATAACCTCACTGTATCCCATGAATTTGTACAATCATCTGTCAATTAAAAATTCATTTAAAAAACAAACAAACAAAAGCAAATGAGAGCATCCATCGTAGAAGAGGGGAAGACAGAGGAGAATTGCATCCCATGTGTTGAAGGAGGGACGACTGTGGGCAAGGGTCACCAGGGGGGAAAGGTGCCTCTGGGGTTTAGAAAGGGTGAGGATCCAGGGGCAGCCACTGGGTCTGGCAAACCAGGGTTTTATCACAACGGTTGACAGAGCAGTTCCATAGGGGAACATGTGAAGAATCATTAATGGAGTAAGACCTCTGGGATGCTGGGGAAATTGGGATCAAAATTACTGGTGGACAAGCTGGGATGTAATTCGGTGGTAGAGCCCTTATCTAGGATGTGTAAGATCCTGGGTTTGAAACCCTACAGGGCAAAGAAAAAAATCTTGGTGGAAAGGAAAGGCCTGAAGGATGGGTAGAGATATGGATACATCATTAGGTAGAGAGAGATGGAAGTAGAGGGAGTTGATGCCCATTAGCTTTTTGTGAAGGTTACCATCAGCACATAGCATGGTTTTAGAACAATACCTGGCACACAGTGGAAACTGTTTTGTGGTAGCAGTGAGGGAGACAAGGATCTGCCTGACGACTATGCCCCTCTGTGGGGCATGAGCATGAAGTTCACCAGCACTACAAAGGAGCAGGGCAAATGGCCCAGCTAAAACTGGAAACCATGAATTTTGTAGTAGAACTAACCAACCACTTACTGTTTGGTTTTCTTGGTAGAATATAGCAGCAGGAGGAACCAAAGCTAATCCATTAGCTGAGGAGATGGGGCAAAGAGCAAGGGACAGAGTAGTCCAAGTGTTCCCAGGACTTTGGTTAAGAGGTTCAAGTTTACTCCAGGTAGGGGATGCAGGGAGGTCTCCCAATATCTAACCATTGGTGGAGCTCCAAGGGAATAGGGTTAGTGGCTGTGAAGGAGGTGGACATGCAGCAGGGGCGAGAGTTATGGCTAGGGAGAGAATATCAATATGAAAAGCACATTTTAGAACTCTTAGTTAGGGCTGCCTGGTGGCACATGCCTGTAATTCCAGCAACTGGAGAGGTTGAGGCAGGAGGATTGCAAGTTAGAGGCCAGCTTGGGCTACTTAGCTAGATCCTATCTCAAAATGAAAACTAAAAAGGACTGGGGATGCAACTCAGCCGTAGAATGCAGAGAGGGAAAAAGAAAAAAGGACTCTTGTTCAGAGTTTATTTCACCCTATCAATCATTTTCAAATACATCTGAGGAAACTGGTATCATAAATGCCTCTGTGACAATTTTTTTTTTCAATCAGAATGACAAATTTTCATTTGTCTAGACATGGGAGTAGGAAGAGAGATAGTGGAAGAAGATTTTATTTGTGACATTTCCTTAGGGAAAAGGGTGTTTTGTTTGTTATTTTATTTTGTTTTGAAAACCACTGATGTTTGGTGGAATGAACTTGGGTTTGACAGTGAGAAGACTTAAACTTTGATCCTGCCTTCTCCATACTAACAGTGGGGTTTGGGCTGGATCATTTATCTTTTTTTGGGGTCTTGGTTTTCTCATTTGTAAAATGTTTGGGGTGGACTAGATGATATTTTGCCAACACCCCTTCCTCCCGGCTGGAGGGAGAGTTGGAGTTCAGAAGCACAGCTGTGCAGATCCCAGGAGGTTTGAGAGTGCCACCTTGTGGTCGAAAGGAATAGTGCTGTCAACAGGTTCACCTAGATTTTGGAAGTACAGAGCCAGGCCATAGCGGTGCTTTTATTCACACCAAAGAAAAATCTCTCCAAGGACATGAGGCCCTGTCCAGGTTCTCTTGATAGCATAAAGTTAGACTCTCATCATGACAACCAGAGTAACTCATCGATGTACGTGAATAACTTATGGTATGCTCAGTCGTTGGAGAGAGAAAGCTTTGATAGCAGTAGCCAAAACTTGCTTGGAATCAGCTTACTGCAATTAGATTTTTTCTTTATTGAAACAAGGATCTTTTTTTTTTTAATATTTATTTTTTAGTATTTGGCGGACACAACATCTTCGTTTGTATGTGGTGCTGAGGATCGAACCCGGGCCGCACGCATGCCAGGCGAGCGCGCTACCGCTTGAGCCACATCCCCAGCCCAGAAACAAGGATCTTAAAAATGACTCCATCTTCATATTCAGACCTGGCTCATGTGTTTCCCAGTTTGGTTATAAAACTGATCTGACGCGTGTGCTATTTATGTGACAGTTCTTGTTGAGCCCAGATGAGGTCAGTGTCACTCTACAATGAGCCACGACAGCCTCTTTTGTCACTAAAGGACTTTAAAAATGGCTTATTAGTAATACTGGAGAGCCAGATGTATGATTCAGAAGGGTTCTTGGAACAAAAGTTTCTGGAAAACGGCCTTGGGTTATAAATTTCCTTCCCAAGGGCATAGAGGGTGTCTTCAACCAAGGCCGTCACAAAACAAATGGAATAAATTGATAACAGTGGAAGCCAGAGGGAGTGTTTCTGTCATGATGTTAATCCTTGAGCCCTCAAAGAAAACTGTGCAAGGCCTCTGGCCTTGGATTGCACATATCCAATTCAACCCTCAATGTTTTTTTTTTTTTTCTTCCAGAAAAATTTCAGACTAAAACTTTAGCTAGCTTCAAAAATCACTTGAGAAGTTGGGGGTGTAGTTCAGTGATAAAGCACTTGCTTAGAGCACTAGAGGCCCTAGGTTTGATTCCCAGCACTGAAAAAACATAATAAAACACTGCTTGGAAGATCTCTGACTCCTTTGTATTTCATGCTATTTTCTTTCTTTTGCTTGCTGGGGATTGAATCCAGGGCCTAAGCAAGTACTCTGCCACTGAGCTACATCCCCAGGCCCTATTTTACTCTCTTTTTAAAGAAACTTGTGAATTAGAAGTTAGAGCATCCAAAACTTATTATGGACTGATATCAAACCATCACCCTTGTTTAAAATTCTACATGTCAATCCAGTAATCCTACCCTTCAACTCCTTGCCCCTCTTAAAGCTAACTTCTCAGAGCAAATGTAATACACCATGACAAAATTAAACTCTCCGAGCAGTCTCAAAAGTTTATCACATTCATCCTCATTTCTATTGTTTTGTTATTTTGTAACAAAAAGTTTGCTCCCTGATTGTGTCCTATTATCTCTTACCTCCTACCTTCTGAAGCAACTGTCATCTCTCTTTCATTTTTCAAGCTTCTCCTCTTGGGCATATAATTATGCTTAAGTGATTTGACCTTTAAACAAAGAAGGCGGCAGGATCCTATTCTCTAGTTACTATCTTTGGTCTTGCCTTCCTGTCTGAACTCAGCCTCCTAGCAGAGGAGGGTAAGTTCTTTTACTACTCCTGCATCTCATAAAAACTGCTCAAAAGAGACCAATAACACTTCCAACCCCAAAAGACTACTGAAACTACTTTTGCTGGGGTTACCATTGCCAAATCCACAGGAGGCTTTTTTGGATCTTCTTACTTCAGCTCTCTGGGGCATATCACGGAGCAGCTTTATCTTTTGATTCTCCCATTGGTTTTCGGTATATTGCTCTTCAGATTCTTATCCTTCTTTTTTGAGAAATTCTTTACAGCTTCCTTTCCAGGAAAATGGGAGCATGAGACAGATACTTTTCACTTTACTTGAGGACCGTGACTCAGAGATGTTAAGGAAAAAACTTGCCCAAGTTGCACAGCAAGTAACAGATTGCACCCTCAGAGATAGTGGTGTTTGGAGGTGCAGCTTTCACTCTCTGATGTCATCCTGCCCTTCTTTCTTTTATGGTGCATCTTAGAGCTAAGTCTGCCTGAAGGCACTGTGCATGTCCTCTTCTCCCTTTCCCTAGGGAGTCCTTTGCTCACTGGAGACTGGTTGACTATATGCTTTTACTTCTGAAGTCGCTCTGTGAACTGTCAGTCCCTACAAATAACTGCCCACAGGGCATCTCCAAATGCATGCCCCACGGACCCTGCAAACTCAGTCTGTTCAATTTTTACAGAGTTTATGGGGTCCTGCAGGATAGGAATCATGTTTACTTCCAACTCCACCTCCCTCTCTTTTTCTTGCTCCTCCTTTCTGTTCTTCAGACAGGCCAAAGTTGCTCTTGCTCCAAGGCCACTGGATGTGCTATTCTTTTTTGCTGGAATATTCTTACCAAGGTCATGGCATGTTCTTATTATGGCTTATTTCACAGAAAGCTTGTTCTGTGCTTTTTTTTTTTTCTCAGCTTCATTGCCGTCTCCTCAGAGGAACTTTCCTGACCATCTTATCCATAAATGTTTTCTTCTTCAGTTTTTCCTGATTCTTTTTTTTTTAAATTTTTTTTATTAGTTGCTCAAAACATTACAATGATCTTGACATATCATACATTTGATTCAAATATTGGTACATAATCTTATTTTTCCACATGTACAGATTGCAGGATCACATTGGTTATACAGCCACGTTTATACATAGGGCCATACTAGTGTCTATTGTATTGTGCGCACTTCCTATCCCCCCTCCCCTCCCCTCCCCTCCCCTCCCATCACCTCTTTCTACCCAATCTATTGTGACTTTCCTGATTCTTCATGCAGTCTTCCTTCAGTGCCTAGAGGTTCCACATCTGTGATTCAAAATATTTGGAAAACAATTGCATCTGTACTAAACACGTGCAGGTTTTTTCTTGCATTATGCCCTAATCAATAGATCACAAGTGTTTATATGCCATCTACATAGATTAGGGATTTTAAGTAACCTAGAGGTGATTTAAAGTATACATTTAAGTAACCTAGAGGTGATTTAAAGTATACGGTGTGTGTGTGTGTGTGTGTGTGTGTGTGTGTGTGTAGATGGCATATGAATATACCATCATTTTATCAAAGGAATTATTTGAGAATCTATGGATTTTGGTACCTGCATAGTTCCTATAACCAATGTTCCAAGTATACCAAGGTATGATTTTAATTATCTTGTGTTTTGTTTGTTTATCATCTTTCTGCTGTCACTAAAACATAAGTCCCTAGAAGGCTACGATGGTTTTGCACTGAATATGGTTACACAACTGAGGTGGGTAAGCAAGTGGAAATCTAGTCTGTCTCTCCTTACCGACCAGAAGGGCTGTGTTTTAAAAAATTGCCCAAAGATATCATTTGACTGGCAGTAGACATTGACATTGACCTTATCTGTCCTGTCCAATAGTTTGTTTCCAAATCCCAGAACAGTGAATGATACATAGTAGACTCTCATAAAATATTTATTAAATGAATAAAAGGGAATAATGCAACTGCAGGATAGGTTTATACTAGAAATAAGGGGTCCTTAATACTTAAAAATCCTGTGTGGATGGGGTGCAGCTAGGGTGGTAAAGTATTTGCTTAGCATGTGTGAGAACCTAGATTTAATCCCCAGCTCCCACGTGCACGTGCATGCTCACACACACACACACACAAATCTTTCAATGGTTTCCATTGCACATATCATAAAATCAAATTTCTAATATAGCCCATTGGGTTGGGCATGGCCACACTCCAGTCCATATCTGCCACCTCATTTCACACCATGCTCCCTCTTGGTTGTATAAATTGCTGTCCTTCTGACCCACTTCAACGACAAAACCCCCAGATATCTTTTGATAACCAAAACCCATTGCAAATCCAGAGTCTACAAAACAGAGGGAATGTGGTTTCTTGCTGTTTTAACTTGTATGAAGGGACTGTTTGAACCTTGAGACTCAATTGAAGATGGCTTGAATACCATCATCCCTTCATCAAAGAAAGGCTTCTGGTTGGATTCTTTTCCAGAAAACTGCCTAGCAATATTAGTTCCCACAGGTCATGTGATCCTAACCAAATTCCCCACTGTATATTTTCTGGTCCATTTTTATTTGAGTACCCCACTTTAGTGGGAATTCTGTGTGATTTCTGGAATTTATTCCACATGCTCTTAGACAGCTATCTCTAACCACTTGGTCCCTTTAAGGAATTCTCCCTAGATTTCCATTTGTGCATGATCCAGCCCTTTCCATAGATTCTAGTCCACACATTTTTCTGTTTCACTAGTCACACCACCACCTGCTTCTGGCTGACTGCCAGAAGACTGAGTGAGTCTCTTCTCTCCATTTTTTTTTTTTTAATATTACAGGTGAGACCAAGACCTCCAATCCTGTTGTAATGATACTGAAGCCTCTGTGGAGTCACTTCCCTTCAAGTTCCTTGGGTACATGGTGAGATTTTCCTTTTTTTCCCCCCTTGGTCCCGAGAGTGATGGAAAATTCATTTCCTAAGGATCAAACTCCCTCTTCTGGAATGTGATGGGAATGGAAGCAAATGCAAAAATCTCAACCTTCCAAACCTCCTTGTTGGGCCTCCACAACTGTTTACAAAGGAACCATTTTAGAAAACCAAGCCCAACCAAACAACATGGCAGGGCTGAAGTTCTAGATGCTTCTTTATTCACTCTTCTGGCAAGGTTAGTAGTGCTGGTAGGCTGACCTCACCTGACATCCAGAGGCGTTTTGTAGTCCATATTTTCTGGTCAGTCTGATTTATCCTGATTTTACATAGGCATGCACATCTAGAACCCTGAGACCCTGGAACAAACTTAACAATCTTTTAAGCCCTCATTATCTTGCTTAATCATTTTGGGAAACTTGGGTACCAGGAATTGGCATTGGAACTCTGAGCTATAGCCTTAGGGAGGCTGGTATAAAGACACTGATTTCCTGTGGCCTACATTTTTTGGAACTACTTGCCTGAACCAAATGAAAACCCTCTGGCAAGTGAACCTACTGTCAGAAGCTAATAACACTGTATATTAACATGTAGACTTAAAGGGCTTAGCTTTTTGAAAGAAACTGACAACTTAACAATGTCATTTCTTACTTATTTCATTTTGAGGTAGATATTTTAAACCAAATAAAAAAGAATTTTTTTTCCTTTTAAATATATCCTGCCCTTCATTATAGTTGCTTTTCAATAGTGTATCTGACCATCCTTAACTCAAATAGGAACCCTACTAATGATAACAAAAATGTTATGATTCCATGAGTAACTTTACACTCAAAGAGAAACAGAATTTTATTAGCTTGAGAAATCTTTTCAACACTGTTTATGTTTTCTTCAGAGGCAAGAAAGCTGAACAGATTAACTGATACCGAGTAGCTACAATATGTCATCTACTTTATATGTGCCATATTACATAATTATCATACTGATTAGAGAGGTCTATTTTGTTATTACCATTTTACAGATGCAAACATTGAATCTCCAAGAAATTTGTCAAGTTAAGTATCTGTTAAACATATGCAAATCCTGATTTGTCAGATTCTAAAGTTTCTTTCTGGGAACTCAATAGAAATGCAGGATTTTAGTTCTGACCCTACTGGATCTGAATCAGCATCTTAATAAGTTTCCTGGGTGATTAGTATTTAAGCTAATGTTTGAGGTGCTTGGAACCAGATTGCATAGAAATTTCTGAAACTATTTGACATTTAAAAAAATCCCATTTTAATGCTGTATTTTCCCCCCTCAAAGCTATTAAAACAACCTAGGAAAAAACAACTATTTAGATGCTATCATTTATTGATCCTTCACAAACACAGTCTCAGCTAAACTTCATAACAACCCCACACTGCCAATACTGACAACCTATTTATTATTATTATTATTATTATTAATATTTTTGTGGTACTGGGGATTGAACACAGGGCCTTACACATGCTAGGCAAGCACTCTACTACTTGGTTCCATCTCCAAACCTTTCTTTTTATTTTATTTTTGAGACAGGTTCTCACTAACTTTCTGGGGCTGGATTTGAACTTGCAATACTCATGACTCAGGCTCCCAAGTAGCTGGGATTATACTATAGGCATGTGTCACTGCCCTAGCTCTAACATCTCACTTTATAGGTAAGGAAATTGTCTTGGAAGAACCAAGTGCTAATAAAGGAATTGGAAAAGATAAAAATAATCTCTTTCAAGTGAAATTTAAATTTGAAATGGTATAGAATAGTGCTGCTTTTGGCTTTCCTTTTAAGTAATATTTAATAATCAAACATAGCTAACAATGGCACATATAAAGGAAGGAAGTTGTGGCTGTTTGTTGAGTGCTGAGCACTGAACTAAGTGTTTTACATGTTATCTTGTTAAATATACAAAACTGTCACAGAAATGGATTTATTTCTCTGATAATAAGTAGAAAGTAAATAACATGAAATAATTCAGTGTATTTATCACAAACCAGTGGCTAAAAAAAAGGATCGAAACCTATAGATAGTTAATCTATGATCAGCAAGGACATCTGCCCATCAGCCAGTGATCCTCAATAAGTTATGGCAGCCATCCTCCAAGGGATATCTGAACCATATGGAGACCTTTTGGGTTGTCATAATGAATGGGAAGCTATGGTTGGCCTTTAGTATCTTGGGGCCACAGATGCTAAATATTCTGATAAGTGTGAAGTCTGGAAGCAACCAAATCTTATCTCCCTCCAAATGCCATTGTCACTCTCCTTGAGGAACAGAGAACTTTGTCACAACATTTACGTTTTAGAATTCGTTTCAACTTTTAAAACAACAATCCTGACTATTCCCATCCCAAAGAATTAGCACTTTGGGTTACTAAATCATTCTGATAAACCCACTAGGACACAGATGTCTGACAATCCAGGGGTTTTGGGACAATCAGGAATCCTGTGATCAAGAGACTTCCAGGGGAAAGACCTTTCACCTAAAATTTCCACTGCAGCTCTCAGATGAGCTGCCCCTGCTTCCTTTCCTTCCCCTTGTGTGTTGGAAGAAACAGGTGAAGTCTCTTTCTGTTTTTCCCAGAGGAGTGACTAGTCTGTAAGCTCTGAATATTGATTGAGGCAGGTTTTCCTGGTGGTGGGACTACTGCACCTAAAGCTTCAATCTTTCCTCTTCACTTCCTACTTGGAGGCAGCTTGGCCAGTGTTCCTGCTCAATCCACTGGCTAAATGGCCAAAGTCTCCTAGATGCTGGGACCTGGGCCAGCAGAAGGTGAGTGAATGTTGCATGATATTTTGAACCCTTACTCTAGTACTAGAGGTGTGCTTTGGGTTGGCTTATCCTTCATTAACACTGTAGCTTGGGATTCAAAATGGTAGATTAGAGAAAGCCACATTTCCAGTTGCTCTGTGGCTTGGGATTCAAGCAGTGGGTATACATCTGCTCAGTGAGTGGGAGTGGAAATTCAATATTGGATGGTCAGAGTGTCTAGAGATTCAGAAATTTGGGTGTATTGATCAAAGAACAAGAAAGAGTTCATAGGAGCCAAGTTGGTTGGGACAGTGGCAGCGCTGCTGGTTAACTACAGAGGGGAGGGGTGACAGAGAGAGAGAGAAACTCAATAGACAGATTTGGCATGGAAAAAAACTATAGATCAGAAAAGCAGCCTGAACTTAGGTGATCCAGAGGCTGCACAGCAAAATGGCATTTGAAAAGTTCTTTGTATTTCTCAACTGGCAAATCAAAAGCTAAGATAGGAGCCACCTAGAGGAAGCCACACTGGGGCTTGTTGCTGTGGGAGCCTGGGGTGGGGTGTTCAGAATAAACGTTGGCCATACTGTCCGGGCAAGTACCTAAAGTGTGACCTAGGGTGTACCTAGAAGAATGTGAGTGAAATAGTCACAAATAAGATTGTACTCAGAGGGATTCAAACCAGAAAAATTAAGGGGGGTTGAACTTGCTTTCCCTTTGTGTCTAGGCTCACATGATCAGCTGAAGAGGATCAGGAATTGGAACAGGCTGGTGTAAATACACTCAGGGACTAAGGCAGGGAAGCCCTGTTCATGGGCAGTGGAGTGTGTGGAGGATTGGTTCCTCTGCCCCATGAGTAGAGTTCTTGGGGGTCTCCAGACTCCCAGCAGAGATCAGCAAATGCCTGGCCCTGGACCCTAGGCATGTGCTGATCTAATCTCCCCAGAGCAGATACCACCCAACAAAGCCCCTAAAACCTGAGGAAACCCAAGCTCCAGCTGTGGAATTCCACCCATAGAACTCTGCAGGAGCCCCATGCTGGGAGTGCATTGCTCTGGTCTGGGCAGACCAAACTCCAATGTTCAGTACTTTCCATTCCATCCTTCCTTATACTGGTAAGAAGGGAAGCTCAGAGCTATTTCAACCAGCTTCAATCTTAGGCCATTCCAACTGGCAACCCCAAAAGAGGAAGGGGCCAACAACTCCCATTCCTTGTGCACTCTCTCTCTCTCTTGTGTACAGCCCAAGAAGAAACATAAAGGACAGTGGGCAGTGGTCATCCATTTTTGTTGACTGTTTTGGCCACTTTAGTGGAGATGATTCTTCCATTTTTACATTTAGAGTCTTCTTTCTTTCTCTTTTTGGGTGTGCATGTTCTTACTGGGCTGACTGGTTCATGGACATATATACATATTTGTTTCTTTTTTTCCTCATTTTTTTCCCCACATAGTTCTTTTGCCTGGCCTTGTCTTTTGAGGGTTAAGGTTTTTGGTTTATTTTGTTTTTGCTTGTTGTTTTTCTTATTTCTGTTTCCCTCCTTCCTTCTCCTGGTAACAGCCAAATTCCTTTGTTCTCTTTTTCTCCCTTTATTTTGTTTTTCTTATTCTAGTTTTTTTGGTATCACTTGCTACATCCCTTCTGCTTTCACTCTGCTCACGTTTTGAACACTCTAAACTTTCTTCTGCCTTCCTATCACATTTTCTTTTCTCTTAATGAAATATATTTTTACCATCTTTTAGAATTGTTCGGTTTATATAATTCCTGCCCCCACTTTTCATGGTGCAATTATTACTGCTATGAATGATATCTTTGACCTGTGTTGTTTACTTTAATGCCAGGTCTAGTTCATGGTTGTTTATCATTTTGGCAGTTGGCAATTGCTTACCCCACCATTCCTGTTTTTGTGAAAATTAGTGTTGTAGCTGTCATAGTAGACACTGGGTGTTTATTTTAATGCTGTGTACTATTTGCATTTGATGTTATTATTTGTTTCTCCATTTTCTGTGAGGTGCTATGAATCTACAGGGACACTACAAGTTCACAGGGTAGAGACTCTTCTGCTGAAAAGCCAAAAGACAGAACACCTTGCTCCACACACAAATTAATAACACTCAAACTTCAGATATATATGCATATATATTTATATTATATATTATATAAATATAACATATTTATAATATATAGATATATATGCATGTATATAATATATGCCCAAGGGTAATTAACCACTGAGCCACATCCCCAGTCCCTGTTTTTGTATTTTGTTTTGAGATACTAAGTTGTGAAGGGCCTTGCTAAGTTTCTAAGGCTGGCTTTGAACTCATGGTCCTCCTGCTTCAACCTCTCAAGCTGTTGGGATTACAGGTGTGCACCACCACACCTGGCTCAGCTATATTTTACTGCAAAGAATAGACAAAAACACAAATCTTGAGAATGACATGAACATCCAGATACAGGAGACATTCAGAACCCAAACAGACAAGTTCATAAAAGAAACTCTCCACAACACATTATAATTAAAATGCCTAACCTGCAGAACAAGGATAGAATTTTAAAAGACTCAAGAGAAAAACATGAGGTCATATTTTGAGGTAAGCCAATCAGAATTACTTCCAATTTCTCAGCAAAAATGAAAAAAGCCAGAAAGATTTGACATGATGTTCCAAGTACTAAAAGAAAATAACTGTCAACCAAGTTTGCTCTATCCACCAAAGCTATCCTTCAAAATTTAAGAAGAAATCGTATCTCTAAGATAAACAAATGAATAAATAAATAAATAAAATAAAGGTACTGTGTCCATCTATAACTAAAAATATTTAAAAAAATCAATGCTGGAGGCATCATAATAGCTGACTTCAAAAGCTATAGTAACAAAAACTACATAGTGCTGGCATAAAAATACACATTTAGACCAATGGTACAGAAGAGAAGACACAGAGACAAACCTTCACAGATAGTCATGTGGTCCTTAACAAAGGTGCCAAAAACATGCACTGGAGAAGACAGCATTTTTAACAAATGGTGTTGGAAAAACTGGATATCCATATGTAGAAGAATGAGACTAGATCCTCATCTGTCCCACTGTGAAAAAGTCAATGCAAAATGAATCGAAGACCTAGGAATAGAACAGAAATGATGCAACTTCAAGAAGAAAACAGAGTCAACACCCTTAACATATAGGCACAGACAATGACTTTCTCAATAGAACCCCTAAAGCTCAGGAATTAATACCCAGAGTTTATAAATGGGATGGCATCAAATTAAAAAGCTTTTGAATAGCAAAGGAGACAATTAAGACTGGGAAGAGAGAATCTACAGAATTGGAGAAAATCTTTGCTACTTACTCTTCTGGCAGAAAATGAATATCCTTAGTATATAAAAAACTCAAAAGGACTGGAGCTGTAACTCAGTGGCAGAGCACTTGCCTTTCATGTGTGAGGCACTGGGTTTGATCCTCAGCACCACATAAAAATAAATAAATAAAATAAAGGTGTTGTGTCCAACTAAAATAAATAAATAAAACCTCCCCACAACAACAACAACAACAACAACAACAACAACAATAAAACCACCAAAACAGCAACAACAACAACAACAACAACAAACAAAACAAAACCCCAACAACAAATAACACAATAAATGAATTAAATGGACAGTTCTGAAAAGAAGAAATACAAATGTCCAACAAATATATGAAAAAAGTGTTCAACATCATTAGTGATTAGGGAAATGCAAAACAAAACTACTCTGAAGGCTGGGGTTGCAGCTCAGTGCGGGAGCGCTTGCCTAGCATGTGTGAGGCATTGGGTTCAATCCTCAGCACCACATTAAAAAAATAGACAAATAAAATAAAATAAAATTAAAACAATAACAACAAAAAAACTACTCTGAGATTTTATCTAACTCCAGTCAGGATGGTAGTTATCAAGAAAACAAACAATGATAAATGCTGGAGAGGATGTGGGGAAAAAGGAACACTTTTACACTGTGGGTGGGACTGTAAATTAGTGCAAACACTATGGAAATCAATGTGGAGATTTCTCAAAAGACTAGGAATGGAACCACCATATGACCCAGCTTTACCACTCCTCAGTAATTATCCTAAAGAATTAAAAGCAACAGAGGCCGAGTTGTGGCTCAGTGGTAGAGCACTTGCCTACGATGCACGAGGCACTGGGTTCAATCTCTGGCACCACATAAAAATAAAAGCAAATATAATAAAAGTATTGTGTCCATCTACAACTAAAAAATTTTTAAAAAAGAATTAAAGGCGTTATACTACATTGATACATGCATACCAACATTAATAGCAGTAAAGTCCACAATAGTCAAATTATAGAATCAGACTAGGCATCCATTAGTGGGTGAATGAATAAAAAATTGTGATATATCTATACAATGCAGTTTTATTCGGCCACAAAGAAGAAAGAAATAATGTCATTTGCAGGAAAATGGATGGAACTTGAAAATATCATGTTAAGTAAAATAAGCCATGCTCAGAAGGTCAAGAGTCATTTGTTTCCTCTCTTATGTAGAAGCTAGAGAGGAAAAGGGAAGAGAAATCTGGGTAAGGGATCTAGTGAGAATGGAAGGGAGATCAGGAAAGGTAACAGGGGGAGAGAAGATAGGAAGGAAACAGGAAATACTGGAGAATGATATTGGCCAAATTTCATTGTGATTTTGTGTGCTTGTACCAATATATAACAACAAATCCCACCATTATGTACACTTGTAATGTACCAATAAAAATATTTAAAAAACCCCAGGAAGCTATGGTGGGGGGCTTCGGGGGGGATAGCTCATATCCAAACCACAATACGGAGTAGATCCAAAGCTTTTTTGAAAGAAAAAAATTTGGTCATGGTAACATCATGGAGGATATAGGATGCTCAGTTTCTGGCAAGAATGTATATCAGATTCCTAAATTTCCCCAACACTTTCAACTCTGCCATCTGTATGTCTGGGATATAAGACATAAGTATTTTCCTTCACTCAACAACACAGAAAACTGGCTTTTAGTCACTTGTCACTATGAACTAACTGACTGCAATTCAGCACTTGCCAGAAGTTTGCTTGTGACATCTGATGCGGGGGTGGGGGGTGGGGGTGGGGGTGTGGCAGGGAATAAGAAAAAAATGTAAGAAAAATGTAAAAGATTGTGGGAGTTCTATTTATCCAGGCTTCTAGGGTCTCTAAGTTATTTAGGTGATTAGAAAACAATGTTCTTGGCAGTGTGTGTGTGTGTGTGTGTGTGTGTGTGTGTGTGTTTTCTTCGTATTTAAAACAATTCAAAATGAAAAAGTTAAAGAAACTGTACCTGGAAAGGTGTTTTAGTCAGCTTTTTCACTGCTGTGACTAAAAGATGGACAAGAACAATTTTAGGGGAGGAAAAGTTTATTTAGGAGCTCAGGGTTTCAGAGGTCTCAGTCCATAGACGGCAGGCTCCATTCCTCGGGGTCCAAGGTGAGGCTGAACATCATGGTGGAAGAGTGTGGTAGAGGGAAGCAGCTCACACGATGATCCGGAAGCAGAAAGAGAGAGAATGGAAGGCATTATATTACATTGAAATATGCATACCAACATTTATAGCAGGAAAATCCACAATAGCCAAACTATAGAACCAGACTAGGCATCCATTAGTCTGGTTCTATAGTTTTGGATATATATTTGTATCTAGCAAGAAAGATGCTAGATAAAAATATATAATGTATCTTGCTAGATACAAATATATATCCCAAAGCCATGCCCTAATTCCCACCTCCTCCAGCCACACCCCACCACTTCTGTTACCACTCAGTTAATTCAGTTAATCATATCCACCCTCTCTGTCACCCTACCCTTTGTCCTCCCTCTCCCAGGCCCTCTTCCTCTTCCCTGATAGCCTGTCTTCTACCTTCAGTTGACATAGGTTTAGAGTGAGTGGCCATTGAAGGGAGCACAGAAGAGATTCCAACCAGAGGAAGGGGCATACATATGCAGAGAGATAGAGACAGGAGAGTATTTGGTTCATTATTGGTTGCTCACTTATTTATCCAATAAAAATTATTAACATCTACCATGTGCTCAACACTGACATAAGTACTGGAAATTCAGTAGTGATTCAATAGGCAGACAACTTTCTTGTCTAAATGAAGTTTTCATTTTAGCGAAGGAAGACAACTAATAATAAATAAATGAATGAGTAATATATAAGGAATATTCAGATAATCAAGAGTGGATTTGTTTTTTTTTTTGGTGAGGCTTGGAGCTTATACATATTTGGGGTACGCATTTAGAAAATAAAAGCAAAATGATCTTCTGTGGCCAATTTTACAAAATATATGACCATGTGAAATACATCGTTAGAGCCTTTCCCAGGGTCCAGGAAGGAGCTCGAACAAAATGAGATCTGATGTTGATGCTTCATTGGCTTTGTGGGAAATCTGTTCAAGTGTCTTGGTTTGGATTTCTCCAGAGGAAGAACTGGGTAAGGGTTGGAGTATAAGTGGTTGATATGGAAAATAACTCCCCCCAAAAAAACCAAAAACACTGGCAGGTGATGAGGAGTGAAGGAATGAAGTCAGTGAATGTACCTAGTCCTAAATTGGGGAACTAGAAGATGGCATAGAACAAGACGTAGACTTACAACACTGAAGGACAGGGGAACTAGGGTCTATTTGCATAAAACTATCTCTGCTCTGTCAATGGTTGAAGTTTGCTCCGTGGGGCATTATTCCCAGGGCACTTCTGGCCTGCAACAGGGCAGAGTGGATGCTAGCCAGTGCTGGAAGTCAGACTAGCATGCACTGTAGTATCAAGAGACAGGAGGCTTGGTGCTGCATAGAGGGCATTGGTGTCATCTGACACTTGGACCATCTGGAGCCACTTATGCCCCACAATTAGCTTTGTGGCATCCTATCATCAATTCTTCCAGGTTGGCCAACCAAAAGTTCTAAAATATAGACTTACAACAGCATGGAGGGAAGCTCCTGCAACAACTCTTTCTGCTGCAGTTGTTACTCAAATTGCAACTGATATTCACTTTTTCCTCTTCATCTACTCTGGATTGCTCTCAACCTTGGCTCACCATTCTGCAGGCCAAGGTTGCTTTCCTAATGGAAACTCTGACGTTTTCCTGTGAGGAGTCTGAATCCTTAATTACTGTGTACTTGCCATGTGTGGTTGCTATGTATGGACATGTGAATCCTTGAGTGCCAGACATATTCTTCCTGCACTGATTATGTAGCAGCAATCTTACTCTCTCATGATCATGAGGGTCCATTACTTCTATCGTACAGCAACTTCACTCTGCCTTCTGTTGTAGATGGGAAGTCTCAGATGGCAACTGAAGCTCTTGGTTCACTTACTCAGTTCCTTTGTAGAGTGGCCTCCCAAGGAATCAGGACCTGTGGTCCAGCAGAGTCTAAAATTTCAGGTAAAGGAACTATTTCCACTCTTTGCTTCCAAGATCCCTGTATGCTACTGAACAGTGACAAAGCACTACTTCATGACCATCAGTTCAAAGCAATTTTACCCTTTCAACACAGATGTAAAAGAAATTCTGCAAGGGCACATGCAGGTAGAAACAGGTTGCCTAAAAGGAACAAAACAGACTTAAACCTCTGTGAATGGCCGAAAAAATTGGATCAATGTCAACAACGCTTGTAGACAAGACTGTGAAACTAGAGAATTTTATGCTCGGTCAAATTGTCATTTGTTGGGAAGATTAAAGGAAGAGGTTATCCTAAATGCAAAAGCTATGATAAAATACTTATACTGAGGAGATATTACATAGATAATCCTTTTGATAATCCAGTTCAGCAAGAGATAAACAACACAAAGTTTAGAATTTAAGAACACATCCAGAGCACTTCACCCTACTCCAATCTGTTGTCAAGGTCACCTGACTGGAGGGAATTGTTCTTCCCAGCAAGGAGTTGTTAATGAATGGCCCTTGTGTGGCTCCCCTCCTGCCTTTCTGGGCAGATATGGAAAATAGGGAGAAGTACTCCTGGATGGCTCCTTTCCTGCCTTTGGCCAGGTAAGTAAGATAAGCGGAGGAAGGGACATGAAAAGAAAGGAAACCTAAAATCTTTAAAAGAGGCAAAACACCTCCACACCAGCTCTGGACACCCTCCTCTCCTTAGGAATCTCTCTTTCTGTCCTTTAAACTAAAGTTTTTGCTCTTGAAAAAAAAAAGAATTAAGAGATTATGGCATAAAACTAGTTAACTTAGGCTACAATACCAAGGGCAAACTTTATTGTAAACCCTGAAGAAACCTACATAAATGGAGAGATATATCATATTTGGAGATGGAGAAACAGTTTCCATGGGTGAGGAGTTCAAGTAAGATTTTGCTGGGTTCTAGCCTCAGGTGTCCCAAGGCTGAAGTCAAGGTTTCAGCCAAGGGTGTGGTCATACCTGGTCCTTGGAGTCTTTACCTAAAGGTCACTGGTTGTTGACAGAATTCAGTTCATTATGGTCACAGGATGGAGGTCTCTGCTTTCTTGGTAAACTGGGATTCCTTCATATATGTTGGAGGCTGCCACATGACCCTTTCTCCAATATGGTGATTTGTCCTGTGAGGCCAGCAGGAGAATCTTCCACTCTGAACCTCTCTTTCAGGAAGGGCCCAGTGACTTTGAAGTGCTCATCCAATGAGGCCAGGCCCACCCAGGATAATTTTCCTTTTGATGAATCCAAAGTCAGCTGATGAGGATCCTTAATTACATCTGCAAAATCATATCAGCCACAGGCTATAATATAATCATGGGAACAACTTATCTGTCATAGTTGCAGGTTGAACACTCAAGGGGGAGGCAGTCTACAAAGTCTGTACAATAACAGACAGGAATCTCGGGGGCCATCTTAGAATTCTAGCTATAATAGATTCCATTATATTCAAGGGATATGTTCCCAAACCCACTGTTTGGATGCCTGAAACCGTGGATTGTACTGAACCTTATAATTTAATGCATTTTCCCAACACACACACACACACACACACACACACACACACAACTTTTGCACTTTGAGGGTACTAGTAAGTAAAATAAAAGCTAGGTAGAGCTACTGTGATAGCGTACAGTCAGCTCTGATAACAGATGCTAATCAAGTAACTACCAGGCAGGGAGTATATAACATGTATATATACATGTATATAACATGAATAGACTAGTTCAAGGGATGCTTCAAAACCTCTGGTGGGACAGAGTGGGATGGTATGAAGTTTCCTCATGATACTCAGAATGGCATGCAATTTAAAACTTATTAATTGTTTATTTCTGGAATTTTTCATTGGACTAGGTTTTGGACTAGGTTTTTGGGTAACCAACCACTAAAATGTGAAACCACAGGTAAGATGTCTACTTATGGTACCACTGCACAATCAACCTGTCTTTTCACTAGCTAACTACATTGTATTTTTCAGTCAATTCCATCTATACATATATAGTCAAAACTTGAGGAAATTCATTCACAACTTTCTTGTCATTTTTCCCTCTAGGCCCTTTGGAGAAGTATAGCCCTTGAACAGAATAAAGGGCAAGACTAACAATATTCAGGAAGGAATGGCCCCATGAAGCCACAGATCAGCATAAAGCAAGGAGCTCTGAGCCTTCTTTCCAAGTGGGGGCTAATGGCTGACGCCCAGCACCCAGCCTGAGTCAGAACTTCAGCTTCCCCAGAAGAATAACATTTCATTAGACTTCCTTTTTCAACGATGAATATGTCTTCATTCTCTTTGGGATTTCAGCAATTAGATTTCTGAAGTATTTCATACAAATTCAAATGGCCTTTTAAAATGACTGGAAGGAGGAAGATAAATCATTCACAGAATTTTTAATGGGAAAAGTCATTTCAGTATTTTTTTGGAGATGTACTTCTGGGCAAAAGTTATTCATTGAACAACCTTGATGCTATTCAAATATGAACCTGGGGTAAAAGAAGAAAGATTTTTCTGCTTTTGTGTGAGATTGGTATATTCAAGTCACAGTGAGTGACCCATTTATTGTTATACCACAAATGATAGATTATATTAGCTGTTTTTGGTGATTCGTTTTATCATTTATTAACTTAATGAATATGATTTTTCGAAAAGAGGTTTGATGTTGTAAGTAATATAGTGGTGGTAAGGATGAGGCAGGCCTGTTCATCCTGGGTTAAATGAGAACACCTTAATTTTTATAACTTAAAACATTATCCCTTTATACAAGGATTAGGCTCAATGTCACGATTCCCATGTTTGCCCAGGATGGTTTGTTTAAGAAGAAGTATTTTTCATTTGGCTGATAGTAGCAATTTAGGGAAAAAAAAAGCCTCATGAAATTTTTAGTGACTGAGGAAATGAGTTCGTTTCATGCTTCTAAGAATGTATAAATGAACTAATTGGAAACGAAAGAAATAGCCATAAAATTATTTCTCAATATAAGAGCACATGAACTGGAGTTGTCAAGAATTTAGAACCTAGTCTAGATGATATATGTGTATTTATTGTATGTATGAAATAATCAATATGCTCCATCTTTTATTCTAATGAATATCAATAAAGATAGGACTGTCAATAACATACCTAACTCATAGGGAAGCCATGAATTGCTGACTTTTTATGAAAAATAAAATTCATCAATCAACTACAAAAAAAGGAAAACATGTTCAACATTAGATTTTATGATACCATATTCAGAAATGCACATGTCAAAAATGCAGTTTCTTACAGACAGTCTATGTTAAAAACAAATCAAAGAGAGATCCTCTCTGGAGAGATTAAACCTAATTTGAATAGGGTGATGTTGGCCTCGTAGAATGAATTTGGAAGTTCTCCCTCTTTTTCTATTTCCTGAAATAGCTTGAAAAGTATTGGTATTAGTTCCTCTTTAAAGGTTTTGTAAAACTCTGCTGTATACCCATCCGGTCCTGGGCTTTTCTTAGTTGGTAATCTTTTGATGGTTTCTTCTATTTCCTCAATTGATATTGGTCTGTTTAGGTTGTCTATATCCTCCTGTCTCAATCTAGGCAGATCATATGACTTAAGAAATTTATCGATGCCTTCACTATCTTCTATTTTATTGGAGTATATGGATTCAAAATAATTTCTGATTATCTTCTGTATTTATGAAGTGTCTGTTGTGATATTGCCTTTTTCATCCTGTATGCTAGTAATTTGTGTTCTCTCTCTTCTTCTCTTCGTTAGCATGGCTAAGGGTCTGTCGATCTTATTTATTTTTTCAAAGAACCAACTTTTAGTTTTATCAATTTTTTCAATTGTTTCTTTTGTTTCGATTTCATTAATTTTAGCTCTGATTTTAATTATTTCTTGCCTTCTACTTCTTTTGCTGTTATTTTGCTCTTCTTTTTCTAGGATTTTGAGATGAAGTATGAGATCATTTATTTGTTGTTTTTTTCTTTTTTTAAGGAATGAACTCCATGCAATGAATTTTCCTCTTAGAACTGCTTTCAATAAAGAAATCATATGTGGACACTTCCAGGAATAATGATTTCTTTGATAATTTTTTTTCCCCCAGAACCGGGAATTGAACTCAGGGGCACGTGACCACTGAGCCACATCCCCAGCCCTACTTTGTATTTTATTTAGAGACAGGGTCTCACTGAGTTGCTTAGGGCCTCACTTTTGCTGAATGCCGCAGTCTTGGCTGGGCACAGAATCACGAGCCACCACACAGCTTTGTAGATTCAAACAGCAATGACCATCGAAATTTCCTTGCCAGCGTACCCCATGTTAATTTCGCTGTTGACCTTGCATGTGTGTTTGAGAAAGGTGACCCTGCTCAACGACCAGGGAGGATCCAGGATTAGGGTGTGTCCTGCAGTTTGAGGAAGTATCCCGCTCCTTGGGTTAAGGGCGTTCCCAGTTTAAGACCTTGGATTTTAGGGAAGTTCGATGTTGAGGATTATTGCTGCTGGAATTAGGGCGTTCCTGCTGCCTGAGCTCCCGTTGAGTTCTCGTGAGATTCAGAGAGACTTTGGGAAGAAAGCCTCGTGGAGGAGGTGAATTGGGTGGCAGCAGAACTGGGATTGCCCCAGAACGTGTGTGGAGGCCGGTGTGAGTTCGGGAATAAAGAATTGCTGTTTGAATCTACAAAGCTGTGTGGTGGCTCGTGATTCTGTGCCCAGCCGAGACTGCGGCAGCTGAGGCTGGCTTTGAACTTGAGATCTTCCTGTCTCAGTCTCCCAAACCACTGGGATTATAGGCGTGACCCATCGCACCAGATGATTTCTTTGATAATTACTGAAAACAAAGTTATTTTGTTCTGCTTTTGTGGTGCCTGTATCTCTCTCAGTGCTACTATTCACTACTACCAGATTTCTTTTTTTTTTTTTTTTTTGGTTGGCGTTGGGGTTTGGGCTCAGGGCATCTTTATCACAGACCTATCATTGCTATCACTGAGCCACATCCTCAGTCCCAGGTTTCTTTCTCTTTCTTTTTTTTGGGGGGAGGGGCCCCGGGAGATTATAGGGGATTGAACCCAAGGACACTTAACCATGGAGCCACATCCCTAGCCCTTTTTATTTTTTATTTTAAAACAGGTCTCACTAAATTGATCAGGGCCTCATTAAGGTGTTGAGGCTGACCTTGAACTTGTTATTCTCCTGCCTCAGCCTCTGGAGCTGTTGGAATTACAGGCAAGCACCATTGCATCCGGCTCATTTTTAATAGAAGCAGGAAATCCAGGTTTTTGTACTTTATATGAGATCTTCTGATTTTTAAATGTGACTCAGGTTTTACAGGAGTGCTTGGGGAATCTGGCCATTGTCAGAATGTGATTATAACCACAGACACTTTGGAGACTGAGACAGGAGCATCACTTGAGACCAGGAGTTTGAGGTCAGCTTGGGCAACACATGGAGACCCTGCCTTTTAAAAACTCCAAACAGACAGACAGACAAGCAAGTAAAGAAACAGAAAAGGATGTTTGTGAAAAACCAGCCTCTACCTCAGAGCAAAGCCTATCCAAGGAAGGAGCACTCCTAGACACATTCCCACCCTGCTAAGTTGTTTATCTACAAATAACAGGAGAGATCTGCTGTGCCAGGTGTCCCTGACTCAAGTCAGGCTAGGTGGGGACCCATAGCAACCCCCTAGCAGCCATCAATCAGCATGAGACAGGGAAATACCTGGGATGCCAGATGACCCTCCCAGTAGTTTATGGTGGATGATAACGTATTGGGAAACCATGCAGTTCAGCACGAACACCCCTCTTGGCTTAAACCAATCAGTTCAAACGAATCCCCCTCTTGCACTAACCAATCACCCCTACCCAACTTGTTCTCACCAGTGAATGTGCTAATCATGTTTTAGAGTTGTTTTATGATTTTCCCCGCGGTGTGTGATGATTTGCTAAGAGATGCTACGATGTATGTGAAGTCCCTGCCTTCCCTAAAGAGTGTATAAAACTGCTGCAAACCCTGGGCTCAAGGCCTCTCAGCATCACCAGTTGCTGTGCGCGTGTGGAGGACTGAGCTAGCTCGCCATAAACTCCTCTTTGCTGCTTATATTGATCTTGGTCTCTGGTGGTCTTTTGGGGGTCCCGAATTTGAGCATAACAGTTTGAACCAAAGGAAAGCTGTGTGTAGCCCATAGGGCTGAATGGACAGAGATGTCCTGGGGCCTGATGCTGACATGAAGGAGCAGGTCTGGGCCCCCGTGTTCCTAGCCTGGCCCCTGTCAGGGATGACTTTCCATCTTCTGCACCTCAGCTTCTGGGGATCTGATGACATCATCTCCGAAGCACCCTTCTCTGCTCACACTTAGAAGAATTATGTTTTCTATCTTGTGACATGCTGTTTATATGTTTCTTGGTGAATCTTTTATTTTGTACCCACAACTCATGAGTTGTGTGATTTCTCTTTTACTTTTCTCATGCCTGGTTCTTTCATGTAGATATTCAGAGCAGCAGCATGTGCCTGTCTCCTTGTTGCTTGTCACTCTTTTGTTTTGACATTTGAGGCTTTTCAAAGATTCATTGCCTAACTTATAGTCCAAAGAATGAAGCCCCATATAACATCCTCAAAGAGAATTAGCATCATTGTTATTTTCTCTGTTCCTCCTTCCTTTTTATTTGGTGTGAAATGATCTCTTAGGCCATGATTAGGTAGCAGGAAATAAAGCTAAAGTTAGTTGTGAATGGTAGATTTCCAGGCATTCAGTTTCCACGTCACTTGAAACTGTGTATAAATTCAGAAATTCTAGCATTAGCTGTAGTAATTCCAGTTTTGCAGGCAGGGCCACAGAATCCGATTTTTATTAAGATTGATTTCTTAGATTCCCGGAATTATTTTCCAACAATCTGGGATTGGAATGCCATTTAAAATAATATAATACCATTTAAAAGTGACACTCAGGTGTAAGAAAACCAATACGAATTAGACAGACAGTGTCCTTCACCTTTTGTTAAGGTCTCTGTGCTTCACATTTGCGGTGCAAAGGTATCCTTAGCAACCAAGATCGTTGGCTTCCTGTATAAAAGAAGACCCCAGACTGCTCTGACATCTACAAGCTCAGCAGCTGCTTGACTTAGAGTTTGCTGTTCTTTCCTTGTGATAATAAGTGTGCAGATGGCAAGACCTGACAGCGAAGGCTTAGGAATAATAAATGGAGTGTGCTTTAGGCCACGTGCTTGGTGGTCTCCCCTTCCCAGCCCTCTCTCCTTGTCTTTCAACAAAGACAGGAGCCAGGCTGCCCATCAAAAGGAAGCCTGGCAATTCATTATGGTGTTAGAGAAAATGAAGGAAAACTAACAATGCGCATGGTGCATTTAAAGAATTCAGAATGAAAACGGTCATGTTAAGCACTGCCTAAAACAAAAGGTATGTTCTTACATGTTGTCATAATGAAAAAAAAAATGCTTACAAATGATCATTATTGAAAAAAGAATGATAATTAGAAGCAAATAATTAGCCCTCCCTCTGACAAATGACAATATTTGGGCATACTTGAGAAGACATAATAAAGGAGAGTGTTTTCTAATTTTTGTTCTGAAATTAGTGACTTTTTCAAGCAAAGGGAGTTCCCTCATCTTTTTGGAAGATTTTTTTTTGTATTTTTTTTTTTCCATTAAAAACTAGGTTGGGGAAATTTTGGGAAGGAGGTTATTATTTTCTAAGTTCCTTAGAGATACTGAAGGCCTTTTCTCCCAAAGGAAATTGGAGGAAATGTCTCACTGTGATACCACCAAGAAACATACTCCTCCTCGCTCACTTACAATATGTCAGAGCTACCTACTACTTTTGTGGCTAAGTAAAGTAGGAGAGGGAGATGGAAGATAAAACAAAACCTCTCAGTTTTGGTCCTTTTGTTTTGAGTTGCCCTCACCCACATCTGCTTTGGTTCTCTGGCACCTGCCAAATGACAGAGATTGTTTCTAGAATTGGTCATTCACATTTCTATTAGAAACCTCTGTGCTAACAAGTTATTTCAGAATTTTTTTCACCTTTGCTTGATGGGCCATTAAATAACACTTATAATTCAGACTATGCTTTAGATTTCCATTTTTCCTTCAGGTTTTTTTTTTGTTTGTTTTTTTCTTTTCTTTTTAAATTTTAATTTGGGGATTGAACCCAAGGCCTGTACATACTCTACCACTGAGCTACACCCCAACCCCTTATTTTTCCTTTTTAAAATTTGTTCTAATTGGTTATACATGACAGTAGAATGTATTCTGATATATCATATATAAATGGAGTATAACTTCTCATTCTTCTGGTTGTACAGGATGTAGAATTACACCAGTCCTGTAATCACATATGCAGGTAGGCTAATAATGTCCCACTCATTCCACTGTCCTTTCTACCCCCATATCCCTTCCTCTCCTAATCCAAAGTACCTCTATTCTTCCCTAGCCTCCCCACCCCATAGAGAATTAGCATCTGCATATCAGAGAAAACATTTGACCTTTGATTCTTTGTGATTGGCTTATTTCACTTAGTGTGATATTCTCTAGCTCCATCCATTTACTGGCAAATACCATAATTTAATAATTTAATTCTGCTTTATGACTGAGTGTGTGTGTGTGTGTGTGTATATATATTCCATTATGTATGTATACCACATTTTCTTTATCCATTCATCTGTTGAAGGGTACCTAGGTTGGTTCCACAGTTTAGCTATTATGGATTGTGTTTATAAACACTGATGTGGCTGCATCACTGTAGTATGCTGCTTTTAAGTCTTTGGGTATAAACCAAGGAGTGGGATAACTAGGTCAAAGTGTGGTTTCATTCCAAGTTTTTTGAGGAATCTCCATACTGCTTTCCATAGTGCCAACCCCTTATTTTAAGTGACAGAAATAATTGTACCTATTTATGAAGTAAAATGTGATATCTTGATTCATGTGCACGTGTAATGTTCAAAGCAGAGAAATCTTGGTATTGACAGTTAGTACAGCCACTTTGGAAAATAGTATGGAAAAGCCAAAAATAGGGTCACGCCATGATCCAGCAATCCCTGATGGGTGTATATAGGAAGGAACTGAAATCACTGTGCTGAAGAGATGTCTGCAGGATCCTGCAATCTGTACACGTGGTAAAAAGGGGAGTTCATAACCCACTTGAATCAAATGTATGAAATATGATATGTCAAGAGCTATGTAATGTTTTGAGCAACCAATAAAAAAAAAAAAAGAGAAAGAGATGTCTGCATTCCTGTGTTCACAGTAGTAGCCATGATGTGGCCTCCTACCTCCTAAGTAGAATAAGGACAGGCAGCCCAGGTAGCTCCTTTGGAACGAAGCTGCCCAGGCTCATAGGCAGCCCTCTTGTCTCTTCATGAAATGTAGAAAGAAGTAATAAGTCCGCAGGGGAGTTTCTCAGATCTTCTGCTCTTATAGAATTCAAATCCAGTTTTATAATCTAGCTTATGAAAATCCAAGATGATCTTCCACACCAGGCACCTTGGCATAGCCAAGTGTCTGGAGGAGTGATGTGCATGTGGAAGGTGGGGCACTCTCTGGCTGCAGCAGGTTTGCTTGCACCCGTGGTTTTGCTTTTTAAACCCAGATTTGACTCATTGGGTTTCTTTCTTATTGATGAGTTCCCCTTGAGGTACTAATTAAGTATGTCTGTTATTTTTCTATCTGAAATGACCAAAGTCATTCATATTAATTAAGTAAAAAGTTACAAATTCCTCTTATGTTCTTTTTCAATGGGGAATCGTACTCCCACCCCCCCAGACAATGGCAACCTTCTTATATGTGGAGTAGAACTCATGCATCACCCAGGAGATAAAGCATAAAGCAAAGAAGTCTGACTCTCAACTTGGGGTCTACTGTCCAATGGAGACTCCTTCAGGCTTGAGCCTTCAATTACCAGTCCTTAACAGTGAGGAGATTCCCTTTCTTAAAATGTCACTTTGCTTTACGTGGAAAGATGGTAAGTTCCAGAACACAACCCAGAACAAACAGTATCAAGTTCCAGTATCAGAATCAAGCATACCACAAACAGTAAAATACCCCCCCCCAAAATCTGTTTTTTTTTTTCCTTTACTAATGTATTCAGAGAGCTGGGGTAGTGGCTCAGCGGTCAAGCTCTCACCTAGCCCATGCAAGGCCTTGGGTTCGATCCTTAGCACCACATAAAAATAAGTAAAATAAAGAAAATATTTCAAAAATAATCAAGTGCCTCCTTGATACAAATTTTATATATACAGTAGTGATAAAATAAATGCTTTGTTTGTTTTTGTGGTACTAATAATTAAACCCAGGGCTTCACACATGCTAGGCAAATGCTCTGCATTGAGTAATACCTCTCTCCTCCAGACCAATAAATGCTTATTTTCCCATTTCAATTTTTGTTCTTTTCTGTCTCATGAGGGTTTCTGTAAAACAGTGCATTTCAAATTGATATTGTAGATTCCAGATTTGCCTCATTTTTACATAGGCAGCAATTGGAAAAAAACAACAGTTATAGTTTAAATAATTGAGATATTTATTGAAAGTGAAAAATATGAAGATTGAGGTTCCTGCTTAACATTATAAATAGTTTCTGGTACTAGATGGCTGTGGCCACACACGACTAAATCTCCAGGAGAACTGGGCTGGCACAAAATAATGACACACAGACAGAGAAATACCTTTTTCTTTGTGTTCTGTGACGGCCCCTCTGACCCAGCTCCCACCAAGGAGGCGAGGCAGACAAGAGAGAGAGGGATCACATCTCCAGCCTGGGTTTAATTAATGGGGGAAGCTAATCCATGGAACATTTTATCCAAAAAAGGAAAAAAAGGTAGGATTACAACAAACAGGAGGGTGTAATTCAACCCCATTGGGTGACACCCACTCACAGAGCTGCACCTTTCTCATCCTGCGGCTTTTGAGAAAAAGTCCCCAACCTAGAAAGGCCAAAGGCTATGGTTTTGGCAGTGAGAAAGTTCTTCAAAAGGGCCACTAGATGGCGGTGCTGCACTGCAAGTGCGAGAACATGGCTCTACACTTCCTGGGAAATAATTCTACAGACAACTTTGATTAGACTGGAACAATTAGGTTAGCCCAAGCAGAGGTGGACTTCATTGTTATATATCTAGCAACCAAAATTTATTTTAAAATGTTTTTAAAATTGGTGCATTATAGTTGTACATAGTGGTGGAATCTGCTGTTACACATTTGTACATGCACACAATTTAACAATATAATTTGGCCAATAGAATTCCCCAGTATTTCCCCTTTTCTTCCCTTCTTCCCTCCTCCTAATCCCTTTCCTCTACTGATCTCCCTTCCATTATTGTGAGCTCTCCCCCACCTTTCTTTTCTTTTTTCCTTTGTAGCTTCCACACTTCAGAGAAAACGTATGACCCTTGACTTTCTGGGTTTGGTTTATTTCACTTATATAATATCCTCCAGTTTCAATCATTTTTCTGAAATGACATAATTTTTTTTCTCTTTTATGGTTGAATAAAACTCCATTGTGTATATATACCACGTTTTCTTTATCCATTCATCAATTGATGAACACTGAGGCTGGTTCCATAGTTTGGTTATTGTGAATTGTGCTGCTATAAACATAGGTACGCCCACATATCACTGTAGTATGATTTTAATTCTTTAGGATAAATACAGAGGAGTGGTACAGCTGGGTGTTAGGGTGGTTCCATGCCTAGTCCTTTGGGGAACCTCCATGTTGATTTCCATTGTGGTTGTACTAATTTACAATCCTACCAACAGTTAAAAGTGTTCCTTTTT
Organism: Spermophilus citellus; assembly: GCF_964194105.1. Classification (NCBI taxonomy): domain Eukaryota; kingdom Metazoa; phylum Chordata; class Mammalia; order Rodentia; family Sciuridae; genus Spermophilus; species Spermophilus citellus. Next base: position 79,984,147 of record NC_138198.1, on the reverse strand, counting down.
CTCCACATCCTCTCCGGCATTTATTTTTATTCTTTTTATTGATTTATTTATTATTTATATATAATATCAGAATGCATTACAATTCTTATTCCATACATAGAGCTCAATTTTTCATATCTCTGGTTGTATACATAGTGTACTCACACCAATTCGTGTCTTCATACATGTACTTTGGATAATAATGATCATCACATTCAACCATCATTAATTACCCATGCCCCCTCTCTTCCCCTCCCACCCCTCTGTCCTATTTAGAGTTCATCTATTCCTCCCATGCTCCCACTCCCTATCCTACTATGAATCAGCTTCCTTATATCAAAGAAAGCATTCAGCATTTGTTTTTTTGGGATTGGCTAACTTCACTTAAATTCCATTGTATATATATGCCACATTATTTTTATCCATTCATCTATTGAAGGGCATCTAAGTTGGTTCCACACTTTAGCTATTGTGAATTGTGCTGCTATAAACATTGATGTGGCTGTGTCCCTGTAGTATGGCGTTTTTAAGTCCTTTAGGTATAGACCAAGGACTGGGATAGCTGGGTCAAAATATGGTTCCATTCCCAGTTTTCAAGGAATCTCCAATCTTTCCATATTGGCTGCACCATTTTGTAGTCCCACCAGCAATGTATGAGTGTGCTTTTCCCCACATCCTTGCCAACACTTATTGTTGTTTATATTCTTGATAGCTGTCATTCTGACTGGAGTGAAATGAAATCTTAGAGTAGTTTTGAATCTGGCAGCCACATTTTCTATTAATCCTTTTTGGGGGGCTATAATTCATTGAAACAAACCATTGTCTGTGTAAAGGATACTGTGACTTTTTGACAAATCAGAAGGAAACTCAAGGGACAAAATTCAGATTTTTGTCAAGATTATTATTAACATTTTATATGAATTTTTAAATTAAATTAAAAATTTGTTTTTAGTTGTCAGTGAAACTTTATTTATTTATTTGTGGTACTGAGAATAAAACCCAGTGCTTCACACATGCTAGGCAAGTGTTCTACCACAGAGTTACAAGCCCAGCCCAACAGCATTTTATTTTTGACATTTATTTATATTTTCCATGGATTATTAAAATTTTTCTAAGACTGAAGGCACAAATGCTAAATGAAAAAGTGAAGAGTGAGCTCATGATCTTGGTGGCACCAGGTGGCCTGAATTCTACCATGGCTTCCGAATAAGGAGCTGGCAGGTGGCTGGGTGAGGATTCTAAGGTCCGTTCTGATCCTAACAGTCTATTATTACCCATTGGGTTGTGTGTGCGCGCGTGTGTGTGTGTGTGTGTGTGTGTGTGTGAGAGAGAGAGTTGGGGATGGAACCCAGGGTCTTGTGCTTGCTACACTGAGCCACATCTCTCAACTCCAGTGATCTGGATTTAAACAGTTGCAAAATGATTATGTGTAGGAGATCCTGAAAGCTATTTAATTTAATTTCAAATTTTCAATGTTTTAAAATGGTGTATGTGTGACTAATGCTTTTGTTTAACTTCAGAAGAAGTGATTTTGTATTCCTGGAATTCTAAAATACAGAATGAAAATGTAAAAGTTTTAGTTAAAGAGAAAATGGAATTGTCTATTTTGATATCATCTTGGTGCTTTATCTTTGCTCTAAATGTTTTAGAAACCACTGGCCATCTATTTGCAACATTCAAAACCACATTAAAATTTTAGGATCACAAATATGACATTTACAAATTATATAAAAATTTCTCCCAAGGACATGATCTATTTGTGTATGAATATATTTGTAGACACACACATACACACACACACACACACACACTCCCATTGAATTGATTTATTCATTAAGTTTCTTTTAAATCATTTATTCACTTATGGAGATTCTGCCTTCAAGGTTCAGCTTTCTGGTTAGACAAATAATTGGGAAAGCTATTATAAGAACATGTGGTAAGTGATGTAGGTGAAGAAACACAAGATTCTCTGTGAGAACATAGCAATACAGACAAAAATCACTATGCATGACAACTTCTTATAAGGAAAACCTTCATGTTAAATGAGATTATACATTCAAGTTTATAGAAAAGTAATATTTTAACAGGAAACAGAAAAAACATTGTGTTTCCATGTTAAATACTTTTTCTCCAGGAATCTGAAAACATGTAAATTTTTTGAACACTTTTGTCATAGTTGCTACAGGAAAGCCATAGAAATTAATGCTGAGGTAATAGTTTCTTTTAGTTATCAAGTTATGCAAAGAGTTGCATCCCAAAAATTTAAAAAAAACTTTTAGATATCGATAGACTTTCTATTCTCTGAAACTTGTTTGCCTGTAACTCATGGAGAATATAATTTCTTCAGGAGAATTATAACCTCTTAATTAGAATTGCATAATTTCCCCAGAGTTGAAATTTAAAAAGCAACCTTTTGCATTTGCAATACAGACCATTTCAGGTTCTTGACAATTTTTGCTTATATAAGAAATAAATACATTGAAATCTGTCATTCGTACTATGAACAAAAAAAGAAAAAATATTCATAGAACTAGTGATTCACAGTTATTTTTGTTGGGGTAAAAAAAAAAATCTCTAAAGAAGGACAACATTTCAATGAACAAATGCCACCATCATGGAATGTCACAAGCTGTCCTCTTAACTGAATGGGAGGAAAAAGGTTTTTTTTTTGGTTTTTTTTTTTTTTCACCCCAAGGACAGTTTTGATGCAATTGAATTATAACATTTACAAAATCCTACTGATTGTTGATGAGAAATGATTTTAATGATGATTCTTTGTTTGAGATGCACATATTCTACAACTAGCTTCCCTTTCACTCCCCAAATAGAATGTTTGAAGTTTTGATGTCAATCTTGATTGACATTTTCTATATTACTTTCTTTGAGGGCTAGATCCAATTCTAGCAACCTCTTGTCTTTCAGGGTGTATATATTAAATCAAAGAATGCTAGAGGTGGACATAGCTCTAAAGGTCATTTAATCCATTATTTTGCAGAGTTTTGTTGCATATCTGTTTGTGTAGCACAACCAGAAGTCAGGATAGAAGGGAAAGTAAAAGAGACTTTGTATTTATAAAGAATTTGCTGTGACAGCCATAGAATACATGAACACATCTTAATTATTACAGTCCTCACAATAATCCTGTATTATAGGCAAATCCCTATTCTTGTTTTTTCCCTGGCTTTATTGAGGTAAACTGATGAACGAAATTGTATAAGTTTAAGGTGTCTGGCATGATGATTTGATATACATATATACTGTGGCAGGATGACAGGTAGTTAACACATTCATCTCCTCATGTAGCTACCATTTTTTAAAAAAATATTTATTTTTTAGTCATAGTTGGACATAATATCTTTATTTTATTTATTTGTTGCTGAGGATCGAACCCAGGGTCTTGCATATGCTAGGCAAGTGCTCTACCACTGAGCCACAACTTTAGCCCCTGTTTTTGTTGTTTTGTGGTGAGAAAATAGAACACTTAAGGTCTAAGATTTAAGGCACTAAGCAAGTTCACAATATTGTACAACCAACACCACAATCCATTTCTAGAATTTTCTCATCATCCTAAACAGAAGCTCTGTGCCAACCCCAAGAATGGGATCCTAATTGAAATGTTTGTACTCCATGTATGTGTAATATATCAAAATACACTTTACTGTCATGTGTATCTAACAACAACAACAACAACAACAAGCTCTGTACCCATTAAGTGATGACTTCTCATGCCTCCTCTATCCCGTGTTGGGAACCTCTACTCCACCTCCTGTCTCTAATACGTCCGATGCCTGTTTTAGATACCTAGCATAAGTGGAATCATAAAATATTTGTCTTTTTTTTATGTCTGGCTTATTTTACTAAGTGTGATGCTTTCAGGGTTTCAAGTTCTGATAGCATGTATCAAAATTTCACTCACTTCAGCCAGGTGTGGTGGCACAGGCCTGGAATCAGAGACTCAGGAGGCTGAGGCAGGAGGATCGCAAATTCAAAACCAGCCTCAGCAACTTAGTGAGGCCCTAAGCAACTTAGTGAGACCCTGTATTAAAATAAAAAATGTAAAAAAGGGGAAGAGATGTGGCTCAATGATTAAGTGCCCCTGGGTTCAATCCCCAGTACAAAAATAATCACTCATTTTTATGGCTGAATATATTCCATTCTAAGTATATACTAAATTTTGTTTACCATTCATCTGGAAATGGAAAATGGAATTATTTTTATCTTTCAGTTATTGTGAATAATGCTGCTACGAACAGGGGTGACAAATATAAAAAAATGCAGTATTATAATACCCTCAGTGATAGTGATATTACATGTTTTCCTTCTTAATTTTTTAAAAATAAATATTTCTGCATGTTTGTCCTTTCTAGTAAGTCTGAAAATAGTTTAGTAGATTCCTTCTCCTCAACCTCAAATGCTTTTGAAATTTTGTTTGGTATCATATTGAAATTATCTATTAAATTTGGAGGACATTTTTAATAATATTTAGACTTCCCATGCAAGAATTAAGACTTGCCTTCATATTATTCAGATTTAAGTAATTAAGACCTCGGTAGAGTTTTGAGGTTTTTTTTTTTAGAATAATTATTTTGCATTTTTTTGTTAAGACTATTCTTAGGTGTGTTATAAGGGTGTTTTACCACTTAGCTACATCTCCAGTCCTTTTTTTTCCTTTTTAAAATTGTATATGGACACAATACTTTTATTTATTTATTTATTTTTATATGGTGCTGAGGATTGAACCCACTGCTTCACACATGTGAGGCACACATTCTGCCACTGAGCCACGACCCCAGCCCTCCAGTCCTTTTCAAATGTTATTTTGAGACAAGATCTCACTAAGTTGTGGAGGGCTTCACTAAGTTGCTGAAGCTGGCTTTGAACTTGTGATCCTTTTGCCTCCGCGTCCCAAGCCATTGGTATTATAGGTGTGTGCCAACATGCCCAGCTGAGAGGTCTATATTTAATGGGAAAAGATTATTTTAAAATATTAAGTTGTTGCTTTATAGCCATATTTAGGAAATAGCAGCCTTTATCTTAGAAGCAGATGACTCTTCTTTTCTTTATGAAAAATCTTAATGGATTTTTGGGTCATGAAAGTCCTACATTGGTGAAGGATGAAAAAGGAAAATGAAACTTTCCTGCCTAACAAAATAAAAAAGAGAATATTCCTAAATTCTACCTTAAAAAGAAGAGTATGGAGAACTCCAGAAGGGGAGTCCCATACAAATATAACTGCTGAGAAATTCCCATACAAGGACATCTAAGGATCAGTAATAAGTAGTATGAAAACATAAGTTGATTCTTATTCTGTGCTCTGTTGTGATCTGTTCTAAGAGAAAGCAAACTAATAGAAAAATTGAAGTATAGTAAGGCCCACAGATGAGGAATTTCATTATTGCCATTGAAAAGACAGTTTATTACTCACAGTTCCCAAGAGGAGGGAACATGCCCTGCATTGGTGGGTAGTGAGGGACACACACACACACACAAAAAGTGGATGAGCAGAGGAGGGGAAAGGAACTGTGGCCAGGAGCCTTTATGGTGGTGTCTAAGGGAAGTTGTTGGACTGGAGGTGTGGACAGTGGATTGCTTGGCTTGCATTTATAAAGCATGCTCCCAGGAAGAAGAGAAGGCACAGCAAAGGAGGCAGGAGATCAAGGCAAGATGATTCAGGCATGTTATTGGATTGTCCAGAACAAGGCAAATCCGGCATAACATGTACAGCAGATGTTAAAGCATCGAGTTTACACAGCTAGAAACAGGGTTGATTCACGATTCTCCTCAGTTTCTTTATATTTTCAGCAAAATTCTGTTATAAGCAACTATCTTATGTTGATGGTACATTGAAGAATAAAGGCTATTTTCCATGTTACAGATGCTGCTGTAGAAAGTGAGGGGAGTAGAGAATCTGAGTGAGGGGTACCCAGGAGAAACATAAGCACTACTCAACAAGAGTTCTCAAAATTACTAAGGAGGGTTATGGACATCATGTGAGGAAAAGGCTCAAATCAACTTACTTGGAAAATAAATGCCTTTGGAAGGCTGGAGAAGTGAAGGGAACCCAGTGTCAAGTTTTGGATCATGATGGTAGAAATTTTAAGTTTTTGGCCCTTTGAAAACTTTAGGAGTGGTAAAGGATGGCCTTTTCTAAAGCAGGAATCCTATACAAAATTGATGATTAGGGGCTTTAAAAGTCATGGTTTTTGTTTTGAGAATCTGATAATAATGATGCATTCTCTCTCAATAAAAATGCACACTTCAGGAGGTTAACTAAAGCTCTACATACAATCATAGATGCCGGTCCATGAACCTTGGGTAAAACATCTCTGCCTTAGAAATAATAGTAAAAAAAATGAACATGCTAGGCATGGTGGTGCACACTTGTAATCCCAGTGACTTGGGAGGCTGAGGCAGGAGGATCACAAGTTTGAGGCTAGCCTCAGCAACTTAGTGAAACCCTATCTCAAAGTTAAAAATAAAAAGGCTGTGGATGTAGCTCAGTGGTAGAGCACCCCTGGGTTTAATCTTCAGAACCAAAAAGAAGGAGGAGGAAAAGGAGGAGAAGGAGAAGTGGGAGAAGAAGAAGGAAGAGAAGAAGAAGAAGGAAAAGGGGGAGGAGGGGCGGAGGAGGAGAAGGAAAGTGGGAAGAGGGGAAGGCAGAGAAGGAGGAGGGGAGAAGAAGAGGAAGAAATAATAATGAACATAATATGTTCTCTAAATTGGTCAGGACTGGTATTATTAGGCATCTTATACCACTGTATATTAATTACAATAACCACTTCTTAAAACTTAACTCTGTTGGTTGGGTCCTTACCAATAATGAAATACAAAATTGAGTCAACTTAAAATAATTGAAATAAGTCTTTTGTAAGAACAACTTTCTATTATTTTTAAAAATATTTTTAGTTGTAGATGGACACAAACGTTTATTTTATTTATTAATTTTTTTAATGTGGTGCTACAACCCCAGCCCCCTATTGCTTATTATTAAGGACTTATTATTTTCTTATAAATGGTCAAGTTAAGGACTTATTTCGTACCCATGTTTCTATCTGAAAGTATGTATCATATCAGAAAATCTGTTTTTTTTTCAGTTTTGAAAAGAATGCAAGAAATGTCATTACAAAACAGAAGATTTTATCTTCAAAATTGAAAAGTTTTCTGAATAGTTCAAATAAAAGAAAAGAAATAAAGAAATAAATCAAGAAATAAAAATCACATAATGGAATAATCAAAGACTGCTTGATTTTTTTTTGTAAAATTTTAATGGCAAGTCATTTGATAACTTAATGCTGGCCAGTACCTGCTCTGGGACCATGAATTAGAAGCAATTTCACTGGTAAAATGATACCTACAGGGAATAAAACAAAACAATCTACAAGTTTCTTTAGATACATTTTAAGAGTCCATTTATCAGCCCAGGCCCTGGCCCAGGACTGTCCTGCAACTAGCAGACTCACACTGGAGCCCAGGCTCAGGCCTCGGACAGCTCCTGCTGAACAGCATGGGAGCCTTGGCCAAGGTTAGGCCCAGGACTGCCCTGTCAACCAGCAGACCCATGCGGGAGCCCAGGCCTTGCCTACCTCCATACTGGGACACTGCAGCCATTGCCATAGCCCTCCACACTCAGTAGCCTCCACCTTGGGACAACAGATAGGGCCTGGAGGCAGCTGCATCTCTGAACAGGCAGCCCACTCTTTTGGTACCATCTCTGAAAGTGGTTGCACCCACTTTGGGGCACCCCCTCTGCTATCTTGAGTTACCTCCACTATTGCCATCACCACCTTTAGTTGCAGTAGCATTATTGTGAGACACCGGCTGGGGACTAGAAGCCCAACACCAAGGTGAGGTACAGGTAATCTGTAGGGACACTTCAAGATTATAGGGTAGAAACTATAATACCTCAGATCTACACTGCAAGAAAGGAAGACACATAGACAACATGAAAAAAAAACAATGGAAGAAATTGCCCCAAATAAACCAAGATACTACAGTAATAGAATCCATGGACACACAGTTGATGATGTCAGAGAAGGAGTTCAGAATGTACATGATTAAAATGATGTATGAATTAAAGAATGACCTAAGTGAGCAAATACAGGCCAAAATTGATGACCCCAACAGAGATAAGAGAGCAAATAAGGTAACCATTGATCACACCAATAAAGAGATAAAGGAGCAAACACAGGTAGCAAAAGATTATATTAAGAAAGAGATACAGATTCTGAAAAAAAAATCAGAAATTCTGAAAATGAAGAAAACAATAAGTGAAATAAAAAACTCAATAGAAAGCATTATCAACAGACTAGATCACTTGGAAGACAGAAGTTCAGATAATGAAGACAAAATATACAATCTTGAAAATAAAGTTGACCACAGAGTGAAGATGATAAGAAACCATGAGCAGAACACCCAAGAATTATGAGATAGCATCAAAAGACCAAATATAAGAGTTATTGGGATAGAAGAAGGCACAGAGATTCAAACCAAAGGAATGTATAATCTCTTCAATGAAATAATATCAGAAAATTTCCCAAACATGAAAAAACGAGTTGGAAAATCAAATACAAGAGGCTTACAGGACACCAAGTACAGAATTACAAGAGATCTACACCAAAGCACATTATAATAAAAATGCCTAGCATACAGAATAAGGATAGAATCAAAAAGGCCGCAGAGAGAGGAATCAGAGTACATATAGGGGAGACCAATTTAGGTCTCAGCAGATTTTTCAATCCAGACCCTCAAAGCCAGGAGATCCAGCAAAACTAAGCTTCAGATTTGATGATGAAATAAAAATCTTTCATGATAAACAAAAGTTAAAAGAATTTACACCAAGAAAGACTGCACTACAGAGCATCCTCAGCAAAATGTTCCAGGAGAAGAAAATTAAAAACAACAATGAAAATCAGCAAAGGGAGGAACTACACTAGAGGAAAGTCCAATTAAAGGAGAAACCAAGTCAAGTTAAAAAGCAAAAATAAACCAAAGTGACTGGGAATACAAATCATATTTAATAATAATGCTGAATATGAATTGCCTAAACTCATCAATTAAAGGATTGACATATTGAATTAAAAAAAAAAGACCCAGCAATGTGCTGTCTTCAAGAGACTCATCTCACAGGAAAAGATATCCACAGACTGAAGGTGAAAGGATGGGAAAAAACATATCCATCACATGGACTGTGTAAACAAGCAGGGGTTTCCATCCTCATATCAGATAAAGTGGACTTCAAACCAAAGCTAGTGAAAGGGATAAAGAAGGACATTTCATACTGCTTAAGAGCTTCATACATTCACAAGACATAATAATCATAAATATCTATACCCAAACAGTGGGGCATCTATGTATATCAAACAAACTCTTCCCAACCACAAGAAACAAATAGACCGCAACGCAATAACACTGGATGACTTGAACACACCTCTCACACCACTGAATAGCTCTTCCAAACAAAAACTAAACAAAGAAACTGTAGAACTCAATAATATAATCAATAATTTAGACTTAACAGACATAATATAGACTATTCCATCCATCAATGAATGAATAAACTTTGTTCTCAGCAGCACATGACTCCTTCTCCAAAATAGACCATATGTTATGCCACAAAGCAAGTCTTAGAAAATAAAAAAAAAATAGAGAATTTACCCTGCATTCTATCTGACCATGATGGAATGAAATTAGAACTCAAAGATAAAATAAAAAATAGAAGCTACTCCAACACCTGGAGACTAAACAATACTTTATTAAATGACACATGCATAACAGAAGACATCAGGGAGGAGATAAAAAAATTCTTAGAGGTAAATGAGAACTCTCATACAACTTATCAAAGTCTCTGGGACATTATAAAGGCAGTGCTAAGAGGAAAGTTCATTGCATTAGGCTCATTCATTAAGAGAAGAAAAAATCAACAAATAAACGACCTGACATTACATCTCAAAGCCCTAGAAAGAGAGGAATAAACCAACACCCAAAGTAGTAGAAGACAGGAAATAATTAAAATCAGGGCAGAAATCAATGAAATTGAAACAAAAGAAATAATTTAAAAAATTGACAAACTAAAAGCTGCTTTTACAAAATTACATATAAGAGGTTATGAGGGGAATGGGATAACAAACATGGAGGGAAATGAATTACAGTAGATGGGGTAGAGAGAGAAGATGGGAGGGGAGGGGAGGGGGATAGTAGAGGATAGGAAAGGTAGCAGAATACAACAGTCACTAATATGGCAGTATGTAAAAATGTGATGTGTAACCGATGTGATTCTGCAATCTGTATTTGGGGTAAAAATGGGAGTTTATAACCCACACAAAAAAATATTAAGTTAATTAACTGTGATAAATGTACCATCCTACGATATTAGCTATAAAGGAAACTGGGTGTGGGGTATTTGGGAACTCTTTCTACTATCTTTTATATAAATAAAAACAGTTCTAAAATATAAGAAGTGAAAATAGCAACAACAAACTCATTCATTGTAAGTTACTATAAATAATTATATTTATGAAAATAACAATTTCCAAAAATTTTATTACAAGTGGCATTGTTTTGTATTATAACAAGACTTTTGATCTCTGAGTGAATAAAAGACATTTGTATTCCCATAGCTACTTCTATATTCAGTCTTTTGTGATATCACATATCATGGAGCCTTTAGGACATTTCACTATACATTCACAAGAGAAAGAGGGTGAAAAAGGCAAATAATATCTAAAATGGTTTAAAACTTTAATGTCCCTGAGAAGCTCATGTGTTTGGCAATGCCACAATATTCAGAGGTGAAATGATTAGATTATAAGAGCTGTGACCTTATCAGTGGATTGATAATTTGATAACTGTAGGCAGGTGGAATTTGGCTAGAGGAAGTAGGTCACTGGAGAAGTAGCCTGAACTATATCTTCTTCCTGTCTCTCCTATCTTCCTACCCTCCTCTCTCTGCTTTCTGGCTGCCATGAGCTGATAGCTTTCTTCTGGCATGCCATTCTACCATGATGTTTTGCCTCACCTTAGGTCCAGAACAATGTAGTTGGATGACTGTGAACTAAATCTCTGAAACTGTGAACCAAAATAAATTTTTTTCTTTCCTAAAAAAAAAAAAAAAGAAAAAAGAAACAAATAAAACCCTTAGCAACCCTAACAAAAAGGAGAGAGAAAACTCAGATTACTAAAATTCATGATGAAAAAGGAAATATTGTGACAGAAACTATTGAAATACAGAAGACAATAGAAACTATTTTGAAAATTTATACTCTAGTAAAATAGAAAACCTGGAAGATGCCGACAAATTTCTAGAGGCACATGATCAACCCAAACTGAGTCAAGAGGACATATACAATTTAAACAAATCAATGCCAAGCAAGGAAATAGAAGATGCCATCAAAACGTACCAACCAAAAAAAGCCCAGGACTGGATGGATTCACAGCTGAATTCTACAAGACCTACAAAGAAGAATTAATACCAATACTTCTCAAATTATTCCATGAAATAGAAAAAGAGGGAACCCTTCCAAACTCATTCTATGAAAATATTATCATCCTGATGCCAAAACCAGGCAGAGACACATCAAGGAAAGAAAATTTTATCCCTGATGAACATTGATGCAAAAATTGTCAATAAAATTCTGGCAAATCACATACAAAACATTAAAAAATTGTGCACCATGATCAAGGGGGGTTCATTCAGGGATGCATCAACATATGGAAATCAATAAATGTAATTCATCACATCAATAGGCTCAAAGATAAGAATCATATGATTATATCAATTGATGTAGAGAAAGCATTTGACAATTTTCATGTTCAAAAAACTAGAAAAACTAGGGTTAGTAGGAACATACCTCAACCTTGTAAAAGCTATCTGTGCTAAACCCAAGGCCAACATCATTCTAAATAGAGAAAAAGAAACATTCCCTCTAAAAACTGGAACAAGACAGGGATCCCCTCTTTCACCACTTCTATTCAACATAGTCCTTGAAACTCTAGCCAGAGCAATTAGACAGACAAAAGAAATTAAAGAATACAAATAGGAAAAGAAGAACTCAAACTATCATCATTCACTGACAACATAATTCTCTTCTTAGAGGATCCAAAACACTCTAGAATTAATAAATAAATTCAGCAAAGTAGCAGGCTATAAAACCAATGCCCATAAATCAAATCCATTTCTATACAATAGTGATGAATCCTCTGAAAGAGAAATTAGGAAAACTACCCCATTTACAATAGCCTCAAAACAAACAAACAAACAAACAAACCAAAAAACCCCCTTGGGAATCAACTTAACAAAAGAAGTGAGAGACCTCTACAAAAAAACTATAGAACACTAAAGAAAGAAATTGAAGAAGACCTTAGAAGATGTAAAGATCTCCCTTGCTCTCGGATAGGCAAAATTAATATTGTCAAAAGGGCCACACTACCCAAAGTGCTATAAGGATTCAATGCAATTCTGATTAAAATCCCAATGTCATTCCTTATAGAAATAGAAAAAGCAATCATGAAATTAATTTGGAAAAATAAGAGGCCCCTGAATAGCCAAAGCAATCCTTAGCAAGAAGAGTGAAGCAGGAGGCATCACAGCATCAGACCTTAAACTATACTACAAAGCTATAGTAACAAAAATGTCTCATACTAGACAAAGGAGCCAAAAACATACATTGGAGAAAAGATAGCCTCTTCAACAAATGGTGCTGGGAGAACTGGAAATCCATATACAGCAAAATGAAACTAACCCCCTATCTGTCACCATGCACACAACTCAACTCAAAGTGGACCAAGGACCTAGGAATTAGATACTGTGCCTAATAGAGGAAACAGTAGGCCCAAATCTATATCACCTTGGATTAGGCCCCGATTTTCTTGACAAGACTCCTGAAGCACAAGAAATAAAATCAAGAATTAACAAATGAGTTGGATTCAAACTAAAAAGCTTCTTTTCAGCAAAAGAAACAATCAATGAGATAAAGAAAAGGCCTACACTTTGAAAGCAAATTTTTATCACCTGCATGTCAGATAGAGCACTAATTTCCAGGAACTCAAAAACTTAACACAAAACAAAACAAAACAAAACAAAACAACCCAATCAATAAATGGGATAGGGAACTGAACAGACACTTCTCAGAAGAAAATATACAATTGAGCAACAAATATATGAAAAAAATGTTTAATATCTCTAGTAATTAGAGAAATGCAAATCAAAACTACTCTAAGATTTCATCTCATGCCAGTCAGAATGGCAGTTATCAAGAATACAGACAACAATAAGTGTTGGTAAGGATGTGGGGGGGAAGGCACACTCATAAATTGCTGGTGGGACTGAAAATTGGTGCAACTATTTTGGAAAGCAGTGTGGATATCCCTTAGAAAACTTGGAATGGAACCACCATTTGACCCAGCTATTCCACTCCTCAGTCTATACCCAAAGGACTTAAAATCAGCCTACTATAGTAACACAGCCACATCACTGTTTAGAGGAAAGTTCACTGCATTAAGCTCAATTCATAATAGCTAAAGTGTGGAATCAAACTAGATGCCCTTCAATAGATGAATGGATAAAGAAACTGTGGTATATATACACAATAGAATATTACTCAGCCTTAAAGGTGAATAAAATAATGACATTTGCAGGTAAATGGATGGAGTTGGAGAATATTATGCTAAGGAAGTTAGCCAATCCCAAAAAACAAAGGCTGAATGTTCTCTCTGATAAGTGGATGCTGATCCATAATGGGGGTTGGGGGCATGGGAAAAATGGAGAAACTTTGATTGGACAACAGGGAGGGAGGGAAAGGGAGGTTGTATGGGGCAGGAAAGATGGTGGAATGAGACGGACATTATTACCCTAGGTAAATGTATGACTGCACATATGGTGAGATGCTACTTTGTGTACAGAGAAATGAAGAGTTGTGCTGCAATTGTGTGCAAGGAATCAAAATGCATTTTGTTGTCATATATACCCTAATTAAAGTAAATTAATTAAATTAAAAGAAAAAAGAGAAATATCAAAGGAACTATAGCTCTAAGTGGAACAACAACAACAACAACAAAAAAGAAAATAAAAAAAAGAGTTAATTTATATGTGTCATCTCAAGTCACGTAGGAAGATGTTGAATAATAAATATTTATCTGGTCTTTGCTCCAGATTTTGGGGACAGAGACTTTTAAGTCTTTGGAATTTACTCATTCATAAGATTTCTATTATTTATAGTAAGCCCTGTAGATCAAGCCTGATTTTATGCTAATGAGGTAACTGATGGTGGGACCCTGGAGAGTTTTGGGGTGGGTCTGGCCGTGCCAGAAAACCCAAGTATGTGATTAGCAGGTTCACAGTTTGAGTTGGATGTTTTTCTCCGAACTGGAGGAAGGAGAGGAGGCTGGAGATAGAATTCAGTCATGTGGTCAATGATTCAACCCATCCTGTGTAATGAAACTTCAATAAAGAATATGAGCACAAGCTACTTGGTGAACAAATTGACCAGCCAGTAGGGTGATATGTCCTGATTCCACAGAGAGAGTCTATGGGAGCTCCACATTTGAGACTCTCCCAGACCTTACTCTACAGGTCTTTTCTTTTGGTTGGTACTGGTTTGTGTCCTTTATAATGAAATTTTAGACATAAATACAGTGCTTTCCTGAGTTCCATGAATTATCCTATCAAATTATCAGATCTTAGAGGGATGGTAAGAATCCTCAGGTTTTTACCTAGTTGGGTAGATGTAGTAGCATTGGTGATCAGGGATCTCTGGAGCTTGTGGCTGGTGTCTAAAGTGAGGGTGTTTTTATGGACTGTGCCCTCAACCTATGAGACCTCCACTGATTCCAGGTATTTAATAGTATAATTGCATTATAAAATGAGTTGAGATGGATGTAAGAGAAATGTCCCTTGGGAAGATAGTTAGACACTAGAACTGGCTACCCACTGATGGTCACCTGTCATGTTTAAGTGTTGTTTTGGTTAGATCTGAGAGGCGTGGACCTAAACAATTTTATCATGAACTTTTATCTTGCTGTGTGGTTTCGAGGCTCCATAGCTAGGTTTTAAAAGTGCTAGCGCAGTGAAAAATTTATTATTTTTTGGTTGTTAATGATTTTAATGATTCAGTTTCTAAAATTGGTAGTAAGTTCATGTCAAATGAACATTAGAAGTTCTCCACAATAAAAAGTGGTGTCTATAGTAATTTTGAAAGGGCTGGAAAGATTGATGAAACACTAATTTTTTTTAAAAAAAAGTGACAGAGTAGAAATATGGTTCTTGATTTTGAATATGACAAAGTTGTCCTGGATTTTTTGCTATTTACATACAATTTCCTTCAGATTTGTCAGTAGTTATTATAATGAAAAGGTTGTCCTTTAAAAATATTGCCCCTCTAACAAAAAAATTCAAAGAAATCTCATGACTTGAGTATTTGGGAATTCAAACTGGAAAACAAATGTCCAATTATTTTAGACTCAAAGAATTGAAGAACACTTGTGTTAAAACCACCTGTGGGTAATATTTCTCCATTTAAGAAGTAGGAATAGGATATTACCTAGGATGTTTCCCAACTCCTGAATCCCTAATGTTAACTAATTTGTTGTTGTCAAAATTCCAATATGGAATGTGTGCTTAGGATGTTTGAGTAATGGATAAATACAAAGCTCTAAAGGACCACAGAAACCAGGGAGAACATAGAATTTCTATGAGCACTAAGTTAGCTCTAGACAAATATATGAAGTGCATGAAGTTTGCCTGCAGGACCAATTTAGGACCTGGTCTTTACTTAAATTACCATCCTTCTTCCACTCAGTTTCTCAATGTCTGGAGCTAATCAGGCAGGCAGTCTGCCTTCCACCCACACTGACTTCCCAACTCCAGAACACATTCTTTCCCTTCCCCCATCAAAATTTGCTCTGCGTTATCATATTGTGAAGTTCTGACAAACCCACTATCCTCGGGTTGTACTACTGGATAAGTGTAAAGCACTATTCCTCTGAGAATGTTTGTCTAGTCCATTACCTAATAAGAGATGAGTGATGTCAGGCAAGGTTTCCTTTCACCACTTGCTCTGTTTCCTCAAATTCCATCATTAGCCTAATTCCTGAAGTTTTGA
This sequence comes from Spermophilus citellus, assembly GCF_964194105.1. NCBI lineage: Eukaryota > Metazoa > Chordata > Mammalia > Rodentia > Sciuridae > Spermophilus > Spermophilus citellus. The sequence goes on along the minus strand of NC_138198.1, from coordinate 79,968,074 downwards.
AGATTTTTGGTCTCTAATAAATATTTATTGAAATATAGCTTTAAATTATATCAGACAAATTGAGTTGGAGTGGTGGAAAGAAGAGTGGGAAATAAGGATGGAGGATGGGTCGGGGTAATGTGTGGATATAGGTCTTGGAAGAACTGTGGAAGAGGAGGAAGCTGAAGGCTGCCATGTTGGATGGAAGCCACATCTTCATGGGCTATCAAACAGCATATATCATCTTTATCTTTTGCTTTGATAGTGATATTTTTCTCTGAAATATTACAAATACCAATTTGTTGCTTTTTGCTTTAACTAGAGGAGTAGGGCTTCCATGGATTCTGGTCCTAGGTCATCTCCCAAGAAATAGGGAGACTATTAGCAACAGTGGACCCTGGGAATAGTGTTGGAGGCAAGATTGAAATAGCGGAAGTGAGACTGGGGTTAGCTTAAGAAGAGATCAAGTGATACATTTCTCTTAAAGATGAATGCAAGTATTAGGTCAGGAGCAAGCCTCAAGTCAGAAGAGCAGGAATAGATGCAATACCCATACACCGACCAAAGAACCTCTAAACCACAGAAAACATCTTGCATAATCCTAGATGCCACAGGGCTGAGTATTTGGCCCTCCTTGGGCATGCCATGCCAATGTTTAAAATCTGCTGCTGTGTAGGAACTCACCACTATTGGACTTCAAGTAGAATTACAGAGCTGATTATGCATATATGTTTATGTGGAAGGGATCAGGGAATCGTGAGCAATTTTCCTAAAAGGTCACCCTATCCTGAATATTTAGATTTTTAAATATCTTTAAAATCATCCTAAGTAGGTGATTATTTTATCATGATTATCTTACCACCGTTTAATCTACAAAGAAACTTAATTTTATACAATAGTTTATGTTGAGAGTGTGCCAATTGGGACTTCCAAATTTTACCTAATTGGACTGGGGAACCAATGCTTTTTGAGGGGTGAAATATTTAACTCTCACAAAAATCCCATAAGATTAGTATGGGGAATGAGTTTTAAAGAAATTAATTATCTGTCCAAGAGCAATCAAAGAGAACATCACGGACCTAAGATTCACATATGAGCCTGTTAGACCTCCTAAAACTCAAGGAGATCACCCCACTGGATGTACCATTACCAACATGGAACAACAATGGCTTTTCTGTTAAAACAGTACAATAATAGTGGCATGCAAGGCTGAATCAAGTCTCCTTCCATCACTATATCCGTGGAATTTTGTTGTTGTTATTATTATTATTTTTGATACCAGGGATTGAACTCAGGGGCACTCAACCATTGAGTCACATCCTCAGCCTTTTTGTATTTTATTTAGAGACAGGGTCTCAATGAGTTGCTTAGCAACTCGCTAAGTTGCTGAGGCTGGCTTTTTCTATTTTATGGAATAATTTGAGGAGTATTGGTATTAGTTCTTCTTTGAAGGTCTTGTAGAACTCAGCTGTGAATCTGTCTGGTCCTGGGCTTTTCTTGGTTGGTAGTTTTTTATTCTAGGTACGTGTATGAAGACATGAATGGTGTGACTCTACCTTGTGTTCAACCAGAGAAGTGAAAAATTGTGCTCCATAGGTGTACTGTGAATTGATATGCATTTTGCTGTCATAACAATTTAGAACAAATTAATTAATCAATTAATTAAAAAATTTAGTTTTCTTTACTGAGAAATAGGTTGGAGAGAAAAGACTTTGCATACTAAGAGGCATGAGTCTATGCATCTACCATGCTCCCATCTAAGAGAATGAGCTAGTGGGAGAAATATGCATTTTGAGTGATTGCAGAGTGGAATGAAAGGGTCCCAGTGTCCTCCCGTACTCCCTGGGTTGTGTGCATGTGTGTAATAATGTTATAATCCACACAGGGCTATGTGAGCACCTCCCCATCCCAAGTAAGACCTGGGGAGAGAGAGATCCAAGCTTTGCAGAGAACTCGCCTTGTCTCTTACAGAAAATGGTATGGTGTGTGCCTATGCGGTGCAGGGTGTGTAGGCAGAAAGCCTGAAGCTGCCCCCTTCTCAACCCAAAGGAGAGCAGGAGAGCGTTGGAAAGAAACCCCTTCTCTCAAGAGAGGTGCAGGACTAGCTGAGAAGAGACTGAGAGAGCAGAGGTGGCCTCCCAGTCACGATGAAGGAAGACAGTCTGCAGATGCTGCATGGCGAAACCATAGCTGGGATAGAAAGAAGTTCATCGTGAAAGACCCAGCAAGATGAGTAACACCTGCGGAGGGTAGCGACCCATCAAAGGCTCAATGTCTCATCTATTGAAATTCAGGCACTTGCATAAGCTCTCTGGCATTTATATTTCTAGATAAAAGTGGAATGAAGAGTCCCTGGATTTGGGTTGGGTGTATGTGGATTCCTCAATTGAGTGGCTAAAAACATGAATGTTGAGTAGTCATTGATATGACTGAGTTCACCTAGAAATTATTAAACTTTCTGTGATTAGGCAGTCATAGAAGCTCAGGGAAGAAATTGAATTCAATTATAGAAAAATAAAGTACAGTTTTGCATATTTGAATTTATGACTGTAAAATCCATCCCCCTCAAGTCAAGTGTATTTCCCACCTACCACATTTCCCTGCAGTTTCCCACTGATTTCTCTCCAATGCAGGCTGTCTCAGACAGCCACCCCTGTCAGCTGTCTTTGATTTAGAGGCCAGGTGCTCCAGGGGACTTGGAAGATGTCAGGTTGTTAGTTATTATTGTAATAACTGTTCGGTTAAATAAAAGCTCTATGAATTTGTATATTGAAAAGTTTCAGATAGTTTCTATTTATTTTAGCTTTTTATCTTTTGCAGTAAAAGCTTTCTATTTAATTATTAATTTGATTGTTATTCCTGGCAAATCTTGGCTATAAATAAATATTTTCAAAACATTATTCACAAACCACTAAGGGCTTTTTTTCCTAGTGGGTAAAGTTATTATATAGGAGATTGTTGATTCTGTGAGTAGTGTTTAATCATAAATAAGTATGTAAACTAAATTTAAATGATTTTGTTTTCATGAGTTTGGGAGGCCTGGGAGCAAAGAATACAGTTTAGGCAAAACTTGTGATGTCTTATTTGCAATTAGATAACCCAAGAAATTATGTTATTTGCTAATTATAATTGTATTACTCAGCTTCCGGTCTCTATAACAAATACCCAGATAAACAGCTCATAAAGAGAATAGGGTCATTTTGGTTCACAATTTTGGAGGTTCCAGTAAAACCAAGGTTTCCCTGAAGGGGGAAAATTTCTTCATCAAGACTGTCTGCGGCTATCTATTATTATTCTTTCCACGTTTATTTTTCCTGTTTTTTAGGATTGTCTTGCCTCATTTAAGGTGTAGAACTTTCCAAAGTTATTGAATCAATTTTCTAATTCTAATAGTATTTCTGTTGCAATATTAAAAAAAAAAAAAAAAAAGACTGCAGCAATGGCCGGGTGTGGTGGTGTAGGCCTGTAATCTCAGTGACTTGAGAGGGATTGAGGCAGGAAGGTTGCAAGTTCAAGGGCAGCTTTAGCAATTTAGTGAGGCCCAAAATAACTTAGTGAGACCCTGTTTCAAAATTTAAAAAACAATATTAAAAAGGCTGAGGATATAACTTAGTGGTAAAGCACCCCTGGGTTAAATCCTGCCCTCCAAAAAAAGAAGTAAAGGGGGGTGGGTGAAGAGAGAGGGGGAGAGAGAAACTGTAGCATCATTTCCTGTCTCAGAGTTTTCAGACTTCCATCTTGCCTTCTAAATTTCAGACTTGCTGGACCCCTCTGCAGACAATTCCTTGAAACTTGTATTATCCCCCGTTTCTGTCTCTGTTTGTCTGTCTTTTTATCTATCTATCATCTATCTACCTATCATCTAACTACCTAGATATCTCTGGTTCTGTTTTTCTGGAGAACTTTGAATGATTGACATAGATTTTGGTACTGAGAATGGCTCTAGAAGAACTTATTGTAAGGATGAATTTCCTGGATTGGTTATCTAATATTAGTTGTAATGACTATTTCCAGTAGTTAAGAGTTCATTCGTTGCTAGTCTATGGCATGACATGGCTGAGGAAATATGCAAAATATTAAATCCTAACCAAACAGTTTTAAGAGGCAAAGTACTGGGTGAACATGTATTTGAAATCTTAGAACTTTTTTTTTTTTTTTTGTCAAACAAAGAAGTGTAATCAGATTGGCTGTGTCATGGTTAATTTTTCTGTGTCAACTGTATCACAGGGTGCCCAGGTATTTGGCTAAACATTGTTTTGGGGTGTATCCCAAAGTCACATCTCCAGTGACTTACCTCCTCCAGTCATACCCTACCTGTCTATAGTTACCATTCAGTTAACTCACCAGTTAATTAATCCATGGAATAGGTTATAATCTAACTCAATCAAGAGCTATACTGCCCCTGATAATTTTTGCATTGTCTCATCATAACACTGACTTATGGATTTTGAACTTGCTAGCTCCTACAATTATGTGAACTGATTTATTTAAAAATTTGTGTGTGTGTGTGTGTGTGTGTGTGTGTGTGTGTGTGTGTGTGTGTATCATGAGTTATATGGTAAAAGAATATTTTTTTCCCATTGAGTTAACATTATCTTTAAAATATTGACAATTTTTAAAGAAGACATAATCTGAAGGGAGTAAAAGAAGTTGATATGTATATTTTACAGGCAGTTTGGTCATTTCCAAAAATGCAAATTCATTTCCAAAAATGAAATTCTGGGGCTTTTGAAGATGATTTGGGTTTTATCTGTCAGAGCTAGCTCTTAGAACCTAAAAAGAACCGTCCTATAAAAAAATCTAGGCCTAGGATGGCCAATAAACTTCATTGATCTGAGACAACTTTGATGGGTTTCACATGTCTGAAATGCTGTATTGATAAGGGCTATGACTTTGAGTTTGGGCTCAGGAGGGAAGAGTGCCATGATTAATCACCTATGTCTGCCCAGGGACAGTGAGAAAAAAGTATGATATATGAGTCAGGTACTTATTAGTGTCTGAAATTCTCTGGTTAATTTACACGTTTATTTGTGTAATTTCTGCCACCCTACCTCTAGGATGTAAGCTCCTTGAGAGCACAGGCCTGTCTCTTCTCTTTATGGATCCATCTTCAGAATCTAGGACAGTGTCTAGGTTTATAAAATATTCAAAATTATCAAAAGTATTTATACATAAATATAAAAAAATATGTGTTGAATATATTTTCTATTCTTGATCTACTTTTGTTGATTTTAATGCCTTTTAAATAAGAGATGATACTTTAAAAGCTCTATTTCTGGGGATGGCTCTCTGAATCTTAATCTTTTTTCTGGGGATGGCTATCTGAATCTTTTGGTTAAGTGAGATAAAATATATATGAAATCACAGTGTCCAATACATTTTAAGGTACTCAGTAAATGACGTTTGAATCTGAAATCTGCAATGTTGCTACCATTCTCTTTATTTGGAGAGAATTAGTCATTAAGCACCTGTTATATTCCAAATCCTTTAGTCAATGCCTGGCTTACATACATAAAGTTTTTATTTAGGGGGATCAGAGGAAAAAACTAATGTTGCAATTTAACACAATAAATGCTTTAATATGACTATGTTTATGGTGGTCCCAGAGAGGGTACCATTGCAGGAATAGTGAACTTTATTAAAGTTGCAGGGAATCAGTTCTCAGGGAAGTTTTCAAAGAAGACTGGATATTGGAGGAGAGCCTGCTGATAATAGTACTTGAAAAAGCAAAGAGATATGGAACTAAGAGCTGGGTTTATGGAATTCTAGTAAATTGAGGAAACCTCGTTAATAGGGTGGGATGAAGGGAGTCCCTTGGTTGAGATGAGTAAGGGTTAGATCCATGCTGTTCATTATGACAGCCTCTGGCACCATATGGCTGACGAATGCATGAAATGTGACCAGTTTGAATTGAGATGTGCTGTACATGTAAGGTACATATTGAATTTTGAAGAGTTAATGATTAAAAATACAAATTATCTCATTACATTATTTTTTTTTCAGAATGAATTTTTTTTATTATGGCAAACACAGTATCATGTTTAGAAACTTTGATAGACAGAAATAGTTGAGTCATATATATTCCTTTGCTATTTTCACATCTAATTTTACTTAAAGTATTAACATTACACATAAAAAACCCAATAATTTTAATAAGAAATTGTTCAGTTTTACTTGCAACTTTGAGAGCCAAAATTCTAATACATATTGGAATCTAAAAGCTATTAGGAAATAGTAATAATAGAGACTACATATTTTAAATATTGGACAAATGAAGAGAGCATATATTGACTCAGCTGGTTTGTGTTTTTTCTAACTTCACCATCTGCATCTTGTTTTTTTTTTTTTTTTATTAACCTGGTAGAGTTTTACAACCTGAGTATGTATTGTTCTTTAGCACTAATTTTTTTCTTCATTATTTTCTATGTATATACAGCATTTTTCTTTCAGAATATTAATTCAAATTACCTGTAGGCTCAATGTTGTAACATTCTTCCATATTGATTCAAAAAGCAATAGAAATGGAAGGCAAAGTGTGATAAAATTTGTGACTGAAAAATGTGCATAAAATAGATTATAATTTCTTGAATAGCCATCTTAATAAATAGAAGCTTTGTTTCTAAGGAGTCAATTGTTTTGGACCCTTTTTATTTTTAAACTGTTAAAACATTTGGATGCCTTTTGTGATAAAAGTAGTGCCTCTCTTTTTTTTTCATTTGGTAGGGTTTTTTTAAATTGTATATAAGTTGATTTTTTTTGGTAAATTCATTTTTAATGCTTGAATATTGAAAGAACATACATTACTAATTCTGTATATTTAAGAATCTTTTAGAAAATACTTTCGATTTATATCTCAATACATTATATATATACATATATTTGGTTTCTGTGTAGATGGAAAATGAAGGTTGCCTAGGCTACCATGTGGAACTAGGCTCTGTTGATAAAGGCCCTGACTTTTTCACAGTAGCAGATCAACTTCAAGGGAAATTCTTCTTGCCAGGGTTATAGTGGTAGGAATGGGGTTGGTGGTGGGAGTCCAAGTTTCATCTGTGTTTGTTATCTATGCTTTTCCTGTAATTCACATACCAGGGGAAGGTGAGATATAAGATTAGTATTCTCTTCCATCCTGACCTCCCCTTTTGGTTCCAGGTTGGGTATTTTTTTTAATTTTAAAAGTATATTTATAAGCCAGATGTGGTGGCATATACCTGTAATCCCAGCGGCTCTGGAGGCTGAGACAGGAGGATAGCAAATTCTGAGCCAGCCTCAGTGAAAGTGAGGTGCTAAGCAACTTAGTGAGACCCTATCTCTAAATAAAAGAAAAAATAGTGCTGAGAATGTGGCTTGGTGATTGAGTGCCCCTGAGTTCAATCTCCGGTATCCCCCCTCAAAAAAAGTAAATGTATAGTATTTTCATTATTTTAAAAACTAGTGTATTATACATAATAGTAAGGTTCACTTTGACATATTTCTAAGTGCATATAACATAGTTTTTAAATTTTATTTATTTATTTATTTATTAATTTTTTTTTAATTTTTTATTGATTATTTAAAGCATTACATAGCTCATGATATATCATCTTTCATACATTAGACTCAAATTGTGTTTTGAGCTCCCATTTTCACCCCAAATATAGATTGCAGAATCACATCTGTTACATATTCACATTTTTACATAATGCCATATTAGTGTCTGTTGTATTCTGCTACCTTTCCTAACCCCTACTATCACCCCTCCCCTCCCCTCTCCTCCCATCTTCCCTCTCTATCTCCCCTGCTGTTGTTCAATTCTCTCCCTTTTTTTCCTTCCCCCTTGCCCCTCATAGCCTCTTGTAATTTTATGTATCCTTGAAGGTCTCCTACCATTTCCATATGCTTTCCCTTCTCTCTCCGTTTCTCTCCCCCCATTCGTCTTTGTTATCTGTAGTCTTTTCCACATGCTCTTCCTTCCTGTTCTGTTCTTAGTTGTTCTCTTTATATGAAAGCAGACATTTGGCATTTGTTTTTTAGGGCTTGGCTAGCTTCACTTAGCATAATCTGCTCTAATGCCATCCATTTCCCTGCAAATTCTATGATTTTGTCATTTCTTAGCGCTGCATAATATTCCATTGTGTATAGATGCCACATTTTCTTTATCCATTCATCTATTGAAGGGCATCTAGGTTGGTTCCACAGTCTAGCTATTGTGAATTGTGCCGCTATAATCATTGATGCAGCCGTATCCCTATAGTGCGCTCTTTTAAGGTCCTCAGGGAATAGTCCGAGAAGTGCAATAGCTGGGTCAAATGGTGGTTCCATTCCCAGCTTTCCCAGGAATCTCCATACTGCTTTCCAAATTGGCCTCACCATTTTGCAGCCCCACCAGCAGTGTACAAGTGTACCTTTTTCCCCACATCCCCGCCAACACTTGTTGTTGTTTGACTTCATAATGGAGTTTTTAAATTTTAATCCCCAGTACAGGATGGGTATTTCTTCATGTGTTCTGCTGCTGAGTTAAATATTCTGGTCCTGAATGGGTCTGAGAAACAGCAATTCATTTTCAGCTGCTAGAACATAACTGTGTACGGGGCCTCAGGTTGCAGGAGCCAGTTGCTTGTGATTTTAAGGTGAGGGAATCTGCTGTTCAACAGGGGTTGGCCTTGTTCCCCTTGTCCTCATTGTGCTTGTGTAATTGAAAGGAATTAGGTTTTAGGAAACAATTTTTTTCCCCAGTCTGTTGGCTCTTCTGATTCAACTACTGCCAACAAATAATTAGGCTGGGTTTCATGGATAATCCATATTCATGGCCATGTGGCATATATTTAACGATTACATGCAAGCTTCAAGGAATGTCATGACTTTTAAAAATGCAATTGTTTTATTAATTCTTCTTAACTTATTAATCTATAAATTATTCCTCTGTAACAATGTGTTATTGCTTTACCCAGTTTTTTTGAGCAGGCTATGGATACATTTAATAGGTGAGAATAAAACTTTTTATTATGGTTTAACATCATGTTCACAAATCTTGTTTATAGCTTGATAATTTTTTACCCATGGGTATACTCATACAGTTCCCAAAGGCTAACTCCTGACCATACCTGGTCAATATCTCTGATCCAAAGGTACTCACTGTACTTCTGTCATTGCAGGTCATTAACGGCATAAATTTTAACCACTTTGTAGATTTCTATCTAGGAACCTGCACGTTTTTATTTCAAAGTGGTGTGGCTCTCTCTTTTTTGCAGTACTGGGGGTTAAGTGAACTCAGGACTTTGCATGTGCTAGGTAAGTGCTCTCTCATCAAGATACATGCCCATCCCTTTTTATTTACTTAATTTACTTTTGAAACAGGGTCTTGCTAAATTGCCTAGGCTGGCCTTGAACTTGTGATCCTCCTGCCTCTGTCTCTTGAATAGCTGGGATTACAGGCATGCTTCACCACACCTGGCGTGGCATAGCTTTCAGGAGAGTTGTTACCAGTTATGAAATCTTTAGTGTATGTGTTCATGCCCTCTAAGACTCTGGGGCTAAATCTAAGAGAAATCAAGTTGCAGGTAGATAGACATACATTTTAATTTAATTGTTCAACTACTGAGAAGAATCTTCTGTATGCTCTGAGAGCAAGATAACTGAGGATGACTGTGTGCATGCATGTGTGCAGTATGCTATTAGTAATATAAAGATATAGCTGTTGGGGCTGGGGATGTGGCTCAAGTGGTAGCGCGCTCGCCTGGCATGCGTGCAGCCCGGGTTCGATCCTCAGCACCACATACAAACAAAGATGTTGTGTCCGCCGATAACTAAAAAATAAATATTAAAAAATTCTCTCTCTCTCTCTCTCTCTCTCTCTCTCTCTCTCTCTCTCTCTCTCTCTCACCTCTCACTCTATCTTAAAAAAAAAAAAGATATAGCTGTTCCTTTATTGCCTATTATGGAATGGAAAGAGAATGGCCTAGGTGAAACCTGTGTTAGGAGAGTGAATTTTGCAGGCCAAGTGATATAGCTTTCAGGAAAGTTGTTACTAGTTACTATTTGTAAGCACAGTGACTTAAAAACAAAAACAAAAATAACAATTTGCAAAGCTACTGTACCTCCCATTCATGCCTAGTGTATTAGGTAACAGCACACTATCTATCTTTGTGAGTGAAAAATGCTTACTCCTGAACCTGCCTCCTTTAATGAGGATGTTTACTAGAGGTTTCAAAAGATATATTATGGTGGTTGTAAGCATCTCCAGGTATTTTTTGAATGAAGGTGGTAATGGACAAGGAGAGAGGAACAGACTTATACAGCTCAATGCACAACATACAAAAATGCATTTCAATTTTGGTTATTTTGATTATGAACTTTTTGATGAAAAAGAGTTTTTACAAGTCTTATGTTGTTAACTGACAAATACTTGCTGATCTTTTTATTTTGTCTTGGCTTCAGATGTGGAGAGTTCTATTGATGAGAGTTGTATATACAGTGCTAGAATGTTGCCTTCAAAGTTCTGGTTGCTTTATATGTAGCTATACATAATATTACTGTTTACATAAGTCTGGGCTTCTTAGCTCAAAAGATATTTGTTTCACATTTTTTTTGGGGTGGGGTTACTGTTAAGTAACTTTTGCCCAGCAAAAGGTAGAATTATTCCAGCTTTAAAATAGGTGTTTATATCTAGAGGAGGGGCATTTGAGGAGGAAAGACAGATGGTCCTGCCTTCAAAAAGAGGCTGATTTTTTTTTTTTCAGAGCTGAGGATTGAACTCAGGGTCTCACATATACTAGACAAATTCTCTAACACTGAGCTATATCCCAATCCATGAGACTGATTTTTTGAGTGGAGTCTTTACTGAATTGAGAACCTGTGTCTCCAGATACTATCAAAGTATTCCTCCTGAAACAGCTTGTGGTCTCCTTTTGTTTTCTGTCCATTACTCTGAGTCATATAGTTTTACTTTTTTATTTATGTAGCAAAACATTTGCCTTCTTGGGACTGCCTTATTTACTAGGTGTCTTTCCTGTGACTCTCCAGGAAATGGCTGTCATACACTGTTGCTCTAGAGTACGTAAAACACTTAGCTCTACATGCATCACTCAGTCTGCATGCCAACAATCAGCTCGTGCAGTAGTTTGTTGTCTTAACACACTAGAAAAGCATCCGAAGATAGCAGAACACTTAAAAAGTATTCAAGTTAGCAATTAGCCTAATGCATTATACCCTATATCCACTGATGTTCAGCATGTCTTTTTTTTTTTAAGTTTAAAGATGAAAAGTGATGGCAAAACGGAAGTTGAGAATGTAGGTATAAAATAGAAGCTTTGCCTACACACTTGGGTGGAAACAGACTCTCCATTATTTATGATGAGCTTTCTAGAAGCCAGACAGAGTGCATTAAAGGGCCCCTGAGTACTTCCCAGCATCTCCTGGGAAGTATTTTTCAGCCTCTCTTGGGAATTATTTGCGCCTTTCTTTGGAGAGGGAGGTTGGTTTCTTAGATGGAACAAAGTACCACAAACTAGGTGGTTTACAACAACAGAAATTTTATTACAGTTTTGAAGTTTAGAATTCTAAAATCAAGCTGTTGAGCCATGCTCCCTCTGAAACCTGTGGGAAAGGGATCTTTCCTTTCCTTTTCCAATTTCTGGTAGCCTCAGACATTCTTTGGTTTGTAAACTCCAATCTTCACATAATCTTCTTTTTGTGCATTTCTATGTTTATGTCTCAATTTCTTCTTTTCATAAGACCAGTTACACTGGATCAGGTTCACCTTAGTGACCTCACCTTAACTTGACTACATCTGAAAAGACCCTGTTTCTAAAACTTTCATTAAAAGATGTACTTTGTGGAGGTGAGGGGGTCTCCAGTCCTTGGTCCTGCAAAACATGACATGAATTGGATCATACAGGAGCCAAATTTGAATAAACCACAAGCTAGATAATCCACCTCTAAATAATGTAGAATAAACTAGATTTCCAAGATCCAGTTCAACCTCATTCAGAACAAATTTGATTCAACACATTCAATTAATCTTATCAGTAATGACTTACACACAAGATGATTCAATATATACCTTGGAAATGGCCGTCCTGGATGGCTGAGATGCTTGATGCTCTCTCTCCTGTGTTGTTTTTTTTCAGACCTGGTTTTGCTAAGCTTGCTCCCTTAAGTGTGGGTCCACTTGTTTCTCTTTCTCTTTCTTCCCACCTGGTTTGCCTTTAGCTTTTCTTCCAAGCACAGGTGAAATGTCAGCATGATAAGACAAATAGCTCAGCAAAAAGCAAAATAAACTGTCACAAAGAGGAAGTTTAGCGTTATTAGACATGTAATAAAAAAACTATACATTAGACATATATTCGAAAAGAAATCTGTAATTTTTTATTCTGAAAATATTCATTTAAAAACTTTAAGAAAAAAATGAACAAACTGGGCTGGGGATGTGGCTCAAGCAGTAGCGCGCTCGCCTGGCATGCGTGCAGCCCGGGTTCGATCCTCAGCACCACATACCAACAAAGATGTTGTGTCCGCCGAGAATTAAAAAAATATATATATTAAAAATTCTCTCTCTCTCTCTCTCTCTCTCCCCTCTCTCACTCTCTCTTTAAAAAAAAATGAACAAACTTTCAAAGAAAATAAACCCAATCTGGGTACTCCTCCATAATTCCAACACTAACAATGACCATTTTACTATTTTGGTATAGTATATAGGTCCTTCCAGATGCATAGGTATAAATTTTTTGTTTTTACAAAATTGATATTGTATTATACATGTGGGTTTATAACCTGCTTTCTCTCTCTCTTTTAATATCTTTATTTTTGTTTATTTATTTTTTTGTGGTGCTGAGGTTCAAACCCAGTGCCTCACATATACAAGGCAATCGCTCTGCCACTGAGCCACAATCCCAGCCCCACTTTCTCTCTTTTTAATGAAACATATAAGAATCTTCTTATGTCATTAAAGATTTTTCTACAGCATCATCTCATTTCACCTTTCTATAGTAGAAATTATGATCCTTTGTAGGGGTGTATTAAAAAGAATTTGATGGATTCCCTCTTACGTGACATTTTAAGGTTGTATTCAGTATTTTTATTAAAATCAATGGTGCCAGTTAATCTTTGGACAAATCCACACTTGCTTATTTGCTCAGCATACATTCATAGAAATAAAATCAGTAAGTTAAATTTATGCATAATTGACAAACTGCTTTCTGGACAAGTTGGATCAATACATTTTCTGCCAGCAGTGCTTGAGGGTATGTGTCCTAGCATGTTTAAAAGTACAACATAGTAGAATATAACAAACCGATTTGTTAGATTTTTAAAATGATGATTTTTGGGTTTACCTAGCATGCATGAGACCCTGGGTTTAATACCCAGTACCATCTGAAGAAAAAAATGATATTTTAATTTATACTTGTGTGACCAAAGGAATAAACATAAGCACATAAATATAAAAAAACCACATTGTTATGTAATTTCCAGTGAAAAAATATGATACTGGCACAACTGCCTATCCACTTGGGGAAAAAAATATGCTCTTGAAGATTTTTTTTTTGCAATTTTGTTGGCCATTCATGTTTCTAATTACCAACTTTACATTTATGTAATTATATTTTCTTTATGGATAAATGTTTTTCATATTTTGAAGTTCTTATTTTTATTATTAATTAATTTCTAAAATGATGCCTACATTTTCCCAATGCTTTCATGGATGTTGTTTAACTTCTTTGGATATTTTCTTTTCTTTTCTTTCTTTTTTTTTGAGATAGGATCTGTCTATGTTACCAAGGCTGGCCTCCAACTCCTGCCCTCATAATACTCCTGCCTCAGCTTCTTGAGTAGCTGGAAATACAGGTGTGCATCCCTATGGTTGTAGATTTTAACAAAGAGAAATTAAAAATATTTAGTCAATTTATTATTCTCTTCCTTTATGATTTTATTTTAATTACCAGTCTTAAAATTTCCTTCACAATTGTAAAATTATGTGTATATACTTTTAAAGCGTTTTTGTGATTTTCTTTTACATTTTATTCTTTAACCCCTTTGGATATATTTGATGCAATGCAATTTTTCTCTTTTTCCAAATGAAGTCACTTTCCTCAGTATTCTACTCTTCCAATTGGAAGTGGAATACTAATGTTTATTTTTTCATATTTATATACTTTGATCTACTTATTCCTTTGATCTATTATTTAACCAGCACCACGCTGTTTAAATTGCTGAAACTTTATCACATTTTAAAATTCCTGTGAGTGCAATCTCATTTACTACTTACCACTTTTAAAATGTTCTTGGAAATGATACTTACATATAAGTTTTTTTATTGTAAAATGTCAGGAAAAAAGTGAGAACAATTGGGCAAACTATTGCCTTGTAAGTGATGTTTGGTTAATCAAGTGCTTAAAAAAAAAAAAAAGATAACTTCTTCTCCCCTTGTAAATAGTGATAATTCTGTAGTTCTAAAAGGGAGGACATCAGAGAGAAGACTGACTTTGGGAATAGTCAGCCATGGGTTTGAAACCTGACTTTGTCATTTGTTGGCTGTGGGTTGTGGGTCAGTTACTTCACTTTTAAGAGACCTGGTTTAGTCATCAGTAAAAATAGGGATAATAGGAGCTGGGTGTGTCTCAATGGTACAGAACTTGCCTAGCAAGTGCTGGGTTCTATCCCAAGCAACACACACAGAAATGATAATCATGTTTTGTCTTACCGGGCAATAAGAGGATTAAATGAAAAAATATTTGCTAACACAGAATATCACTGCTATCAAAGAAGGAGCTTAATAATGTTAATTTCCCTTCCCTTCTGCTGGTCTAGGATCTACTGTTGTAAAACAGTTTTTAATACACATCATCTCATTTGACTCACAAAAGTCTTGACTCACCAGCAATCATAGGGCTTCTGTAGTATTGAATTACATGATGATTTAATAAGATATAGTGATCTTATAATCGACGTTAAAAGATGAACTTTAAAATAGTGAATTTTTTAAAACTTAGACCCATCACTAAAACTTTAGCTACGTTCTTAAGTATGGGATCATTTTAAACAATGACTCGGGACAGCAATATTTCTAACCTTTTGAACAACTTAGTGTATGCAAATAAGAATATTCAGTATACTATTAATGCCTGTGTTTTTAGCAGCATACCTATTCTTCAAAAAAAAACTTAATAAATATGTGATATGTTTGTAGTTTTAACTTAGCCAGTTTCAGTGATGTTAATAGCAGTTGATTTCTATTACTTTAAACACATTTTTTTTTAGTTGTGGATGGACACAATATCTATTTCTACTTATTTATTTTTATGTGGTGCTGAGGATTGAACCCAGGGCCTCACACATGTGAGGCAAGCACTCTACCACTGAGCTACAACCCCAGCCCTAAACAAAATTTTTAATTGGAAAATTAATAAGAAACTGATTTTCTTCTCAATTGTCTTAGATTAAGGCTAATATTAAACTAGTTATTTGTATCTATGACAACTCTAGAGAAAATAAATACTTAAGCCAGCATAACATACTATGGTCATAAAGATTCTCTGGAGTCATTACAATTCGACTTTGAATTTGGATAAGAACAGTGTCTACAAAGAAGATTGTTGTGAGGGGAAAGAACCCTGTATACATTAACCAGGTATTGTTGTTGTCTTTGCTGTTATTAACTAGGGAATAGAAACATCATGCAGTCCCTTTGGAAGGAAAGATTTAAAATAATTTAAAGCAACAATAATTAAAAAGTTCATGCTGGGCTCCATGGCACAGGCCTGTAATCCAAGTGGCTCAGGAAGCTGAGGCAGGAGGAAGGTGAGTTCAAAGCCAGCCTCAGCAAAAGTGAGGTACTAAGCAATTCAATGAGATCCTGTCTCTAAATAAGAGAGAAAATAGGGCTGGGGACGTGGCAAAGTGGTCGAGTGCCCCTGAGTTCAATCCCGAGTCCAAAAAAAAAAAAAAAAAAATCAAATAGTAAACTTATGCCAAGTATAATTGTATTCCATGCAGAGGATAGTTTTTTTTTCATGCCTATATATATTTGGGTAGAGAGAGAAAAGATTATTTAAAAAGTATTTGTATGGGCTGGGGGTGTAGCTCAGAGGTAGAGTACTTGTGTACCATGTGGAAATTGGGTTCTATCCCCAACACTGCAAAAAGAAAAATAAAATTATTTGTAGAATTATTACCACACAAAGTTAGTAATAAAAATTATGGCAAAGTTTTTACAAAATTATTACAAATAGATATTTAGAACTGAATTTGAGCCTGCAGGGCAGATATCTGGGAGGTTGTCAACTCAGAGCAAAATCCTCTTTTGATTTTCACATAAAACCTTGTTATTTATATACAGATCTGTCTTTCAACATTTTTCAGAAGCTATCTCAAAAAATCATTTAGGATATTGGGTTTCCTGGCTCCTCTCCAAGTTCTTCCTCCCGCATTTAAGTCTTCCTGAGCAGAGGATTTAGATTGAAGTAGAAAGCTTTCTTCTCCTAGATTTTTAAGAGATGTTTTGGAAATCTCAGGAAAATTTGGCATAGGCTTCACAGTGAAACTGGAGACTATATTTCTGGTTCTCAGTTAACTAATGTTCAGAGAATTAGGCCTTAGAAGAAGCATGGATAAGGGATATTTGAAATCAACCAAACTTACAGCAAAGGTTACATACTGGTTTGTGTTTTTGGGGAGTCTGATTTGTGTCTTAAAACAACTAGCAAAGTTTCTTGGCCCTGTGAATATGTAATTCTGTTCTTGAATTAAAGAGAAACACTTTGCTCATGTGGTTTAGAAAGGTTTCCTTTTCTGGTTGTTTTCAGAGTGTGTGAGGTACTACATTGTGAAGGTCAGAGAAGTCATGACACACTGTGGGTAAACTCATCAGCTCCTTACTTCACAGTGAGTTCAGAAGAGCATGATGCAGGCAGTCCAGTAAGTGTGGTCATGATGTTCTGCTGCAGAACATTTGGGTTTCCCTACAGGTGTAATCAGTATGAAGTGAGTCATTAGTCATCAAATTTTCTGGAAGAGTCAGAAGAGAAATAGTTTAGGGTGAAATTGAATACAATGTTATAATTCACTTTTGTCATTCATAGAAGAGGATGATGTTCTGCATCAAACTTGTTTACTATAGCCTGGTTCTTATGCTAAGAACTGACTAGTAAAGAACAGAATGAGACTGTATGGTTTTCCCATTCTTGATTTATTATTACAATGGGCATTGCAATAGGAATTACAATAGAAATGTGTGAGGATGCTTTGTGCAAACATGTCTTTTCATATGATTTTAAAAAATCTGATGGGGTAGGTTATGGAGACAGTGGTGGTAAAGGGCACTGTAGAGAGCTAAGTGGCCAGTGAAAGGGATGTGATACGTGGAAACTATGAGTACCATGAGTTAAGTGGGCCAGAAGGAAGGTACTGGGAATTTCCTTACTTAGGGAACTGGGCACCCATTCACTGGTCTGCTTAAAGGCTCAAATGACTTAGTTGATATCACTGATTTGCAATATGGGGGCTAAAAGGGAGGAGCAGGAAGGTGATTTCCATGCAACAGAGGGAAATTAAATTTCCCAGGCAGAGATGGTTCAAAAAGCACAGATTTGGCATAGACAAGACAATACAAGTACTATAGTATTTGCTAATGTTGTGAAACCATCTGCAAATTCAAACTGTCAGTAAATATACCAGATATATTCCTCCTGCTTCAATAAAAATATCTACTTCTTTGTGGGCTAAAGAGTTTACTGAATGGAGGTTTGAGTCAAGGTTCAAGGCTTGAGCATCAGAAAGGTAGATGTGCCAGGATTTTTTTTTTTTTTTATCCAAAATGGTAGTGTTGACCATTTTGGTTAAAAAAATATTTTCACCTCTGGACAATTGATGGGATGAAAAGGAGTTGATACATTAGAGCCTTGAAATACAGGGACTTTCATGATTTCCAACAAATATGTCCATACAACCTGTTCCTAGAAGGTCAGGGTTTAGCCCCAGAGGTCTTGGGTCATTCTGCCTCCCGGAGGGCACAGGTGAGACCTTTCCACACTGAAGATTTCCCTGGTTCCTCTAATTTTTCCAACTCAACATTCCTTGTGGGAGAAACTTCACCAGTCCAGGAAGTCTTGAAGGAGAGTGTGTGGGTGAGAAGGGGGGGTGTTGGAAAGAAGACTTGAAATTCCTTCGTGTTATCTGCAAATAGAAAGTTCTACTGTTCTCTCCAACCCTGCGCCCCGCCTTTTCAATTATATATAAGCGATCAGGAGGTTTCTCTCATGCTCTTAATCTCAGTTACCTTAGGAAGATCTAAAACCCCCCTTGGGAGAGAAACCGAGTAAGAACAAAATAGTATTAGAAGGCTCTTCCCCCTTGTTTTGCCCTTCCCCATTTTCCTAACTCCTTCCTTTCTTCTTTCTCCCAGTAAGGGCAGTTAGTGGAGAGGCCTTTGGATCCACAGCCCAGGCTCCGCCCTACACCTCCAGCCAGGCTTCCGTCTGTATTCGTAATTAACAAGTGTACCTGACTGGAGTTTCCTACCCTGTTCTCATTGGGACACCTCGTGCGTGTGTGCAGGGTGGCTCCCAGTCTCTCTAGCCTGGCGTCTCGGGCTGATGGGTGCCCTCCTCCTCGACGCTCCGGGAAGAGCCCAAGACACAAAGCCCTCCACACTCCCTCCCCAGGCAGCCTTAACCCTCCCACTCCTGGGAGGAGGAGTTGGGGGAGGTAGTTTTGGTCTTTTGAAACTTCACTCTCCACCCAAAAGAAAGCCGAGAGGGCCCGCGATCTGGGTGGAAGCTTGAGCTGGAGGGCTGCAGCCCCAGGCTCCCGCAGTTCGCCGACCCCGCCCGCCAGTGCTCAGCTTCTAGTTCCTCCACTCTTTCCCCCTTCTTGGCCTCTGCAGGACTCAAGGCCAGAACTGTCAAAATCAGGAGCAACTCCTCGCTCAATTCGCCTAGTTAGACACAGCCATTGGCAATGGGGGGAAGAATCGATGGGACGATCCTACTGGGGGTTTCAATATCCTCCAGCAACTGTGGGGCGGGGCTGGTGAGTCTTTAGATTGAGCTGAGCAATAGATTATGGGTCTCCAAAGCTTGATTTTTCTGAGGCCAGTGATCAAGGCTCTCAAGTCCTCTGCTTATACTTTTATTCCAGCAAAGGGGCTCCGGGCTCTAGGCTTGTGATTTTGGGGTGCTGGGCCCCAAGTTCATATAAGAGTACCTCAACTGAGAGGAGTGCAAGAAGCCACAGCTTTTGTAAGGTAGAGAGACACGGTTCAGATCTTTCGGGGTCCTTGGAATCCGCATTTGAACCACCTCACCAAATTATTCTTGTTTGTGATTTTCCCCCTTTCATAGGCCGTGAAGTCAACAAACTCCCCACATGGTGGCTCCCTTTACTAAAGCTGAGTGAATTGCACAGAGTCTTGGAAATTTTCAAATATTTCTCCAGATTGAACTCATTTCGGAATTCGCGTGGGAGGAAAGAGTAAGGATTTTTAATGGGGTTCACCTTTGACGTGAAGCGAGGCGGAAGACAGGAAAGCCACAGTAGGTAATAGCTTTTGGGCGCTTTAGTAAGAAAGGCTTCTCTGCTTGATTATCCGGTGGTGTTCACCGCAGGCTCTTTTGTGTGGGAGCAGAGGCAGAACTGAATAGCGAACACACGCATGTAAACACTCCGATATAAATCAGCGGACATGTGCAGCCAAGACAAAGAGATTCATCCCTATGTAGATATGTTTTAAGTTTTATTGAAGGCAGGAAGTCTAGAGCATAGCTAGGAAGAAACTGAGGAAGCAGTTTTGGTCCGCTCCTGGCCAGGAATAAGTACAACTTTATCTTCTTGGAGGAAGTATTAAATCTCAAATAAGAGCGGGAATGGCATTGAGAATGAGAAAGCATTATGTTTTGGGAAAAGCATACAGAGCTAATACAGCTTATTTAAATGTTAGATTCAAATCATAGTAACAGGAAACACTCCCACTTAATTGTCAGACTCTAATTTTTGTGTTAGATCCAAATAATTAAAATGCACATTAATGTTATAGACGTGATTCCCTTTTAAAGAAAATAGACCCAAAATCTCTTACTGGAGTAAAAATTTATGAATCTTCTTGATTACAGGGACTTGGAAGTTCAGGGTGGATATGCTCTTCCCTTATTGCTTTTCTCTTCATACGTCATTTTCAGTTAAAAAAAATTTAACCATTCCCAAGGGAGGGATTTCTATTAGAAATCCTCAGCAAGTGAACTTGTACTGGGAATCCTCCTGTTTTCCAGTTTGGCTGTATTTCCCCAAACAGAATTCAACTTGTAAAGTAAGTGTAAAAAACATTTCTCACCACCAAACTCTTAAAATTTCAATTCTTGTGGAAAACATGATGTCGCAGTTTCAATTTTTAAAATCAGTAAGAGCCACAGAAAGTGCGAAGCTGTACAAACAGGAAATCTAGAGATCCAGGACTGAGAACAGAATTCTCTTTACTGAATTCTAAGGCAGGGATGGAGATGGTTGTCAGCATTAGGACATTCATGAACATTGCAAGGGTGTTGTATCTGAACAGCAGAGTGATTTAGACAATGAATTGCTACATTAATAGCACCACTGCCAAGTCTTCAGATTGAGAGGCTCTGGTGAAAATTAAACTGGTGGCAATTTTCAACATTTGTAGCATCTGCGCCCAAACAGTTCAGCACCTAGAGTATGGACAGCACCACAGGCCCGTTCCTGAAGCAGCCTTAGCTCTAATCAATCTACTGGTAGCCAGACTGTCAAACACAGCCAGACGCATTAGAAATTTACTGAAAATCCTCCAAGACTTCCCTTTAAAAACAAAACGACTTCCACATTTAATTGTCTATTTGAAAGAACATACGCAAGAAATTAGGAGATCTAAATTAAATTTATTAATAGGAGAGCTCGATGGTGCTTCATTCCAGAGATCAGAGCTCGCATTGGTAAGGCTTGATGAAAAAGTAAAAGAGAAACAGTAGGGATATAGTTAAAAACATAACTTTTACCCTCCTAGAAATTCTACGAATTCTTTACCTGTCCTTGAGAAATGGGTGAAATTGAAAACGATCAAAATAATTGGACTTCTTAAAAATTGGATTGTATGAGTGAAAGGTGTTTATGAGAAGTCGATGACTCCGGATCTTATCATCCTAGAGGACAGCACAGAATAGTTAATATGTTCCTTGAGGGACTGGGATGCTGACGTCTTTTTCTGATACTCGATCATTACGTGACTGAAAAAAAAAAGAGGAAGTCACTTCATGAATAAAAATCCGAGCGCAACAGTGCAACAAAATATTCTGTACTTAAAGGCAATAGGCAGACAGATGTTGACAAAGAGGGTTCTCCTAAAACCATGTTCGGGTAGATTTTTTGCTAACTGCATATATAAATACGAGCAGACGTCCGGTCACCTCTGTCACCACCGGCAGCAGCAGAAGAAGCCGCATCTTCAGACGCAGCCAGAGGGACCTCAGAGCAGAGAAGGAGCTGCCTGACTCTAGAAGCTGCCTGACCGGGCAGCCCGGCTGCGCGGCCGGCTCTCTCTTTTTCCTTCCTCCCCTTCTTTGACTTTTCCTCTTTTCTTCCTTTGTCACTTGCTTTTTTTTCTCCCGGAGGACTTAAGCGCCACTCCGTTCCCCCTCCCTTAGGCTCGTCGCTTCCTCTTGATTATACATCTCTCCAAGTCACGCTCCCTCCTAGTTCTGAGTCTACAAACTTTTGAACGGAATACTAGCCTCAGCAAACAAGTCCTCCAGCTCCTCCTGCTGCTCCTGCTCATTCCTGCGGCTTCTCCTCAGACACCAGCGCCAGACGGTGATGCCTTTCGGGTTGTGATTCCAGCTCAGAAACTTGAAGGAGCCCTTTGCCCGCCATCCTTTTTGGCAGCAAACCCTTTCATAGCAGCGGTAAGAGTTGAATAGGAAGGGGGGGAAAATCTCACCAAACCAAACGACTCACTTGACTGCTGATTTTTTTTTCTTTTTCCCGCCAGCATTGGCATCGGGGTACGAATTAGCTTTTCTTGTACCAGGTCTGTCTAGTTATCGGGAGCTGGGTGTATGCAAACATGTTTTCTTTCTAACTATAGCAATCGAGAAGTGGCAGGGCGCGCGCTGGCTGTCGCGCTAAGTGGTATTCAACGCAGGGAGCAGAAGCTGCGCTCCCTCCCCCTGCTCCTGGAGTTTCCTGGGGTTGCAGGGTAGAAGGCCAGGGGCGTTCTCACGGTTGTGTGTCCTCTTTTCCATCCTGCGCAGAATGACCATGTGTAGCGGAGCAAGGTTGGCCCTGCTGGTCTATGGGATAATAATGCACAGCAGCGTCTACTGCTCACCTGCCGCCGCCGGACTCCGGTTCCCTGGGATCAGGTAGGTGCTGGACGCCTGTGTTGAGCTGGGGCTTCCCTTTGCCGAACACTTTCTCACGGTCGCCCTCCTTCAGTTCCTCGGGTACAGGCTACTAAGCATTGCTCCCCGTACCCCCAGTCTCTCTGTCAATCTTGGCTGGGCCCGGGGTCCTGGCCCCAGCTAATCCTCAGGGCCAGGCAGGCTCCACGACGGCTCGGCGCCCCTCCCCCAACTTTACGCATTCCTGGGACCCGGGTACAGCGAGTGAGCTTCCGAGTGTTGGAGAAACCTCCCTTCCTCCAACCTGGCCCGAGGGAGAGTGGGGGTGGGGGCAGGGCAAGGTCCCCAGCTTGGCTTCTTTTACCTATTCTTAGGACGAGTTCGGAGAGAACACGGGTTCCCACCGCTAGTCAGGGGGTTGAATGTGAAGCTCCCTCGGACTTTGCTTTGTTACATTGCTTTCTGATTATTGGGGCGGGGTCTGTCTCTCCCCTCCGCCCTTCCTCTTCATCTCATTCGAATTCTTTCTCCTCAAGAGCTTTCTTTCAAGGGATCCATGTTCCAACTGCATTTTGTGTCCCAGACTGTCTTGGGGAGGGCAGTGTTGGCAGTTTATTATGGCTAAGAAAAAGCAACTTGAGAAAGGAACAAGAATGAGACTGTGAGGGAGGGGGAGAAACGGATGCAAAGAAGGAGGAAGAGAAAGCATGCAGGCAGACAGCCTTGCCTAGCCCAGGGTGCGGGAAACCTGGCTTTTTTCTTAACCCCCGGTTTCTAATCGGATGGCACAGCCCGGGTTCCCCATCGCAGCCCCAGAGGACCCCCACCGATGTGCGGGATAGTGAAAACGCGTTGGGCAGCGCAGAGTCCCGGTGGCACTCCGGGCAGTGAGGAGGGCAGCTCTTCCCAGCCGCGCCCAAAACGTTTGGCTCAGGGGGCGGCTGACCGTTGTTTTGGCGGTAGAGATGGGTTCTAGCTACAGTGTTAGGATTCCAGCCTCTAGGTACAGGGCAGGACAAAAGTGGTTAAAAAGACCTGGTTCAGGAGTACCAGGGCCAGGGCTAAGGCGCGTCGCCAAGAAAAGACGGGGTGTGGCGCGTGCTGAGGGATGTGCTTGCCTTGGTCTGGCCTCTCCAGGGATGGAGGAAAGGCAACCAGAGTAACAAGTAGGACTCCAGCCCTGACTAGGGAGAGCTGCTTGTCCTGGTCGAGTCTCTCCAGTGGCCCAGAGCGATGGGGCTTTGTGCTTTAACCCACCTCTTCTGCCCCATATCAAGGATGGAGGAGGTAGCCCAGGGAGACTGTGACGTCCCCAGGTACCCGCGATGTCGGTCCCCTGTTGACCTGTGCGCTGGTGTTGAGATGGGGTCCCTCCGCCCCGCCATCACTAACAGATTAGCGTTAACTATTTATTTAGTGTACTTAAAAGCCTTCTCATTTCACCTCCAGCTATTTTCAAAGTTCCGTAAGCCTGGCACTTTCCCGGGGTGAGAGGCACCGGAGGGCGTGTACACAACACAGAAAGAGCCGCCACCAAACCGGCTAAGTTTAGGGGCATCTATTATTCATGTTCCTGCCAGATCCTTTCAGGCCCAAAATAGAAGCTGGAGGTTCTCCGTGACCTACATCCGTGCAGGGAAGGGCTCCCCTGGGCTCAGAGGCTCGGTTGGGGGTGGCTGCCAGAGTTAGCCGCCACACATACCCACCCCCCCAGCCTCTCCATTCCGCTCTGGGCCTCTCCCCCTTTGGGTCTTCGCGTTGGTCAGTGTCTAATCTCCTAGAACTTTTTTCGTCCCTGACTGTTAATACTTGGGGGAACCTCGGGTGCTGGGAGGGGGCAGTTCTTTCTAGTGGCCAAGTACGCATGATTAGCAGAGACGCCTCGGTTTCCCAGGGCTCCTGCAGGGCAACCCTTTTTCCAGCAGAGGGGTGGGCAAGCTTCCTCGCGGAGTAGGAATTTCGGTTGGATGTAGGACCCTCCTCCTTACCATTACCCCCACCCTGCCTGGGAAGAAAAGACAGATCTCTTTAGGGGACCTTTTGGAGGAAGGAAAATCAGTGCGATCTCTCCTCTTTGGGTCCTCGCAGAGCTGGGAGGACTGGTAATGACCACTCTTTCTGGCTACCTCGCAGTCCTGAGGATGAGGCTTACGACGAGGACGGAAACTCGCTGCAGGACTTTTACGACTCGGACCCGCCCGGCGCAGGGAGCCCCGCCTCTGCGCTGCATGACGCCTACGCTCTCTACTATCCAGCGGAGAAGAGGTACGTCCGGCGCGGCCTCGGCGGCAGGCCCTGGACCACGAGCCCTAGGACCAAGGTGGTGGGTAGGGGTAGGGTGGTGGCCCACGGAGTATGTCCGTTTTCATCAAAGTCCTTAAGTCTCCCTTTTGCCTGGCCCGATCCCACGAGACCGAAGGGAAAATAGGAGCGGGAGGATCTGTGTGGACCTAAGGACCGCGTAGGGACCGAAAGGTCTGTGGCCCGAGGAACGTCAGTGAGTGCGGGCCTCCGTGGAGGGGAACGCAGACTCCTGATCTGCCACCTTCCCAGGTCAGAACTAATTCTAGATCCCAGCATTCACTTTCGGGAACTTCTTAAGAGAGTTAGTCTCAAGTTCCTTGCTTCTAGGCGTTTCCCGGTCATCCTCCTTGAATGCCGAGAGGCGCACGCGCCCAGCAATGGGGTCTTGGGCTGCCACGGTGGGGGCGCGAGACAGTGACCAGGGGCACACATTTTGCCTCCCGTTAGAGATGTCGCCCAAGGGATCCTTAACAAGGCCTACCGCAAAGTGCTGGACCAGCTGTCTGCCAGGAAGTACCTGCAATCCCTGGTGACCAAGAGTGTGGGGTAAGAGTTGGTGAAAGAGTTAAACCGCGCGTAAGGGTGCGCGCGCCCGGGTGGGTGATTGCGGAACGCGCGCGGGGTGGGAGGGGCATTTTCTACGTCTGTGCGTACAGGTGAGGCTCGGGGTGCATCTGAGCCCTGCGGGGTGGGGGTACTCGCCGCCAGCAACAGGCAGAGGTTTTGAAGTGGCATGTTAAATTTGACAGGAGAGGCTGAGACCAGGTGAGAGCTGAAAAGGGAAGGAAAACGGCGGATTTTGATCCGTTTTGAATGAAAAGAAAGAGAAACCAAACAAAACCCCCTAGTCATTCTAAACCTTTAAGGATTTGCTATAATTTCCAATGAATCGCGACATTTTTTGGGGGGAGGGGCATTGTGTTTATTAGAAATTCAAATCGAAGTAAACAAATCACTAAATTTGGACACTTAGGGAAACAGTTTTTGCTCACGCCAGACAAACCCAGAGCTTAGGGCTTGCGTGAAGCCTGTCTCAGCAGAAGGCAACATTTTAATAAAGCTCACGGGGAAACAGATTACATTTTCGCAATGAATAATTCATGCGGTGAAAAACATTGCCTACAGCCTGTCGACTTATATTATTATCACGTTTTTCAACTTAGCGTGCGGAAGGAGAGGAGTGCTTGTATTTCACTAGGAAATGCGGGATCGATATAAACACCAGGGTAGCAGCCAACGTGGCATTCAGGGCCTTTTGGTTATTTTCTTTGTATATCGGGGATGAGAGGAACAGTTAGGAAAATCGAGCGCAATCGCCAAATCTTAAAAGGCAGCCTTTGGAGAGACTTAGATCACGGGCCATCTTCCCTGATCTCCTTCCGGGGGGGGCCCCCACTGTAGGAATTGGTGCCTGGAAATCCTGGGTGGTAGGGAGGGTCTGGGGGGCTTCCATCACAGCCCTTTCCAAAGCCGCTCCCTGGCAGGGAGGAAGGCGGCGCGGTGGCCAGTGCGAGCCCCGTGTTCCCCCCTGGAGACTCCCGCGTTGGGTGGGGCGCGTCTGCTCCCGCAGGTCTTGAATCTGTGTCTCCCACCCGGTCACCCTTTTCCCGACCCCTTTCCTTGCAGTGGGAACCTGGGCGGCGGCGCGGAGGAGGACTGGGAGCCGCTCTCTAAGCGCCACTCAGATGGAATCTTCACGGACAGCTACAGCCGCTACCGGAAACAAATGGCTGTCAAGAAATACTTGGCGGCCGTCCTGGGGAAAAGGTATAAACAAAGGGTTAAAAACAAAGGACGTCGAATAGCGTATTTGTAGCGATGAGTTACTTCCTACCCTGTGTATACAACCCTGACACAGTGAAAAGTCGTTTTCCAAACTGACTGAAGTCATCGCTCCTGTGTTCTATCCAAACATGTATTTATGTATGAAGTAAAGCCATTAAATGAATATTTTGATAATAATATTGTTTTTCTTTTTACAAAGCACTAGAGAATGCACAGATATACTTTGTGGACCAATATATATTATAAATATATATATTAAGAATATATATAAGTATAATAGAGAGCAACTCATACAAAGTGTGCACAAGGATTGAAAATTTGCCTGAGCTGTTTATGTTTTTATATAAAATAAATAGAAAAATAGACAATCATTGTTTTGAATATTACTCCTATTTTTGTAAACTGGAATTCAAAGGATAGTATTTTTATCCACGACAGGCCTGAAGATATTAATATTGACCATTTGCTACTGTACATAAACAATGATGCCCTGCTCCAGGGGGATTTTGAGGTAATGATTTGGAGAATTGCTGGAGGGCATTCTTTCCCAGTGAGTCTCTGGGGCAGGCTGCTTCAATCCCAGCCTAATATATTCAAGTGGGCACTGTCCCACTGGCTGGGTGGCAATTCCAATATTTTCGCTTTCTTTGATTCTACTTTTATGTGTATTTGTCTCTCTTCAGACTCTCAGCCCAGAAGGAAATTCTAATAAAACAACAGCTCAATCCAAATTGTGCTTCTCCCCAGAATTGATTCTCTTCCCTGGATGAAGAGTGAAGGGACTGTACAGAGAAAGGGAGCTTGGGTAGGAAGCTCTCTTTTCTGTACTTCCTGATTCACCAGGGAACCAAATATCCCAAGGCTAGGGCAATTGGAACAAAAATGAAGGAAATAGAGGTATATTGGAAGAGGCAGAGCATAAGGCAGTAGGAGGAGACCCTGGAGCGGGACTGGTGTGAGGCTCCCCAAGTCTGGGAAGCTGGGAGTGAGTCCAGTCCCACCACAGGTCCACTGCCTGCCTGATTTTTGGGTGCTGGGTATTGGAAATGGATGCAAAGTACAATGTGTTTTTCTCCAGTGCTGTCCATGCTTCTCATCTTGTGAAATGGCCAGGATTCTCCCCCCCTCTGAACCCAGCTCTGTAGAAGCCACCCTTTTCCTTTGTGGTTTTTCTGAAGACCCTTTCTTCCCACCCTCCTGCACTGTTTAAGTACTGTTTACCATTTTTTTTCATTCACTTATCTTAAACTTGTGAATGCTTCTGTTTTTTTGTTGTTGTTTGATGCAAGCAGTTATTGTAAAGTTTAGGAACTCTTGTGTAGCTACCACTAAGTAATTATGGACTAAATATGAACATTTTGTTTCTTGTTTATTGAGTTTGTAGGTAAAATGTATTTTTCTACATTATGGCTTATTGCTTAGTAAAATTTATTTCATAAAACCAATCTTTGTCATAATAGAATGTGTAGTGTTCACATGTTGCTCAGTTTTACTAACTGATAAATCATTTAAACCTCATCTTTCTATGTATGAGTACTATCTTATATCTGTGGTCAAGAATGAGGTAAGCAAGCTCCCTAAACCACCCTTGTATCCTTTCTTGGCTAAAGAAAGCATGTCTGTTTCCTGTCAATTCCTTGAACATATAGAGTAATCTTTATAAACAAAAGAACCTTCACCCAGCAACCAGATCAAGCAGCAACAGATTAACCAGCCAGTCCATCTCCCAAATTTCAGGCACAAATTTTTAGGAAAAAAAAATTAAAAAAAATAAAAAAATTAAGCATTAGTTTTTAAAATTTAAAGGATCTTTCCTTTTCCTTTATGGATTTGATCAGTATGAAGTCAGACATCAAAGAAAACAATTGTATTTGCATTCCCAAGGCGGGATGGATGCTGCTAGGAGATCACATTGCAAACAGTGAAAACAGAGAGGCATTCGATCTATGCCTGAGTCCTGCGTATAGGATCAATCTTTCTTGAATTCCGCAGTCTCCTCAGGCAATGTGACACGAGATGCAGTTTGCAGCTTTAGTGCCTTTCTTCGCCTTTTAAATCGCCACGAATCACAGATGGCTATTTAGTGGCCCTATAATGCTGCAACACATCAGCTTGCATTTTAGTCTTAATTATTTGTTTCTTGGGTAATGGGCAGAGTTTTCTGTATTTGTGTCAGCTGTTAGTGGTGAAATAGGGCTCTAGTTAACCTTTTATTTATGAAGTCTAATTTAGTGTTCCCGTGGCTAGTTGCAAGCATTTTACAGTGATCACCCAGTTTAATCTTTTGTATACTTTTTAGAAATGCCAAGAGCCTTACTAAACTGAAGAAGATTTATGATATAGTGATAATTTAGGTAGTTGTTAGTCTTGAAGCTCTTATTTTGTGTGCAACTGATTATCAAAACATCTTAACCAAGTATTATTACACACATGATATCTATAACTAGGACTTTGATAACTGTTATATAAAGTGTGTAAAATTTGTATGAATAAATTTTTGTAAACAATGCAACTTGGTCTAATGTTTGGAGGAAAAAAGACATTCAGGAAATAACTACTTTAAAATCTTTTAAAGTACTCTTTCTTTAGCAGTCATAAGATTTTTCTTGTCTGGAATATCTATGTAAGCATCCACATATTTTCAGAAACTGTACTCTGATATCTGCTTGATGGGTTACTGGATTCAACTAAAAATTTAAAATAGCTGTTCAGACAGAGATGCCTAAGAAGACATTAAGCTCATAAATAGGCATGGATGTTGGAACATTTATAAGATATACTTTAATTTCCATCCCCTAGTGTGTATACACATTGCTCTATATTCAGAAAGTTACTAGGGCGTGGTGGGCAGACAATACTGGAGTATTAGTTATACTTCTAAAATAGCTATCTAACATTGTTCTTTTTACAAGTAACTGTATACTAACTGGGTCTTGCTAAATTTTGTATGAAAATGATTGACATCAGTTTTGGAGGTTTAAAAATGTGTTCAGAGATACACAAAGTTGTCTCTGACTAACATGTTGTAGGTAGATGGAACAAGAACTTGATAAAATAAGGAATTAATTAGATAGACACCTTTAAAAGAAAATGTATTTTATCAGGCATGGTGATGCATACCTGTAATCCAAGTGGATTGGGAGGCTGAAGCAAGAGGATTGCAAATTTAAGGTCAGCATCTGCAGTTTAGGGAGGCTTTAAGAAACTTAGAGAGACCTTGTCTCAAAAAAAAAAAAAAAAAAAAAAAAAAAGGCTGGGGAGGAGGCTCAATCCTGGGTTCAATCCTCAGTCCCCTCACAAAGAAGTCATTTGTGAATCATGTACTTTATTAGTCCATATTCACAACTTTTCAAACAAAGCCTTCACATGAAATTCCCATAAATTCCCAAGTGGTGTTTATTTTGGAGCCCTCAACTATTTCTGGGTTTAAGAAAACATTGTATTGAAAAACACTTTAAGTCTTATCATTTAATTTAAAATGTCCTAACTTGGATTCTAAAAAATGTATTCAATTAATAAATCAATAAATATGTCACAATAGTATTGAAGGAACAGCAAGGATTCAAAAAGTATTTTTAGAGCCCAGCAGTTGAGGCCCAGAATCATATAGGGAGGAATCCATAATAGAAATCCCATTTGTAGTCAATTTTTAAAAAATGAATATAGTCAGTTCACATTTACATTGGGTTTTATTGGATATGGAGTTTGTCTTCCCCATTTTATCCTGGCCCCTTTCCCTGCCATGTAGTCCTCCTATGGTAAATGGGAAAACCAAGAAACATAATTTATTTGTTTGAAGGATAATGACTTGTCAAGAAAATAAAGATAAACCCTAGACTTGACTAATACCAAGTGAAGTTCATATATCTAGCAAGTTGCTATATTTTCTTATGTGGGATAACTCCAATTATTATTATTTTTTCTTTTTTTTATTGGTTGTTCACAACATTACAAAGCTCTTGACATATCATATTTCATACATTAGATTGAAGTGGGTTATGAACCCCCAATTTTACCCCAAATGCAGATTGCAGAATCACGTCGGTTACACATCCACAATTTTACATAATGCCCTATTAGTAATTGTTGTATTCTGCTACCTTTCCTATCCCCTACTATCCCCCCTCCCCTCCCCTCCCATCTTCTCTCTCTACCCCATCTACTGTAATTCATTTCTCTCCTTGGGGATAACTCCAATTATGACTTTTCTTAGGACGACGATGTAGTATTCAGTAATCCATGATATGTGCCTTATTGCTGCTGGGGCTGGAAACACACTGATCCAACCCAATATAAATTTATCAAATAACCTGAAATGGGCAAGGCCAGGCTGGTAGAAAGAGCTTGACTAAGCCCTGGGAGGAAGGTAGTATTTTTCTGTAACAGTCATCTGGGAGATTTACTAGCAATGCAAATTTTAGAGTTCCATCAGAACTACTGAATCTGCATTTTCAACAAAAACTACATGAATATGCACACAAATTTGAAACTACCTAGATTTTAAATTTGGTGACATACATAGGCACCTATATATGCTGAGGCTGGATATTTTTTTCATATTGAATAAGTAACACTTCACTGTCCCAGCACACAGGAGTAAATATACTAGTAAGCCACATTCTCCCAGAATGGACATTAGGCTCTTGGACAATTGCAGTATTTCCTTCAAGTCATTAAGGTCACTAGTTAGTGTTATTTTTCTTCTACATTCTAGTTGGACCTCTCTGTTACAGGCACTTTTGGAAGGAGAATGACCCTCCAGGGTATAAACTATTCCATCACATGACTTGGGAAAAATCAATGCTATCATGGAGAGAACCTGCATAGCTAGCTGGCATTAGTTCTGGGGATTCAGAAGTCAACTTCCAATTGCATTGTGTCCCAATGTTCACAGAGTGATTTTGCTTAGATTCCCCACTGTGGCCTCAAACTCAATCCTGTTCACGCTGTTAACAGGATTAGAAACCAAGATGGAGCTGGGCCTCTTCTCTTTCCTTGTCATCCTTCTTTGGAGAAGGGAGATGTTTGCTCCCCTGGCGGCTGCCTCTTGCCTGCCACTGGGTTCTTACATTGGTTTGTAGCTGATCATCCGGGCCTTGCTCATTTCCCCTTCAACCAGGTAGCTTTAACTTCATATTCTTCTGATGAGATATTTCAGAATAGCTTCCTTTGTTGTAGGGTTTCGGTTCTTTGCTTATTAGTCTTACCTGTGTGTTCTTCAGTACAATCCTGTATCTTTAGAAAGACAGGTTCTTGTTAGTCTTTGAAATGCAGATGCACATTTTCAACTCCCAACAATCTCCCATACCTGGAACGTCTTCGTCTTCTTACTTCCCTAAGATCAATATTCTGTCAGGTTCAATAATTCAAATCTTCTTTTTCTAGGAATCTTCCTCAGAGTCATTATCATCTCCACTCCCCCACATCAACCCTTGAACTGTTTTTCTGTATTGCTATTTCTGATATTTATTTATTTATTTTTGCAGTACTGAGGATTGAACCCTGGGTGCTTTACCACTGAGCTACTATCCCTATTCCCTTTTTATTTTGAGGCAGGGCCTTGTGACTTTGCTGAGGCTGGCCTTGAACTTGGGTTCCTCCTACCTCAGCCTCCCCAGTCACTGGGATTACAGGTGTGAACCACTGTGCCTGGCCTGATCTTTAATTTCACACTCTTCTGCCCTGTTTCTTAATTGTTTCATAGGTGCTTGTCAGGTCTCTAGCTAGATGACCTCTTGGAGGGCATGGATGATATATTGTACTTTGATGTCCAATACACTGTGAGAACATAAGAAATATCTTTCTTGAGTGAATAAATGAGCCAGAAGACGTGCAAAATTCACCATGACATTTCCTTCATGTTCTAATAGGACAGCTGCAAAGCATATATAGGAAGTAAAATGAACTTATTAATTAGGTGTTCATCATGAATCTAACTTGATATCCCTTTAGGAAAAGCTACATAGAAAAGAATGGCAAATTAATTAGGTATGTTCCTGCAACAGGATAAAATGAACTTTAAAGCCACATGTAGGCAAAAGGCTGCAATAAACTCAAGTCACACAAGTCTTTATTTTCTCATTCTAATAAGGAAGGATTATATTTTCAAATTAAAGAGAATTCACCTTATGCCTCAAGACAGTAATACTTCTTCCTAGAATAAAAGAAAAGGGATATCTTGAAACACGGACTGGGAACTGGACTGCTCTCAAAGTGATAATTAGCAGAGCAGTTATGTATAGCTGCCTAAGAAATGTACCCCATCAACTGAAATATAATTTGAAGCAAGGATTCATAGACAGGAAAAAGGACATAATGGAACAATATTTTTTAAAGAAACAGTTTAGCATTGTAGTAGGTGATGCCATGTAGTCCAAGTTAATTTCCTTCTTAGCTATGTCTTTGCTATGTATTACAGAATCTTAAATCAAGGAGGAATATTACTGATAAACCACAAAGAGAATAATATGACATGTATCTGTGCACATTTCCCTTTCTCTTTTTTTCATTTGTTCTAATTAGTTATACATGACAGCAGAATGCATTTTGTTTCATTGTACACAAATGGAGCACAACTTTTCATTTCTCTAATTGTACACGATGCAGAGTTGTTCCATTTGTGCCATCATACTTGTACCTAGGGTAATGATGTCCTACTCTTTCCACCATATTTCCTATTCCATACTCTCCCCTCCTCTACCTCTCCTTTGCCCAAGCCAAAGTTCTTCCATTCTTCCCACGCCCCCTCCCCCTATTATGAATCAGCGTCCACTTATCAAAGAGAAAACTCGGCCTTTGGTTTTTTGGGATTGACTTACTTGGCTTAGCATGATACTTCTCCAACTCCCTTTCTCTTAACTACCTTGATTCTTGCTTGGTTAATCACACGTTCCTCATGCAGGTTTTATGGAGATTCTAACTCCACTTCTAGTTATAACCAGTCAGGATAATTGTATCCCGTGACCATATTTCATAACTTGGCATGTGATTCATTTTAGGATGGTGAGATTCGAGAGGAATTTTTTTTCTGGAAGCTTCCAAGAAAAGTATTCTTTCTTTTCTTCTGAATGGTATGGTGTGTAATGTAATGCACCATATAAGAAGCCTCACAGTGGAGCTGACACCATGCTTCCATAGGAGTGACAGGAAAGATATCCCTGACAACATCACTGAGACTTTGAATCAAACCAAAACCCGAAGCTAGGACTTCCTCTGGACTTTTCTGCTCTCTCAGTACAAACAAGTTGCACTGCTGTCATTCCCTAAACACCCTCGTGTTTTGATGCTTTAAAACTCAATAGAGCTGGGGACAGTGGCCTATGCCTGTAATCCCAGGGATTTGGGAGGCTGAGGCAGGAAGATCACAAGTTTGAGGCCAGCCTCAACAATTTCTTGAGGTCCTAAAGCAACTTAGTGAGATCCTGTCTCAAAATAAAAAATAAAAAGGGCTGAGGATGTAGCTCAGTGGTTAAGTGCCCCTGGGTTCAACCCCCAGAACCAAACCAAATCAAAACGACAACTTAATAGAGACTCCTGCCCTTTAATTTTCCAATCCAATTGGTCCCTCCATGTTTTCCCCCCACCCATCTTGGATCAGCTCAGTGAGTCTCCCTGGGCCCCTATGTTTTTTTCTCTCTTCCTATATTTGCCACCCTCACAGTTAACACTCCTCCAATTTGAATCAACTCAGTGTGTTTTCTCCTGTTGTTGAGGGCTATTGGGGAATGGATTTGTTTGGATACTGCACTACTGTAAATTTATGATTCTCTGTGTGTGTAGGGTCTGTAAGGTATCCCCTTCCTATCGGGTTCCATTTCCTGTGCTTGTTTGATTCATTCTTCAGGATCCCCCGCCTGTTCTGCCTTTCAGACTTTGCCTTCCATGTTCTGAAAACAAACAAAAACAAAACAAGACTCCCTTCATTTCTTTCCCTCATCCTCCTTATGTTTTTTCACTTCAAATTCCCATCTCAATTTCCTGTTGTCTGTACTTCCTCTAGCACTTTATTGAAATTTCTTCGTATTCAATTGTCGCATATCTGCCAAATCCAATATCTTTGCAGTTCCATCCTGAGTTATCTCTTTAGAGCATCTCCTTCACCTTGGAGCTTTCTTTTTCCTGGGTTCTTAGGACTTGACTTTCAGGAGTTTTTGTTTTCTTCCTGAATACTTTTCACTATTCTCCATCCCCTCCTCTTTCTTGTGGATGGCTTCATGTTCTTTCCTTCCTTCCTTTCTCCTTTGACCTTGCATGAGCTCATCAACTGTAGTCTGATGGCTTCCAATCCCTCAGTCCTTGTATGAGAGTTCAGATGCCTAATTGACCCATTCACCTGGGTGTCCAGTGGGCACCGCAAACTCAGTTTGTGCCCAAATGAAATTATTATCCACAGTCGTTCTTCCTCTCTGTTATTGGTACCACTCTCCATCATACTCCCAATCTATGGATTTCAGGATATTCTTCCCTTTCCTCCCCCTTACTCCATTCATTTAATCAGTCATGTAGTCTTATGGATTTTCCAATCCAATTTCTGCATAGCTCAAACATTCACAGTCCTATTGGCTGCTTTTGCAATAGCCTCTTGACACTGGCTCTGGTTATTTCCTACTATGTGGTCTCCTTTGCTTCCATACTGATTAGTCTAAAATAAGGTGCTGGTCATTTTGCCTTTAGATATGGGCTTGAATATCTTTTTTAAATGGCTTCCTGTTGCCCATCAGATGGAGTTCAAAATCTTTGTCATGTCTTTGCTAGTTTTCCTTTCACCTACTTTTCTGTTCTCATCTGCTACCATCTGTCTAGAATGGTCTTCTATGCTTTCTTCCCCAGTGAAATGCTACTAATCTTTAAAGGGAGGTCAAACTTCTGTTTTCTTGCTGCACTTCTTTATGCTACTGTTTTTTTTTTAATATTTATTTTTTTGGTGTATTTGGACACAATACCTTTATTTTATTTATTTATTTTTATGTGGTGCTGAGGATAAAACCCAGGGCCTCATACATGCTAGGCGAGCACTCTATCGCTGAGCAAAAACCCCAGCCCCTATGCTACTGGTTTAATATTTAGTTGCATATATAACTTTTGCTGATCGGATGAGGACCATAATTCTTCAACATCCTATTGTTTGGGCCTGTAGTTTCTGGCACATCACAGGCCCTCAATCACTACTGGTTGGCTTGAAATCAATTCTGTGGAAGTTAGTAAATAATTATTCTCTACACAAACAATAGGAAACAAAGTAACTTGAGGTATAATATAAAGGATCTTGATTAGATATTTACAAGGACTTGGGTATCAAGAAAAATTCCTGTTGAATAATTGAGTCAAATCTTACTCACTTGAATGCCCAAAGAATTTATGTGTTGAGGTTGTCTGAGAGTTGAAGATTGTTCTTCTTTCCATTTTTTTTAGTTCCCTTCTGATTCAAGCAGCTGATAAATCTTATGCTCTCAGATGATAGGTGGGGATAGTAATATTGAACTTGTTCATACTAGGTGCTCACTAAAAGCTCTAGTGAATTTGTTTTCTAAGAAAATATAGGCAACCAATAGAAAGCCTAGATTCCTTGGAGTTGCTTAAAGACCCCAGCTATATTTGATTCTGTGCACTGACTTGGATATTTACAAAATTTCAGCCTCCATGAAAAGTAAGAAAAAAAAAGAGAAGGCATTTAAACAATAGATATG
The DNA here is from genome assembly GCF_964194105.1 of Spermophilus citellus. Classification (NCBI taxonomy): domain Eukaryota; kingdom Metazoa; phylum Chordata; class Mammalia; order Rodentia; family Sciuridae; genus Spermophilus; species Spermophilus citellus. Next base: position 79,932,001 of record NC_138198.1, on the reverse strand, counting down.
GATAAGAGAGACTTTCTTCAGTTTGTAGATGCAGATGTTCTTGGATGATCCCTTGTTAAAATCTTTTCTATTTTGCTCTGGAGTGTAAATGGGGTTCATTAGAGAAAGGCATGCTAACTTATTTATTGTCATAGACTTTCTTGCACGTGGAAGCCAGATGCTGTGTCTTAGAGTGAGTTCAGGAAATAAAACAGGTTTTTTTTTTTTTTTTTTTTTTTTTTTTTTAGCATTAATGAGATGGAAGCTCTCTTGAGATTGTGATTTTGCAGGGGGCACAACTTTCATCATTATGTAAGGAACTGATGATCCCATTTGCAGACTCTGTCTTCTGATCATGACATTGTTGTGCTTCAAGTGGAGAGAGAGGAAAGGAAAAGAAACAAAAGTGCAAGCCAGTTCAACTTGCTGATGGCTCAGCATCCTGGTGGAAGGGCTGGTAGAAAGGATATGAAAATTGCCAAAGCTGGATTCTGGATTTTCCACCAAATAGTGCATACTCCTCTCTATTACCATTGGTAATGGAGACAGGAGCCTGTTTGGTCTTGCTGGGATCTTTGATTTGTAGAGTAAAAGGGCCTCTCTTTATTTGTTTCTATTTTTTTTAAAGGTTAAAGTTGGTGATTCGTCTATCTTAATGGGTAGTTTATGGCCCTGAGATTCCTATGAAGGGTGTCCTACCATAGGCAGGAAAAGTAAAAAAACTTAGTCCGATTAGACCTTAAAATAAATACTTTTTTTGGGATCGTTCTTAATAAATTATCTCTGTGTAAACTAAAGTCATTTAGAATAGAGTGAAATTTTCCTCTTCATCTAAGTTGTCTAAATACTGTAGGCAACTTGGTTGTCTAAGTGTCACAAAAACACTCAACTCTAGTCCCTGAAAGTATTTCTTCTTTCTGGTTCCTTTAGAGGACCCTCAAGAAATCCTTCAGAAAACAGAGATGAAGGCTTGGTGAAAATGCGTGTTGGTCCCCTCCCTACATGTTCTAGAAGTTATTGTTACTGTGATATGTGCAAGAGATACATTTTTAGCAAAGGATATCATCAGACATTAGGCTGAAGGAAGTTTGATGAGTTTCCAGGTCTCCCCTGTCCCAGGTGCAGAAGTACTTGGGAAGGTAGCAATGGTAATTTGTTTCCCAGGGGTAGATCTTGTCAGATAATAGGAAGTCCAAACTAAGGGATTTCCAAGCCTCTTTTACTTCAGCCTACAATGCACCCCCAGCTAAATTACTTAACATGGTTTCAAAAACTTCCTTTGGCAAGTCACCTGTTTCTAACATCCTGACATTTAAAAAAATTTTACAACGTTGGTTCCATCTTGTGCAGATTATTTAATAATGACTGGACACTACCACTTTTCAATTACGTGGAAAGATCTACATAAGTGTGTGAACAGACATGTTCATCTGCATGATTTATACACATGCAAAATGAAGATGAGGTGCCCCTTTTAAAAATTATTAAGAATTTCCAGATGGCAACAGCAGAGTATTAAACTAAGTTTGGGCCTTTTGTGAGCCTGGGATACAGTTCACACATCCATGAACTTGCGTTGGTTCTAGATCTGGGAGTGCTGAGCATAGCAGGCTTGTCCTGAACCTACACCAGAACCCCATCTTTATTTGTTTTAAAATGCTCTCCCCTCGTGTGTGTGTGTGTGTGTGTGTGTGTGTGTGTGTGTGTATGTGTGTGTATGGGTTTGACATGTGCATTATTTTTTTGTCAATTCAGTTTGCCATGTACATTGCAGAAGAGGGTTTTAGAAATTTATGGTAAAATGTATATAACATATGAAATCTACACTCTTAATTTTTTTGAGTGTGGGGTATAGTAGGTTAACTGTGAACACAGTGTTGCACAACAGATCTTAAGAGATTTTTTTTTCATCTTATATACCCGAAACTTTATACCCTTTGAATATCTCTCCATTTCCCCCTCCCTACACTCCCTGGAAACCACCATTGTACTTTCTGTTTGGATGAATTTGACTGTTTTGGATATAAGTGAAATCATATATGTGAAATGATAGTATGTGTCCTTCTGTGACTGACTTATTTGACTTAGCATGATGTCTTCAACTATTTCTTCTTTCTGGTTCTTTTAGATAATAGGAAATACTTTCCTATTATCTGACAAGATCTACCCCTGGGAAACAAATTACCATGATGTTGTAGGATTTCCTTGTTTTACGACTGAGTACTATTCCATGGGTATGTACAGACCATATGTTCTCTATTCACTCATCCCTTGATAGGCATATCAATGAATGTTTATTTCCAAATCTCAGCTATTGTGACTAATGCTGCAATGTACATGGGAGTGCAGGTATCTCTTATTCTTATTGTGTATTCAATTTCATCAATAATGGTACATCCTCTCAGAAATAGATTTCAAGTATTAAATGAAGACAATCAAATAATTTTGCTGGTGTCCTGGCTACTCTCTTTTGAAATGTCCATGTTAGGTTGCTTGGCTGGCAATGTGGGCATTGAACCAACATTCCAGAGAGCTAACCTTGTTCTGGGAGCCTGGGGCCCTAGGCTGCATGCTCTGGGTCAGGAGCTAGCTCACTGGCCTGCCTTTCATCAGCAGAGTAAAGAAAAATATCACTGTGAAAAGAATGTTTTGAGGCTGAGTAAATATTTGCCAGCAGAGCCTCAGCCCCTCCAGGCAGAGAGACCCAGGGCATTCAGCTGCAAGCACGTCTCTATTAAGCACTGAGGCTTCAGATATGGGAGCTGGGAATGCCTCCAGCAGCATCAGCAGGCTCTCTACTGATTCTGGAATCTGTGTTGGTGGTTGCCTAAATCTTAGTTGTTGGGGTTTAGTTCTCATTCTTGATATGAATGTTTCTGGGCCTTTTACTTATACAATCTTATTTTTTGCTCTAGGGAGGAAAAAAAAAAGAGAGAGAGAAAGTTCAGGCTGCAATGGATTCCTTCCCTTCCTGAGGAGCAAATAGCTTGTCTTAATATGCACAGGGAAAGAGAAAACAAGAGAGAAAACTGGCTAAGATATTGCTTGTCCTGCTGAGATCAATATTCTCACAAGCTTTAGGTACTTCTGGCTTTTTTAGTTTGAGTCTCTCTGCCTTTAGACAGACCTGTTGTATAAATCATCTGCAAATATCCTCAGATTATTTGTACCTATAGAAGCCTCAGTGGTACTTATATGTATTGGGCATTTCTTGTTTTTTCGTGCTACTGGATGCAACATTTCTCTCTCTGTCTCTCTCTCTCTTGTTTTAAACTTCTGTGACTCTCCAGTCATCTGTGATAATGAGAAGTGGCTGCTCTTATCATATTTTAAACTTGTGAACTCCCATGGATCTCTCTTCTCCAGTGGTGCTGCTCAGAAAGGGTTAGGACAGGGTTATGTGCAGGAGCACTCCACATAGACCACTAGAGATCCACCGGGGAAGCAGGCAGCCAGTGGAGCACACGGTGAATGTCAGCCACACGGTGCTGTTATATATTAGTGATATTTTGGTATGAACATGACCCTGGCTTTTATTGTGTGATCTTCTTTCAGGAGCTAGAAACCAGCTTTTTATTGTTCTGTTCCTCAGAGTATTGCATCCAGGGTACTGTGTTGTGGTCTTCGCATCTTAAGGTGAATGTGATAAAATTGGAAAGGGACCACAGATGAGCAATGGAATTGATTAAAGGCATAAAAAAAAAAAAAGAAGAAGTATGTCTTAAGAGACGTCAAAGGAGCTGTGGCTGTTTTAATGGAGAAAAAATTTAAAGGGGGTTCTCAGTAGGCTTTAAAATATTAAATACATTATTTAAATGTCCCTGATTATCTCTTCTTGAACAGACCTAAGAAAGCTGATGGAGAAAAAAATGAATTAGGCACAAAAGAGCATTTTAAAAAAATAGATGACTGAACATAGGAATGAATGTCTTTAAGGAATTGAAGAATGCCTCTTCTTTACTATTTATGGACATATTGCATGACTATATGGATTGGATAGTTGAGGTATGGGCTGTCGAGAGAGGTACGACACACCCTCTAGAACTCTCCTAGAGCTTATCTTTCTTACCTTTTTTTTTTGGCACTGGGGATTGAACCCATTGAACTTTGCCACTGAGCTACATCCCCACCCCTTTTCATTTTTTATATTTTGAGACAGCGTCTTTCTAAGTTGCTTAGGGCCTCCTAAGTTCTTGAGGCTGGCTTGAACTTGCAATCCTCCTGCTTCAGTCTCCTGAGTCACTGCGATTATAGGAGTGCACCACTGAGCCTGACTCTCCTACTTATATTCATCTTTCTCTTAATTTTCTCCTGGTAGCCATTTGCTCCATGTTTTAGGTTATACCAGCTCTACTGATACAAGCAGGTGGTAGACAATGCTGGGTTTCTTGGGTCAGTTCTGGCTGCACCAAGTAGAAACCCAATGTGTGTTGGAGGGTCCAGAACCATTTGGCACTGCCACTGCTTGGCATGACCCATATAGGCCGAAATGTGTAGTAAAAAGACTTCCTGGATTTTGAAGACCTTGGTTTGCAGCCTGGTTCTGTCATTTACCAGTTGAGTGACTCTAGGTGAGCCATTTAATTTTGCAGACTCTCACATCCTTTCCCTATAAAATGAGAATGAAAATAACAATACCTAATTCACTGGGATTTTATGAGGTTCTAATGGGATGATAAAGTTCTCTGCAAATAGCAAATTCCCAGGCAGTGCTCAATTTTGATCACTAGCCAGTTAGCCTTTTGCTCAACTTGACTGGCTTCTTGCATGCCTGTTATCTCCAGCCAGTACTTGTTCCCTGGTGCTCAGGACCCTCAGGCTGCTGGGGTGTCCAGGTTTCTGACTTTCTCCCTCCAAGCAAGATTTTGGTTTTCTTAAGTCTTTCTGTATGCAACCTTCCCTGTCCTCATTCTTTCAGGATCCTAATGTTAAAGAGGTGCCAATAAGTGGGCAGTCGTGGATTGATCAGATGCACTAACCTCTTCAATCACTCAGATTTTAAATGGGCAACCTTTCCCAGATAACACGGTATCCTGATCTGGGTAAAACTCATGAGCTCATGAAGAAGGCTCTTGAAGACAAAGTAATGCTGGTGATGAGTAGAACCTCAGGCTTTTCTTGAGGCCTGTGGAGAAGTATTTCTGATAGACAGACCCTGTTGGTTTTCAGCTTATACCAGACAGCATTTTCCTGTGTAAGCCACATAGGAGCTAGAGGCCAGGGCAAGGCAAGTCTTCCCCTAACACACACACACGCACGCACACACACACACACACACACACACACACACACACACACACACAAATACATGAATCAGACCTAGCCTCTTTGAGAATAGTCAATTGATAGAGGTTAGACTGGGGGCAAGTTAGAGTGCTAAATTCTGAACATTTGTCAATAAAATAGTGCTGTCTCTTAGAATAGCTCAAGGTGCTTTCTGTGGGGATGGATATATATATATATATATATATATATATATATATATATATATATATAAAATCTATCCTCTATGCAGAAGGTATATCTTTAGCTGCAGTATGTACATAAACACATTTAAGCACATGCCCAAATAAAAGCCATGAAACAAAAATGAGGGAAGTCACATAAGTTACAATATTTATGTCCTGAGGATGGCTAAACTTAGCTACAACATCTAATTTGCAGTGACGTCTTTCTTTAACAAGTTTTATAAGAGGGATGATTTAAGTCAAGGAGGAGCAGTGACTCATTCACATGGTGCCCAGTGGCTGAGCTAAGTTTAGAATGCAAGGATGCTAGGATCTTCTGGGGCTTAGATTCTTGCTGTTAAGTTATTTTGCTTTTCCACAGTTTTTTTTTTTTTAAATCATTCACTTAGGTAAAACCAGGAACTTGTAATGCAATAGTAAAATTCTCATTCCCCTTATTTAATTAGTTCATTTTATATAGCTCTCTGTTTTGGGTTTTATTTTGGGACTCCATTTAAATCGTTTGGGTTTATCTTGGTTGTTTTGCAATTTTTGGTATGAGATTTTTTATCAAGCTGGGTTTTACCTTTAAATTATAATAAAGGTAAAGATCTTCAGCAATTATATAGGAAAATGGAGAGAAAACTGGGAAGAGTAAGAAATTCTTTTGCCCAAAAGGGACGAGTAAATGATCTGACGAATGCATTATTCAACATTCTTTCAAACAACATTCATTTAAATACCTGAGCTATGATAGGTCCTAGGGCTATCAGGAAGAGAAAGATTACCCTGCAGGATCTAGTATATGTATATGTGTATGTATATGTATGTATACATATATATATATTTTTTTTTCTGAAAGGAAGATGGAAATGCAACCAAGTAATTATGAGGCAGGGAGAGAAATATAACTGGAAAGATGAGGTTATAAAAATTACTGTGGGAACTAGGAAGAAGGACTGATCAAGTTAAAGAGATGCAGAGGCTGGAATCCAAGCAGCCTTAGAGGAGCAGATTGGGGTTTTATTGGAAGTCACGGTAGGGGAGGCCATTCCAGGCAGCCACTAATATGCGCACAAGCTTGGAAACAGGATGTGTGGGGAGCAGCCAGGGCTGAGTCTCTTTTGGATGGTAGAAGCTCAGGCTGTTCAAATGCAGAAAGGTTGTTTCAAGGGAGACTGTGTAGATGTTGCAGAAGGAGGAATTCTGGAGACTATGGCCTTTTAAGATTCCACAAATTCCTCACTAACTGAATCTTAAGATTTTCCAAAGATGAAGATCAAGATATTCTTGCTTCTCTTGTTTCTTCTAAGGTGAAGGGCGGGTCAAGTCTTAGGACCTGCATCCCTTTTCACATCTGACTTAATGTAGGGTAGTGATTTGCAGTCTGGTATTACTTGAAGGAACTTTAAACAAATCTCAATGGCCAGACTGCCTGCAGACTAGTTAATCCAAATATTGAGGTGGGAGAGGACCCAGAGTTCCCCCAGCATTGCTGAAGCTCTCTAGGTTATTCCAACGCACTGCCAAGGTGGAGGGCAAGGTGTGGTCCTTGGAATGGTATCATTAGCATCTCTGAGGAGCATTTTAGAAATACAAATTTCTGGTTCCCAACTGGAAATTCTGGAGGTAGGATCCAATCATTTGTGCTTAAACAAGCTCTTCCTGTGAGCATGCTAAAACTTGAGAATGGTTGATCTGAGGAGATGGTTTATTATGGAAACTTCACCTTCTTATCAGCAACTCCAAGCTTCACTGATTTTCTGAGACGATTGCTGCTGTAACCTCACTTGACCATAGAAAGACTCTTTTCTTCATGGCTCACAGGTCTAGGTATGACTCAATTCCTCTCTTGTTTTATCTGGACAATCTGGAATTTTCAAAAGGAAGTTTATGAGGGAGATAAAAAGGGCAACAAGTAATATTCAAAAGCATAGAACTATTGATGATTTAGAATACGGATAACTAAAAGTAGACTGAAGTTTTTTCATTTAGCAAATAAATGTACATGGGACATCAGAGGTGCAAAGAAGAATTAGAAGCATTTCTAATGTGAGGGGGCTCATGGTTTTAGGGTAAGACAGGTATAAAAAAATGTGTGTAATGAACCATGAGAAATAACCATTGTAGAAATCTGTTCTTCACAGAATGCATCAACGGAGATGGGGCCAGGTTTTGTGGCATCCATAGTTGGTACATTTCTAGGAATCCATTTAAAGAAAAAAATGCAAAATTATGGAAAAAAAATTTGGTGTAGAGCTTGAAGTGGGGCCTGTGCTGCAGCTTCATTAGACTGTTGGAACAGAGGGCTATCACAGGTAGCGTGGAGCCTCCTCAGGGCAGGGCTGTGTCAATCTTTCTCACTTCCATATTCTTTGCACTTAGTGCAGTGTCTGGCTCTTAGTAGGAATTCAACTATTTTTTGAAAGAATGACTCTGTATATATTAAGAAAGGAGAAAAATTAGTTGTGGCCTTAGCCTGAAAATCCCCCAATGGCAATAACTTTGGTCTTGTGGAAGGTCTGGAAAGAACTCTTCTTCTAGAGCCCACTCTTCTCTAAGAGGTGGTTCTCGTGGGACCCGTGCTATCTGTACTGATTATCATTACCTTGTTCTCTCCCTCAGCCCTGAAGCCTGGACCACTGTTTGAGAAAGTTCCATCCCTTCCCAGCTTCAAGAACTCCACTCTGTTTTTTTTTTGGGGATGTCACAGATACATCTTCTGTTTATCTAGATTTTTTTTCTTTTTTTGCTCTGGCCCCTTGAAACACTTTCACTTGTTCTTGATCTCTATCTCAGGATCATCTTCAGTTTACCCATACTTATTCATAAATCAGGTGGTAATGGTTACATCGGTTGGTTAAGGTTGGCCTTCTCATGTTCACAACGTGATGTATGATGGTGGATTCCATCTTTTCTCAGCAAGGAGGACTTGTGTCTGTGGCTTCCCATCCTTAGTCAGATGGCCACCATACCTGCTTCTCCTCTCTGTGATAGCTTATTCTCCTTCCTTCAGTGTTTGGTATAAGGAGCATGTTGATGTAGACCTCATTTGAATTGCCATGATACGTGACATGACTTGAGTCCAGCCTTTGCTCAATGCCTTAGCTGCTGTGATCCTCCCTAGGGTTCCTCATAAAGGCCAGTTAGTACAATTTCCGGTTGCCTTAACCACACTTGTGCTCATGCAATTCTTTAGTAGGAGGGAAGATCATCCTCTTGAGAGTGTTTCACGGTGGCTCTCAGGGATCTTTATATTTACTGCTTTGTCTTGTTGCCTTTGGAATTTCTAGATGTCTTTATTTAAACTGCTTAAAATTGTTCTGTTTGTCCCCTCTTAAGTTTTCCTCTATTGTTGGAGAGCTCAGGGTTGTAGGGAAAGACAGGTATAAAAAATGTGTATCACGAACTATGAGAGGTACCATTCTAGAAATCTGTTCTTCACAGCATGCATCAATAGAGATGGGGCCATGTTTTGTGTCATCAATAGCTTGTATGTTTTTAGGGATTCATTTACAGAAAAGAATGCAACATTATAAAAAAATTGGGCGAAAACATTTGTTTTGTTTAAAAAACCTATTATATTCTGAGGTGTTGGTAATATATGCTTCTTTATTTGGATGATGTTTATTATGTTTGTGAAAATTTATTAAACTGTCTGCCTATTGAAGATATACTTCTTTTTAAGTATGTTATACTTTAATGAAAAGTAGAAGATCTATTATTAAATATTATCAAAGTGTTCATATTTGGACACAGATCTTTTAATTTTACAGGCATAGACCTACTATAACTTTATATAACTTTATATAAACTTTATTAAAGGCTCCTGCTAACTTGCTTTCAAAGGAACATATCAGTTTGCATTCCTACCATCAGCACTGAATCTTAAAAAATTTTTTATAAAATATAAGCAAAATCATTTCATTATTCTAACTTAAATTTCTTTAAGTATTCATACAGTCAAACGTGGCCCAATTTAGAAATTTTAAATTATAAAAGCAGTCTTTATATAGTTACATACAAAATACAGATGTATTTTTATACACACAAAACATGCATTAGTATACATATTCACATATATGTAAAGATGTATATTGTATCTATCCACAGGCCCATTATGCAAAAACTAGGAAATGTAAAAACCTAGGAAGAAAAAATTGAGCTAGATTATCTTTAAGCTCTAAAGGCTATAACCATAATATAAAAAAATTTGTGTCTAGGGTCATATGATCAAAGTCATGATAAAGGAGGGTGGTCTTGAAATCTTCCCTAAAGAGAACTAACTTTTTATTCTTAAATAAAAACTTAGATACATTTTAATCTAATTGAAAGCCACCCTGAAAGAGAAGACTCTATCACCGTGTGTCTACAAGTTGTATCTACAATTATAGCTCTGAGGATAGATTCTCTTAGGTAAGAATCCCATTAAACAGTCAAGTGATGAATATTTCACTCACACTTTTAGTTGTATTTCACTTCATTTGGGAACAAGCAACAATGGAAAGGCTGATGACTAATTCAGGAGTGATGGTTGCCCAGAAGGTGCATCTTGTCCCCAAATGTCTCACTTTACACCTCTCAGCTCTAATAGTTCTCCATCTTTCATGCAAAAGGACAAAATGCCTATAGCTATTCTTTTAAATTCTCAGAGACCACTAAAGCTGTGTGTGTCAAGCCTTGCTCAATATGGACTATTTCTCACCCAGATGTTTCTAACTATGCTTTTAAAGCAAGTACTTGGTCTGCTCAACACCAGTCTGTCTTCAGTTAGTTTCCCAGAAGCAGATCTTGAGAAGATTCAGGTGAAAGCAATTTATTCAGAAGTGGCTCCTTTTAGGCTATTGGGAAGTTTGACTGGGCAGGGGAAGAGGCCAAACAAGGGTGTAGTGGAAAGCCAGGTCCTACTAAGGGGACCCTGCAGTTGTTGCCATCAGGTTGTAACAAGACTATGGTCTTGTTTTCTGTACCTGTCTGTCATGGATTCAGGGCTGCTCCCCTCCTCTCCCAGGGGCATAAATTCCAAGATAACTGTCATAATCCATGCAGGTAGCAAAGTGGGTTCAGAATGCAGGAGGGGTGGACCATCAAAACCTAGACACAAGTTCTCATAATGGTGAATTGCAAAGAGTAGAGGGACCGGTGGATAGGGGAGTGAGTCATTGTTTGCTGCATCAGCCCACGGATAATACGTGAGGGAAAGGAGCAGGGACATGGATGTTTTCATTCAGCGGTGCTGACTGTCGGTGACTTTAGTTCTCTAATCTCTGGAGCCTGCCCTTTTCATTGCCATCACGGGCACCATTGGGAGACCTTGGGTGTGGGAGGGAAGTAATGATAATGATAATCGAAACTCATATTTCTGTTACGTGCCAGGTTTGGCTAAGTGCTTTGTACGTATTTCTTCATTTGCTGAAACCCACTGAGTTTTAAGAAGCTTGTTTTAGGCCACTCGATGAGGTCATAGCAGAGCTGGGTCTTCTATGGTGGACTGAGAGCAAGTTCCCGTTCTGAGTCACTGTGCAAAGCTGTTCCCAAGTGCACTCTCTTAGGCCCGTGCTTCCAGGCTCTGCCTCTGCCTTGCCAGGGAAAGGACTCCAGAGGATAGAATTTTTAATAAGGACGAGGACACAATTCTTTCCTAGGGCCCCGTTTCCTTAACGACACTGACCATGACTTGTAATTACACGGGTTTTTGTTTGCTTGTCTGGTCTGAATTACATCAGTGTGTCAGCCACATGAGAACCAAGACCAAAATGTTAGTTCACCGACGACAGGTATGTTGAGTGAACGAGTGGGCTGCTCAGCATCTCCCCGTCTCCCAGATGGAGGTGGACCGTAAGAATGGGCTTCTCTTAGTACCTGTGTGCATTTAAAGACGAGTTTCCCACACGATGGCTGTGTGATCCTGCCCATATTTCGCTTCTGTCGGCATTGGTGTTCCTGGTGAAAAGTGGGATAATGGTACCTACTTCAAAAAGGATGTTGGAATGAGTCAACATAATAATCATGAAGAGAGTCTGGTATATGACAGGGTTCCAAGAATGCTGAATGGGCTCAGGTGCAAAAATATATCTGCTGTAAGGGGAGCTTCGAGACAGACTTAATGTTATTTTCCTTTTGAGTTATATTCAGACAGATTTTTAAAAGGTTTTTTTGGTGTGGTTTGGGTATGGTTTGAATGTGTCCCCCTCTTATGATTTAGATGTGGTGTCCCCCAAAAGCTCACATGGGAGACAATGCAAGAAGGTTCAGAGGAGAAATGATGAGGTTGTGAGAGTCTTGACCCAATCAGTGAGTTAACCCCCTAATCAGGATTAACTGAGTGGTGACTGAAGTAGTGGCTGGAGGAGGTGGGAATTGGGGCTTGGCTTGAGGGGTCTATATTTGTATCTGGCCAGTGGGGTCAGCTGTCTTTCTGCTTCCTGATCATGTGGGAGCTGCTTCCTGATCACGTGGGAGCTGCTTCTCTGCCACACTCTTCTGCTATGATATTCTGCTTCAGCTTGAGGCCCGAGGAATGGAGTCAGGCTTCTGTGGACTAAGACCTCTGCAACTGTGAGCCTAAACCTTTCCTCCTCTACAGACATTTTAGTCACAGCAGCAAAAGGCTGACTCAAGCACCCCCAAAGGCTCATGGTGTTGGAAGCTTAGTCTCCAGTGTGGCAATGTTAAGAGGTGGTGGAACCTTGGGGAGATAGGACCTAGAACAAAGTAATTAGGGGCATCAAGCTTGGAAGAGATTAATACAGGTCTAGAGGGACCCTGGTTCATTTCCTTGAAAGTAGATTTTTATAAAGTGAGGTCACCCATGCACTTGGCCCCTTATATACATGGTGGTTTTCCTTCCTGACTTTCTGCCATATTATAATGCAGACAAGGGTGCCTTTCCTAGGGATAGAACAGAAGAGATCACCTGGTCTTAGACATTCAGCCTCCAAAACTGTGAGCTAAATAAACCTCTTTTTTTTAAAACTAATTTATTAATTTATTAGTTTTCTTTGTATGTGGTGCTGAGGATCGAACCCGGGCCGCACGCATGCCAGGCGAGCGCGCTACCGCTTGAGCCACATCCCCAGCCCCTCTTTTTTTTTTTTTTTTATAAAGTACCCAGCCTCAGTTATTTCATTATAGGAACAGACTAATACAGGGTTTTGGACTTTGTCTCCAACAGGCTTTGCCTAGGAACACCATGCACATGTCTGAGCTCCACACAATGCCCCAAGACTCAGGTATTCTAGCTGCCACTAAGATTTAACAGAGGACTCCCTGTGAACTTGATCTGTACCCATTCATCAAGAGAAGAGCTCCGTTGAATGCATTGTCCCTTAGCCATATATTCTAGATCCTGAAGAGAATCAGGTTTCTGAAGGCACTTCCATTAACCACTTAATACACTTAGGAGCCAGTAACACTGGAAGTGTGGTGTTATCAACGAGAAAGTACGTCTCAAGTAGGTTAAAACATATTTGTTTCCCTACTCTTCCTGTCCATTCAGAGCAGATGCTTGTTGTCATGGTAACGGAAACACGGAGCAAGTAAGAGTTTCTGAGTGCCCTAGATGCTTTTGTACACGGAGAAGGGTGAGGTTGAACTGAAATGTGGACTTAAAATGAAATATCATTTTCATCTCTCTTTCTCTACAAAGGGCAGAAGTCATGATTGTGCCTGAATCTGTTTTCTGAAAGTAAGCATATCCAGTCAGTGCATTTGAAGATTAAAGGAAAGGGGAAGGGAGATGGAGAGAAAAGGGCTCTCCTTTTTCCTTCTTGCTCCTTCCCAAAATGTTTCATTCAGTGATTTGACTCTGGGAACATTCCCCCTACCCCCTCTCGGATCAGGGACTCTAACCAACACAAACATCAGTTTTATAACTTTTACTCCTCTTGGTCTCTATATTTTAGATTAGGCTCTACTTTTCTGAAACATAGATCTCATTTAACTAAAGAGACAAATAAACAAAAAGAATTGGATCTGATTCTGAGTTTAATGAAGAGTGAACTTGACTTATTTATTTTTTTCTGACCCCAACTGAGCTGCTGCCTAGCTTGGGCAGCCCTCTCTCCCTCAGGGTCAGCCTCTTTGTCCCAGCCTCAGCACCGAGGCTCACATTTGTATGTCCCCTCAGTTCTGACCTTTTCTGCCCCTTCCTTCTCAGGGTCTGCTTGACACACCACATGGTCACTCACATAGCGCACTCCTGGTGCAGCGTACACCGTGTTACCAACCTCACTCCTGGGCTTAGTGACTCACCTTTTACAATCTCCATGACTCAGTCCATGTCTCTCAGCCCCATCAGAGGTATGGATTCCTAATTTCAAGTCACTCCCTCATTCCATAGTACCTCCCCTTTTCTCTGTGTGTATTGGAACACATCCATCTCCCCCAAGTCATGTCTATGGCCAACAGAATAAGCACTTGCCTCTAGTCACTAAAGGCCTTGCAAAGTTGCTGAGGCTGGCTTTGAACTTGCTACCCTCCTGCCTTGGCCTCCCAAGCAGCTGGAATTATAGGCACGCACCACCGTGCTCAGCTTGCCCTTTTTGGCTATGGAAACTTGGAAAATTCATTGAACTTCTTTAAGTCTCAGTTTCCTCATCTGTAAAATGAAATAACAGAACATACCCTAGAGCTGTTTTTTGAGTATTGAATGAAATAATGCATGCAAATTGCCTTGGTACTATAGCTGACCCATGTTGAATGCTCAATAAACTTTATTATTAATTGTTCATATTACTATCACCATGGATTAACTTTGTTGATGTGTGTAAGCTGCTTCCCAGGAAAACCTGTTTAACCAGAGCAAGCTGAGACTCTGTTGGTAGGAGTCTGAGGACATAAAGACATTTCAAAGGTTTAAATGGACAGATTCTCACTTGTGATACTTACTAAGTATATTCAGTATATTTGGATATTTAAAATACAAGAAAAGAATCCAAGAAAGCACACTTAATATAACAAAAGCCAGGGGCAAAGGTATAAATAGAAGTCCACAAGCCAAGGGTCTAAATCAAACTATCAAACTGTAACTTTGTTAGAACCTCCCATCCTAACCCATACATCTTCAAGGCAACCTGAAGGCAGCTTTGAATGCAGAATCTGGACTTGCTTAGTGGTTTGTGCTGATGTGTGGTGGCCTGGGGAGAGCAAGCTTCTGCCCTTGGCCTGAGGCCAACCCCACCTCTCCCCAGTCCTGATTCTGTCCTGCATGTTCTTGTGTCAGGCATCACTCCCGACTGTACCTACTGTCTTGGATCTAGGAGCAGAGCTGTCTAACTCTATGCTCTGGAGGGGACCCCTGGGTAGCAGTGTTGCACAATTCCATGGGGGCAGGCTTGGGGTTGTTTGCCCTGTGGTCTTTGAGGTCGCAGATACTAGGAACATGGCTAGGAGAGGGGTGTGGGCTTTAGATGCACAAGCCTGTTGGCCCTTTGGACTCCCGATGGGAAGTGTTGCAAATGGACGAGCACCAGAGGGGGGGTCCGAGGACAAGTCTACTCTTGCTTGGGCCTAAAGGAGTTACTTCTGTGGAAAGAGAAATCTGGTAGTTGAAACATTTAAAAACCCCTGTCCAAACCTAAGGAAGGGCTGATTAAAACATATTAATAGTCTGTATTTAACAAATAAGTCTAGCAATGCATTACTCTAATTATATTCTGGTAGCAGAATTACTTTTGTAGTATCAGTATCTCAGTGCTTGCTTATAGTTTAATAAGGCACATTTAGAATCAATACCATATGTTGCTGAATTAATTAAAAACACCATTTGTATTTTTGCGCTCTAAAATATGAGTCACAGATTTCAACAGTTCTTTCATTCATAGGGCAAGTGTTTATTAAGTGCCTAGTCAACAGGGACCTGCCAGGCACTGAATTAGGCTTTCTAGATACTACTATTAGTAAAGAGAGAAGGACTGGGTCTGCATTTTTATAAACAATTGACAGAAAAGGCATTAAACTGGAGGTTCAGGCTTGGAGTGGGAAAAACCAGGAGTTTTCTAGAGATGATGAATCTCGTGTGAAATATTTCTTAATTCTTAAAAATGCTCTTTTTTTTCCCCCAACACCCTCATTTGATTTCCATTTGCTTAAAAAAGTTAGGGAATTTAGAAGCTTCTTACAAATGACTCTTCTCTGTGAATTCCAAATTCTTCTCACTTAACCATGTCTCTATGGTAATATTCTAAGCATGTACACCTGGGATGACTCACCTATTGGTTATATGACCATCCTCTGGGATGCTGAGTGAGGTACAATGGGGGTTATATAATGGTAGCCTTATATTAGTCAGTTTTCCATTGCTAGAACAAAATACCTGAGGCCATGTAATTTATAAAGAAAAGAGATTGATTTAGCTCATAGTTTCAGAGGCTGAAAGCCCATGATCCTGCAGCCCCATTTGTTTGGCCTCTGGTAGGACCCTCAGCGTGGATGGCATCACAACGGCAGGAACATGAAGAAGAGATCACAAGGTGAGCCAAGAAGTCAAAGAGTGGAAAGGGGATGGTCTTGCTCTTTTATAACAACCCACTTTCCTGGGAACCAACTCACTCCTGAAGACCTATACTAATCTTTTCTGAGGGTAGCATTCCCAGTGGCCCAATTATCTTGAACTAAACCCCACCTCTTACGAGTTCTACTACCTTGCAGCATTGCCAACCTGGGACCAAGCTTTCAACACATGAACCATTAAGGACACATTTAGACCATATCCAAACCATAGCTGGCCTTATCAAAGGCTTTCTCCAGGCATGAAAAAACTGGGGTAGCTATCATCTTTAGGAAGAGGTACTAATATCCCTCTCTTCCCCATAATGCTGGTATTTTAAAATTTTCTCAGGCACACAGGCTGAACTCCATATTTCAGCTATTAGGAATATATATGGATAATTAAGTTCTACATCGAAAATATGAATACCCTGGAAAATGGATCTTAGAAAAAATGCTTTCAGTCTCCTCACTTTCTAATGTCTTGCTGAAATCGGCCACACTGAAAGATGGACCTTTGGTGGGAGGAGGAGGGGTTTGGTGAGAGGAGAGCAGGCCTGGTTAAGATCCTGGGTGCAGCTGCTAGGGAGGACCAGGACAACCAAAGGGAGAGAGGGGAGGGATATTTTAGGGAGGAGTTCCCTCAATTTTCAAAATTTTGCCATTTTGCTCAAACCAAATGATCTAAAGGGGTGTAAAGACATTCAATATCTTTTTATTCTAATAGAGAAAGCATGTGAATTAAATAGAAGAATGTTACACATTGTCTAAAGCAGTTGGACAATTCTTGTATGTGTATACGTTAAAAAAAGCACAATTCCCCCCCCCCCCCAACGTAGGTTGCAGTGGTCTCTAGACAAGCTACAGTAAGCAGGGGGGGGGGAAGTATTGCTTTGCTCTATCCAAGGCCACTCAACTGACTGGGCCAGACGGGTCCTGCTCTTGTTCTTGGCAGACTTTTTCCCCATCATCCTGAGTCAGAAAAAACAGATGGGCACTGAGTCCATGCGGGATCATTGTAATTAGTGTAAAGAACGAAGGGCACTTAGACTAGTCACAGTTTGTTTATTTTAGGTTTGTGTAGGGTGGAAATATCTGGATTGTTGCTGTAACTTTTTTACTGGGAGTCACAATTATCCTATGCCAGATTGTTATTTTAATTTATTATTTGTCATTAGAATTGAAAGACATTTGCATGTCCACAAGCCATGGTCACCTCTTACATTTTCTTGAATGGGCAAATAGATGCCTAGTTCAAGAATTCAGGAAGTTTACAAAGTCTTTGCCATTTAAATGGGATTCATTGAGGAAGCAGGCTGAGAGTCTGAGTCCTGCCTGTGTATTTAAGGTAGTAGAGACTAAAGTTCTCAATTATGGTGGGAGAGGATCTTTCAGATTAATGAGAGTTATTTTAACCCTTTGGAGAGAATTTTTAACCCTTTGGAGGGAATTCAATTTTTAACCCTTTGGAGGGAATTCAATTTTTAACCCTTTGGAGGGAATTCAATTTTTAACCCTTTGGTGGGAATTCAAATTCCTTTTGGAGGAGGTTCATCATGAACCAAGAAGGATCAAGAACCTCTACTAACATCCTGCTCAGGGTGAACTTCCAGGAATGGCTGCAAATGTTGAGCCTTGCAGAGGGCTTCAAAGTCTGGAAAGTAATTTTCTAGCTTCCCCAAGCTATTTTTGTGTGTAAGAACTCAGGACTGAAGGTTATTGTTAACCCCAAATTGCGATGATTAGCAGAAAGACCTAATGGAAGGAGTGTTACAGACCTCATCAGGAAGACCCAGCTTCAAGGCAGGACTCTAGCCTCACTTGCTTCCTGAGCATGGACAAGTCTATGTGCTCTCAGCTTGCTCATCTGTACATGTGGATGGTTCTCGATTCTTATACTTCTCTCCCGCGTCCTGTGTGGGTTATGAAATTTGGGTTTCCCTTGCGTGAAATGTGCTGGCTGAAAAATATGGTGAAAAAATCATAGGACACAGAAATAATTTTGAAAAACGAGAGGGGGATGGCTCTGTGACCTTAGGGGTCCTGCAATCCACACTGGAAGGAGAGTGAGAGAGAGCCTGCCTATTCTTTATCTATGCAAGGGGGCTTCAAAAGGATTTCGATGGAATATTCTTTTGCCAAATAAGGAAGGAGAGGGGCGGCTGTCCAAGCCTAATGGGTGATGCCCAAGTCTGGAGCTATGAGAACTGTCCTACTGGTAGAGCGAGGGCAGAGATCTCACATCTTGGGCTGTCTACATACGGGAATGTCGGGATCTTTCCCAAGGGGAGATCTAAGTCCTGGTGACGCAGTAATAAGTAAAAGCCACTCCAGTAGTGTCTAGGGTGGTGCTACGTGGTGGTGTCATGGTGATTGCTACATTGCAGCCTTACTATGACAATAGTGATAAGGTATGTAACATTGATTGCACAGTGTCTGGCGTGTAGCATTCCACAAATATGGGCCCACTCACCACCCTTCCCTCTCTGTCCCTATGTGGAGGCAGCACAGAGTGAAAGGGAGAGTTTGCAGTTCATGAATTTGAGAACTGCATCATGGATTCGAACCGCTGCACGTTTTAAAAATAAAACAAACTTTTTTTTCTTTTTTAATTTATTGTTGGTCGTTCAAAACATTACAAAGTTCTTAATATATCATATTTCACAGTTTGATTCAAGTGGGTTATGAACTCCCATTTTTACCCCGTATACAGATTGCTGTATCACATCAGTTACACTTCCATTGATTTACATATTGCCATTCTAGTGACTGATGTATTCTGCTGTTTATCCTATTCTCTACTATCCCCCTTTCCCTCCCCTCCCCTCCCCTCCCCTTTTCTCTCTCTACCCCCTCTACTGTAAATCATTTCTTCACTTGTATTATTCTTCTTTTACCCCTCCTTTCCTCTTATATGTAATTGTGTATGACCCTGAGGCTCACCTTCCAATTCCATGCGATTTCCCTTCTCTCTCCCTTTCCCTCCCACCTCTCATCCCTGTTTAATGTTAATCTTCTTCTCAAGCTCTTCGTCCCTACCCTGTCCTTGGTTACTCCCCTTATATCAAAGAAGTCATTTGGCATTTGTTTTTTAAGGATTGGCTAGCTTCGCTTAGCATAATCTGCTCTAATGCCATCCATTTCCCTCCAAATTCTATGATTTTGTCATTTCTTAATGCAGAGTAATACTCCATTGTGTATAAATGCCACATTTTTTTTATCCATTCATCTATTGAAGGGCATCTAGGTTGGTTCCACAATCTTGCTATCGTGAATTGTGCTGCTATGAACATCGATGTAGCAGTGTCCCTGTAGCATGCTCTTATTAGGTCTTTAGGGAATAGACCGAGAAGGGGAATAGCTGGGTCAAATGGTAGTTCCATTCCCAGCTTTCCAAGAAATCTCCATACTGCTTTCCAAATTGGCTGCACCAATTTGCAGTCCCACCAACAATGAAAAAGTGTACCCTTTTCCCCCGCATCCTCTCCAGCACTTGTTGTTGTTGGACTTCCTAATGGCTGCCAATCTTACTGGAGTGAGATGGTATCTTAGGGTGGTTTTGATTTGCATTTCTCTGACTGCTAGCGATGGTGAGCATTTTTTCATGTACTTGTTAATTGATTGTATGTCCTCCTCTGAGAAGTGTCTGTTCAGGTCCTTGGCCCATTTGTTATAAAACAAACTTTTAATGAAGCAGTGAAGCAAATCACACATATAATTCAATGAATTGTCATCAAGTATTCAGATCTGTTCAGCCAACACCAGGACAAAGAAATGACCAGCATCCCAAAGGGCCTACCCCACACCTTGCAAATGTGGCACTAACTTCTAACAAGATAATTTTGTCTGGTTTTGAATATGCTCATTTGTGTTTGAGTCCCTTGGCTGAAAGTTATACTTTTGACTTTGACCTGTTTGGTTGCAGGTAGTGATAATTTGTTTTGAATCATGGGGTTTTTTAAGCTGGTAGAAATCAGAGAGTTTCTCTTATCTACTCCTCCAGTTTTTCAGGACAGAGAAGCAAATGACTCACATTTTCAAAGTTAGATAATAGAAGGGAGGTGATTAGATTCCAAGTATCCCAATGTCTAGCCCACGGCTCCTCCTCCTCCTCCTCCTCCTCCTTCTTCTTCTTCTTCTTCTTCTTCTTCTTCTTCTTCTTCTTCTTCTTCTTCTTCTTCTTCTTCTTCTTCTTCTTCTTTAAAGAGAGAGAGAGGAAAGAGAGAGAGGGGGGAGAGAGAGAGAGAGAGAATTTTTTAATATTTATTTTTTTAGTTTTCGGTGGACACAACATCTTTATTTTATTATTATGTGATGCTGAGGATCGAACCCAGTGCCCCGCGCATGCCAGACAAGTGCGTTACCGCTTGAGCCATATCCCCAGCCCCCACGACTCCTTCTTGAACTATCTAAAATAGTGGCCTACAAGGTTCAAGTGCACAGCTCAATATTTACTTTCCCATTCTCCATCAGGATATAAGGGAAAAAAAAAAACATGCATGAAGACCAACATGAGCATGGGTGGATATGTGTAGATCCTAGACGGGATGATCCTGTTGCCATCTTTGGATTGGATCCCCACCTTTACATGAGAATGTCAAGACTAATCTCTATTCTCAAGTTGGAAATCAGCTGTATACCTTTGAGTGTTAGTGCCAGAATCATTTCCACCCACAACTTCCCATATTGAAAAGATGCTATCCTCATTTTTAAAACTTTCAGTAGAGAGTCTATAATTTCTACGACTTTTTGATTCATGAATTGAATCAGCCATTTAATTCAGTTTAAGATTAATTTACTTTTATTTAAGCCTAAATGTCCACTGGTATTTCTTTTCAAGGCTATACATCTGTGTATTTATAGCATCATGTATTACATAGGTCCTACAACTTAGTATCATTCAGGATGCCCTTGATTTGATGAATTCTCTGGAGATATCCTCTTCTTAATGCAGACACCCAAGTATTCCATGATGCCTGCCGTCCTACAATTATAGTTGTTCTGTTAGGTTTGAGCCGTGCTTCAAGGACTCTGTTAAAATGTGTATGTGTTGCCATGGTTTTTTTTTTTTTTTTTGGTGTGTGTGTGTGTGTCATCAGTATGCTTTGCTGCTGTAACCCAGAGAGAATGGATCCATTTGGTTGGGATGGAAATGGAAGGGAGAATCTGGTTGGAAGCTGCAATGTGATGGAGGACAGCTTTTCCTGAGTGACAAGGTAGACTAGACGGTGTCTCATGTAATACAAAATCCTATCAAAAATCAATTTCCCGGGCTGGGGTTGAGGCTCAGTGGTAGAGCACTTGCCTAGCATGGGTGAGGCACTGGGTTTGATCCTCAGCACCACATAAAAATAAATAAATGAAATCAAGGTATTGTGTCCATCTATAACCAAAAAAAAAAAAAAAAGTTAAAACCCCCCAATTTCCCTTTTTCAATCATTCTCATTCCTTATCAGAGGAAAGACATATGAACCCTTGTGTTTGTAGAAGGGGTGATGGTGGAAAGAAAATACAAGTGAACCTTAATTCTTCCTCATTATTAGTGGTTAAAAACCCAGATTCTGGAGTTTGAATTTTGGTTCTTCCATTTAATCAGTGTGACCTTGGGTAAGTTATCTAATTCTGGGTACCTCAGTTTCCTTACCTATAAATTATTGTAGGATTATTATGAGGATTGAATAAGTTTCTGTATGTGAAGAAATAGTGTAATAGTGCATAGACTGTGGAATCAACCCAGATGCCCTTCAATAGATGAATAGATAAAAAAAATGTGGCATCTATACACCATGGAGTATTACGCAGCACTAAAAAATGACAAAATCACGGAATTTGCAGGGAAATGGATGGCACTAGAGCAGATTATGCTCAGTGAAGCTAGCCAATCCCTAAAAAACAAATACCAAATGTCTTCTTTGATATAATGAGAGCAACTAAGAACAGAGCAGGGAGGAAGAGCAGGAAGAAAAGATTAACATTAAACAGAGACATGAGGTGGGAGGGAAAGGGAGAAAAAAAGGGAAATTGCATGGAAATAGAGGGAGACCCTCATTGTTATACAAAATTACATATAAGAGGTTGTGAGGGGAATGGGATAACAAACATGGAGGGAAATGAATTACAGTAGATGGGGTAGAGAGAGAAGATGGGAGGGGAGTGGAGGGGCGATAGTAGAGGATAGGAAAGGTAGCAGAATACAACAGTCACTAATATGGCAGTATGTAAAAATGTGATGTGTAACCGATGTGATTCTGCAATCTGTATTTGGGGTAAAAATGGGAGTTCATAACCCACTTGATTCTAATGTTTTACCACGTGTGAATTATTGCTTTATCAGGTGGTACCTTAATGTTACCAATCTTGTAATTAGCTCACATCATGCTGGGTTCCTCTTGTACTTGGTAGATTGGGCTGGGAAATAAGAGGTTATTGAGATAGCAACCAAGATGGTGGAATTAGCCCCTGAAGAAATAGGAAGTAAAATATATAACCTTGTCTTTCCATATCTGTGGGGGATTCGTTCCAGAATCCTCCTGGATACCCAAATCTGTGGATTCTCAAGTCCCTTATATAAAATGAAATAGTATGAACATCCTCCTGTGTACTTAAATCATCTCCAGATTACTTTATAATATCTTTATTTTATTTATTTTTATGTGGTGCTGAGGATCAAACCCAGCGCCTTGTGGGTGCTAGGCAAGCCACTCTACCACTGAGCCACAACCCCAGCCCTCAGATTACTTATAATACCAAACACAATGTAAATGCTATGAGAATAGTCATTATATGGTATTGTTTAGGGAATAATGATGAGGAAAAAAGTTTGCTTATGTTCAATACAGATGCAGCTTTTTCTTCCCAAATATTTTCTATCTGTAGGTGGTTTGAATCGCTGTATCTGGAACCTCTGGCCATAAAGGGCTGATTGTATACTCCTACATGCACACCCACCCATAATAGTTACATAACTGCTTAGAAGAAAGAACTCTCAGATATTCCATTCCAACTGGAATCTACTTAATGATATTTGGACAAGTCTAACTACAGTCCTAGGTTTTACATCCCTACCTAAAATTTAGGATAAAGCTGGACCTGAGGGATGAATTGGTAAAATATGTGGAGTACTTAGTGCAAGGGATAAGTTTGTAAAGCTCAGAGCCAGTTTAAAAAAATTACTGTAAGAATGCACTGGAGGCCAGAAATACCAAATTTGGATTTTCAGTTGTAGCCTAAGAATCATCAAACCCACAGTAGACTTCTCTGATAAAACTAGGAAAAAAAAAAAAAAACCATTATTACCTCAGGCAGTGAATAGCACATCACACGCTGCCTAGGTTTGTTTACCCCAAATCGATAACACTGGGCCTAGTTCATGGGCTTCTACCAATGCCATATGCAGTCCTGGGAGGGAAACAGAAAGAGTTGCCTGAAGAAGGGTTAATGGGATTAATGAAATGGGTTCATCACCAAGACAAGATAAATAATTTAGTCACCTCCTTCAGTGAACCCTCAGTTTCTGTGTATGGTCTTCTGCCAGATTTTCTGCCAGGCTCCTCTATCTAGGAAATATCCAAGGCTATTTTCAGGGTTGGGGAACTCAGAGGCCTTTTCTGTTTCCTGGGTCTGTACCCCTGGACACTGGTTAACCTGGGCACACCGCATCCGATTTTGTGTACTTCTGGGCTGGATCTGGTTCTAGTTTACTATTGCTGCTTAACAAATTACCCCATACTTAGTGGCTTCCAACACTGAACCCATGTTTCATAGTGTCACAGTTTTTGTGAGTTAGGAGTCTACAGACAGCCAAACTGGTCTTCTACTCCTTTAACCAATGCATGATCTGGGCTGTGTTTTCATCTAGAGGCTTCGAGTCCTCCTCTGAATTCACTGGCTGTTGGCAGAATTCAGTTTCCTGTGGCTGTAGAGCTGAGCCCTGTGCAGGCTGCCTGCTGCTCCCCTGCACATGGCCCTCTCCACAGTCAGGCAGTTTAACTTCGTCATGGCCAATGGTAGGTGTTTGCTGCTGCTTACTCTCTGGCTTTTTAAAAAGTCTTACCTGATTCGTATTATCTCCCTAATTTAAAACCAACTGATTATTGAATTTAATTACATTTGCAGAATCCCTTCACAGAAATATCTAGAAGTTGCATATACCAGGGAGTGGGAATCTTGGTACCATCTTAGAAATCTTAGAAATCTTCCCATAGTAACTCCTTTTTTCTGAGAACTATTCTGTCACTGGTTGCCATGTGGGTGAATTCTTAGCCTTATATGAATGGGTTCCAGATGGTTCATAATGTGACCTGTCCCTGAAGGGGTAGAGGATGACTACAGGTCTTCATTTTCTAGGATTATCCTTATTTCTCCTTATATTTCTCATTTAAAACTCTTTGGTTCTCTTTGCATATGAGCACTTAACTTTTAAGTTTTATAGTTTGGACAGCTGAAGAAATCCTTTCAGGGTTATTTTGTACTCAAAAACAGCAATTTACTAACAAATGGTGGTCCAGAGAGCACTGATATCCTCTGTCAAATGGGCCTCTTTGTTCCCAGCAGTATTTAATTCATCAGAAAAACCTGGTGTGTCTTCAGAAGCTTCCCTGAATTCTTTAAGTAAACAGATGAAGTTCAGTTTGTAGTCCCTTTCAATCTCCCTCCAAAGTCCAGTCGATAAGAGCAATTTCTAATGTAGGAATATTGTCTTTTGAATCAGGTGACTACCCTGCCTACTTGCTTTTTATTCTTGGGCAAGTTTCTTTATTTCTCTGGCTCTGTTGCATAGCTCTAAAATGAGAGTAATAATGACAATATCATTGTATTATTGTAAGAATTAAATGAAATAATATGCATAGGTGATTTAATTGATCCAGTAAGTGACAACCTTTATGACTGGTTCCATTGTATAATGGGCTGTCAGAGTTGAAAGTCTGATAATGTTTTCTGTTTTGTTGTCAGTGTCTCTTCAGAGGTAGTTTTGTTGAAGTTAGATTTTTTTTTGAGACAGTTCCCCAAAATTTTACTTATCCTCCATTTCCTGTCATATACAGATATGTCCACTCTGTTCCTGTCCTATTATTAAGGTGAGAATCCTGAATCCTGTGACTTGTTCAGGGACATGGAGGTGAGCTTAGCTTTCCTGATCTCTGGGGGATGAGAACAGAGGGTACCTACTTCCCTAGTCAAGTGTAGCGGCCAGAAAAATTACCCCAGCAAAGATCTATTCGAGAAGTTAGATTAGATCTTGACAGGATCTAATCTAATCTTCCTCTGAAGGTTAATAGGCATGTGGCCAAATCAATAACATATTTTTCTGATATTGAGGTCATCTTTCTCTAGAGGGATAGACATTGTTGGTTGATAAAATTAATCCTGGGGTTCCTTTGGTCCTTATATCTAGCTTTGAGGGTCCTTTCTAAAGAATACTAAGATTCACGTTCCAGATCGTGAGGGCAGAATTTCTAGGTTACAGGAGAGAACTGCTTCTCATTTCTTCAGTAGGAAAAGGACTGATTTTCTTAAGGATTTCTGGATAAGCTACAGTCACTCTGTATGTTGTCTGAATTTGCCTGTTGTCTTCAATACTTTAAGTAAGTGAATGCAAATAATTCATCACTCCCCAGTAATCAAAAAGGTGCTTTTTTTTTTTTGTATGTGAAAAAACTCAGATGATTCTGTGTCTTAGTTCTTTCTTATGATATGTCTTAAAGAAAGAAAGGAACAACAAACAAAATTGTTGTTCACAAACTAATGAACCTCAGGGATTTCATATAATGCCTGTTCATAAGCATGTTAGTGGTAGGGGTCATCATGATAGCATTGGCTGTACTAATTTGGAGAAGCACTGCTATGGCTTGGATCTTGAATGTTCCCCAAAGTCTCACATGTCCAGAGGTGGGACTTTGGGGAAGTGATTGGATCATGAGGCTCTGACCTCACCAGTGGATTAATCCATTGATGGATGAATGCACTGCTGACAGGTAGGACCTAGTTTGGGGTATGCCTTGGAAGGATTACCTTCTCCCTTGCTCTCTCTCTGTCTCTTTCTTTCTCTCTCTCTCTCTATTTCCCAGATGCCATGAGCTGAACAGATTTCCTCTATCACCTCCTTCCACCATGATATTCTGCCTCTCTTCAGGCCCAAGACAATGGAGGCAGGCCATGGAACTGAATTCTCTGAAACTGTAAGCCAAAATAAATCTTTCCTCCTCCAAGTTGTTCTTGTCAGGTCTTGTGGTCACAGTGACAAAAAAACTGAGTAACACAAGCACAAATTCTTCCAGCCAAACAATGCATAGGCTGGAAGGCACACCTGGGGTCTTTACCCTTGGGTTTTGGGGAGGAATCAACAGTTTCCCCTCCACTACCTCTCAGGTGGAGTTGATTAGTGGACGTGTCTCTAAGAGATAATTTATATTTTGGGGGTCCTCAAACTCCCACAGGTTTGAGGATTCACTTGGGGAATGTACAGGACTCAGTATAATAATTTATTACAGTGAAAGAATAGAAGTCAAAATTAGCAAAGGGAAAATATGCAGGGGTGAGGTCCTGGGTGACCAAGCATTAGCTTCCATTAGCTATCTCCTGGTGAAGTCTCAGAGATACAACTTAATGTCTCTAACAACAAATTGTGACAACACATGTGAGAGACTCCACATCCAGGGGTTTAATTGGGGGCTGGTCATGTAGGTAGCCTCTGCTTGACACATGCCAAAATTCCAGAATCCAGAAGGAGAACAGATGTCCAGCATAAATCATGCCGTTTGTACAAACAATTCAGTAATAAGGCACCACTCTTATCGGTACTGGAAAGAGTGGGACACTTCTTGAAATACAAGTTCCTAGACACCAGCTAAGGACCAGTTTTATAAGTAGGCCATCCAAAGGTGAGCCATCAGGCCAGCAATGTGAACTTTTTCGAAGCAGTAATCTATAGACTTCCACTTCCAGACAACTATGTTCTATAGTGTAGTAGTAGTTCTATTGCTTTGATCCCTTGACAGAATTCACAAATGCTGTCAGGATCAGGCACTTCAGAAGACTGACTTCTTAACAATTTCTCCTACTGGCTCCCTACTTGGGGGCCTCTCTGTTCAGACAGGTAGGCTTTCCATTTGCATTGATCTGAGTTCTAGCTTGAGTGTTATGTAATCAGGCCTGTGGCTCTAGTCTCATTAACACAGTGGGTAAAGGTGAGCCTCCTGTGAATTATCATCAGACACTGTTCTTATTCCACAAGAGTAAGGAGATCACTTGCTAGTGATTAGATTAGATGGTTTAGAAGTATACTCTTTAATGTTTATAAAGAGCCCAAAGTTTTTCATTTTAGACCAGTGCTACCCAATGGAACTTGTAGGCAACAATGGAAATGTTCACATGTCCAATATGATCGCATCTAGCCAAGGTGGCTATTGACCATTTGGCTTTCGGCTAGTGTGACCAAGGAACTGAATTTTTGACTTTGTAAATTTAATTAATTTAAAATTATTTTTAAATAGCCACATGTGGCTGCTCTATTGGACAATAAAGTTCTAGATTGTCAATTTTGTGATAGGAAGGATAACGTGGTCATTGAGATGAAAGTACCACCTGAAGTGTTCCTCCACAAAATTTCCTGTATTTCCTCAAGTCTTGCCTCATTCCTTTGGGCTCCAACTACTTTTTTCCCCAAGGCTCTAGTCACCATTTGCAGCCTCCACATTCAATGTGAGGATATTGTCCTGAGTCTTTTCATGGCCTGACTCTAAGCTATTAAGTATTAAGAGAGACAGGAGGTTTTTTAAAATAATATATTGTACTTCAATATTACAGACCAGATGGGGCATTTGGAACTTTCAATTATAGACTATCTGGTAAAACAAATCTCTTGTTATAAAAGAAATCTTCAGGACCACATTAATTTTAATAGTAATCACACTTCATAAAAATATATGTTATTACAAATGTAGGTTAGCCTCTCCGGGAAGTGGACTCTGAGATGGATTTGGGTATCAGTGGCTTATTGGGCAGTGCTCTTGGGAACTGTGCTTATAAGGAATTGGGCAAAACATGAATGGGGAAAAGCGCTGGGAAACGGTGACAAAGTGGCTGTAAATCCATGTGTGTGCTGAGGCTGGGATGCCTTGGCACAACTGTCCTGCATCGAGACCAGAGGGCCTAGTTGGTGCATTTTCACATCAACCAGTCACTGGATCTTGGCTGCCCTGGGGAGACTATGAATTTGGAGATTATCATCACTAAGGGCAAGAGCAATTCCTGCAGAGAGACAAAGCTGTGAGCTCTTAGCAGACCATACTCCTGGCAGCTGGGGAAAGAGCACCTTGACTGTAACACAGTGTCTACTACAAGAAGATTTAGTTTTCAAGCGGAAGGGAATCCTTCCTTCTTTCCTTATGCTTTTGTGCGTTTGTAGAAGGCACAACAATAGAGTGGAGAGAAACAGAGCTTTGGAGTTGGTACAAGTCCCGTGCTCTGTGGCCTTGGGCAGGTTACTTGTTTTCAATTTCATCCACTAGAAATTGAGGCTAATGTTGCCTATTTGTAAGGATTCCTGTGGAAATGTAGTAGCATGAAGTGTGGAGAGCACTTAGCACAAGGCCTGATGTTTGGGAAGCATTCAGTAAACAGTTGCTATTGTTATGGTTCTGGGGAGTTTTAGCAGACATAACCCCTTAAGCATTTCCCACTTGGGGCACCGGTGGAGTCTAGTTGGCAGCTCTTGGCAGCAGGGGTTGAAATGAACTCTGCTTCTCTTCTCACTCTGGAGTCATTTATAAACTGCCCTTTCACTGCCTCTAGCCTTCCTATTTTCTCAGGCCAAAGGGCTCAGAATGGGGGTAAATTAAATGGGAAAATCCAGCAGTAAGAACAAGGGTTGCCTGCTGCTAATCCGGGATTCAGGGTGCAGCAGAGAAGCTACTCAGGGATCCCTTGATTCCAGGAAATTACAAGAGGGTTGCTCATTTAAGTTTAGATTAATGATGTAACCCTTAGAGAGGTTTTTTTGAAATGCTTTCTCTGCAGATACACTCCCCTCAGTTCATCATCACATTTCTGCAATCTTGATTTGTATGCATCATAAACATAACCCTTTGCCACTTTCAACACTCTACAAATATTAATTAATCCGTTTCATAAAAGAAGAGTTTTTGGGTTCAGTTTTGGCAGCCTGACTTTTGAGTCTCAATGATGCGTCACAGAGCCAAGGGATCCACTTTATTAATTTCATTGATTCATCTTTTTCAAGTTGGACTTCCAGATGAAGGAAGAAATAACTGTCAAACCCAGCCTACATCAGCTGACCACAGGTGGGAGTGTCTTGCCCTTGCTTTTGTAATATTTTTAGGCTTCTTATCTGTTAGTCTCAAAAGAGATGGGGTGGCGGTGAAAAGTAGGGTGTCTTGGACTTGACTTCATATACCACTAGCTTTCTTTTCCCCCTCCAGAACTGGGGATTGCTCAGGGACATTTAACCACTCAGCTACAGTTGTGGGCCTTTAAAAATTTTATTTTGAGACAGGGTCTTGCTAAGTTGCCCAGGCTGTCCTCAAACTTGTGATCCTTCTGCCTCAGCCTCCCAATAGCTGGGATGAGAGTTGTGCACCACCACGCTTGGCTACCAGCAGATTTTTAAAAATGAGACATAGAAAAGCCCTACTAGGGGCTGGAGGTGTGGCTCAAGCAGTAGCGCGCTCGCCTGGCATGCGTGCAGCCCGGGTTCAATCCTCAGCACCACATACCAACAAAGATGTTGTGTCCGCCGAGAACTAAAAAATAAATATTAAAAATTAAAAAAAAAAGAAAAGCCCTACTATCTTTTGTCACCATCATTTTATTAAAAGGAAGGGGATTTTAACAGAACAAGATAAGGAAGATAGTGTTGGAATAAAAGACTCCTTTTGAAATGGAGCATAGGCAGATGAATGGAAAGCTACATTGTCTGTAGTTTTTACCTTGGGCCCTTAGCATGTGCGAGCCTCATCATGGATTGGGCCTCATCCATGGGCTAAGATCAGGCCACCAAGGGAGGCTCATGTTCTGGTGGTCCTCATATTCATGGAGATCTAAAAGGGCAGGGGCCAGAGCTGTTTTTTTTTTTTTTTTTTTTTTTTTTGTGTGTGTGTGTGTGTGTGTGTGGTACTGGGGATCGAACCCAGGGCCTTGTGCAGGCGAGGCAAGCACTCTACCAACTGAGCTATATCCCCAGCCCCAGGGCTGTTTTATTGATCACTGTATCTGATGCTTAATGCAAGGAGAGCCTCAATAAATACTTGTTGAATAACGAGTAATAAATACTCACCGAATATATAAATATGAATATATAAATATTCAATAAATGTTTGTTGAATGTACACTTTGTTTTAGCTGTGACAGCTTTGCTGGGACTCTCCTTTGTAAAGTTAGATCTGTGCAATCCATTCTGTACAACAGAGAAGTACTGGTACATGCTTCTAAGTTCCTTTTGTTCAAACAAACAAAACCTGCACACTAGGATTGGAAAGGAATAGTAGAGTATTTTCAATTCTTTCTTTTCAGGAGAATTCCACTTTTTGGGCCATGAGGACTTTTTCAGTGGTGTGTTGCAATGTTTTTCTCCTGACGGAAGGTGCTGATTCTTTATAGTTTAACCCTGCTTGTCAAGAGGCATAGCTGAGGAAGGGCACCTTGGAGACTGAGCTATTCGCTTAAAAACTAAATGTTAAGGGCTGAGAGAAGCTTGCTGTAATTTTTATATTGAGGTCTAGAAATCAACATTAAATAACTTTGTTGTTTGTTTTTCTCTTTCAAGAGAGCTTTTTTTTTTTTTAAAAAGATCTATTTTGTTACACACTTTGTTATTATTATGATTGTTGTTCTAAAGAGTCCCAGTCACTATGTGTAATTGAGTTTAAAGGTCTGATAAATCTTCGATAAATAATACAACAGCCACCTAGCTTATACTCATTTCAAAGCCAGTTAAATCCCAGGAGCTGGATGCAAGCAAAGGGGTGAATACACATCATGTTTCTCTTTCCATATCCCTACTCAATCCACTTTCTTTGGGGAAAAGCTTTTTGTCATGATCAACCAGAGGTGAGGAATGTAGGAGAGATGGATTTTCATTAAGAATAGAGGCTTTGTATGATTTTTTTTCCATCTGTTTGAACATCTGATAGGAGCAGGGCTTTAAGAATGACCTCAGATTGGATTGTATATACATTTTGATTTTGAACCATGTTGAGTTATGCAAACATTTTCCTGAGTTATGACAAATGTTTAGCTGAAAAAGAACTCTGAAGACAACATTAATATGGAGTGTCTGCTTCCTGAAATGATGACTGTGGTCTGCATCCTGTGTGTTTCTTTGGGAATATAGAGAGTTAATTTTTTCCATTAGGAATTTCAGATGAATTAGGGATTTTTTTTTCATTAAAATTTCATGGTACGATTTCTAGCTCAGACATAGCTAGAACATAATGACACTAATTGGCATTAGAAAAGTTACTCAATATTATAATATCTTTAGTGAATTATTTCAAGTGGAAGTTGCATTTTCTAAGACATAGACAAACTATTTTTTTAAAAACTTTGATCTTTGATTTTTTGGGGGCTATTTCTTTAAAATGGAATGAGGCTTCTGGTGTATCTGAGGATGCCCCCCCACCCCATCCTGGGTCACCCTGCTCCCATAAGTGTTTGCTGTTTTATTTTATTGCATATACCCAAGAAGTCTTTCCAATGTTCAGCTTTCTTCAGACTGAAATGTTATTGATATGTGCAGAAGAATTGCTTGATACTGACTTGGGTATCCCATTAGATAAGTGCTTTACAAAATAATTTCACCTTGATCCATAGTAAGAATTACATTTTTGCATTATGTCCACTATAGACATGCATTTGCTATAATTTGGATAGTGTCCCTCACAGTTCCATTGACTGAAGGCATGGTCCCCAGGATGGTGCTATTGGGAGGTGGTGGAGTCTCTAGGAGCTGGGGCCTAGTGAGATGTCTTTAGGTCATTGAGTGTGTGCCCTTGAAGGGAATTGTGGGACCCTGGCCCCCTCCTTACTCTGCTTCCTAGCTCATGATGAAGTGAACAGGTTTGATCTGCTACTTGCTATTACCATGATATGCTTGCCCACAGGCCCAAAGCAATGAGGCCAGCTGATCATGGATGGAACCTCCAAAACTGTGAGCCAGAATATACTTTTCTTTTAATAGGTTAATTACCTCAGGTATTTTGTTATAGTAGTAGAAAGCTGACTCTCTCTCTCTCTCTCTCTCTCTCTCTCTCTGTCTCTCTCTCTCTCTCTCTCACACACACACACACACACACACACACACACACAGATGTGATACTATTTTACCCTTACTCAGTGGGATATATTCTATTTTATTCTTGTTCCCTAAAAATGGACCCTCAATATCAACTAAATTTCAATTCTGAGTAATGGGTCATAGACCACAATTTTGAAAAACAGTCCTTAACCTGGATTGTGTTTGTCATTCCTTTTTTTTAAAAAAAGTATTTTCCATATTTTTTAATTGGTGTATTATAGTTGCACATAATAATAGGATTTCTTCTTACATATTTGTACATAATATAACAATAGAATTTGACATTTGTCATTCTTCAGAAATAGTCTGCACAGAAGTACACATTTCAGGATCTCTCTAGGGTTTTTCAAATGGTGAGGAAGACCCAAGGTGAAATCAGGATTAGAGGACTCTGAGGGGGTTGGTGCTCTCTCTCAAACAGGTCAAGACTAGAAATCTGGCTTGTATTGGAGCACGGAGAACTCCACTTAGAACCAGGGCCCAGCAGAGTCACACCCAGCATGACACAAAGTCCACCTAGCCAGTGAATAAAAGGCTTAAAACCCTGATCCTCTTGGGGCAAGGGTTCTTTAGGGTTCCTTAAGAGTATTCAAGGACAAAAATAATCTTGGACTTTTAATAGTTCCTTCAGCAGAAACTCACCTCTCACCCCTCAGAAGCATGTTGAGGAGAACTCAAGTGGTTCAGGGAATTTGCTGGAGAGATTCAACTGCTGAGAAGCACTGCAGTTATTGGCTTTCCAGTCTTCTAGTGTCACGGGCCAGCTGCTCCCAGCAAACAAGACAAAAGGGAGGAATCAAAATGAAAGGAGAAAAAATAGGACATTTAGGCACAATCTATCCACTTGGACA
This sequence comes from Spermophilus citellus, assembly GCF_964194105.1. NCBI lineage: Eukaryota > Metazoa > Chordata > Mammalia > Rodentia > Sciuridae > Spermophilus > Spermophilus citellus. Next base: position 79,898,924 of record NC_138198.1, on the reverse strand, counting down.
TTCTCAGGCACTAGTTGTTTTGTTACTTATTTCTTATTCCCCTGTTTGGGTGTAACTGATAAGAAAGGACTTTATACTAAGAAATAACATTTATCTAGTGCCTTCTGTGGCTTTGATACTTACTCATTGCCTTATATGGATTGTCTCATGAGTCCTTATAAAAACCCAATAAGGAATGAGATGATTTTCCCATTTTTCCAATGTGAATGTTGAGGTTTAGGAAGGTCAACTAACTCTGCAGAGGTTTTATAGGTAGAACATAGTGGACATGAGGTGGGATCCAAAGATATTTCTACTGACCAAACTTCAGTCTGATGATTCTGTTCGTCTTCATTGGCCCCTGGGGTATGAGTTTCTCAGGAAGGATTCGGAGTTGGTGTTGGAGGTGTCTGGACTGACAGATGCACTCTTGTTCATCTTTCCTATATTTGGTGCATGGGTGCCTGCTGTTCTGCTAGTGAAACTTATACTCACTGGTTCTTTGCATTCTCAGAATAGTTGAACATTTCTGGATGTTTATATTCAAGTGCTTGGAATCTAATACTTTGGTGGACTATCCAGGTGGCCGAGGAGGGGATCTGAGAACAACTGTGGTGTCCAGGTTGGGCAGGTCTTGGAGGAACATGAGCGGTGGCTCATGATGAAAGATGATATGGACAATCTGGCAAAGCACGAGGACAGGAGCCATGGTGACAGACAGACAGACAAACAAAAAACCCCACAAACAAACAAAACACTGGAAATCATGAAGGCGGTGAGTGGCTTCTTGGTGGGCTGAGCAGCCAGGAGCCGAGGAAACCAGACTTGGGTTAAGATTCTGGGACTAGACTTCAGTTCTCAAGAGGCCTTGCAAAATAAGGGGAGTGTGGATGATGGAAGACCTGAGAATTATAGGTCTGGAAAGGGGAACTTCAGGGAAAATAAACTGGACTGTCATTGTGTTAGGAATGGGGACACAAATGACTTTGTTCAAAGAAGCTTATCTGTTGGCCAAAATCCATAGGAGGCAAGGTTAAATGTTGAAAATGAAGATGTTACCAAAGGAAAAAAAATCCAATAGTTTCTTTTTGTGATTTAAAATTTGTGTGTGTGTGTGTGTGTGTGTGTGTGTGTGTGTGTGTGTGTGTGTAACCTGGAAAACTATTAGAAAGATTTTTCTTAATTGACCATCTCAAAGTCCTTTGAAAGTGAGAATAAAATACAGAAGGATTCAGTTGTTTTAAGAGACTTAATGTCATTCCAACTTATTTGGCTGTTTTGTATTTTATTTTGTGGCCTCAGGCGAATGACTATGCAAACTTCAGCAGAAGCTCTTGGAAAAGGAGGTAGATGGTTGTAACTGATGGTTGGTACCAAGCTCTTGGCTCACAACTGATTCTCAGTACTCTCTCCAGAATCAAATATTTCCATTGTGACTTCAATTCCATGGATTGTATTTTTTAACTTTTTAATTTAATTTAATTTTTTCCCTTCCCAAGAAGATAGCTACACATAGAGAAAACCCCACTTTTAATTCGTAGAGGAACATTGTCATTTGGATGAGCAGTTACATTCTGAAGGCTCAATATTTCCAACTTTACTATGAGTTACTCTTTCTAAGATGCCTTTTGTACATCTGTAAAAATGGAACAATTAATCTCCACCTGTGTCATGGTACTGTTATAAAAATGAGTTACAGAATGCCAGCAGTATACTTCAAGCTTCTTTTAGAGAAATACAAAATATTACGATTGTGTGGAATAGATAAAGTTTAGCACATAAGTATGCATTTTCATAGCAATAGAAGATGAAGTGGAAATAAAATTGACAAACTTGGGTTATAATATATACTGACATAGATTGTCTGGATAATAAAATTGTCTCCCTAAACAAAATCCCCTAAATCAAGAACAAATTAAAAATAAATATTCGTATATAGCATTTAGAAATTCTTAAATCTTGGCACTAACTAAAATCCTGAGGCATGTTTTCCAAATTGTATTTATAATTTATTGTTTTTATTGTTTATTATGACATATTTTGTGGAAAAATTAAAGGGTAGCCAGCAGATAATTTGTTTGATGTTCAAATAAGTTTAAGAAATTCTAGGTTGAACAAATAAAATTGAATAGCCTTCCTTTTGTGCCTAGTACTGCTCCATGAGAGGAAAATGGTTGTTAGAATTTCTAAACTGTGGCCAGGGAACACAATTTGAAAAAGTTCTGACCCCATCAGGGTCAGAAACAAATTTCAATAAGCTTATGTTTAAAAGGACTGCTTAGTTTTTTATTTCATCAGTATCCTTGGTAATTAGTTATCCTGAAATTAAATTAATTTGCTACTTTTGTACTCTTGTTAAGAGAATTTAAAAATAATACTTTAATTTCTGGAGGGGTGGTTTCATAGCCTGCTTATTAACTTACATCCATAAGTAACTGACCATATAATACATGATCCTACTCTTATGTGCATAGATTTCTATTCATACACATATGCATATCCGAACAGAGTACAATCCTCCTTTTGAATTGTTTTCTGGGTCTTTCTCTCCATGTCCAAATTCATCCTTCTTTCTCTATGTGTTTATAAACTAAACAGAAATGGGAATAGATGATTTTGAGGAAAGAATCATTTTATATATATATATATATATATATATATATATATATATATATATATATATATACATTTATATATATATATCAATCACAATTTAATTCTTTTTTTTTTGGTCCCTCCCAGGTGGTTGGTGCCAAACCCTTTTGTTTATAGGCTAATGGTGGAATCTGCCTGGAAGTCCTCTGTCAGAGAGCTTGTGAGAGACTTCAAAACAAAATTATCACTACCCTTAAAGTTAACTGCTATTTTAATTAGGATTTTTATTTTGTGCTTCAGGATCACAGGATAAAATAGCTACATTCAGCTCCCCCCCCCCCATATCAGCTACAGAGTCATCTTCCTCCCCACCAGGCAGAGTAGTAGCTTTACTCTAACTCACAGAACTTTTTGCAATTGACTCAGTCTTCATCCATGCTGCTTGTATCTGCCATCTTTTTGCCATTGAATCTGTGGCAGAAATTGTGCATAGTCTATCCCTTGCTGCTTATAGGAAAGCATGTAGGCAGAGTCGGTGTCAATTTCATCAGGGTGAAGTTTCTTATAGCTAATGTCATTGAAACAGTACCACTTGAAGTTTGGGCTTTTGGCAAAAGTGACAGAATGGCCCCCACCCAGAATTTCTAAATTCTGCATACAGATTTTAAATAGTTTTATCTTCTCTTTGTATATAGATTATAAATGGTTATCTTCTCTTTGGTCATCAGTGCTGTCTTCTTCACTGTGCTTTCCAAACTGACCATTGCTGTCACTGCTGCCATATGTCTTATGCTCATAAAGGAATCCATTAGCCAAAGTGACCTCATGGTCCTTGGGGGGTTGACCAGCTCAGGTGGCTGCTTCCTAGAACGTATCCTTGGCTCAAGGCATCAGCTGGCTCACAGATCTCCCCAGACCCATTCTCTCTGCTGGCATTCCAGCAATGAATACTAGTCATGGGGGCCTCATAAGCCATTCATGTTACCCAGATTTCCTATCTGTGATATGTTAAGCAAATCACTTTTTGCTCCTTAAAAATTAAAAGATTTGTTAAAAAAAAACCCACGATGATGGAGGTTGTTTCAAAAACAATAACAGATTTGTCAAAGAACATTAGGGTTCTAAAATATTCTGCCCATAGATGTTGTACATATTTAGTAAGAGTTATGAAGGTTCTGGCTGGAGAATTTTTTTGGATGTGGCTCCTTGAAGTAGCAACGAAATTTCGCAGCGACCCCTGGAGGCTAGAGTTTTAACTGTCACTAGCATAAATTTGTTACTGTTAAGGAAAACAATCTTCTTTGCTTTCTTTGGTAGAAGCTTGGGATACAGCTAGCTACTCTGTGACCCAGTCCCCAGTTATCTGCTGCTACCGGGAGTCCTGTCATTCTGTTTCCATTTCCATTGCGTCGTTTTAGGGCACCAGGGCTTTACAAAATGTTTCCATTGGATGATTGTGTTGCTCGGGCCTCTCCAGTTGTTTAGGGATTGTTTTGAGTAGGATGAGAAAGCTCTTCCTTTCAAACAAACACGGCTTCCCTAAAGAGAAAGTGATCAACATTTAAAATCCTTCCTGGGGAAGGAACTGGCAAAAAAACATGTTTCTCTGGAGTTTTGTGCCTTATCTGCCAGGAAGATCTAATGATGGAAAGTTGGGGAGATGCTCAGACATTTTACTCCAAGAGGCAGGTCTGAAGTTCTTTTGGAAAAACATTTTTTTTTTCCCCCTGGAACTGTTTAGTGTACTTCTGTCTTTCCATCTCAAGGTATGAGATGAGAAATGGTTTGCAGAAGAGTGTCTGCAGTACACCCAACACAGAGCTTTGGATGACTATGAATTGTTATTTCTGGAAACATTTTGGACCACTTATCCAAAGGAAATAAATATTAAATGATTTCTTTCCAAACATAATACCTAGCTATTAAAGCCAAATATCATATATCCCCAAAAGCATATGAAGGAAAAAGCAATTAAGAGTTTAAACTTAAATGATTTTTATTACTGGTTTGGGATTTAGATTTTTTTTAATGATTGCCCTCTTCTGAGAGCATAGTAGGCAAGATGTTCCGAGTCCTCACTGGCTCTGTCACTATTTGGAAAGCCTGGAGTAAGTGGTTTGTGCTCTCTGTGATCTCTACAATGGGAAGTTGGTGTTTTTTTTTTTTTTTTTTTTTTTTTTTTTTTTAGTACTAGGGTCAAACCCAGGGGCATTGTGCCACTGAGTTGCACCCTTGGTCTATAAAACGAGGATACAAGTGTCTGTTCAGTCCACATTTCAGAATTCCCATGTTGTTAAAAAAAATCAATGAGATCAACGTGTATTCTCAGAATACAATTAATACAACGGAATGACTGTGAGGTTACATTGGTGTTATTTTTCTAATGCTTTGCACAGAGTGGAAACTGACTTGGTTTCTGTTGTCTTTGGCAACAGCAATAGGAGAATTGGTGAAAAAGGAACACTTATGCTTTTGGAGATGAGCATGGAGGCAATTTCTAACTGAGGGCCAGAATGAATTCCCTTTGCTGCTGAAGGAAGAATTTGAACCCAGCAAATTCTAGGGGAACTATTAGAAATATTTTAAAGACCTTTCAGACTCCATTACCAGTGCAACACCTTGTTTGAGATGGGCAAATGAACAGAATTAAAATTCACACAGGAATAGTTATTGCTAACAGGCATTTAAGGTGAGTTTGCCAAGAGGATGATAAGGGGCTGTTGGCCTTGGGGTGTCAGAGAGCACTGGGGACCAGCAAGTTGGTCAGAGGTCAGGAGGCATGCTCTGTGACAAAGGAGAAAAGAGATTGTTCTATGTCTTTGTCTCATAAATACAAGGCTGAGAGTGACCCTGAACTGGCTACATTTAAACAATTTTCTTTTTCATAGTACAAACCATCTTTGGGCTAATAGAACAAGGACAGGAAAGGAGATTTTTTTTTTTTAAAGGCAACAAGTGATCAGATTTCATCATTTATCCTGCATATCTAGTGCTGCTTAAGTGAGACACAGTTTTTAGCTGTTGGCTAAGCAGGAATTCAATTCAATTTGATAAGAAACAGGCAGTTGCACAGTAGCTGATTCCCTCCTTGCCTGGCAACTGATCCACATTTGCTCACATTTTACAAAAGAGTTTTGTGCTCTTGGAATTCCAAGGAGCTCGGCATGACCCTGGGTACATATTAAGTATATGTTCACAGTCAATGTCATTATTATTACATGTATTCCTCATCATCAGTGCGTGTGACCGCAAGTGGAAGGATGGGGGAGCTGGATTTAGGGATGCCTAGATCCAGCGTATCCAACCCCACCTCTCTCATTTCTGTGATTCTCTGTGTGGCAGCCTTATTCTCTTTAACCAGCTGCTTCTCTGCTCAGCTGGGGACATGGCAGCAGGCAACCTCCTCCTCCTTTGTAACTTATAAACAAAGGCTTGTGTCCCCACCAGCACAAATTAAAAAAACCCTCAGGCAGTGAAGTTCCTTCATTGGTCAGAGGTGGCTCGGGAACCCACATTTTGAACCAATTAAGGTTTTCATTAAATGGTGTTATTGATAAACAACATCGTTATGGTTTGGATATGAGGTGTCTTCCCAAAGGCCTATGTTAATGTAGGATATTCGAGGTGAAATGATTAGATTCTGAGAGCTGTAACCTAACCAATCCATCCTAGTTTGAATGGATTATGTGGGTAGTAACTATGCACAGGAGGGGTGTGGCTGGAGAATGTGCCTGTCATAGGAGTGTGTCTTGGGGATTATATATATGGTCTCTGGCTCCTTGTGCTCTCTCTGATTCTTGGCTGCCATGAGCTGAGCAGCTTCCCTCCACCACGCCCTTTCACCATGATGTTCTGCCTTACCTCAGCCCCAGAGCTATGGGGTCAGCCATCCATGGACTGAGACCTCTGAAACCATGAGCCCCAGATAAACTTTTCCTCTTCTAAGTTGTTCTTGTCAGGCATGTTAGTTACAGTGATGAAAAGCTAGCACAAATATTTTAGAAACTGTGAAGTCATACAGAAATACATGGTATTATAACTATAATCATCGATTTCGACACTTTCTTCTTTCTCTCTCTCTCTTCTACTTGGTCTTCAAGATTTGCGGCAAGTGTGCCCTTTCCCAGAGGCCTCCTCTGACTGCCCCCCCCCACCCGAGGATGGGCTGCCTGTTCTTTCTTTGTGTTCCATAATACTTTGTACCTTCGTTGTCCCTGCACTTATTGGGCTGGAGTCACCCCTAGACTCTGAGCTCTTTGAGGGAAGAAGCTATATTTCATGTCCTTGTCTTCTAGCATACAATGAGTGCTTAATGAATATTTATTGAATAAATCATTATTCATGGACGAAGAAGCATTGAGCTAAATGCATACTGAACTGAGGATGTCCCTTAGAAGTTATTTAAATTAAATGCATGAACAGAATCTGTTACCGTGTGGTCTGTCTTTGCCTGTCTCATGACTGTATACTAATTACACTGGAGCCACATTATCTGTGGATAATAGCAAGAATCAACTTCTGTTGAACAATTATTATATGTCAGACATTATTCTAAGTACTCTATGTGTATCAACTCATATGATCTTCACAAGAATGAATTTGTTGTTATTATTCCCATTTTATAGACAAGGAAACTGAGACACAGAGAAATTAAATAACATGTTGAAGGTCACACAGCTAATAAATAAATGGTGTGAATGGGTTTCAAATGTAGTTAGTCTGGTTTGAGAACCTATACTCTGAATTATATGTTACTAGTTCCTAGTGTTTTCTTAAATGAGTTTTAATCATGAAAACATAACATAATCAATAAAACAAAACAACAAAACAAAACAAAAATCACAAAGTAAGTAAATAAATCACTACTAAGGTAGCCCATTAAGTGCAGGAATAGTACGAGGTTTGTCAATATCAAGAGAGCCATGGTGTTAACCTTTGCCTTCAAATAGTTTACAATCCAGGTAGCAGTACGGTCCAGGCACATGGAACATAAATATCATTCCAGAAAGTCTGTGCCAAATGCTGATCAATGAATAATAGAGACATAAGTATTTTAGGTTAGTTGTAGTATTTTAAAAAGTGGCAGAAAAATCTGGATGTAGACCCATGAGATGAGGCAAAACCTAGGAGACCATCAGTTCCTCAGGTAATGCCTGAGTCAACTTGGGGTGAACCCACACTTGCTGCAGAACAGGTCCTTGACTGTGCTGTGAAGGGGGCTGGATTCCAGCTCTGTTCCTTACACCATGGACATCACTGTCTAATCAGCCACCCTCTCCATGTGATGGTTTCCTTGTTTTCCTCTCCTTGCTGTGTTACTTATGGAGGGTACTGAGACCATCTTGTGACTATTTGCAGCTGAGTTCTTATATGCATCCAGTTCAGGATGCTCTCACTGAATGTCCACTGTCAATCTAGAGTTTGGGAAGTGGACATACCCTGCAGTCTGATTCCAATGGCTCTATGTAGCAATCCTGGGGGCACTGAGAGAGGAGCACACTCCTTAGGATTTTTCTTCTGAAGCTGCAGGAGGGTTTAATCAAGTGTGACGTTTCCAGTGACAAACTTCCCCACAGGGAGCCTTGTGGTTGCAGTTGCTGGCATCAGCTGGGTGTTGGAGGCCCCAGAGATGTAAACTGCTGAGATGAACCCAGACTTCAACTCAAAACAAGCCATCGTAAGTCAGCTGCCAGTTCTTCACACTTCTGCAGGCTGAGCAAAGCATTTTGCTGAAGAAGTTGGCCCACAAAAATTCCCTGATGAATCCCAACTAGTTCATAATTTGTATATGCGACCGAAACCAAGAACATTTCATGTTCTCTTACATTCTGTTCTCCCGGGCTCCTGTGGATCTGTTTTTCATTTTTTTCTCACATTGTTGAAGCTATGACACCCACCTCTTTTTAGTGCTTGAATCTTCTTCTTATAGGCATCCACAGGAGTCTGGAGGCATGATTACTGTCAGAAAACAGACTCTCCACATCTTTCACTTTTCCTGCTGCACAGTGGGAAGGTGGCAGGAGAAGGAGTGCTTTCTCTTTGGGTGCTGGAGCCCACTGGATGATAACTTTAGATCACAGACTTCAATTTCCCACTGTGTTCCATGATCAAGTTCACCAACAGTCTGAAACAGTCACTCTTGGTATGTTTCAAACGTGAAACACCTCAAAAGGCCTGACCCTTGTATTTCTGTTGAAGCTCACAACCTCATTTCTGACATTTCTATTCTGTACTTGGCAGACTCACTATCTTTCCTCTTTCCTCTGTTGTTTGGTGTGTAGACAGGAGAGAAGGGGCTCGGTCTGTTTTTTGTTGCACTGATAGAGTACCTGAAACTGGATGATTTACAAAGAATAAAAATTTATGTTGGTTCATAGTTCTAGAGGCTGAGGAGTTCAAGAGCAGGTGACTGCATTTCTCAAGGGCTTTGTGCTACATTCTAGCATGATGGAAGAGCAGAGGGGCAAGTGGGCTCATGTGGAAGAGAGATAACAGGGCTTAATTCCACGATCGCTAACCCAAGTTCCACAGGAAAGATATTAATCCATTCTAGAGGGCTCTGATCAGTGGACCGAAATGCCTCCTGCAAGGTCCTGCCTCCCAATACGGCCATATGGGTACCAAACCTCAGCATGAGTTTTGGTGGGATCAAACAATGTTCAAAACACAGCAAGGATGGAAAGGGATGAGTCAACTTTGAATCTTGGCAGGTAGGGTGGCCACTGCCAAGTCAACATGTAAGCATTTCAGGTTTTATCTTCTTCTGGGAAACACTTTTGTATAAAGGTCAAACTTCAGGGCTAGGGAAACTGAAAAGTTTTTTTACTCCATTATTAGCAGTACTTTTGTGCCTCAGTTTCCTTACTATACAAAATGGATTTATTAATACGTAAAACTTGCATAACAATTATATGAGAGAGGCGTTTAAAGAATCCAGGATTGCCTTTAACACACAGGAAGTAGTGGGGTTATTACCTGGTGAAAGCACTAAGCCAATAACGCCTTGAAGTTGGAGAACAGATTGTAGGGTTCTTGCATCTCCCTTGGGAAGGTCTTCCTGCCTCAGCTTCCTGGGTGGCTGGGATGATAGGCATGTGTCAACACACCTGGCTGCTTCCATCCTCCTGGAAGGATCCACCGGAAGCTTCACCAGCGCAACAGGCTTGCCATCAGGAAGTGAGCCGATGCAGAAAATTACCTACGACCCCTGGGACTTTACCAAAGGCAGCTGCCTCATTCTCCTTGAAATTCTGAAATATCCAAAAGGGAAAAGAGGCATTTTGATGACATTTTAAAGAAAAAATATTTTGGGTTCGTAGATTGCAGACTCTGGGAGGGTAGCAATGGGGGCCACCACCATTCTTTGCTCCTGGTTTTCTGTTTCTGTACTTTCCCAGCCACATCTTGCCAAAAGCCTTGTCTATTCAGGTACCATGTGCTTCCTACCTCTGTCTTTTTTACTCTTACCCACTGGGTTTCTGTTCTCAAAACTGCATCATATCATTACTTAGTAGGTGCTTGGTGTTGTTAAATCCAACCGACTAATTTAGCTCTTATTTTACATTATTTGCAGTGACATTCAACATTTCTTTTTTTTTTTTTTTAAATTTATTGTGTATATTTGAGATTGGCAACCTGCTGTTATGGGATATATGTAGAGAGTAAAAATTTGCTGAAGCAAATTAACATTTCCATCTATTGTGATAAGAGTAGCTAAAATCTACTTATTTAACAAAAACCCCAAACAATATAATATTATTAATTTTCGCCCACCTATTGCACATTAAATCTCTAAATTTGTTCAACTTACATATCTGCTATTTTGTGCCCTTTGACTACATCTTCCCATTTCTTCCATCACCCCCACCACCCCCACTGTCCCTCGCCCCGCTTGTGGTAATCTTTGGTTCCTTTTCTGTGTATTGGAGCTCTTTTTCTTATGGTAAAAAAAAAAAATCACCTATAAGTGAAATCATGCAATATTTTCTTCCTGTGCCTGACTTATTTCACTTAGCATAATGTTCTCCAGGTCCATGTATGTTGTGACAGAAGGCCATATCTTTTATAAAGGCTGAACAATATGTATTTATATTTATATGTACATACACAAACAAATATACACCACATTTTCTAATCCATTCATCCACTGATATTTCCATATCTTGACTGTTATGAAAAATCTTTCAGTGAACATGCAAGTGCAGATATTTTCATGAGGTGGTGATTTCATCTTCTTTTTCTATATACTCAAAAGAGGGATTGCTGGGTAAAATGGTAATTCTACTTGGGCTGGGGATGTGGCAGTAGTGCGCTTGCCTGGCATGCGCAGGGCGCTGGGTTTGATCCTCAGCACCACATAAAAATAAAATAAAGATGCTGTGTCCACCGAAAACTAAAAAAATAAATATTAAAAACATCTCTCTTTCTCTCTCTTTAAAAAAAAAATCTTAAAAAAATGGTAATTCTACTATTAATTTCCTTAGGAACCGCCATAATGTTTTCCATAATAGCTATACCAATCTACATCTCTAACACTGACAGTAACCTAAGATTGCCTTTCCTGTCTCCCTTGCCAATGTTTCAACATTGCTCTACTGAAATGCTCTCTTCCCTTGACTTCTCTGGTACTAAGCACTTTTTTTCCCTCCATCCCATGGCTTCTCCTTCCAAGTTTCCTTGACTTTGTTGGAAATGCTGAACCCTCTTCTCTCTCTCTCTCTCTCTCTCTCTCTCTCTCTCTCTCTCTCTTTTTAATTCTTTTCCTAGGCAATCTCACTCATTGCAGAGCTTTTCTGACTGTCTATATGCGCTGGTGACTAATCAGTAGCTCTTAGATGTGGATATATGACTGTATTCTAGACACATCCTCTTTGGTGGTGACAGACATTTTTAACTTGAATTGTCTAAAATTAGACTCTTAAATCTTTTCCCACTGCCCGTTTCCGTCCCCCGTCAGGACTTATTATGTGTGCTCCATTTAGTAGGTAGTACCATTATCTATCCTGTTGCCCAGGCCATGGTCATTTGAATTTCAAGTGGGTCAATTCTACTTCCAAAATATTAAATCCATCTTTACATTCTCGCCTAAGGTAACATTGTCTCCCGCCAGCATTGCTGCCAGAGCCTCTTAATAGCTTCCCCAGACACACTTTTATGTTTCTCTGATGCATTCGGCACACTAGTCACAATGACTTTTCTAAAGGCAAAGTTTTGATCAAGTCATTATTTCTCATTGCATATAAATAACACAAGCAATAAGGCTCTGCCCTATCTGGTTCCTACCAGCTCTTGATAGTCTTCTCTTTGATCATGATAGTCCTGAGAATGTCCCAAGATCTGTCCTGCTCTGAAACTTCCCTCATGTTGTTCCCTCTGCCTGGAACTCATATGCCCCCATTCTTTACCTGGCTAATTCCTGGCTAATACCTCAGGTCTCAGGAATGAGGTTCCCATGGTAGAAATGCTCTTATGATAATTCCCTACTTTTCTATCTTAGCACTTATCACAACATATGTCCTTATTTATGTGACTATTTGCTTATCTCTCGCCGTAGCAGATTGCAAGCTCTAGGAAGGCAAAGATGATGTCTGCCTTCCACCCTTGAATCATCAGCAACCAGCACATGCTAACACATGATATGGGCCCATTAATCTATTCTGAATCCATTAATGCTCCCTAAAAATACCCTGGGCTCTCTGGAGGTGGTTATGTAAGGATATGCTTATTTATTTGTTCATTCATTCATTTACTTATTAATTCATTCAACACATATGGAGGTGTATTTGAATCCAAGGCAAGAATCAAATTGTTCTCCTTAACTTTTCTCAACTCTTTCATATCTCAGTACTCCTGAGCAAGTTTCCCTGGGTTCTTCAGGGAAGCAGTCCCTGACGGGGACCATACTTGTCGCATCTGTCTGGTACGCTGGATATATCGGGTTCTAGGAAACCATTCTCTTCTCTCTGTGTCTTGTACTGTTCTGTTCCTGAATGCACTCACTGTCCTTAATTCTGTCCCATATAATATGGACTCACCTGCCAAACATGAGATCAGGTGGGCCTAGAGGGTCAATTATATCATCTCTGTGTATCTGGTTAAACAAACATTTATCGGACAACAACTTTGTGCCAGGATTTCATAGACTTTGTGTCGTTGAATTCTTATGACAACCTTTATAGTGGGTTTTATTATTCCTACATTATAGGTGAGAAAATTGAGGCTCAGGGAATTAAATGGCTCTAAATCACGGAGATGAAACTGCTCTCTTTTTGTTCTGGTATGATGTTTGCATTTTTTAAGATCATGAATTCATGTTTAAAAATGAGCACAGCCCGATCGTTGAACTGTGCCTGGTAATTCTTCTTTTGGAGGACTTAAACACACATTTTAAGAGATTCTGTTTTATCAGAGTATGATGCTAGTGACCCAGAGATCCTGCAAACTGGCCAGAATTTAGCCATCCCCTGTGCTTTGGAGGTTGAATGTACGGGATTCACTCTGCAGCAAGTCAGGCAGAACGTGGTACCGCCCTTCTAGACAGACATCTGTTCAAATATAAATTTCCTGTTTATTGAGGCTTCTGCTCTATTGAAGTAAAGGTCTCGATACGGCCGAACAAGTCAATCATTATAAACCTTGTTAGTGTGACAGCCCCCTGTGTATTGTTTAACTGGAAATGAAACACAAATACACCGAACCCCTGCAAGTATCCGCTTCACGGTGCATAAATCTACCCTGCATCATGTCACTTGAAATTTGATGGCAATCTACCAAATGGTGGAAAAGACTTCATCCTCAGAGGGCTATGCAAATGAGCTCGGGGCTCTGAACAATGAGGTGAAAGGACACTGCCTGTCCTTTGCTCCCCTCCCCCACCTCCTTCCCAGAAAGCATTCCCTAGGGTAATTTCTCAGTGGCAACTGCTGAATTATCCAAATACAAATGACCAGTGTTCAGTTCCACATGCAGATCTGGCTTCAGATGTACTAAACAGGATTGAATTCTTCTTCCTGCTTACCACTATCCAAGCTGTATTGTTATTGCTTGCAGCAAAACCCTCTCAGACCCCTTATTAAGCCTTCTTAATTGCTTTCCAAGGCTTTCTTTCCCTTTTATTCAAACCTCAGAGGTGAGGGATAATCTGCTCTTAGTTATGCTAAGATAAGATGCTCCTCCTGCCCACATTCTCCCCCTGCGCTCTCCCCCGTTTAACACCCGACCATGCTATTGGGAAGCCTGCTTTTTCATTTTGGAAAGGTCTAAACTGGCCCACGAGTCTGCTGATAATCTGTCTGGACTGAGGTTAAATTATTTACTGTTGGTCGTATTTTCTTTGTTTGGGTTTAAAAGGACAGAGCATTTCTTTATCTGCCTCTCCTGGGAATAGTTATTCATAAATTGTTAGAATCAGAACCGAAAGTCTCAAGGTATTATCCACTGCAAATTGCTAGTCCCCAGCAGATTAAATCATTCGAAACAAACAGTTGGCTGTCTGAATCAACCCTTTTGGGTCAGGGCCCAGTCTTGTCATGGTTGCTCCTGAAGGCAAGACCCAGGTGTAGGGAGGCTGGGACAAGCCAGAGCAGGTTCATTAGCAGTTCATAGGAGGAGGAGACTAGAAAGACTGGGTCCTCTGAGTTGTACATAAATAGCACTCCAAGCCACGCCAAGAAAGCAGAGCAGCAGAAGGTTGGAAAATAAAGCAGGAGTTCGGAATGGTGGCCAGATTATGGAAGGTCTATTTCCAATAAAGCCATTATCTACCTCACTGATTCTTTTTGGAATATCTCAGGGAAGTTGTGAGTTTCTAAAAAGGCTGAAGTCATGTGACAACCTCTTCTAGGACCAATGACTTTCTTGAAAACATTTAATGATCTTTTTCTCCCCTGTAATATGTAACTTCCCCTTTATCATTAAATGCCCAGTTTCTGAGCAAAGAAGGAATTTACTGAATGTTACAACCCAATATATCCCTATTCTTCCTTAATAAGACGTCTCTGTTGCTTTTGAAGGGATAAAACATATTCCATATAATTATTTGATTATATTTTAAAATATATACTATTGATAAGCTCATGAAATAATCAAATAGTGAATAAAATTAATCTTAAACCCTTCTAGGTCATGTGTACCTTATGGGTTAAAAAAAAAAAGCAGGTTCTATCTCCTATTGATTGAGGGAGAAAATAGCTTTTCTTTGGAAGGCAAATGGTTTTTGTCCTGGAGAACATTTGGTTTTGTAGGAAAGCTGTTGATTTCTTAGAAGAAATAGTTTAGTTTCTCATCTCAGGATAAGAAAATTGCTCAAAAAAGTTTTTTTTTAAAAATCTGATTCAGGAACAGATAAATCTCTACAGATTTCAAAACTGTAGTGTTTATAGGAACATACACAAGCTATGTAGGTTTACATAATGCCAAACTGTCTTACAGAATTAATATCTTTTCATCACTTCTGGGGCCAGAGAATGTATTTGTCTCAAGCTTAGGTTGGTTTTGTTAAGGAGGGAAAGAATCAAATTTTAAGCTTTTTATTTTGAGAATGGAGTAAGACACCCCAATCATGATAATCTTGTGCAAATTTGACTTCTAATGCTATTCCATTAATTCTTCCTGAGCAGGATTATAAAGTATCATTCTCAACGATGTGATTTTGTGATGTTTTTCTTATGGATGGTTGAACCCACTAGTGTGGGACTTAGGCAGTCATTGTGCCACAGATAATTAGGGCGTTCAAGAGAAAAATAAGACATGGTTCCTGCAAAAGGAATATATACTGATGGAAGACATTTAAAGACAAATCTACAAAGATATCTTTATCAGCATTTACATACCAACATATACTAATTTCAGCTACCATTTTCAAATGGCTCCTATGTATTAGAAACTTTGCAAAACACGATTTAGGACATTGTTATTTCTGTTTTACAGATGAGGAATCTGATGCTCAGATAGGTCATATGACCTCCCTAGGATCGCCCAGCTTGGAAATGACAGAATCAAGAGCAATCTAGCTGGGTCTGACTCCCAAGCTTACTGCTGTATCTCCAAGAGGCAGCAACTGTGTCTGTCTCATTCATGACTTTACCTTGGCATCTCACACAATGTTTGGATGTTTGGCACAGAGTAGGTACTGAAGGATTATTTACAGATTGACAGAGCACTGCTAAAGCTCATAAAAGAATTATCCTATTCCAAAGCTGTAAACATGTCATTGAATTAAATTTGTTTTCTCTGAAATAGCTTTTGTAAGGTTGGGTGCAAGACTTTTTTCCTCCCTGGGATGTGTGGTTCTATCTTCTCTGTTCAGCTTTCTGATCTGCCCCTGCCTTTGGCAAACCGTGAGGCTGATTTTGGGTCTACGGAGGGTGGTGTTTGGGTGGTACTGGCCAGTGCATCCTCAGATCTGTAGATCCAGCAATGCCTGCCTGGCTCTGCAGCCAGGAGCTCGTCTGCTGTGGGGGTAGGAATGCTATTCTCTGGACAGCTGGCCTTCTCAGAGGCTCTAACATGGACAGAGAGGCCAGGCCTTTATCTCTGAGCCAGACTTTGTACTGCTTGTGCTTTCTTAAGTGCAGCCTGGGAAATGCGACTTATTATCCCTCATTAGAAGATCACTCTAATTTACAGGCTGTAGAATGAAGTTATGTGCATGCTGCACTTTTGAACTCATTACTGACTATATTAAATCATATCAGAATGCTATTCGTGTAGCAGGTGTACTGGTGACTTGAGCTCAGACGGGGCTTTGGGTATGAAATGTCAATCTGGCAACGTTATTCCCCTTTCTTCTATTGTCATATTCCTTCCCCGATTTGGAACATCTGTTCATATTTGTTTATCGAGCCCTTGGGGCTCACTTATCCAAAATCATGCTTAACTTCATGAAATTGCCATTTGAAGGACAGTTTTCTGCCACCGTGGTAAAGATGAACAGCAGGTCTTGAAAGAGAACGGGGGTGGGAAGGATCATGACATTGTAGCCCTTTTCATTTGCTGCGGATGATTAGAAGACAGACTCGACTCACAGAGGGAAAAGGATCTTGGATGCTTGTGGGTCTGGGTGCTCTCTGGTGACTGGCTGGACTTGCAATATAGTTTTGAACTTAGCTTCTGGAGGGAGGAAGTCAGGGTCAGAAAATGACAATGATGGCAAAGGCGGCGAGTGCTACTGCTTCTGGTGTCTAGGGGGCCCAGTAGCTATGATCGCCACATATCGGATGGCTTAAACAGCAGAAATCCACCATCTTCAATTCTGGAGGCCAGAAGTTGGAGACCAAGGTGCCAGTCAGAAAGGCTGGTTCCTTCTGAGGGCTATGAGTTAGGGATCTGGTCCATCCTCCTAGCTTCTGGTGGTTTGCAGGCAAAGAAATATCTTTGATGTTCTCTAGCTCGTAATTGATGCTTTCTGGTCTCCACCTTCATCTTCTTGTGTCAGTTTCCCCGTGAACATGCCTGAGTTCAAGTTTCCCCCTTCTTATAAGGAACCAGTCATGTTAGATTGGGGCCCATGCTAATGACCTCATTTTAACTTGGTCATCAGCAAAGATCTTTTTCCAAATAAGGTCAGATTCTGAGACACTGGAGTTAGGATTAGATTATGAGGGGATACAGTTCAATACATAATGCAAGGGTAGGAGGATAAAAGAAACAATTTTTCTTTTTTGAGAGGAAATACATGACTTTGTTGACATTATTCTGACTTCTGGATAATGCCGTTCTGACAACATCTCCTGTTCTCACACAGTTGGAAAACGACCGTATATCTCCTTGACCCTCTTCCACTGGGGCTATAGGTCTCCCTCCAGTGGGCTGGCTGTCAGCCAGTGGGACACATGAGCATTCATGGCCAGCAATGATTATATTTATTCAGCTGGGCAATTGGAGTTTATCGACCATCATTGGTTTTCTTGTAAATAACTTCTTTAACAGCTGATGAGACTCAATATAGAATATGTGGGGTTCGCTTCTCTGCCTCCCAGGAAAGAACTGGCTACCATCCACAGTAAGCTTATTTCAAAAAAGACAGGCATCTGCTGATTAGCACCACCTCGTGTACAAAGTTAGGTTTAATAGATGCTTTGAGGAGATTTGTTTGTTAATTTTTCACCAGGCATTTGTTGACATTTACTTATTGGTGCCTGCTTTGCACAGGGCGATATACCTAACATGGTGTGGAATTCACAAGATAGTTTGTCTATAGTGTAGGAATTTCTTCTGCAGCACTTTGACAGATACAACTGTCTTGAGTAACTCTTGGTGAGCATGTTTATTTCTAAGAGTAGAAAGTACTTTTAAAAAATTGAACCAAATTCTACCTTGTCGTTTATAATGATATGATGTCTGCTAATTTTCCTTAGCATGTTTTAGGAGTGCTTGAAAAATTGATATCTAATTCACATGCCATAAAATTCACCTAAATATACTCTTCAGTGTTCTTTTTTTTTGTATATTTACAAAGTCGTGCAACTATCACTACTAATTCATCACTCAAAAAGATACCCTGTACTCAATAGACACTCCTCATTCTCGTTTCTCCAACCCATGAAAAATCACTACTCTCTCTTTGTATAGATTTGCCTCTTCTGAACATTTCATATAAATGGAGTCATACAATATATAGCTTTTTGTGTTTGGCTTCTTTTTCACAGCATGGGATTTTACACATCTGTGTTGTAGCATGAAGCATTTCACATGTATTTTATTTCTTCATTGAAACATGTACTTCATTTCTTTTTATGACTGAATAATATTCCATTATATGGCTATATCACAACTTGTCTATCCATTTATCAGATAATGGGCACTTGGATTTTTTCCATTTTTTGGCTCCTATGAATAATGCTGTTACAAACATTTGTGTACTCTTAAGTTTTTGTATGAATGCATTTATTCAGTTTGCTTGGATGGAATCATTTGGTTTTATGGTAATTTCGTGTTTATCTTTTTGAGGAACCACTAAACTGTTTTCCAGAGCAGAAGTACCATATTACACTTTAATGAGAAATGTCTCATTAGAAATGTCTCTACATCCTTGCCACCACTTGTTCATCGTTTTGATCATGGCCATCGTAGTGAATGTGACATATTTTCATATTGTGGCTTTAATTTGCATTTTAAAAAATATGGGGCCCTTAACCAATGAGCCACATCCCCAGCTATTTTTATTTTTTATTTTGAGACATGGTCTTGTTAAGTTGCTTAGAGCCTTGCTAAAGTGCTGAAGCTGGCCTTGAACTTGGGATCTTCCTGCCTCAGGCTTTGGGGCCCCTGGGATAATAGGCCTGCACTGCCACACTGGGCTTGATTTGTATTTCTGTAGTGCCTGATGATGTTGAACATCTTTTCATGTGCTTATTGACCATTGTGTGTATCTTTTGTTTTTTTTTTTTTGTGTAGATCTACAATCTTCTTAAATTTTCAGTTTGCAAAACATTCCTTGTTGATTCTTTAGTAAACATTTACTAAGTATACATTTATATGTCAGTCACGGGCTGTGCACTAGAAACAGAGATGCACGGGATACTTTTAGACTGAAAGGTGAAGTAGTCAGTATTGGCATGAGGGCTTCATCCTAAAGGCAAATGTCAAGGTCCTTGATTACTCAGGTGAGAATTCTGAGGACAAGGGGATGTCCAGAACTTATTTTGCTTCTGTTCAAACTTCCATAGATTTGAGTTCTCACTCAGGAGACAGGGATGCACATATAAGATTTAGAATCATGTGACCAAAATTTCAGTGATGAATGTACCAATATACTGCCTCTGTAAAACAAAAGGTAATGAGGATTCAGTTCTCTTTACTTTTGGAGCTCACTGGACAAAATCTGGAGCAAAGGCTGAGACTTGAGCCAGAGGGCTGGGCTAGCAGGAAGCTAAAACTGACCTGACTCAAGGATGAGGACATGGGATTGGCTTCCTTGGTGGACTCCCAGGGTAACCTGTGTGATAGCTGTAGGCAACAGTGTGGTGTTGTCAACAGCATCATGGGGGAGACTTTTCGTCAGAGAAGGTGCTACTCCTTGGGTTGAGGCCTGATCACAAGAGAAGGAAATGACAGATAGCACATGATGACCAAGAGAACTGAGTACCCCTACAGAACTCCTGAGTTGAAGGGATTTGGAGGCTCTTCAAAGAGTGTGTGTGGAGCGAAGCAGAGAAATACTAATTTTGATTATTAATTTCATTCTACTTATTTCCATGCTGGCGTGGTATGGAGATTTATAGGTTACAGATAAAAAAGACATGGTCTTTCCCTGGATAAGCATATAAAAAAGTGTGGGAAACAAATAGAAATACATAATTTTAGCATAATGAGATATTTCCCAAGGGATAATTATATCCATTGATTAATGCATTAAACAGCTTCCTCTCTATGAATGTCTGAGCCAACAGTACCCCCCAAACTGGTGCATCTAACTTATTCATATGGAATCTGGATGGTCCTTTCTACTCCACCCCATGGCCTCCTGTCTGGCCCAGGACTTTGGAATATTTTATGTATCTATCAGTATACTGGTGTCCCTGGATCTTTTCTATCTAAGAGAGGAGACATTTAGGGTCTCCAAAGATGGATGAGAATTTTGAATAGAATTTTGAAGGGAATGTCAAGATTTTTCTTGTAGATGTGGAGTAGAAAGATAGACACAGGAGCTTGGCATAATTTAGTATGTTTTAAAGAGTTTGAAAATAGTTTGGTATAAGCATAGGATACTATAGAGAAAGGACAAGACCAAATTATGAGAGGTTAAGGATATTGGGTTTTACTCTGAAGGTAAGCAGAGGGCAACTGAAGGATTTTTAATAGAGGAGCTATGTGGTTAGTTTTGGGATTTTAAGCTGATTTTGGAAACATTCAGGAAATCCTTTAGATAGGAGAAAAGCTATTGCAGTGGTCCAGGTGAGAGATGATCGTGGCCAATGATGAGACATTAGACATGAAGAGAAGTAGAGGGATTTGAGAAATCCTAATAAAACAGTCAAGAACCATTGCAATAAACTGGATATGGGGTTAGGTGAGGGGAAGGAGGAAAATAATGACTTGCAACATTGGCCATTGGGCTGGTGGCGTAATTCTCAAGATGAAGAATGCAGGAGGAGGGATTTTGTGAGAAATTGGGCAGAACATTTTGTTTTCTTGTCTATATTGCATTAAAAATCTTCAGATGTTTGAGTTAGCTGTCATGTTTTTTATTCTGTAGCCTAAAAATAGTTCATCTAATTTCTTCAGATCTTCTTCATTTAAGAAAAAATTTTTTAGTTGTCAATGGACCTTTATTTATTTATATGCAGTGTTGAAGATCAAACCCAGTGCTTTACATATGATAGGCAAGTGCTCTGCCACTGAGCTGCAACCCCTGTTCTTCATTTTAATTGCTACTTTTTCTTGATTTTCCCATGTACCTCCTAAAATAGAATTCCCTGTGGATATGGATGTGGAGTAGGAAGATAGACACAGGAGGGTTGGACCAACAGACAACAGGGTGGGATTGCTATTTTCTGTGATACCCCATACATACCTGTGTAGATCAGGAACCCCCCCACACCCCTAATTTTAGCAGCTTCATCAAACTTTTAAATACAACTACAATGCTCTGGTCACTTTTTCATTCCTTTAGTGTTGACAAGTGTATCACTTAGGATATTCTTAGTTCATAATGACTTAAACTTTAGGGACATGTAGTATCTATTTAATAAGAAGCCCAAAGGAATGCAATCTCAGGACTATTTGCTGAATGGATGATGTCATTAAGTATCTAGTTTCTTTTCTTTTTTCTGTTATGTCACCCTCAGAGGATTAGTTTCACCTCCAGTTTGTGGCCTCATGGTTTCAAGATGGCTGCTCCAACTCCCAGGAGACAGTTCTCACATTCAAACATCTGTAGCAGGAAGGAAGGGAGAAGGAGCAAGAACTTTCTCTTTATACATCTTTCTTTTCTTCCAGGAGGAAAATTTTCTCTTGGAAGTGCCCAGCAGATTTCTCTCTTTATATCTCCTTGGCTATGTAATTTCTGGGCCAGATGGATTGAGATTTCTATGCTTGGCATAGACCAATGAAGATCCATTGCCTGTAAAATGAAATATTACTGATTAAACAGAATCATTGGTTTGTTATCAAAGAAAAGGGGTACATGGCAGTCATCAGTGTCTAACCACAGAAAACCAAAGAAACGTCCAATCAAATACAGGAACAGATTGGGTGAGTTTGAATTTGGAGTGGTCTAAAATCTATATCTATTCATTCATTTATCTATCTATCTATCTATCTATCTATCTATCTATCTATCATCTATCTCATTATCATCATCATTTATCTAGAGACCTGCTTTCTAGTTCCTCTAGCTACAATCCAGAAAAAAAATCTATTCTCATCTAATTTGCAGTTTATTTTTTTTTCTTTTTTTTTTTAATTTTTTATTGGTTGTTCACAACATTACAAAGCTCTTGACATATCATATTTCATACATTAGATTGAAGTGGGTTATGAACCCCCAATTTTACCCCAAATGCAGATTGCAGAATCACATTGGTTACACATCCACAATTTTACATAATGCCCTATTAGTAATTGTTGTATTCTGCTACCTTTCCTATCCCCTACTATCCCCCCTCCCCTAATTTGCAGTTTATTATCTTATCCAGAAACATTAAGGCAGAATTTGTCAAATGCTTTGGTGAAAAAGAAAATGAGAATAACTTGCCATCATATTATTAGTCACTTAGCTATTATTTGTGGAGACTTTATTTTCTGTATATTCATGAGTCTTTTGTCTTTATATTATGAATGTATTAATAAATATATGAAACAAAAGACTGCCCCGGGGGTGGGAGTGAGGAGGAGGACCAAAGAACTTTCTAACTATACTGGTAATGTTTTGTTTGTCTGGAAAGGTGGTTCTCTAATGTTCACTGTGTTAGTTTTCATGACTTTAACCTTTTCTAGTGTTTCTGGGATACATCTTTTCCTCCTTTTTGGTAAATTGGGAGTAATAGTCACATTATAAAAAATAGTCTGCAAAAGATATTTTCAGTGCTTTGGAGATAAGATCTGGACATTCTCTCATCTTCTTGGGATGGAACTCGTTTGGCCCTGAAGGCTTGAACTCATTTAACATGATCCAGGGCTGCTTTATTTTCATTGTTACCTTGACCTGCTTTGCCATTTCTCACCTTGTCCAAGCCCTTCCAAGACTGACTGCCTGCCTGTCTCCCCCTTCTCTCACACACAAACTAGGAATTCTGTACAATAGCTTTTTTTATGTTTACTATTAACAGTCACTTTCCTTTCAAAGTTAGAGGTCTATCGTTACCTTGTTCTTCTGGCTACAGGAGGACATATTTTTAAAATGCTTTTATCAGTGCACTATAGTTATATGTAATAGTAGAGCTGATGCAATATTCATAAATGCATGTAACATAGTTTGCTCCATTTCAGTTCCCATTTCCCTCCCCCAGTCCCTGTTCTCTACTCTAGTAATCTTCCTTCTATTTATTTATTTTTAGTTTATATATAAAAGTGGAATGCATTGTGATATATTCATACATGGACTTAGCATAATTGGTCAACTTCACTCCCATTCCTTCCCCTTTCCCTTCCTTCCTTCATTCCTCCCCTGAAATGCCCCACCCAATATTCAACTGATCTCCCTTATTTTTTTCACAAGATTCCCTTTAATTATTAATTTTTTCTCCATAGCTCCCGTAAATGAAAGAGAACATTTGACCCTTGACTTTCTGAGTCTGGCTTATCTTACCTAGCATGATATTCTCCAGATCCATTTATTTTCCAGCAAATAGCATAATTTTATTTCTCTTTATGGCTGAGTAGAACTCTATTATGCATATATACCACCTTTTATTTATTTGTCTATTGACTGGTTCCACAACTTGACTATTTGTAATAGTGCTGCCATAAATGTTGGAATGTGTGCTAAAAGAACATATTTTAAGTACTGGTGCACTCTCTTTGCATTTCTGTCCTCCTTCTTCCTATAATCAATATCACACTGAAGGTGGGGTCATAGGGGTCAAAATTGATATATTTGCTTAATGGAGGATGGATGAGTCAAAAGACTTCCTGACCTTGCGAGGTAAAATTTCTTGTTTGCCGATTAGCTGGAAATATTTACTTTGGTTTCCATGTCTGAAGATTATTAAATCTGTTTTTACTTGTGTAGTAATACATAATAATCAAATGATTTTATTATTTAAAAATTATGTATTATTTTATAGTTGAGTGACTAAATAATAAGTGCAATCCTATACTAAAGTTTTATATAAGGCAAACCTCCGTCCAGGCTGAGTTAAAGAATTGAAATGGCCATACTCATTTTTATTTCAAGACATCTGACTTTTTCCCTTAAACTTGTTCCTTGACAGACATTAGATTCAGGATAGTTCTTACCTCTGGGTAATGATGGGGGTGGGAGTGAGGGAGGAGGACACAAAGAACTTTCCCATGGTATTGTTTGTTTGACAAGGTGGTACCCTCCTGTTCACTGAGCTAGTTTTAATGACTTTGTATATATTTAATATTGTATACTTAAACATTATTATTTCTATAAAGAGAAACTTTAAAAACCAAAGGAATAAATTGACTGAACAATCTTCACTATCATATTTTTAAGAAGTTTTACTTAGCAAATCCTGACAGATTCTTGCGTTGGAAAAATTTATTTATTTGGTCAATAAACACTTAGCACTTACTGTGCTTGTGATTGAACTATAAAAATGAATAATGTACCAGGCCACATCCAGTAGATTGAGGTAAACTTGTAAATGAATAATTATATGGTGCCATGATCAATGTTGCCCACAGAGTTATTAAAAAGTGAGCTATGGTGGTGTGTGTGTGTGTGTGTGTGTGTGTGTGTGTGTGTGTGTGTGTGTTCATATGTGTAGTTAAGTGTGTTAGGGGAGTCATTAGATGGGTTAAAAAAATGAGATTCTAAGTCTCTCTTTTACTTGATTCTATCAACAGCATGTTTGCTGTGAGCTTCTTTCTGTGCACTGAGGACTTATGGCAAGTATTTTTCCCAAGGCCCCAAGGGGTGATGGGAGATGTGGTCTCAACTAGCACCAGTAGCTGGTCTTGTTTCCATGTGCATCTGGGCAACTCTGAGACAGCTTTTATGATGAGTCCTTTTGTAAATTTCTATTAGAAAGAATGGCTGTTTCGCCCAAAGGAGGAGAGCTTTATTCAGGTCACACTGGAAGACTATGTGGCAGAAACTACTGATTTGATCATGTGGAGAAGAAATACAGGTCTCTGTGATGGATTCCTGCCTTGCTCTATTTCTATATTTTCTCCTTGAGTTCAGAAATATGGGGAAGTGGTAGAAACACTTGTTTTTTTTTAAACTTTTTTTTATTATCACCATCTATTTTATTTTATTTAAATTTATTTATTTATTCTAATTTGTTATACATGACAACAGAATGTATTTCAATTCACAGTACACATATATAGCACAATTTTTCATTTCTCTGGTTGTACACAAAGTAGAGTCACACCATTCGTGTCTTCATACATGAACACTTGGGGGTTTTATAAATTGATTTTGACCCTGATGAAAGACCTGACTTAGAATCTTGGTGTTAGCTTTGTTCCCTTGAGGCAGAGGTGGTCAAAAGCAGCAGTGGAAAGATAAGTTAAACTGAGATAGAACCCGGGGCCCCAGGTCCCAAGGACTTAAAGAACATCCTCTGCATCTTCATGCTCAGGAATTGCATTATCAAGCTCACTTAGGAGACAGAAGTAGGGATGCTCTGATCAAAGGCTGAATAGCAAACATTCTCTCACTCCCCCAACACTATACATGTGTTTTTTGTTTTGTTTGTTTTTATCTTTCATTAGAATGGTGTTCTTGTCTGCTTCTCCAGACTAGAAACATTCCTCAGTGTCTTTACAATAATTTCCAGGTTAGAGAGTGGTTTGGGGACCTGATTAGGTTTCTAAGATTTAAGTATTTGTATTTGAGACACTTGATTAGAATAGTTTTGGAAAAGTAAAGCTGATGATAATTCAAAACTTTTCCACAGCATAATACTCAGGGCTGATATCTTATTCCTGGAGAGTATTCAAAATATTCCTTAGCTTCTATTTTTCTTGACCCACTAATAATTCTCCCTGAAGGACTGTTGAGACTATCATTTTATTTGTCATTGTACGACTGTCATGGAAATACCAAGTGATCATTCTTAACAATTTAACTTGATAAACAGATGCCTTTTATTTTCTAAAATTGATGAAGTTTAAGCAGCAGTCCAAAATCATACCTTTATCGTCAAAGTGAAATAAAGCTGACAGGTAAATATCTAGGCATTTGAGCAAAAGCGTTAATGAGAAAAATGCCTCATTAGTTTTCTGTGCTTCTATTCATTCACTCATTTGTTCATCGGTTAAAGAACATTTATGGAATACTCATTGTATGCTAAGCATTGAGCTGAGGTGTCAAGGAAAAAAATGATGAACAAACAGAATTCTTAGCTCTATAAAACTTCTCTGGTAGTAAAGACAGATATTGAATTGAACTGCTTACACTCATCATTGCAAGTCATAATAAGTGCTCCATGGAAAATTTATGAGTCACTATGAGACCTGATTTAGCCTGTGGGTCAGACAAGGATTCCCTGAGAAAGTAGGTTTAACTGGGATTGAAGGGGAAGCAGAAGTTAATTAGGCAAAGAAAACGGTGTGGAAGCTGTACAGGTATGGAACAATATGTACAAAGGTCCTGAGATGATAAGGAGCATGCGTACTTAAAGAACTTGGAGAGGCCACTGTGGCTGAAGCTCGAGAGAGAAGTAGAGGGCTCTTTGAAGAAGTTGGAAGGCTGTAGCTCCGTGGTAGAGCACTTGCCTAGCATGTGTGAGGCATTGGGTTTGATCCTTACTTAGCACCACACAAAAATAAATAAATAAAATAAAAGTATTGTATCCATTTATTTCTCAAAAATATTAAAGAAAAAACAAAACAGAAGTTGTTGAGACGGACAGAGGCCAGATCATCCAGGGCCTGGTAGTAAGAGTTAAGATTTTTTGATTATCCTAAGAAAACAGGAGAATAATTCAAGGGCTTTAAATAGGAAATGGCATGATCATATTTGCATTTTTAGGCATTAACAGTTGTAGCCGATGGATATTGTATAAGAGAGGAAATTGTGGAGCAGAGAGGAGGCTGTTGCTAGTGCAGGTGAGAAGCCATGGTAGCTTGGATTAGGTGGTGAAGGTTGAGCTGGAGACTGATGGATGGTTTGAGCTATTTAGTAATAAAATTGGTAGGACTTGAGGATTGACTAGAAATAGAAAGGAAAGAGGGGAAAAGTGTCACACTTTGCTCCAGATACCTGGTTTGTTTTACTTCTTACCTATTTATTTATTTCTTTTGCTATAATTCTCAGTTGATGGTGCTCACCACCATGAAAAAGATCACTGGGAGAGAATCAAGTTTGGGCTGGAAGTTATGAAGCTTGTTTTGTACATGAACATTTGAGACATCTAAATGGATATATGAATGGACAGAGTATACAAGCCTGGAGCTCAGAGGAGAGGTCTGACTGGGAGACGTTGAGTTGATATTCTATTGAAGCCATATTTTGGTGAGATACGGGTTGAGGTTGAGGGGCTTGTTAATGCATTTTTCATTCAACCTGACCACACAAGGAAGTTCATAAAATTTTAGCATTGGATGAAAAATTAATTACCTTTAAAGCTTTGTTTCTCAAATAGTAAAATATTTTAAAAATTATTTCCATTATAAAGTAACACATGCTCATTATTAAAGTTTTTGGGAAGCCTACCCATTTCTTTTTCCTCCCTGTTTTGGTAAATAAATGAGGAAAAGGAGACCTCAGAAGATGAAAGTAGCTCATTTTTAGCAGCAGAACTGGGTCAAGAACCCTCAACTCTTTAATTATGGTTGTTTTATGTCAGGGTCATGAATTAGTTTTTAATCTAGGTATTCCTTTGATATGGGGGGATAAGATCTTGGGGAACAGAGAAACTTTCTTCTATTATTATCTTAATTATGAACAGAACCATTTTTTAACAAAGAATCTTTAACACCAGGACATTTGTAGGCCCTGAGCAACACAAATAGCGCAGTGTACAAGGCATCCTTTTGTCTTTCCTTTCTCCTCCTCTGAAATTTCTAAGTTAGCTAATTTCCCTAACATTGTTTTGATAAAGAGAGGGCAAGGTCATCTTGGAGATATCTGTTATTTTTGGCAAATTTGTATTTTTATATCTAGTTGAACTACTTCCATAAATTCATGTACTTATACTGTTGGAAGAGACAATAGTATTTTATATCTTAGTGCCATATCAGGGGAACAGTGAAGAGAAGAGTTAAGGTCAGTAGTTTTCTTGTCCTTTCCTAGAAATAAAAAGGTCTTGAGCAATGAAGTGAGTTGACCACTGGTTTAAGTAATAGGAGGGTACCTGGATGAAATGAGGAAATGGGAAAGAGTTCTCTGTGCCTTCTGTTTTCCTAGGGTGGCTAAGATGGGAGATCTTAGAGCAAGAAATTTCAGAAACCACAAGTGATGGTCTGACCTCAAGTATTGCTGTTGAAAACCAGAGAGCTACCTGGTAATGGAGAGGGCTAGCCCACTGCAAATGTAATTAATCTTTTTGGCTGTTCCTTACTTTTTCAACACAAGAATGAACCAGGGATTTTATCTGAAGATGATAGTGATTGATCTTGGATGAAAAGTAGAATCAAACTTTGGACCTCTGGAGCCACCTTGGCAGATGAGATTCTGACCCATTATAGTAAAGTAATGTCTCATCAATATTTATATTTAATGAGGAAAAACTATGATCAACCTGATTTTACTTTTGCTAATCTGTTAATAAATATATAATGATGCAGAAAAGCTGGGTAGTAAATGTATTTGTATTTATCAAGTACCTACAATTTCAAAGAAAGAACTTACTTGACAGACATAGATATTTTTGTTGTGAACATAAGCTGGGATGCTTGGGCATCAGATTCTGGAAGAGAGGACCTTCAGGGGTTGATCATAAAGTGACTTTGTGATGGATATCTGTGAGAGGAAAGGAGGAAGCTTGGGGCAATGGTGAGGCTGAACTGTGAGATGGCCTCAGCAGAGTCCCAGCCAGCTGTGTGGGGCATTCTGAAGCTGGAATGACCCTTTGGAGGTATCCTGAGTTGGGTCAGGGACAAGGACATTGTAGACAGATGCTGGCTGTCCAAGGAAAGGGATGTGACTTTGGATGGGGCAGTTCTCTTTAGCTGAGGAAGTCCATGTTGGGCTTGAAACCTGAGAGTTCCTGCTTCCAGCACTCCCAGAAGGTGAGAGTAAGTCCTTCATTCCTAAAGGAGGATTTGGGTGACTAATGGTCACCCTTGGGGCCAAACTTCTTTGTATGAGTTTTAGAAACAACTCCTTAAGGATTCCAGTGAGTCAGTCAGTCAATCTCTCTCTCTCTCTCTCTCTCATGCAAACTTAGAAGAGAAAGTTGTATAAACTATTGTCCCTGCATTTGCAGCTGGTCTTAGGGCCACAAATGGTGTTCATAGTTGCCCTCCTCTATTCTTTGTTCTAGGTTACCATCATCATTAGTTAATACCTCTGCTGATCTAGTGGCGATTTGTTGGTGACCCAGACCCTCATTCCTGAAGGAAGTAAGCCTTGGTCTTAGGCTACTGCACTTATCTACTCACCATCAAATAGGGCAAGGAGATACCAAGGAGCAACCAAGTGGATCACCTGGGCGATAAGTATATTCCTTCCTCCTTAATTGTATAATAGCAGCTCTACATCCTCCTGATGGTGAGGGTCACTTACCTCTACTACTACAGTAATT
Source organism: Spermophilus citellus (assembly GCF_964194105.1). NCBI lineage: Eukaryota > Metazoa > Chordata > Mammalia > Rodentia > Sciuridae > Spermophilus > Spermophilus citellus. Next base: position 79,869,522 of record NC_138198.1, on the reverse strand, counting down.
CTTCTTGCCTGCTGCTGGTTCCTTGGTATGGGGAGCCTAAAGTGCCCAGGTAGAAGCTTTAACTTATTGTTTAATGAGATCTTTCTTTGTACCCTGGAAAAAGTTTTCCCTCTTTGGGTACAAAACCTATGAAATCATAGAGCTCAGAGTTGTGGGGGCAGGAAGCACAAATTCTCCAAGTGGGACCCTGGCAAAGAGTGGTATGTGGGGCCACTCCTGCTTCTACTCCTTGGCTCTCCAACTCATATTTTGTATCTACGGTGAACAGAAGACTCACGTAAACATTACTGACTTAAAATGTGTACTACATCTTGGAGGATGGCCTCCCAATCCTTGAAAGACAGTATTTGAGTTGGCACCTCAGTTGTGTTTTCAGTAAGATGCTCATCATTCTACCAGGCTGTAAGCTTCTGAGTATAGCAGTATATAATATGAGATGTAGGTTCTGGGGTTATTGCCCTCCCTTACAGCTCCTTTGTTATACTATGCATTACTTAGTTCTATACAATATTACGCAGGATACTTTGTTAGTGGATCAAATCCTCCATCAGCCTTTGGACACTAGTGCTGGCTGAGGCCCTATGGTAGGAAAGACAAAACCTAAACCCAGAGCATGTGTCTACCTTTATGAAAATGAATATCTTACCTATGGAGGAAGAGGTCGAATGTAATCAGTTTTCCGTCATGGGTGTTTGGCTCTTTGGTGGAGGGTGCTATACTGGGGACTCAGCATTGGTCTCTGCTGTTGGCACTGTAGACTTTCAGCAGTTACAGTACCTAGGTCATTCTTGGTAAGTGAAATGTCCCTCTGGTGAATCCACAAATAGCCTCCATCTCTGCCACCATGGCTTCTTGTGTGTGTCCATTATGTCTATGATGGGGTGGCTATTGACAGAGGATAGCTGCATCATTCTGACTACCTGCTTAGTGCCTCTTCTGTGGTGGATCATCTTTAATGAATATTGACATAGGATATAAAGCTCTTCAGACTTTGTTTCCATCTTATATGTCCATCCACAGTATCAACGTAAACCTTATGATCTGGTCTTTCATCTTCCAGATTCCTGACCAATCATCTAAGTCATTTATTGTTGCCAATGAGTCCATGCATATTCTATCCTTGAGCCACTTCTCCTTTCATCAGGTGGCTGACCATGTCCATGGCCCAGAGCTCTGCATGTTGGGAGGATCTTCTCTCACTGCTATATTGCAAGGCCAATATTGAGCGGGGTGGTAGCATAGCCCCTATTCATTTTTTACTTTCACTCATATATTGAGCTGATCCTATATGAACCACGGTCAGGTTTTCCCTTTTCCATGAACTGGTAAAAAGGATTCTCCTATGTGATCACAGTTTTGTGTCAAGACAGGCTCTGGTGCAACAGTGGTGGACGAGTGTAGGTTTGGGCTATATGCTCATAAAGCTTGCATATGCCCTCTGGCCCAATGTGCTCAGTACCTTTTCCATGTTATAGTAGATTACTGCTGAACCTGCACAATTTATAGCTTGATAGTTCTGACATGTACAGTCCACATGGGATAGTTCTAACTGCATGGCTATTTGGTGTCTCCTCAGACACTCTATCTGTACTAGAGCTCAGCAACATGCCAGAGTCATTTTCCAAAATGATTTATTATTCTCTGTTACAGAAGACATTCCCCCAAACCTGTGGATCTGTTTTATGATTTGTCCATTGATACTTGCTATAAAGTGCACATTATCTTTTCTCATTGCATCTATTACCATAGGATATGCTGTAGGATATGCTGTATACAGATTGATTTATCACATCAGTTACACTTCCATTGATTTACATATTGCCATTCTAGTGTCTGATGTATTCTGCTGTCTAATCTATTCTCTACTATCCCCCCTCCCCTCCCCTCCCCTCCCCTCCCCTCTACTCTTCTCTCTCTACCCCCTCTACTGTAAATCATTTCTTCCACTTGTATTATTCTTCTCTTACCCCTCATTTCCTCTTATATGTAATTTTGTATAACCCTGAGGATCACCTTCCATTTCCATGCAATTTCCCTTCTCTCTCCCTTTCCCTCCCACCTCTCATCCCTGTTTAATGTTAATCTTCTTCTCAAGCTCTTCGTCCCTACTCTGTCCTTAGTTACTCCCCTTATATCAAAGAAGTCATTTGGCATTTGTTTTTTAAGGATTGGCTAGCTTCACTTAGCATAATCTGCTCTAATGCCATCCATTTCCCTCCAAATTCTATGATTTTGTCATTTTTTAATGCAGAGTAATACTCCATTGTGTATAAATGCCACATTTTTTTTTATCCATTCATCTATTGAAGGGCATCTAGATTGGTTCCACAATCTTGCTATCGTGAATTGTGCTGCTATGAACATCGTTGTAGCAGTGTCCCTGTATCATGCTCTTATTAGGTCTTTAGGGAATAGACTGAGAAGGGGAATAGCTGGGTCAAATGGTGGTTCCATTCCCAGCTTTCCAAGAAATCTCCATACTGCTTTCCAAATTGGCTGCACCAATTTGCAGTCCCACCAACAATGAACAAGTGTACCCTTTTCCCCACATCCTCTCCAGCACTTGTTGTTGTTGGACTTCATAATGGCTGTATACGGGGTAAAAATGGGAGTTCATAACCCACTTGAATCAAACTGTGAAATATGATATATTAAGAACTATGTAATGTTTTGAACGACCACAATAAAAAAAGAAGTAATCCCAATTTCAGCTGCTATGTAATACGTAGCCATTGACATTTATGTTCTTTGTAACCTACCAGAAAAGAACAGAAGCAGTTTGCAATTACCCGAAAGAATGACAATAAACATTTACACTCTTAACCCAGGACTTTGTTAACTTCTCCACCCTCTACCATAATAAACTATAGAGGTAATAATATAACCAGATGATAACCAGACTGACTGGACATCCCAGTGGCCCACTATTCTGATGATACTATTCAAATCAGAGTATATATCGCAATGTGGCATATACATCAGAAGTCATGATATGCCACAGGAACTCTAGAGCATAGGAGATACACCCTCCAATAATCCAAGTACCAACACATTATTAAAAATTTTAGATGTCTATAATTATCCAAAGTACATGTATGAAGGCATGAATTGGTGTCAACATACTTTATATACAACCAGAGATTTGAAAAATTGTGCTTATATGTGTAATAAGAATTGTAATGCATTCCACTGTCATTTATTCTTTTTAAAAATCAATTAAAAAAAGAATAATTTGCCAAAAAAAATAAATAAAAATAAAATGTAAAAAAAAATTAGATGTCTAATTGACTATGGCAGGCCAGGTCCTCACCTCCAAAGTAAAGGACAAATACTATAATTCACATATCCCAACATGTAGAAGAAAGTCTAAGACCTAAGAGGTTACTTTGCATTCCAAAAGCAATCATATTCCATACCTGGAAATAATGCTCCAACATATGTACCAATTTTCTAGCTTCTAGTGAGGGTCCATAGCAAGATAGGTTGTCATCTTTTAACAAAGTCAAAGTAGGACCCTTCCTATGCAGCATGTCCAGGCTATAGTTCAAATAACCCAACCTTTTGAGCCAAATATTCTAGTAGACCCCTTGAGCAGTATGTAGTGTCCCTCTTTATCCCTTTTGATTAACTTTGGCTTGAAATCTATTTTATTAGATATGAGTATGGACACTCCTGCTTGTTTCCGCAGTCCATATGAGTGGTATGATTTTTCCCAACCTTTCACCTTCAGTCTATGTATATCTTTTCCTATCAAATGCGTCTCCTGTAGGCAGCATATTGTTGGGTCTTGTTTTGTGATCCATTCAACTAGCCTGTGTCTCTTTATTGGTGAGTTTAAGCCATTAACATTTAGGGTTATTATTGAGATATGGTTTGTTCTTCCAGCCATATTTGTTTATTAATGTTACTAAACCTGAATTGTTTTCCTCTTTGATTACTTTCCCCCCTTTACTGTCCTACCTCCCACTGTTGGTTTTCATTGTTATTTTCCATTTCCTCTTCCTGTAATGTTTTGCCAAGGATTTTTTGAAGAGATGGTTTTCTAGCTGCAAATTCTTTTAACTTTTGTTTATCGTGGAAGGTTTTAATTTCATCATCCATCCTGAAGCTTAATTTCGCCGGATACACGATTCTTGGTTGGAACCCATTTTCTTTCAGTGTTTGAAATATGTTATTCCAGGATCTTCTAGCTTCCAGAGTCTGTGTTGAGAGATCAGCTGTTATCCTGATTGGTTTACCCCTAAATGTAATCTGCTTCCTTTTTCTTGTAGCTTTTAAAATTCTCTCCTTATTCTGTATGTTGGGCATCTTCATTATAATGTGTCTAGGTGTGGATCTCTTATGATTTTGCACATTCGGCGTCCTGTAGGCTTCTAGGATTTGGGATTCTGTCTCATTCTTCAAGTCTGGGAAGTTTTCTCGTATTATTTCATTGAATAGATTGTTTATTCCTTTGGTTTGGAGCTCTGTGCCTTCCTGTATCCCAATGACTCTTAAGTTTGGTCTCTTTATGTTATCCCATATCTCTTGGATGTTCTGCTCATGGTTTCTTAACTGTCTTGCTGATCTGTCTATGTTCTTTTCAAGTTGAAATACTTTGTCTTCGTTGTCTGATGTTCTATCTTCTAAGTGATCTACTCTGCTGGTAGTATTCTCAATTGAGTTTTTAAGTTGGTTTATTGCTTCCTGCATTTCTAGGATTTCTATTTGTTTGTTTTTTATTACCTCTATCTCCCTGTGAAATTGATCTTTTGCTTCCTGGATTTGTTTATGTAATTCCTTGTCAAAGTGATCTTTCATTGTCTGATTTTGCTGTCTCATGTCTTCCTTGAGACTCCAGATCATCTGAAGCATGTATATCCTGAACTCTTTATCTGACATTCCATCTGTTGCAGCTATTACCTCTTCTAAAGTTGAGTTGACCTGCATTGCTTGTGGTCCTTTCTTTCCTTGTCTTTTCATACTGCTCGTGTTTCTTTCTGCTTGTGAAACTGTTGTGTTTTTGAAATTTTCCCCCTATTTATTTATATTGCTCTTGTATAGTTGGAAAATCTCCCTTGCAGGGCAGGTAGTGGCTGTGCTCCTCCTCTAATTAGGGTGATCTGTCTACCACGCTGGTTGTTCGCAGGTCTGCCCACCCTGCGGGTGTGGGTAGCGGCTTTGCTCTGCCTCCACTCCAATTGTGGTGACGTAACTACCACGCCCTCGGGTCGTTGGTCCTGATCCGGATGTGGGTGGCGGCTCTGCTCGGCCCCTACTCCAATTGGTGTGACGTGTCTACCACGCTGGCAGGCCTCTAAGCCTGTTCCGCCGGTGGGTTGCAGGTCTGCCTACCTTGCAGGCTCGGGCGGCAGTTCTGCTCAGCCCCACTCCAAATGGGGCTACCTGACTGCCTCTCCAACGGGTCCCTGGGCCTTTTCCGGACACGGGCGGTGGGTCTGCTCCACCCCCACTCCAACCAGTGTGACGTGACTGTCTCGGTGCTACGTGTCCACCACGCTGGCAGGCTACAGGGCCTGTCCTGCCAGTGGGTCGCAGGTCTGCCTACCTTGCAGGCTCAGACGGCGGCTCTGCACAGCCCCTACTCCAAATGGGGTGACTTGGCTACTGCGCCGTCGGGTCGCTGGTCCTGTTCCAGGCGTGGGCAGCTACTCTCTTCGGCCCCAGCTGCAGTTGGGGTGTCGTGATACCACGCCGGCGGGTCACTTGGCCTGTTCTGGGCGCAGGCGGCAGCTCCACTCTGCCCCTCTGGCCCCCACAGCACCCAGCAGGACCCGGACCGAGATGCAGTTACCCCGGGTTCCCCAGCCCTGGGCCAAAGCAGCTCCGGGAGCCTGAACCCGGCCGCTCCGAGCTCAGTGCACGCTCTGCTAGGAGCGGGTTCCCAGAAGCAGTCTCTGTGGGTTCCCCACCTCTGAGCCAAAGCGGCACCGGGAGCCAGAACCCGGCCGCTCTGAGCTCGGTGCCCGCCCTGCTAGGAGCAGGCTCCAAGAATCAGTCTCCGCGGGTTCCCCAGCCCTGGGCCAAAGCAGCTCCGGGAGCCAGAACCTGGCCGCCCCGAGCTCGGTGCACGCTCTGCTAGGAGCAGGCTCCAAGAGTCAGTCTCCGCGGGTTCCCTAGCCCTGGGCCAAAGCAGCTCCGGGAGCCAGAACCCGGCCTCTTCGAGCCCGGTGCACGCTCTGCTAGGGGCAGGCTCCATGGAGCGTTCTCCGCGGTTTCCCCAGCCCTGGGCCAAAGCAGCTCTGGGAGCCAGAGCCCGGCCGCTCCACGGTCTTCGAGCTCAGTGCACGCTCTGCTGAGAGCAGGCTCAAAGACGCAGTCTCCGCGGGTTCCCAAGCCCTGGGCCAAAACTGTTCCGGGAGTCAGAACCCAGCCGCTTCGAGCTCGGTGCACGCTCCACTAGGAGCTGGCTCCAATACGTAGTCTCTGCGGGTTCCCCAGCCCTGGACCAAAGCAGCTCCGGGAACCAGAACCCGGCGGCTCAGAGCTCGGTGCACGCTTTACTAGGAGCGAGCCCCAAGGAGTAGTCTCCACAGGTTCTCTAGCCCTGAGCCTGAGCGATCTGTCTGCGAGACGCAGGCAAATACCAGCCTGAAATTACCTGTTCCGTAGCTGAATGAGCTGAGATCAGTAGAAAACAGGGATGATTACATCAGCTCTCCAAGATGGCAGCCGCTGTCCTCCTCCGTGGTCCGACCGGTGTCGAGAACCGAACTGGACCGCTTCTCTCCTCCGTCTCAAAGCCAGAACTCAGCACTAAGCACGACCATTGCACCGCTGGCAGGAGCCCCCAGAATCCGCATCGCTGCACCCCCGCTCCGGCACCTCGCCGCTTCCCAGCGCGCGCTGCAGACTCCAGCCGCGGGGCGATCTGCCGATCAGGCAATGCGACCCTCCGTGCGGAGAAATCGCCCGCGTCCGAGCCCCCGCAGCCGAACCTCCCGCGATGGAAATCCCTCCACTAGATTCTGGAGCACCTCAGTTTCGCTGGAAATTCCCAACAAGACAGCCTTTAGCTGTTTCACCTCGTCTTTCTCCCGCACAGTGACGCGGAGCACGGGGGTGATGCACTCCCTTTGCCGCCATCTTCCCGCCTTGGGGATTACTTCTTAAATTCGTGGTAATCGTGTAATTATCTGGAATACTTACAGTTTTTTCAAAGGACTAGAATGGTCAATCAAGTGACTAAATGATGAATGAAGTGATGATCCTTATCATTCTCGAATTTTAGTTTTTTAAGTATGTCATAAGCTCTGCCATTATACTTGGGAGAAACAGTATTATTTTTTGCTTTTCTGTCTTGGTGGTGGTGAGGGTTTGGACTTGCATACTTCTCTAGGTCTCATTTCATAGGCAAAGGATCAGATGCAGGAGTTATGCCAACAGCAAATATGTCCATCCAGTGACACATGTGTGGACCAGAAAATGACAATGGCCCACCAGAATCTCACTGCGAACTGACCTTGGTAGGAACTCTGTTTATTACTGGCTTCATGTGCTTCCACTTTGATGAGGGGGCCATGATGTTACCTCAATTGTCTGGATTTCGGTGTCAACCTTATAGGATGCCATAGGAAGGAGGTGTGTGTCTTGGGTGAATGGCTTTCTTCAGCCCATAGGGACCAGCAACTGAAAGCACTCTTTTTGTAGCCCTCCTAAAAGCTGGGGAGTAAGTTCTTCATTCTGAAGTGGTATGTGGTGGTGCATCACAACATTCCTACTACACCTGCTCACCCTGCCATCAATATTCTTTTATATTCATCCGGAGGCATATGGATAATAGCTAGTGAAATTTAAGCTTTAGAGTCCCTCACTTGCATGAGCCCCTTCTAAGACCCTGAATATAATTTTGTATTCTTTTTTTTTAAATAGAGTCCCCCAAATGTAGAAAATTTACAAAACTCCAATCGCTCTGATTCCATTTCATTTACTCTGAGTTTGGGAAAGAGAAGAGAAAGGAGGTTGAAATTCGAGTGCATGCACGTGTACCAAGCATCATATCTGATGTTTTGCATGCATTGTATCCTTCAAGTTTGGGAATGTTGTTTGCATATTTCTCCATTGTTCACAATCTTTGATACCTCAGTGTTTTCTTTGTGTACTCATTTTCTCTTGCCTGGAGATCTTCCTCACTTTGTTTGTGTTTGGAAGCCTTTCTCATTGTTTTACATTTAATGCATTACTACTGTCTCCTCACCAAGTCCTTCTTGATCCCTGAAAAAGGGCTGGGTGTTTCTTATTAAGCTCTGTTCACAAGTCACAATTGCTGTTTACTTGTGTGTCTCCCTTGCTTCTCTTTGAGTTCTGAAGTGGCAGACTCCATGTGTCCTCAGAATTGTAGCACAGTTTGTGTCATTGAGTGGGAGCCCAATAAATGTTGGTAGACTACTTGAAATGGGATTGATTCTCAGTTCTGGAACAAAAAGTCTCAAGAGCATTGCATTCCCTTTCTTTTGAGGATAAACTCATGAAGACACTTCTGATAAAGAAACTTGATTTCCTAGATTCTTGATAACAGCGTAAAGATGTTCTTAAAGAAACAGACATTTCTAGTAAGGGAAGGTATATTTTCATTGCAAAAGGACAAAAATCAACAATCTAGTTTGTTAATCAGACTCTTGAGAAAATATTAGCCAGAATCAACCTCTCAGAACTGGAATGCTTCTAAGGTAATGTATAAGATTGAATTTTAGAAGCTGTTTTTTTTTTTTTTTTTTTTTTTTTAAATCAGTTCTTTTGCTGATGTGACCAGAAGACCTGTCAAGAGCCATTTAAGAAGAGGAAACATTTATTTGGCACTCAGGGTTTCAGTGGTCTCAGTCCTTTGATGGTCAATTCCATTGTTCTTGGCAGTGAAGGCAGAATATCAAGACAGAAGAACATGACAGAGAAAAGCAGCTAAGGACTTGGCACCAGGAAGCAGAGAGAGTGTTCTGGTTACCAGTGACAAAATATATACCTCAAAGGCATGCCCTCAATGACCCACTTCCTCCAGCCACCCTACTTGCCTATAGTTACTACCTAGTTAATCCCCATTGGTGGATTAATGCACAGATTAGGTTAAGGCTCTCCTAACCCAATCATTTTATCTCTGAATTTTCTTGTATTGTCTCATACATGAATTTCGGAGGGATACCTCATATTTAAACCATAACAGATGCTGTAATGAAGTTGTAAAATTAGCACTATAAATGGTGAAGAACTAATTAACCAGATATTTGTGCTACAAAAATGGGCTTATCCTGCATATCACAGTTTGTAAATTTAATTTCGATCAATAAATCAACACCATTCTTGTTTTGTGAACAGTAAGTATAGCATTATATGAAGGCACCAGAATTTATTTAACTAACCTGTTTAATAATTTTTAGGTAATTTCTAATTTTTTTTTGCCACTATAAATAAAATATCAGTGTCCATATTTTATGCATGTTTCTTTGCCCATGAAATTATTTGGTCAGATGGTACAACTATTTTAAGATACATACATTCATTTTAAGATACATACATTCACTCATTTTTGTGTGCATATTAATTTAGCTACTTTGGCAGAAACAAGTGTAGGTTTGTTGCCAGGAAGCAATGGCTTCCTCTTCTCCTTGCATTTCCGTGAGCTCAGATGCCTGATTCTTTGGAGTAGAAGTAGGTTGTCACTTTATGGCCAAGGTTGTTAAAAAGTAGATGAACTTTCTCTATGGCCTCCCTCTTTGCTGATCTCTCAGGTGAGTGAAGATGTCTGGGGTGACATTGAAGCCATGAAGGTGGTGGAGGCTGCCAGTCAGGCTCTATTATTCTCTATCAATGAGACAACTCTACTACCAACTTGGATCATCTGTCTCAGAGTCTAGGTATGTAAGAAATAACTTGCTGTGTTAGGCCACTGATATTTGGGATTCATCTGTGACAGCATGTAGTACTTCCTTATCTGCTACCATTAGCTTGTCCTCTAAAAGATGTCCTCCTCCACCAACAATGTGTGATGTACTGTGTATGATGTACCCTTCCTTGTTCCCTTAAGTCCCACTTTATAGTGCTATGAAATTTCCAACTTCATAGCTGGTTAGTAGGCATCTCATTGTTTAATTTTGCAATTCTTTGAACCTTACTGAAATTAACATACTTATTAACTTCTTGTATTTCTAGCACAGAGATCTGTGACTTCAAAATTCTTGGAAGGCAAAAAAAAAAAGTTTTGAAAGTTCTTCTACATGCATATTTATAAACACTCAGAGATATTGCCTTTAAGCCAAAAATTTTAGGCTGAATGAATAGCAATAAGAGAGTAACTTCAATATAGTTGATTTGGGCTGCCAAAAGCTTCTCAGTGGGGCTGTAAGCCAATCTGATGGAGTATGTATGAATAAAATAAAAAAAAAATTCAGCAAAAGTTTTCAGTGGCTGTAAAGAGTCTTGAATCCTGTGGATTAAGTGAAAAATTCATCTGATTTAATTGAGTGACACTAATTAGTGAAGAGAAGGCAATCAATAGGCTGTGCAGTATAGTTATTCAAAGTTCATGTTTTCTTCTAACTTACTTCTGATGTTTTACCCTTCTTCCTTTGTTCTCTGTGGGCAGATTCTAAAAATACCCCAGTGTTACTGAAACACCGCAACAGATTAGGAGATGTTCTGTGTATTTGAGTTTGCTTTTATGTTTTTAAATCAGGGGTTATTTTGTTTTTTTTTTTTTTTTTGAGTCAGATCATTGAACACAAAAATAGCCTGTGAGAAGTCATTGTCCTGGTTTGGATCTGGAACATCCTCAAAAGCTCATGTGTTAGAAGTATGGTCCCCAATGCAGCAAAGTTTAGAGGTGGAGCTTTCAAGCAGTGATGGGATCATGAGGATTCTTATATCATCAGTGAATTAATCTATTTGATGGATTTACCAATGGATTAATCCACTAATAGCTGAATGGACCACTGGGAGATGGGATCTAGCTGGAGGAAGTAGGTCACTGGTGGAGTAACCTGCAAAGACTTATTTATTCTCTAGTCTCTTCTCTCTCTCTCTGCTTCCTGGCTGCCATGAGCTCATCTGCTTTTCTCTGCCATGCCCTTCTACCATGATGTGTCAACCTTGGAGCCATCCAACTATGGCCTGAACCTCTGAAACTTCGAGCCAAAATAAATTTTCCTTATATAAGTTGTTCTGCTCAGGAGATTTGGGTCACAGCACTGAAAATCCTACTAAACACAGAAATCATGATTGTTACTAAAGTTCACAGGGGGATGAGGTGATTTGCAGAGGTGATAGGAGGGAGAAAGTAGTTATGTAGGAAGATTAGACTGGCTTGGTAAAAGTGGGAAGGGAGTACATTTAACCTTTGATTTCTGGGGGTTCTGTGTCTGCTGATTCAACCAGTGATGGATTGAAAACATTAGAAAAGAATTCTTCCATACTGAACATCTACAGACTTTTTTTTTCTTCTCATTATTCCCAAACAGTGCCGTATAACAATGATTAATATAGTAATTACATTGTATTTAGATATTAAAGCAATCAAGAGAGGATTTAAAATATACTGAGAATGTACATCTGTTATATAAAATACGTCATTTTGTATAAGGGACTTTGAGCATCCATGGATTTTGGTATCTTTAGGGATCCTGGAACTAATCCCCTGTGGATATCAAAAGAAAACTCTTTGTGGTTTTATTGGCATGAAGACAAGCTGAGAAGGTGGGCCCTGTGGGCTAGAAGCCCATCAAGAGAAGACACAGGCTCATCTGCATGATGGGAACTGATGAGGCAGCAAGATCCCAAAGACAATGGCTGCTGACCTCAGCTCAGGGTCTCAGCCTTACATGCATCACTCTAACTCTGGAAGAACTTCTAGTAGAAGCCACAAGAATTTTCTGGATTAGAAGAGACCATATAAATCTGAGAAAGTGAGCATCCTGGAAATAATTTATGAAGATAGATGACCCCATATGACCCTGAAGAGAGGGCCATCCCCCCACCAAGCTGCTGGTTGCGTTTGAGTCAGAAATTAAGTTTATTTATTAAAACTTGGATTATTGTACACACCTGAGTCAGTAGACAGAGATTAATACCTGCTTTGACCACATTTCCTGGGGCCAAACATCTCAGATCGTTATGTGCTCATGAAGAGCCATAGTTTTCTTTAATTGCATTTGTTCATTTACTATAATTTGATAATATTCCCTATGAGCACACATTTAAATAATTATTCAACTAAAAACGATGTTTTTAGAGTTTGCCTGGCAAAAGTGGTTTGGAATCAGAAGATTCTGGTGATATATGATGCCTTAGCCCATAGTTTAGATTTGCATTTCATCATGACTTAGCAGAAATCAGAGCCAACTTACTACGCGTATCTGTGGGTGGAGCTACATGCAGGGAATGTTTCTTCAAATCATGAAATTAGTACAAAGTGCTATGGACCTCCAGGCATAGGGTACTGAACCCTAAATTCTAGAGGGGGATCTTAAAATTTCCTTTTGAATCTTTGCTTAGGATTATATGCATTTTTTTTTCCTTGTATTGAATTTTGCATTATCTTGAAGAGGAGAAGTTAGAAGGATGCTCCTGAAGATTGGAGACTGTGCTGGCTCTGGCCCTAGGGATGAAGCCTTAAATCTGGAAGGCTGAGATTCTTGTTTTATGCGAATGACCTTGACCTTCCTACCAAGTCACCCATTCCATTAGTTTGACTTAAGACTTGGGGCACCCTGGTGATGGCTGGGCTCCCACAGTGGCTTCTGAGTTACTGCTTTCCTTCCTGTGGAGTTGGATTTTGATTAGTATTTGAGAATTGATTCTACTAGGGCAAATCACATTGCCAGGCAGGACAAACCCATCCCTGGTTTGTTTCCTACTCATGGTCTGACTTTCTCAGAGTGGAGGTTGGCACTGATGCTGTCTGTGAGTGCAGGTGGTTAAGAAATCAATGTGATTTCATTCCATTTAGATTTGTGGCTTCTTGGAGCCCACTTTGACTGAGGTCCACCCTTCCTCTGGGGCCACCTCTGTATGGCAGCTGCTGCCATAGCTGTTTCTGTCAGTTTGTGGCTGAGGAACTTGAGTCCCTGTTTCAGCACATCTCAGGAATGTTTTGCTCACTTGTTTGGACTGCAGTTTCTTCACTTAGACCACACACAGCAACTTCAGGGGTGCTAAACATCTTCCAGGCAGGCATGGTAGGCAGAGCTGGTTGCAGCAAAAACACCCCAGGCTGCAGAAGGTCACCTTGTGGGTACAGCTTGATTTTATAAATCCTGTGGAGACCACTCCTAAGGCAGCTCTGGGTCCATCTTGGAGTTTTCCTTCGTGCAATGGGAATTCTGTTAAGCACCAATGAGAAGGGAAAGACTTACCTGATACTGTCTTAATCCTATATTTGCATCTGCTGTGAAAGTAAGGTTCGTGAACTGATCTGGAGAACTGATCTTTGGAGCAGGCCTGAGCCTCTATTCTGATCTTTGATCTATGCATTTAAAAAAACAAAGCAAAACAATTCTACTTGTTTCAGATCCTGAATTATAATGATAAGACTTTACAGAAAGTTCATCCCCGCTCTTCAATTCTCTTTTATTCAACATACTGTTTCGAAGTCCCAGTGAGATGCCAAGAGAGTGCTCACAGTTGGAAGCAGAGAGTGGTAGTGAGACATAGCACAGGGTGCTGGTTCTTTTTCTTTTGGATTCACCCACAGACAACAGAAGGTAAAGTGACAGAATTTATTTCTTTAAACAGAGAGGAAATAGAGCTCTCTAGAGGGAAGGGTCCTGAATTGGTAGCTGCTGAGTAGAACCTGTTGGGGTTTATATGGTGTTGCTAAATGTGACCTTTAAAGCAACAGGCTAAAGACTTTTGGGAGGGAAGTTTATTAATCCAATCAGAGTGAGACACTTGGTGATCATGCAGGCCCTGCTCCCCTCCAGTCAGGGTGCTGATCCTGTGTTTGTTCACATGCTTAACCAAGCACCATCTGGCCCATTAGATACTTTGTACATGGAATGGTTGCATGCAGGTCCACCGGTCTGCCTCTCCTGTTTTTAGCTCCTGGTCTCAGTAGCATGGGGATGGGAGAGAGGAGGAGCTGAGTCAGAATAGGCTTAATAGTGCTCCAGGACAGTTACCACTGCAATCCCAATAGCTCCATGCAACAAAGAATTGTTTCTTGATCATGCATAGCATCTTGCAGGCCCTGAGGTTCTATAAGAGCACTTCTGTCCCAAGAAGTGACTTAGGAATCCCACCTGCTTCTCTTTTTAATGTCTGCAATGTTAACACTTGGATTCTAGTCCACAGTAGCAGGAGAGACAGGGCTCGAGGCTGGTATAGGTACTTTTTCAATACATTCATCCAGAGGGGACATGTGGTATTTCTTGGAGTTCATTGCCCAGAGTTAGATACCTGACCTTGCTTAACTGCAAAGAAACTGGGAGGAGGAATGAGAGTGGACCCTGATATTTCTGACCAATAGTAATGTTTAGTGTAGTTTAGTATAGTAATAGTAAATAGTAAATAGTAATAGTAATGCAGAGGAAGCTATAAGGTAATAAGACTAAGCCTCCTGCCATGAGGGGGGTTGCTATGACTGGCGTTTTCCAACAGTTTTCTTCCCATCAGGGACTATATTGCTGGCTTAGCTTTGCCAACACAGGATGTCAACCTTGCTTCTGGGATCAACTACATTTCTCCCTGACAGTTTCTGCCATGGCATTCATTTCAAGAGAGTAGGGATCCGTGGGAAGCAGAGGACAGCAGTTGGTGCAACTCTATTGCTTGTCTCCTGTACCCAATAGGGTTACTTCCTCGTTGTAAGACTCTTTAAAGAACTCGTTTTTTGCTTAGACCATGTGGGTGCGGAAGTAGGATTTTGAAAAGCTGCTGCTGATTTCCCTGGCTCATTTAGGAGCCATCTGGAAGAGGCCTTAGGACCAAGGCTGACGTGCTGTTTCCCCAGCCTCTGGGAGCTGTCCCTAGGGAGCAAATGCACACACACTTAAGCAATAAATCACTTCTCTCATTGGTGCTAAATTAACTTTTAAACCTTCTAAACTCCTGAACCAGCTGATAGCAGGATCTTGGGTTGCAGGATGCTCAGCCCTGTGCTTGGCATTGATTAAATATAAATTGCATTTGTTGCAAGATTTAGTGCATGTGTTAATAGAGGCAGCAGGGGTTTCCAAATGCTGGCCTATGACTGGCTGAAGCAGAATCATCTGGGATATAGGTAAAAGGATTCCCAGGTCTTGTTTCAGGCCCACTGAATCAGGATCTCTCCTACTGAGGCACAACATTTTTATTTGAATAAATTCATTATCTAGATGTGCTATTAGGTTAGAGAATCACTGTGAATGTGGAAAAAGAACTGTAAGTTTAAGGTCTGCTGCCTGGGTTCTAGTTTGCTCTAATGCTGAGAGTGTGGTCCTTTACAATCACATAATGTCTCTGATTTCAGTTTTGTCACCCGCACCATGAAGGAATTGAACTGATTTCTTTGAATGAGATATTACTAACAGTCCCAATATATAAGCAGATAAAAATAGGGCAGCTCTGGTGGAAGCAGTGGTTAAGTGATCCTTTTGTTCCCAAAATGGTCCTTACGGGCTGCCAAAGAATTCTAGGGATTTCTGGGACACAGTCTCAAACACTTCTGGGAGGGTGATCATTATAGTTCTTTCTGTCCTGGAAGTCTTTGAATTGTGGCCATAGGGACTGGTGTGTGTCTCTGTCTCAGTTTCTTAGTTCCTGTCTACCTATCTGTCTTTCTGTTATTGTCTCTGTCTCGAGTCCTGTCTCTGTCTCTCTGTCACTGTCTAATTCTGTCTCTATTTGTCTCTCTGTGCATCTGTTTTTATTTTTGTTTCTCTGTCTCCTAGAACAGATGAAAGCACAGGATATATATTTCTTTTTTTCGGGTTCTCAGATGAAATATGGTAGAGATTTGGGAAGAGAATATCTGAAATCTATTTGAAGGTACAAAGTTGTTTTGCCTGTAGATGTCTTTCTTTCTTTTTCTTCTCCTCTCCCCTCCCTTCCTTTTTCCCTTCCTTCCTTTCTCCCTCCCTCCTCCCTCCCTCCTCCCTCCCCCTCCCTCTTCCCCCCTCTCTTCCTTCCTCCCCCTCCCTTCCTTCCTCCCCCTCCCCTCCCTCTCTCCCTCCATCCCCCTCTCCCCTCCCTCCCTTCTTCCCTTCCTTCCTTTCTCCCTCCCTCCTCCCTCCCTCCTCCCTCCCCCTCCCTCTTTCCCCCCTCTCTTCCTTCCTCCCCCTCCCTTCCTTCCTCCCCCTCCCTTCCTTCCTCCCCCTCCCTTCCTTCCTCCCCCTCCCTTCCTTCCTCCCCCTCCCCTCCCTCTCTCCCTCCATCCCCCTCT